>NC_069712.1:13947500-14695000 GCF_027358585.1 Pangasianodon hypophthalmus
TCATAAAGTTAGTTTTGATTTGGTTGGTTTCGTTGGTTTTGGAGGATCTCCTGCTTCTCTGAGAGAGACAAAGGCTACATCCAGACCTCAGAGGCACTGGTCGAGCACATCTGTGTGTGAATGGCCGCTGGAATGGGGATGTTGGAGCAGAAGGGGCAGCCGCACAAAGGCAAAATTGTCCAGCGGCCCCATTAGTCTCCTCGGGCTCAGTGTGGTCAGACTGGCTCAGCCAGACAGGATGATAGATGGCTTTGTCAGGGGTCCCAGGGTGTGCCCTGAACCTGAAGCACTTTGTTTATCTTGAATAGAAAAGGGAAAGGCGCAGGAATAATCTATGTCTAGCTTTCTTCGGATAGAAAAGAGGGGAGAGAGAAAGAGACCGAGTGTTTGGGAGAGTTGGAGTAAAGAGGAAGGGAGGAAAGGGAGGAGGTGGGGGAGTGTGTCGGTTGGTGGGGGGGAGGGGTAGGGCCCTACGGTGGTTGTCCATTAACAGATGAACTTGGCTGAAGTCCAGGCATTTGATGAGACAGTGTCATAGCCTCTGCTCTATCTAGCCTTTTCAATCTCTCTTACCCTCCTCTCTCTTTCTCACTCACTGTCACTCTCCGCCTCTGCCTATTCTGCCTTTCTTGTTCACTTTTCCACCCTCTTTCATTCTTTCTTTCTTTCTTTCTTTCTTTCTTTCTTTCTATTTCTCTCCCTTTATCCTGCTCTCCCTTCATCGCCCTTTCTCCCTGCCACCGAACCTGCTGACGATACATCAACAGTTCTTTTTTGGCTGAAGGCAAAAAACGACACTACACTTCTCACTGCCAGCACCTCCTCGTGCCAGAACCAGTTTAGACCGGTTAGCTGGCCTTGTAGCCAGTGCTCTGTCAACTTGCCTTACCTTGAAGAAGAAAAACAAAAGTCGAAAAAGAAAAAAGAAAGTCTTGTTCTGATAACGGCAGTAACCTGTCGATCCCCAACAGTGGAATAAAAAGGAGAGGTATTAAAGAAGGGAGACTTATTAGATGGGGAAAAAACAATTTACTTCATAAAAATTACATTTCACCAGAACCGGAGGTGCAGTAGTTTTTTTTTTAAAAACCTTTTAAAACTGTCAGGTTCAAGGCTGGAGAAGAGAATTGCTTAAGATGCGGCTGAGGTGGAAAGTGCCACATATTGTGTGTGCCCTAGCTGGGACATTTCCTCTATGCTGCCTGTCACTGCCGGCTGTGCTCCAGCCTGGCTGCCTAGTCTATGCTTGCTAAGCAGCGCTGGACCCCTGGACCCCTGATGTATGACCCACTTATACCCGTCAGTGGCGGATGCCATCGATTTCTCCTCTTCCTCTGAGGGATGGCCAGTGAACCCTAGGCCAGCTCTGACCGGAGCTCAGTTATTCATCACCCCACTCACCCCCCCGGCTCCCTCCCCAGGTCCAGCTGGAAACCAGCTTCATGACTCAATCGTCTTTTTTCCAGCTCGCTCCCCTGCTTTATTTAGGATGGAAGGCACTCAAAGGAACCCAGGGCCAATTTGTAGTTTGAGAAAGGTCTATGTTATTGATTGAGCATGCCAGGTTCTTTAGCATAGGATGCTTAACCTCTTTTTTCTGGCTCTCTCAGCTTGGCGGTTGTTGATTAACCAGGCCTGGCTCTGACCCTTTGAGGTCCAGAGAGGCGGCGCTTTGGCCATGACAGCCACTCTGTCTGCCTGCTGTGTGCTGCAGTCGAGTGGTTATGATTGTGCTCTTAGTGGATTGGCGGTCATACAGGGGACAGCAGGTTTCTGTCATGAGGAACAGGTCATAAACTTGCTCCCTCTTATCAGAGACACACCCCTGATCTCCACCTGCTGCTAACTACCTGCTGTATCAAAGGTGAATGGCAGAGACAGGGCAGAGGGCAGTACTGGTCTGAATGATGGGAAACCAGCTAAACCGGTGAACACACCTGCTGTAGTCCTACCTATAGAATGTATGCATTCACCTACAGGCAACATACCATGTTGAGTGACTGAAATCTTCTGGAAAAATTCACAGCATATACTGTCTTCTGTGATCATAGTGTTGGTGTTTTAGTTCATGATATGTTTCTGGACCACACTGTTAATTTCACAGAATCATTTTATCTGACTGCTTAGTGTGTGGATGTATTTTTTTTAATAACTATTTGATTATGGTGCAGAATCTGGCTCTTTTCTCCAAATGTGTGTACTGGTGACCAATAATATTTATTTGTGTGGGTGCTTGAGTACAGTCTAAAAGGAAGCTCTCGGTCCAGAACATTCGATAAATTAGATAATTTTTTTTGGGAGCCAACTAAATATAACTGCAGTATTCTCCAGTGACCAGAGCTGGCTGACCGACATATTAACATTTCTGTATTCAGAGTGACTGTTGAGAGCTGTAACAGGGTGCGTGGATGTGAAAGTGTGCGAGCTCAGAAATGGGCTGTGTATTATTAGCGAATGTTTGTGCAGAATGACACCTTGGTTTGCTCTAAGAGAAACTGCCTGGTTTTTGGAGTCACAGGGTCGTTTGTATTTGTGTGAGCTGTGTGAGGCACCTGGCATTACAATGCATGTTAAATGTTGCAGTGTGAGACTGGCTACCTGGCTTATTTACATGTAATATGATTGGGGTCAAAGCACTGGACCCTGCTTCAGGAAAAGCTCACCTGGCCTAGACACACTGACCTCTGGTACAATGCCCTCTCACGGTATACCTTCGAACCCAGACTTGTAAACCATTCTGGAAAAAAAAAACAGAGATGGATTAGATACTGTTCCAGGTCCTCTGTTTTGCACACCACTTTGTCCTATTGCTGTCCCTGTGTCCGTGGGAGCAGCAGAGGGCAGAGGAGCAGTGGGAGGCAATGATCATCATCCACTGCTCTTTGTGGGACTGGGTATGCTGTGCTAATGCCAGGAGGGAGACCCTGCTAATGGGGTCAGCACTGGCAGAGGGTGATGTATGGATTAAGTTTACCATGGCATATTTTGGTGTTTTTTTTGTGTGTGCGGGGACCGGGAGATTGGTACCGATGATTAATGCACATGCCCTCCAGTTCCACACAGCCACCTGTGGTCGCTCTTTGGCCTGAGCATCACGGTGAAACCTGCCCCCTCACTTTTCAGTGCAAGGGCATTTACTGAGGTATAATTGGCCTGGATTTTTTTTAAAGAGAGGGAGAAATTGGCTCGTCAATTTATTCTCGCACTTAAAAAAATCCTTTTTTTGTGTTATTTACTGCCAGTTGCTGGTTAGGTTATGGAGGTACATTGGTCTTGGCTCAGTTTCTGTTTAGACAGGCAGACAGACCTCTCATGCTTAATGTCCTAAATACCACATTATACCACTGCATATTTCTAATGGAGCTTCTCTTCATTCCTGAAGTGCATTAAAACTGTGATGGGGTGAAAGAAGTTGGACGTGGCCTTTTGTTTATTTTTCCTCTCCTTTACTCCATTTCACTCTTCCATCCTCTCTCTCTCTCCCTCTCTCTTTCTTTACGTTTACTGGGATGAGTTTGTGGAATGGCTGAAGTATTTGCAACACGCCTGGTTTCAGACGCTTTCAGAAGCAGGAGGATCTGTAATGTTTGCTTTGGGCTGTGTGGGGTCTCGCTAAAGCGCCTTTTATTAACAGTTTGCCTGAAGAAAGTCTCACCGGCCAGGATGCGGCTTGCAAGAGTGTTGTTGTATGTTTGTGTGGCGGTGTGTGGCATTCTGGTGCTACTCCATCTGCAGAAGCACTATCAGAAACCATATCAATGCTTTTAATAGATCTTGATAACTTCATTATATCTGCCAAAATCTCTGGTTCTTTGTATGACATTGCATGGTTTTTGACTGAGTAGCAGTATGGGTTAAGTCAGAGAAGGAGCAGGTACCTATCTTTGTGGAGTGGTGAGGGTTAGTGACTGAACTTGATCCTCCGAGCATTCGCCAGCGAGGGGCAATCAATAGAAACAGTGGCTAACTTTCTGCCTGCATCTCTCTGTAGCTCCTGAGACAATTTTGACATCTTGGCAAACTCATCCACCCTCTCTCTCTTTCTCTTTCTCTCTTTCTCTCACACACTCTCACACACACTCCGTGCCAGGCTAGCTGCTCTTTGTTCACTGTTTTATGACTCTGGCTTTCCAGTGCACACACACAGGGGTCTGTGTAGGAGTATTTCTCCCTCTTTCTTTCTCACCCTCCCTATCACACTTTTTTCTGCAACATTCCATTTTTAAAACTGTGCTCTGTTAAACGCATTACTCTGCTTCCATAAGCCATGCTACTCTGTTCTCCAGAGCTGACAGCGTGAACTATGACCCCGCCAGACTTTTATAGCCTTTTAACAGAAACTTGTTAATGCTTTTGATAAGTTGCTGGTCAGCTTCATGTGTGAGATGGTGTGCACTGGGGGATTCTGGTTAGCTGGAGTGTGTGTGTGTGTGTGTGTGTGTGTGATCTCAGCTGTATCAGTAGCCACAGAGTCACTGCCTCTACAACTATTTTTGCAGCTGCAGCAGTGCTTGTGCAGCACTTGAGTGGCTGCACTTCCAATGCTTCACTGATCTCAGACTCTGGAGCTTTCAAGCGATGTTGGCTGAAGATGTTGAGATGGCTAAAGCTGATAGACGTGGGGGGTTTTCTGTCCCTCTGTCTCTCTCTGGACTGGCGCTGCATGGCTTCTGTGTTCTCCAGTGCCCGGCTTTCCTTGGCCCTCTGTGCCTGGCGGGCTGTTTGTTTGCGTTTTGTATGGCTGAATGGTGCGGCAGCAGAGATACTGGCCCCTTTCATGTCCTTAAAGGCCAACTGGTCACTGAGGCCCAGCTCTGAGCCAGAGAGAGTTCTGAAAGACCGACTGAAACTGACACCAGCCATCACACTGCCCCACAGCACACACTCACACACAGGAGCAGCGTTTCATACACATTCCCTCTTTCTATATACAAAATGCGGTGGCTGTGTGTGCAAATAGCTTTTGTTTTTCTAACTGTAACTTTTGGTGTTGACTCCACTGCTTTCTCCATTTTTGGCGGTTGTAGCAGGTGTAGGGTCTCGCTGGGCTTACAGTATTTGTGTTAAAATGAAACACACATACGTACACACACAGCTGCACAGGATGCTGTTCAGATGTTGCACATGGTTGAGTCAAGATGACCACTGGGGTTTCACCTGCTCTAAGCTTCTACTCTGTGCTCTTCCTTTTTCTCTCTCTCCTGCAGTTTTTTTTCTCTTGGCCATTTGTAACATAAAATACCCCTGTTGCCAGACACAGATGCACCTTTCTGCTTGACCAGTCAGCTTGGTTGTGAGCTGTGTTAGCAGAGGAGAACTCAATTCTCCAGTGACCCTTCCTGCCCTCCGGTCTAAAGGATTGGCTAATACTCTTTCATCTCTTTACTACTTTTCTCAAAAAATATATTTATCTTTCATATAGAAATGAGGGAGACAGGTTTAATCTTTGACATTGTGTCCCCCCCAGCCATGGTGCAGGTGAAAGAGACAGATGGGGGAATAAGAGGATAGAGTAAGGAAGAGAATAAAGGAAGTGTAGTGTGTAAGGAGTGGGGAATGCTGGTCCTACAGGGCCTGCTAACTGTTCAGCTGGCTGTCTGATCAATAGGCTGTGGGCCATGTCCCCTCTGCCCTTCAGAAAGGGCTGACCTCATCCATCACTCTCTCAAACACACAAACTCGCACACAGGTGTGAGCAATGGTAACATGGGCCTCTGAGGGATGTGTGCCATCATAGTAGGAGAGCGGTCAAAAACAGCAAGAGCTAATATAGATTCTCAGGGTCAACACAGTTCATGATTGATTTCTCTTTCTCTGTGTGAAAGTGAGACTATGTGTGTGTGGACCGGAGAATTCTCCCAGCCACTGAACGGCTGTAACTTTCCCCAAACGCTCTTCTGTTTATGAGCGCCGTACTGTATTCATAATTTAAGTGGAGACCTTAGCGGCTCAAATGAGGGAACACACTCATATCGTTATTCATGATTCTCATCACATAACTGCTAATAACACCCCTCGATGCTGTTCGCTGTCCCCTCTCCAATGAAATTCATTGTGTAATAGACCTAACAGCCTTAACCAAATTATCTCTGATGTATACATGCCACAAGGCCAATAAAGCACAACAAATTTATAGCACGCTGAGTAGCCTGCGCCTTCTAATGCAAATAAATCCGGCCTGGCCGCTACTCATTAGCATCTGCGTAGCGCACGCTAAATCCTGCTTCTATCATGTTCTCCACCCCCCCAGTGACCATGATCTGCCAAGTTGGAGAGGCAAGCTGCCAGTATTAAGCCTGTGATTCCTCTACCGTCATGTGTCAGCACAGAGCGCTGCTGGCGAGTCCAACGCCAGCGACACGGGTTTAGACGAGGGAGGTTAATTTGCTTAACCCGGCTCCCCCACCCTGCTCACTGTACACTCCACAGCCCTGTTGCAAACACTGGCTAGTGCTATTCTATATATACCAGACCTCAAACCTGGCTAGTGTTACTGAGATGAGGCCTAAGACAGAGCAGAGAGATGACGGGAGCTGCATAGGGTGAGTGGGACTAATAAAGGGTCCCACTCACCCTATGCAGCTCCTGTCATCTCTCTGCTCTGTCTTAGGCCTCATCTCAGTAGTTGTTAGTCAGGGTATTATTATGGTAGTGTGTGTGCATCAGTGATGTAGTGCTTGAGTCCTGGACTTGGACTTAAGTCTGACTTGACATTCAGTCGTTCATCTTCTGTAACTGCTTTATCCTGGTCAGGATTGTGGTGAATACACAGTCTGTTCCATGAAATTGGAAGTGCCTAGTTATCAGAGACTTTGACTTGACTGAATTTTGCATGCTCTGATGTGTAAATAAATAAATGCATAAATAAATAACCAGGCAACATACACAATTGCTTCAATAGTTAATCATTTTACTCAAGCTATTCTTCTAATGTGATGGCACTGTGGGGCAGCAGGTAGCATTGCTGCCTCAGCCCTCAAGGGTCCCTGAGCTCAGGTTACTCTCTGTGGAGTTCCGTATTTGTGGGTTTCCTCTGGGTTCTGCAGTTTCTTCCCATCTCCCAGAAACATGCCAGTAGTTGGATTGGCTACACTAAATTGTCCCTAGGTGTGAATGAGTGTGTGTGTGCATGGTGCCCTTTGATGGATTGGCATCCCATTCAGGGTGTATTCCTGCCTAATCCCCAGCATACCCGGGATAAGCTCTGGATCCACTGCAACCCTGCTCAGGATAAAGCAGTTACTGAAGAAGAAGATGAATGAATTATATATTATATTTAATGAATATTCATTAAAATTCATTAAAAATGTAGTCCTGCCCCCCACATGGGCCCATTCAGGCTTCACTGATATGACTTAAGACAGAACTTGGAGGTTGTCTCCACTGGAAAAAAAAAAAAAAAAAATATATATATATATATATATATATATATATATATATATATATATATATATATATATATATATATATATATATATATACTGTGCACTGTGTACACACAAACACACATAGGAGGTGGGACATCTGGCCATTAGATGAATACAGAAGTGAAAATACTCCCCAATTCACTTCTCATCCTCCACTAAACTCTCTGTGTGTGAGGAGAGGAACTGAGAGATCTCTGCTTTTCTTCTCAGTCTATCTCTATCTGCTTTTGCCCAATATTACAACTCTTGTGTGTGTGGCATTAGGAGTATGTGCCTCTCTGATGTAAAGGTGTAGATGCTGTAATTGTTTAATTCAAAACTAGTTTCTCTCTTCTTGGCCTCTCTAAAACCACATTGGTGGTAAGGTTTTCCTGCCAGACATGTCCATTCCAGAGCACCTGAGCAGAGGAAAGCAGAAAACAGGTAGTGAAAATCAAAACAGAGAGTGAAATGCCGGTGTCTGCGCAGCCACTGAGCTGTAACCTCTTCTGTTGTTTCCTCTGTTCTGCACACTGTGTGTTTATTTTTCAGTCACTGGGTGTTTCCTTATCTCTATAAATACCCGCTGATGTGTGTATGACAGAGAAGCTGAGTGTGTATGTATTTGTGTGTGCATTTGTGACTGCACGGCCCTTGACTCTGAAACACACGGCGGTTTCTGTGCTTCTCTGTCTTGCTCGGGGCACAGCCCTCGACCATCCAGGCCCTGTCTCAGATTCCCACGCTGGGCGTGTTGGGACCTTGTGTAATGACACCATACTGCAAAAGCTGCTCAACCTGTCTCCCCTTCTTCCCCTCCCTCCTGTATCCCCTCTGACCCTAACCACCCTTCCCCCATAAACCCCCTTCTGCTTCTTACTGACCCTCCCTCACTCCCATAACCCCTTTCTGCCTCTCTATGACCCTCCCTCCCTTGCTCCCATAACCTTCCCTGCTTCTCTCAGCTCGGATGCAGTCTGTAGTGCTTCAGTGTTATGTCTCGATCTTCCAAAGGCCCGTGTCTTGTGTGCAGACATCTTTTGATATACCACCTCTATATCATCCTATCCTTGTTCGCTCCTCTTACTAGTACCTTCCCCCCCTCTCTCGCTCTGTCTCACTCTTTCTTTCACCCTCCTTTTCCTCCTCGTCCCCCAGACCTCCAGACAAAAGCATGCAGGCCTATTGTTGTATGCCGGTTGGGTCCTGAAAGAAAGGGAAAGGGGGTCAGTGGTGGTATTAGCGCTGGCTAATCAGGCCGAGGGGCAGGCGGGCAGCTCAGGCCTGGGAGAGGAGCTGAGATCGTCCACTCCCCTGTTTCCCAGGCACCCACCGTCCGTCTACGGTTACACAAAATGTCCGCCACTGTGCCGCTGTTGCCAGGGGTCTATTATTAGCAAGTGTCAGTCAGTTATCTGAGAGCAGTGCTTTTAGCTGCCATTTAAGTGGCTGACACTCAGGTTTTGCAGCAGATTAAATGAAATTTTAGGCGCAGTTTGGCTCGGCTGCGGGTGGACAAAGGAGGCAGCTGTTGTTGGGAATGTAATCTGGTACCGCCGGGAAAAGGTGCCACGGCTGGTGCTGCCCACCAAATTGCTCTCCGTCTTGCTGCCGCCTCACTTCTTACAGGGTAAAAATCACCTCCGTTCTCACCAAGCAGGGCCACTCTGAGATGTTCTCCCTTCATGGTGTTCTCTAGTTGGATAATGAGCGGTGGTCCACACCCTAACGTTGAGTGAGGATGTCACAAGCTGTCTTCTACAACCGGCTTTGTGATCCTATTTTAGGCTTTTATGTCTGGGAGTGCTTCATGCCTCCCCTGCGTGTCTCTTCAGGTGAGAGCCTGTTTTCAGTGGACACAGCCAGTAGGAACAGGTGTGTGTATGTGTGTTTTGTGTGAGTGTAGCAAGGGGATTTCCTGGCCTGTTCTAAGCTCCTGCCTATGTTACACTGCCTTACCAATGACTGCTAATCCGCTGATATGCCAGTGTCATTTGCAGCCTTATATTTTTCTCTTAAATACTTCCTTGCTCCACTCTCACTTTTCTTCTCTCTCACACATGCACTTCTTTGGTTAATATTGTGTTGATGCATGTATGTGTGTCAGTAAATCTCATAATATGGCATATGTATTTTAACCAGTTTGTATGTGTTATGGGTGTGTGTGTTAGGCCTGTTGGAATCTGGGCTGTTGGATTGGAATGCCCTTGTGGCCTGCTCCAGCCTTTGCTAAAGGTGTGAAAAGTGACAGTCGTAAATGACTGTGAAGAGTGGCTGGGGTTTCAACTGTTAATGACATCAGGTTTACACCACACACCTTGTCTAGCTACTGCAGGGATGAGAGCAGTGACGTTAGACTGCACCAAGTGCTCTGTGGCTAGAATTTATTGAACTTTTACTGAGTTTAGTATTAGTTCTTAAATGTTGTGTGGTGCTATAAGGAGGGATAATATTTCCTTATTATATACTTTAAATATAAATAAATATACATTATCAGCTGTACATGATGTATGTTTTGCTCTAGTTATAGGTTTAGTTATATAACCGTGTGTTTGCTATGGAACATGGAGCCAAACCCAAGTTCAGTAGGGTCGTAGCACAGCTATGATTATATATGCGGACACACAAGCATCTAACATACACACAACAAAAGAGAGCGGTATAAATAAGGTGTGTGTCATTTAAGGTGCCACATGGACTGCATTTGTTGGCTGTAAAAAGAGATATCATGTTTCGAAGGAGCCTTACCGTGTAGCTGAGATATGTGACCATTGTTTGAGAGAATTTTTAGGACGCAACCGTTGTACTTTATTTGCCCTTTCCAAAATCTCTTCTGAGTATTTCTAAAAAAGTGATTCTTTTTTTTTTTTTTTTTTTAGAAAAAGAAAGAATAGTTTTCACAAGTATTTGATTTTAGATTCTTTGTATTTAAATATATTTTCTCACATAACTATCTTATAACTGAATGCAATTTTTTATCAGCTAGTGGCTATGCAATAAGTATTTTTCTTTTTTTCAGCCAGCAATCAGCAATTAGCTGCTGGCAAAACACATAAGTGAGCTAGCTAGCTAATTTATTTCATGTAAATGGCCCAACTTTGTTATTTGACCTTAAGCAAGGAAGAACTCTTCATCATGAGTTCAGAGTGTGAAAAAACTGAAAAGTGCTTCACAGGCTGTTCTGTTGTGCTTAGCATGGTTACTGCTAAGGTCAAGACTTGAGTAACTGGCTTTTAAATAACACATATCTACAGAGAGTAGTTTTAAACCCAGACAAACTTCTTAAACATTGAAGAAACAGACAAACCTGTTAAAATTTTAATGTAGTATTAGAAATAACATTCTTCCCACATCCAATAACATGCACAAATACTGCAAGGTGGTGCTATTTTCTGAAATAATCACACCTCACTTGCAGATTATAAATGTCAGAGACACTCGTACACCTACATATTATCATAGCTACTCTCCAGCTGCTTGAAAACCTGCTGTTGTGGATTTTTTTCAGCGTGGGGAGTTAAGATAAGGATCTCAGATATGCTCCTTCAACCTGAGTGACCCGGTGAAAAGAAAGCTCGGCCCTCCCTCGCTCCTGACCCTGGTGCCTCTCTTTCTCCCCCCTATAGATCAGCCTTCTGATCTATAGGACTACGGACACATTTTTGGCAGGGTGTGGAGGTAGCGTTCCAACATGCTTCGAGGTCCCGCTCTTTGCCATGTTAAACCCTGATTTATTGACTTCAGCTGGCTATGAGGGCTTGCAGGTACAACTGCCTCAATTAACATTTTTATAACAGTTGTGCAAGTGCTTTGGACTGAAGCGGCTCATTGGCTCTGGCTCTGTAAAGTTTTGTTAAGCTCTTTAGACTGAACTTGGCCTTGTGCTCTGGTCATAACACCCACTTAGAGTTAAAGCAGAAAGGCAAAACAACTGATAATACCTTTTTTTTTTTTTTTAAAAAAGTCAGACCTTTGCTGGGACATTCACTGAGGGCAGAGTTTTGCAGGCCCTGAGTTGAGCTGTTGCTGGTAACGTATGATGGCATGATATGGATTGGAACACTTGTATTGAATTATGTGTGGGACTGGGAATGAATGTGGGGAGAGACTCTGCCATGAAGAATTAGAGCAAACAGCAGCCGCCACAGCCCCTCACGCACTGCATCCATCTTCCAGACCTGTTATTGATGGTAAACGTAATACTCTAGTATTAACGGCTCCTACCCGCAACATTTCGGTCCTGTTCTCTGTCCACACACACTCACACATGCATGCAATCAAATGAGATGAGGAGCAGAGGGATATTTGAAATATTCTGCTGTTTTACTCTTCTACCTTCCCTAATCTCTTTGCACACAATGAGCTGTGTCTCTGTCCACCTCTTTCTCAACATCACTACTCTATGATAATCCTGAGTGTATTGACACATAGGCTGGATTGTTATATGGACATGTGGACACTAGCTGTTTGCTGCTCTCTGTGTTTATGTCTCTGTTATCACTTTAACACCCTCTTGCCTGTGTCCCAGTTCTTTTCCTACCTTTCCACACCACCAACATGTTTTTGGCAAGGCCAGTCCTTTCTCACTTTGTCCTTATGACACTCTCCTGGTTCACTCACTATCTCTCTCAGTAACTTGAGTATTTCCAATATGGATAGTATAATGTAGAATTTAGTGTGGGACTTTATTGTGCCGTTATCGAAATGAACAATATACTAGAAGCGGGCTTTTGGAGAGAAGGGAAACTTGCATGTGGCAGGACAGAGAGCAAGCCTGGTGTATAAAGCTGTAGGACATGATGGAAAATCCACAGGGCTGGACTCAAAGCACCCGCTTTAGATTCTCCACAGCCAAACGCCTGAAGGGAGGCATGAAATCGGACTGTCTTTCGTCGCCCTTGAAACAGTGCACTATTTGTGTTTGGCCCTGTTGCTCACACACATGGTTCTCCCTCTTAAAGGCATGGGTGTCACATGTAAGAGTCACATAGCTGGGTTTGTTTAATTGTTTCACTCCTCAGTTTACTTCATGTAGTCAGGTTAGAAGATAGGACTTTATAGTCAGTAAAGCATTGGTGTGGCACCTACACTCTATGGGAGAGGGAAATGAGTTTAAGACTTTAAGATTTTGGGGTTTGTTACAGTGATAGTGTTTTCTGAGTAGGTTTTAGCTCACTGTTGTTCTGATTGACACACAAAAAGCCTTGCTCCTGCCCCAACACATCCAGCCTTCCATCCTCTGCTACCGTACACCCCCAACATTCCCTCCTAGGCCTTTTGGAAAAGCAGAAGGCTAAAGACAACAAAGATGTTCATATAGTACACACGGATCTTGGGTGGGAAGCGGACACTACGAAGAAACTGGGCAAGGGTGGGGTGACGCTCAGACATGAATTCCATTGAAAACTAGCGGAAACGGAAGACATTTATGTTCAAGCTTGAGCTTTAATTGTGAGGAGGAATGGCATCTTTGATAGAGTCAGTTAAGCGGTGCTAACCCACACACTATTAGTGCTGGAGTGCAAACGATATCTGAGGCAGCCTGAATTTACGTGAATAGCTATTTAATATCCCGGTTTTAATGGGCTATAAAACCCCTTCCCGGACAACTGTCCTCTAATAGGTCTTAAAAGTTGTTTGTTGGCGTTGAGATGGGGGTAATTAGTGGACCCGTAGCTTTGGGAGAGGGCGTCCGTGGTTGGGCTGGGCTTTCCCATTCGGCCATCTTTTGGGCCTGGCTAAAAGGCGCTGGCCGCTCCTCAAAGCGAAGCATTTGGAGGTCTCGCGACCACTGTGCTCCGGTGGGTGGATGGATGGGGGGATGTGTGGTGTAGCACTTAGGCTCCCTCTGATGGGAACATTAGCCACATTAGGCCGCTCTCAAAATGCCCTAATGGAGTACTCACTCTCAAGCACACACACACACACACACACACACACACACATAAACACACACACAAAACTGAAAAAGGTTGGCAAATAGTTTTCTGGAACTTTTTAATGTGCAAATTATATATATTTTTTTAATTTGCCTGCTGCCCTTTCTCATTCCCCTTAAGTAAGATTAAAAACTAAACCAGGACAGGAGCTCATTTCTCTGGACGTGGAGGATAATAAGTGAAGTGGGCAGGCAGTTAAGCTAATGGATCTCCAACACCTCTCAATCTCCTTACAATCCCACTCTTTAAATCAACTGAGATGAAATGAGGCGGTCCGTGCCATTAAAAAGCTTCCTGCTAACTTGGTCTTTCCCCTGTTCCTGCATTTGTAGGGGGAGGTGAGGGAGCAGCAGACTGTCTTTAAAGGCCGAGTGTTTTTGGGATGTTTGTTTGGTGCTGGTGGCGAGGCCTTCATGTTTGTGTAAATGTCAGAGGCTGTGTCGTTATTGACTGCACTGCTATGGTCCCGTGCCTCTGTGTTCTGTTGCACAACTGGCCCCAGGCAGCTTTCTACTGGAAAACAGCCTTTCGTCTGCTGTTGATCAAACTTCTGCTTCTCTCTCGCTTTCTCTTTTAACGCACGCACACTCACACACACACACACACACACAGCTCTGTAGATGGGTGGCCGTCCGCTCTGAATAATTTAGAGAACTTTTTGTCCCGCTCTCTCAGATGGGCCTGGGGCATGAGGGAGTGATGGAGCTGGATGTGTTTGGGCTTGTCTTCCCTTCTCTCTGCTCAGCCTTTACACGATTTAACTTGATGGGCAAGCAGAACCTTTTACAACTCCATGTAGGTCTTATTTTAAATAAACAACCATGAATTCTGCTTCATTTTTGCAGTCATGTCTTATATCACTCTTGGGCTAACTGTTAACCCTCCGACTGATCCAGCATAATGTGGTGTGTGCTAAAGAAACTTAGAGTATTCTGGTTCTGATTAGGCTTGTGTTTTGTTTATCTGGATCTATGATGACAGACATCTGAGTGAATCCTCTATCACTGATTTGTGTTCGGAGCTTCCGTGAAAGAGACTAAAAATCAGTTCGATCTGGATATTGCCCATGTGTTAACACTCCTAAAAACAAGTACAAACTCTTTTTTTCTCTCCCTCTTTCTCTTACTCCTGCCCTCCCCTCTCTGTCTCTCTCTCAGTCTCTCTCTCTCTCTTTCTCTCTCTCTCTCTCTTTTGCTATCAGACGCACTTTTCTTTCTGTCTGTCAGCTCTTCAGACCTAGAGAAGAGGGGGTCAGCAGCACCAGGAGGCAGTTCAAGGCAGCACCATGTAAAAAAAAAAAAACTCTATTCCATCTTTCCCGTTCTCTGTCAAGAGAATCACACACTTGGCTTTTGTTGTTGTTGATGCTATGCGGTTTTGTTGTGGATGTGATAAATCCGTGTTAAAAATGTCCTCTTATCGATTGGTGCTCTTGGATGAAAACACTTAAAGACGGTTTCCTCATCAGAGAAAGAGCGGGAGATGGAGGTAGAGAGTGCAGGAGTTCTGACAGGGTGAGGTTGAAGTGGTGCTGCTGCCAAAAGAACGACTAGCAGTGGGTTCTCAGTGACTCAAAACCTCATCATCTTCTTCACCTTCTTCCTTTCGTGTCCTGTCCTCTGCTGCTCTCTTGTTCTCTCACTCGTTTGCTCTCTTGTACCCCCCCTTTACTTACTGCTTATTTTCAGAGCTCCGGACGGCAGGAAGCCAGAGAGAGGTCTCTTGGCAATGGGGAGGTGGAGAGGTGTGTGCTCGTATGTGTGTATCGGTGTGTGTGTAAGAGTGTAAAAGCTGGGGGAGTGTGGGTCTCTTTTGCAAAGAGCTTCTCCTCTTGAGACAGCAGTGCAAAGAGGCCTCTGGGTTACTGGTTGAACTTTCCCTTTAGCCCCCTCCTCTCTCTCCATCTCTCCCTACTGTTGTGTGCAACCCTGAGGGAGAGTCAGAGTCGGCCTGCTGCCTACGAGCTGCAAACGAAAGCCTGCACAGCTCTAAAGATAGTCAGGGTCAGGAAAAACAAACACCTGTACACAGCCTCTGATGGACAGATGGAGAGCGTTGGAGGTACGAGGAAAACAAGGGAGGTATAGGAACAAGGGAAGTGAGCAAGACAGAGGAAAGGTGAAAGAACTGATTCAAACAGCCTTCCTTCCCAAATACATGTTCACTGAAATAAAAGGAGAAATGCCTGTTTGTCAGATGGAAAGTATTTCTGTGGTTTGTGTGTGTGTGTGTGTGTGTGTGTGAGAGAGAGTGTGTGTGGCCAGCACCCTGTGTTTGCTCTAGGGAATGATGGTACACAGTGCTGTAAAGGTGATGAGTGATTCCCTCTGGCCGGCAGCTGCTGGGGCAAGCCAGGTCTGCAAGTCCTTGCAGGTCCTCATTCTCTACACAACGCTTCTGCTGCAAAGCTTCTGCATGTTTGTGTGACA
The DNA here is from genome assembly GCF_027358585.1 of Pangasianodon hypophthalmus. Taxonomy (NCBI): domain Eukaryota; kingdom Metazoa; phylum Chordata; class Actinopteri; order Siluriformes; family Pangasiidae; genus Pangasianodon; species Pangasianodon hypophthalmus. The sequence goes on from NC_069712.1 coordinate 13,963,275, forward strand.
GTGTGTGTATGTGTGTGTGTGTGTGTGTGTGTGTGTGTTCATATCATTTAATTGACCTCTCCCCAGAGCAGGTAATCTAATCTAAACATTACATAACATTACAAGTCCTATTTTAACTATTCAGAGCTTTCACAGGACAATGAAGGGACAAAAAAAATCACAAAACTTTAGAGTTACTGTATATGTAAAACGGGCTGCAATAGCCCACCCTCCTACTGAGCACTATCCCCTCTGAAAGGCCTATAAGGAAATATATTCAAATTGAAAAAGCTCAAAAAAAGGTCCTAATGGAAATATGAATTGCCAAAGCTGAATGTGGAAGGGACAAAAAGGGTGAATATGCTGAGTGAAGTGCAATTATTTGAAAGCAAATGTTATGGAGCCTTGGAACTGGCTTTGGTCTTCTAATTAAAATGGCTGAAAATGTTTTGACAGTGTCTGAAGCCATGCCCCAGGCCCCGGCTCTGCATTGCTCCAATTTTTCCCTCTTAGTGATGCAGTGATACATTTATGCAAAAACGTGCTGCGAATAACTCCCTCTCACCATTTCAGTCTCTTGTCCCTGTGCCGCATTTCTCTCCATGAGAGGCTACGAAGAGCAAAGCTCTGAAAGCTCAGAACCACGCTATTGAGCAACGTTTACAGACTGACATTTTCCCCCTTTGATCAAAAAGCGTTGCTGTTGGAATTTTTATTTTACAGAAGTAAGACTTGTTTTCTGGTTTAACCAGTTAAATGAGTAGTCACACTCAATTATGGCCAGATTTTAATGTTGATGATGGTTGGGATCTTGGATGAAATAGAGGGCAAGAGTCATTTCATAAAAATAATAATTATACCTTTTATTATTCATTTGCCTTCCCTTTGAAAATCCTTATGGTTGTCAAGGCCAAGCATTTTAGATATGCTCCTGCTTTATTACCTTTTCATGCAGTAATAGTTTAAGGTGTGGAGCCTGTGGTTTTTTGCTGAACCCTGTGCTGAGCTCTCTACATGAATAAATGATTCTTGCTCTAATTAATTGAAGCATGTGGAGCAGTGTAGTTGGTGCAGTGATTAATTAGGCTATTTATGAGTAAAAATGTCTCTCTCATCTTCTTTCTTCTGTATTATTTCATTTTTTCTTTTTAGTTCCTCTCCTCTCCTCTCTATCAGTTTAGAGACAGTGGCTGCCAAGGTACCCTCTTTATCCACTATGAAAATGTGTGTGAGTGCGTGTATGTGCCTGTCAGCAGTGGTGTGTGTGGTGAGTTTGTGTGCGTATCCGCTGCAGGTGTGTAGCAGCAGCAGCACATATCATACTTTTTGGTATATTATACGTAGCTTTAAAAATATGGAAAAAATGGTAATATGAGCCTTTCATGCTGTAATTTATGCTCTCTGTAATTTTGACATTTTGGTTTGGGTTTAAATGTAGCCTAAAGTCGCCACCACCAGTGGAATGACAGAGTGAGTTAGAGAGAGCAGAAATGAGATATACAAACACTATTATACGCTTTGGTGATCCTATAAAAATTTGGACATTTAATTGTAAACATAATCTGTTATTCTAATCTAATTTTAAAGTTATATTTATTATCCAACTGAAAAACTGTTTCCTGTCATTTTTGGCATGTATAGATGCAGTTCTGTTTCATTTTCTCTCTCCTTACATTCTTCAGGTTGGATACAAATACACAGACAGTGTAGGAATGGTGCAGACGTAACTAAAGGCATTACGTTAAATTGGTGTCTCTACCAATTGCAGTCTTCCATAAGAACCATCTGTCCCTCAAAATTCACATCACTCATACACACACACACACACACACACACACAAACCCATACACACTGTCTCTTCACTTTAGCCTCCTTTGCATTAAGAAAAGCATTCACATGCACATTTACTCACTTAGGGCACTGCACTTTTTACCAAGCCTGATTTTTTACTTCACTTATTACACAAGAAACTCACTGCTGACATTTAAAAACAACATCTAAAAAGCACAAAGCAGTGATGGCATTAGAGCTGATGGTGAGGAAAATGCTTAAGAGAAAATTTTAAGATCCGGTGCTTCACTCTCAGTGGATGTTCTTATTGAGTCCTGTGTGTGTCTTGTGCATGTGTGAGAGCCAGTGGGGAGCTGGATAACATGGAACATAGCAGGGAGTCAAACACACAGTATTGAAATTAACACACATAATAAACATATCCTTCTTGACAAATCAAATTGATATCTCTTTTATATCAGCGTTGCAGATGTTGTAATGAATAAATAATTACACAGCACATTTTACAGTGAAATTTATTCTTATTATAAATATAACATTTCCATATATTCCACAACTACTGAGTCTGTGTTATGGTGTTTCTGCCAGTTACAAATAAAACGACCGGTAAAAAAGGACCAGTAGCTAGTTAAAAAAAACAAAACAAAACAATAAGCTGACTAAATCCAGGCCTTGATTCTGCTGTAGTCGGAAAGCGATGTATGCACTGATGTGTTTATCGACAAAAAGCCTGCTGGTTTTTCTGGTTATCGTTACCAGGCCAGCACAATTTAAGTGTGTGTATTTGTGATTTGAAAGAGTGCATCTTTCCTCACTTTAATAATGAGAAGGAATGGGAGTCAGGTGTGCCAAAATCTCCTGTGTTCTTAATTGCATTTGTGTTGCAGCAGGCCTGAGCACTGAGGTGTATGTGCAGGATTCGCCTATCGCAGGGATTACACGCATAAGACTGGAAAGAAATGGCGGCAGGACACAGATCATCCAATGACTTCAACCCCGATTTTCTGCCTGGGCCAAGTCGCACTGTTTACAATCCGCAGTAATGGGCGATGCTCCCTGAGTCACAAGTTTTTCAGAAATGTCTGAATAACAAAAATATAGGAATTTGAAGGGGAATTTTTATGAAATGTTCATTATTTTTTCTTCCCTCACACATCTATATCCATTATTCATCTGTTTGTCTCTCTCTCTCCATGTGTCTCTGTGGAGTGAATTCTCGGAAGGTGATGAGATGGGCCACTAAAAACTATAATGTGGTGATTTTGTTCACTTGCATTCCTCCAGACAGAGAAGGATAAAATTTTAACATGCCTTTTATGTGGCTTCACGAAACAGAATAGTTAAATGTAAAGTTAAATGTGATAAGCTCAAAGGTTTGTCATTCTCTATGTTTTATAAGTATACAAATAGTACTCAGATGAGAAGCCAGTTTTTGGTTAATGGTACGAGCCCACTTGCAAGTTTGCCACGCTGAATTATGCTGCATTGTTTTTGGCCAATCAGGCGAGGATAGACTAGTGACTGACAACAAATCCAAGTTGGAAGACTGTTACATTTTCATTCTATTATTTGAAGTAATAACTGTTAATTACTGCAAAATGTAAATTATATAAATCTTATTAGGTTACTTGCTAACGCTATCTTGGTAGCTTGAGGGTGAACATGACAGCTAGCCAAGTGATGCATTTTATGATTAAATAAAACAAACTCATCTGCATTTACAAATGATTCTTTTGCTTTGAAGTAAAGTTAAATAAAAACTACCAAATAGCAAACTGATTTCAAATTCGTTGTATTTCAATATTGTTCACTTGATTTCCATAACAACTGCAATAATCATACCCATAGTAATTCCCAACAGTGGCAAGCAAAGAGAGAGAAACAGTGCGGAAGTATATGATAACCGTGAACTTTCTGGCAGAGACAGAGATAGGGAAATGCATAATGTTTGGATTGGAGACAGAGACAGAGAGTGTTTCAGACACTTGCGCTGGTCTTTACAGCACTTCCTTCGTCCAGCTTTGTCTGTGAACAAGTGTTGGTCAAACAGGCCTTTGTTTGTGGTCAGTCACTCGACACACCACAAAGAGTCTGGCCTGGACAAAGAGCTGAGTGTGTGAGAGCTGTGCTGGGTCGGCTGAGTGATACTGCTCCAGAGAATACTGATGCACGTCAGACACACACACACACATAAACACACGTGCACAATCGCACAACTGAAAAAAACCCCACACACGCTACACTGCTCAAATGATCTGTGAACATGCATATGTAAGACAAACACATACACACTGCACACACACACACTCACACTGGACTCACACACTGCACACACCTAAAATTGGGGCAGTGTGGCAGTTCCCTGGAGTTTCGCAGATACGGAGGCCACCAACACGTTCTATCATTAGTTTTTAAGGAACATAGTTGTAGAAGAAAATACTGACAGCGGGAACGGTGGGAATATGAGTCATCCTCTAAATATAGACAAAACTCCACGAGAACCATCGATTTTGTCTGTTTTACCCATTTCGTTACTAATTTCATGCATGATGACCGATTAATTTGTTTTGAAAATGAAATCTATTTAAGAGTTTGCATATGTGTCCAAAGCCAATATATGCAGAAGCTCTTCAAAGCACAAGCTACTGATAAAATGATTTTAAATAACATTGTCCTTACTCACCCTGCATTCGCTAATCCTGTTACTGAATTGTTGCATTACCCCAATAACTATTATCGTTGAGTGCTGTTGAATCTTAACACAACCGTCAAGGACAAAACAAAAGGAGTCTCTGTCTGTGAGTGACAGCTGGGTTCGGCACAGGAAGGCTCAGCACTGAAAACAGCACACTAAATACCAACTGTCCAAATGTCCTGGACTCTTATGCATGTGTGTGGGTTTTTGAATAGGTGTGTACATGTGTCCGCTGCTTTTGTTGGGTCTGTGTGTGTGTAAAGGGGAACGGAGGGGGCTGGTGTGTGAGGTGGGAGGCAGATGAACAATGGCTGAATCTACATGTCATGGATACAGGGCTGCCCAAGCTGTTTTAATCTGGCATCCATCTTAGTCTGCCGCCACTATCGATCCAGACGGCAAAAGCAGCAACGTACCACGCTTTCTTAGTGAGGCCAACTGAAGACAGGGCTCCAAATATACACACACTCAATTTCTGTGTCACTCACATACGCAGAAAAATTTATCAGCACACAATGCCTTTTTTTTTGAGTCAAACAGATACATGCACAAACACATACTTGGCATTTGCTAAAACTCATTTCACTAATGCTGTTAGACAATCGCCGTGATTTCTAACAAATATTCAGAAACAGGTTTTGTGTGTTCTTCTATGGAATGAGAATTGAATGTGTCATGAGGCAGCGTGTCCATGTAACTGCAATAAAAAACATTTCCAAAGATGAAATATTCAAAATTTTCAAGTTTTCTCCTAATTTTGGACAATTCATTTATTTTTCAGTTGTAAATCCTGCTTTTTTTGTGCACTGCAGCCTCTGAGGGGTAGGGGTGCAGGGGTGCGAGAGTGAGGGAGGGTGTCTCACAGCATATTTCCTTCCTCCAAGTCTCTTGTTTCACCATGGGTACCGGTCGCTCTCTGCCAAGCCATCATTGCGCTGTAACACGGCCTCCCTTTTTGTCAAGAGCGTTTTAGCATGCCTTTATCTAAATGTCGTTAAATGTGTGTGTGTGTGTGTGTGTGTGAGATGTAGATGGATTAGTGAGTCCTTTGAGGATGTGGTTTTGCCATGGGTCTGTGCTGTAACATCGCTCTGACATTTCCTCGTGTTAAACCTGGCAGCAAACAGTGTGGGCTTGCTTGTGTGTGTGTGTGTGTGTGTGTGTGTGTGTGTGTGAGAGAGAGAGAGAGAGAGAGAGAGATAGGGAGAGAGGGAGAGTGGCTGCGTGTGTGCCAGCGCCTGCAGGCCGGTCCAGAGTGTGTCACCAGCTGCCTCAGTCTCCCAGCCTGTCCACGCTGACCCGCATTCGCTGCAAATTGGAGGGCTTTTTAATTAACTGAGGAATCTACAAATTAGAGCAAGCCCGCTCTGCGACTTCCCATAAATGCTTAAAAGTGTCAAGCCACAGATTATCATTACGCCGAACAAACTCCTGGAGCCAGCAGCCACTATGAGACAAAAATAGCATGGAGAAGATCTCTCTCTCTCTCTCTCTCTCTCTCTCTCTCTCTCTCTCTCTCTCTGTCTTTATGTGTGTGTCTCCCAGTCTTTCTCTCTTTCTTTTTCTCACTCTTTTCTGCCTTGCATATTGAGCAGCTGGGAAGCTGTCAGTCACTCCTCAGATTTTACAGCTCACACATCTCAAAAGCAGAGCTCTCAGATTCTAAAATGGCACAAAGAATGATCTTTTGAGAAAATAAAATGAGGGAGGAGGTCAACTTCTTTGGCATGCCATTGCCTTTCTTTCCTTTCTGTAAAATAAGGGTCTAATTGCAGATTATTGGAGTACCTGTCCAATGTGGCTTATCTGACTCCTGTCATTAGGACAGATTATGGCAGTTTTGTCAGCAGAGCAGAAGCTGGATGTGAGAATGCCAGGCAGCATCCCAGCATGCCACGGGCTGGTGTCTGCGAGAGTCGTGCCAGTCGGCAGTGCCGCTGCCTGCACAAAGCTATCAATTATTGCTGCAATTATTTGTCTAGTTGGATACTCAAAATGTCATGTGAAAAAGATGATTACACATTCTGCCGAGCCTTGCCATGTGTAATCAAATGAAGCAAGCCCTTGTTAAACATGGTGCTGCAGTAAGCCGTCCCTCAGCTGCGTCTCAGCCCATGGCCAGAGAAGGCGCAGCTTCCATACTGCAGCATCCAACACACATACATACACAGACACAGATATTTGTCTTACTGTCTTTGTGAGGATCTTCCACTAATGTAATTATTGATCCAGCTAATTAACGTTATGCCTACAGCTAAATCTAACTTTTACTTTTTAAAATTTTGTAAAAATGCAGTTTTCCTTGTGGGGACCAGCCAAATATCCCCACAAGGTCAAAACTGTCAGATATTCCTATCCTTGTGGAGACATTCAGTTCCCAACCAATGGGATAAATACAACATGCCCACACACATTCACAAAGCTTGGAATGATTACAATAATTGCTTTATTGATTTTAAAATTTTATGCATATTGATAATTGATATCACTAACAATATAAGTAATTAAGAAGCAGTTGAATAAATGAATCAGGATTGTGTGTGAATAGGACCAGAATGCCCCTCAACTGTTAACAAGAAACAGCCATCACAATTTCAGTGATGCAAAATTGTGTAAAATAGCCTTTGCATGATAATAGAAAAATGTATACTAGGTTAAACCTTTGCAGGTGGCAGCAATTAACTGTAATTTCTGCAGATTGTAATGATCCATAATTTACCGTCCATTGCTGGCCTTCACATCAACCCCCTGATATAAAGTCGTGCGCAGCCTTGATTTGGCGTGGAGCTTTCAGCTGTTGGTCTTTAGTTCGATTGTCAGGAGGCAGTCGTGGGTGGCAGAACCATGTGAGCTGCACTATGCTGTTATTTCCCTTTGCTCAATGCCACCCCTCTCTCTGTCTATATAGAGGGTCCCTCAAGATTGCGTTGAATATTCTTGATCACTTTCCTCAGGAACCCTAAGTCGATAAAACATTTTATGTATAGTGTAATGCCATCTGGGGCCAAATCAGTTCTGAACCTTGAGCAATTATACTGTATGTGTTGATTTAGGAAATATCTAGTCCTAAATATCTGATAATGTTTCTCAGTTTACTGTGGTCATTCATTTTAGTCTCATGTTCTTTCTGTGGATGCAGAGTGTGAGTGCTCTGTACGTACGTTCTTCCGCAGAGAAAAAAGGGGCCAGGATGCGGACAAAACGATGACAGCACAAAAGAGTACGGGAGTGTCTGGAAGAGGCTGTATGCCACTGTGCCGAGCCTTCCTGAACCGCCCTCATTTGTGTGCATTAACAGGATTATCCCACAAGCCCTCGGTGGCTTCGGCCTGCCTCCCTTCCACACTGCAGGCTCGCCTTGTTACATGCTTTGCTGGCTATTGAAGACTTCAGAGAAACCCCCTCTGAGGAAAACAAAGGAAGAGATGAAAGAGGGTGCGCTGCTTGTTCGGCTCCGTTCTACACTTCTCTCTCTCTCCATCTACCGTTCTTTCGACTGCACTCTCTCATTCTCTCTCCCGGGATGGGGAGAAAACTGTGTATGATAGCAGTTTAAAGACCTCTGGCTTAGGAGGAGAATTCAGTCCATCTCCCATGTCCATTTTTTTCTCTTTGTTGTTGGGCATGTGTTTTTCCTATTATGTGGATGACTTTTTTCTGACTATCTGACCCTGCACTTTTGGGAACAGGATAGAGAGCTGTGGAGGAGAAACATAAAGTGGTACTTTTAGTGGTGCTAATTTGCAGTGTGCAAACTATCACTATGACCCTTTGATTAAATATCCAATCCTTTGTTATTTGTCAGTAAACCAAGCAGGCTTTTTTTGTCTGTGGGCATGTAGACTAACTAAACCTCTGCTTGTTTCCATTGCATCTGTAATTGGTGTCTGCACAACTTTATATTTTATTTGGGTAACTATGTAATAATTAATGCACAAAATCATGAGTCTTTGAGGTAAGAAGGACTCCGAAGTGTCTTTTTATCCAAGAGAGGGACAAAGAGAAATGCTATTTGTGGATATGTGTATTTGAGTGAGAGAGCTTTAATATTGCAAGAGAAAGTAAAATGTATTGTAGAAAAGAGGACATCAGTAGACCACCATTTTCACTATTTAAAACAATTCAGTTTTCACTAATTATTTTTTCACTGATCTGTAGTCTATGGCATGTATCAGTTTTCAATTTTGAAACACTCAATAACTGTCCACGTTTTCATCTAAACTTAAAAAAATAAGCTGGTTTAGACTACATTTAAATAACAGATAAATTATCAAGCAAATGATGCTGTATGTCATTGCTAAAGTACAACTGAAAGAGAATTATTGTTTTTGTCACAACTGTCTCCCATTTCAGTGTGTGTGTCCTCTGAACTCTGAACAGGCTGGTGTCTGTTTTTGTGCTTTATGTATTTAGCTTATTTCAGAACGCTAATTTATGTTAGATTGTAGACATACATCACAGAAGGAGAATACGGAATTATACTACCTCCCAATGACTTGGAAAGGCACTTAAATGGGTCCTCTTTCATTCACGGGCAGTGCTAAGCCATTAACGCTCTGTTATTCTTACTTTCTCTAGTCCCTCCCCAACCTTCAATGGAACTACTACTGTAGTGTTTATATATTGTGTTTGTGCCTCATGCCTGCTTATTTCTGTACATGAATGAAAGACTGCACTCAGCTGAGAAGGCGGTATTGTTTGCTTTTACAGCCCTGCTGCCGAGCAGCTGTGTGAGTAGAAATGCCTGCGCGCAGTGCAGGCGTAGGCAGGCTTGAATTCCCCACTGTGCTCTAAGACCATGATAACCCTTACTAGGGAGTCTTCAGCTGCACTACCCTCACTTTGTTTGGACCTTCTGAAAAGCTGGGGTCTATTGGGCCTTGGCCTGTGGTGCTGTTTGGGAGCATGTTTTTAATAAGGACCATGTTTACTGCTATGTGATACTTTCATTAGGTGGTGGGGCGGCTGCTGTGGGGAGCGTTTGTACTGGCGGCCGTGCCTGGGCCTGAGGTCTGGGCTAGAGAGGAGGGAGACCTCATGAATGATTAAGTGCAAATCGGCAGTGCCTCTTTCTGCCCAGAGAAAGCCAGGGGGATGATGAGGGAGTGGGAGTATGCAGAAAGGAGCTCCATTTATGTTCAGCTTTTTAACATTTTCACTTTCTGCACTTTATAAAACCTGTGGTTCTTTAATCATTTTAATGGACTACAGAAAGATTTTGCCCTCTGGTCTAACAGACTTTTTTTGTTTATATTTATTTAGGTTTTTCGTGTTTCATATTTTAGTGTGCAGAAATAGTTATTACAACAGATTTAGCTATAATTCCCATCTTCAGTATCTGACAGGGTGGACTAATTGCAATCTCTGTTTCTGTCTCTTAAAGGTAAAGATGAGCCCAGCAGCTACACCTGTACAACCTGTAAGCAACCATTCAACAGCGCCTGGTTCCTGCTGCAGCATGCCCAGAACACTCATGGCTTCCGCATCTACCTGGAGAGTGAACGTGGGAGTCCCCTCACACCTCGAGTTGGTGCCCCTTCTGGGATGGGTGCCGATCATGCCTCCCAACCTCCCTTACATGGCATTCACCTGCCTGAAGGCAGCCCCTTCAATTTGCTCCGGATTCCCAACTCTGGACGCGATGGTCCCCCTCTGCGGGAGGGACGTTTTCCGCCTACCCCTCCACTTTTTAGCCCACCACCCCGCCATCACCTGGACCCCCATCGCATGGAGCACCTGAGCCCAGAGGAGTTGGCCCTAGCCACCCACCACCCGAGTGCCTTTGACAGGGTGCTGCGCCTCAACCCCATGCCCCTGGATCCCCCTGCTATGGACTTTTCTCGCAGGCTCAGAGAGCTGGCTGGCAACACCTCAGGGTCAACTCCCCCCCTCTCACCCAACCGGCCCAGCCCCATGCAAAGGCTTCTGCAACCATTCCAATCAGGAGCCAAGCCACCGTTCCTGTCCACCCCTCCCCTTCCATCAATGCAGTCCCCCTCTGGCTCCCAATCTACTCCAACACCACTGCCCCAGCAGCCCAACACACCCATGAAGTCCAAGGCCTGCGAATTCTGTGGGAAAACCTTCAAGTTCCAGAGTAATCTTATTGTGCATAGGCGCAGCCATACAGGCGAGAAACCCTATAAGTGCCACCTCTGTGACCATGCCTGCACCCAGGCAAGCAAACTGAAACGGCACATGAAGACACACATGCAGAAAACCTCTCCCACAACAGTCAAATCTGATGATGGCCTCTCCACAGCAAGTTCCCCTGAACCTGGGACCAGTGAACTAGTGGGGAGTGCCAGTAATGCCCTCAAGTCTGTGGTAGCCAAGTTCAAAAGTGAAAATGACCGTCTGATTCCAGAGAATGGAGAAGAAGAAGAGGAAGAGGAAGAAGAAGAAGAGGAGGAGGAAGAAGAGGAAGAGGAGGAGGAAGAAGGAGAGGAAGAAGAAGAGCTGGAACGAGAAGGGACTCGTAACAACTTCCATTTTGGCTTGAACCTGGAAGCCGCAAGACACCATGAAAACAACGGTGGGCGCCTAGGTGTGGCTGAGGATGGAATCCCACGCTCCTTACCTGAGGTGATGCAGGGCATGGGCCTGGCAGCCAGCATGCAGCACTACAGTGAGGCCTTCCACCAACATAAGCGAGGTGTGCTCAACTCTGACAGCAATGCACACAGAGACATCTGTGATGAGGACTCAGCAATGGAGTCAGACCGTGTGCAAGAAGGCTCAACTATCAATGGCCGGGGCTCATCTCCCAATGAGTCGGCCTCTGTAGGCCTGTCCAAGAAGCTTCTTTTGGGCAGCCCCAGTTCCCTCAGCCCTCTGTCCAAACGCATCAAGCTGGAGAAGGACTTTGACCTTCCCACGCCAACCATCCCCAACACTGAGAATGTTTATTCCCAGTGGCTGGCTGGCTATGCTGCCTCACGGCAGCTCAAGGACCCCTTTTTGAATTTTGGGGATTCCAGACAATCGCCTTTTGCCTCATCTTCAGAGCACTCCTCAGAAAATGGCAGCCTGCGCTTCTCTACACCACCGGGAGAACTTGACGGTGGTGTCTCTGGCCGCAGTGGTACAGGTAGTGGGGGAAGCACGCCACACCTCGGTCCTGGCCGGCCTAGCTCAAAAGATGGCAGACGTAGTGATACCTGTGAATTCTGTGGCAAAGTGTTTAAAAACTGCAGCAACCTGACAGTGCATCGGCGTAGTCACACGGGCGAGCGACCCTACAAGTGTGAACTCTGCAACTATGCCTGTGCCCAAAGCAGCAAGCTCACACGGCACATGAAAACACATGGGCAGGTGGGAAAGGACGTTTACAAATGTGAAATTTGTCAGATGCCTTTCAGTGTGTACAGCACCCTGGAGAAACACATGAAAAAATGGCACAGTGACCGCGCCTTGAACAACGAAATTAAAACTGAATAGTGATGGTGAGTGGAGGCACACTTGCAGCAAACCTCCTCAAATCCCACCCTTGTAGATTTTCCCTGTTTGGCTAGTCCAGTGGAAGCTAAGACAACGTGCTTGGCACCACCAGCACACCCTTCTTCATTTACCGTTGAATGCATGTTCTGTATCGGGGCAATACTATTGCATTGACGCAAACTTCGAGCCTTTCTCTTGTGCAATAATTTACATGTTGTGTATTTTTTCTTTTTCTTTCCCTTTTTTGATAATTAGACAGCATGCATGATATGTTTTGGCTATTTTAAAAAAAAGAATTGTCCCTGGCTGGTTAGTTGTTGAGTAAATGTGTTGCTGTTTTCTTGTTCTGTTTTTTATTCAAAAAATGAGAAGAGAAAAAAAGCAACCATGCTGCATACATTCTGTAAAACATATCATGTACAGTTTTGTGTTGTAACATGGAGGACAACCGTTTATTGCTTAACCCTCTTCGGAGGAGCTGGGAATCGCACTTAAACTAATCTTTCAAAAAGATATTCTGTCCACATAGGGTTAAAATATTTAATTGGCCCCTATTATGGAACATAAAGTATTGACAGCCTTTGAATTTCTTTAAAAAAAAAATAAGGAGTCATCAAAATTTGAATTTGTACTATCATTTGGTAAAACAAACAAAAAAGAGTGCCTTGGATCTTGAAACTGCATTGGTTAATCTTCTTATCTGCTCTAAGCTTGGAATCTCAGCCAGATATTGGAAATGGATTTATTTGATTCACTTGAGGTTCTTGCATCAAGTACCTGACTTTGACACTGTCTACATGGAAATGATGATAATCAAAAAGCTAAAAGCTAATTTGTAGTTAATCATCATTAGCTACCTATAACACATGCACTCTTCAATTATAGTATTTTTATTGTTCATGGTACATCCAGTATTGTGTTGGATTGAACCATGTTTACTCTCCAGTTAAGGGTACTGTCCTCGGTGGTACAGGTTTTTAATCCACAGTCATAAGCTCTCTCATAGTTTGTGAAGGTTCTGTTCTCTGTAGCAAGCAGTCTAAAGCGTGTATCGGGTTGTACGAACATCCACTGCATAGGTACACTTTGCAGCCTATAATATGTCACGCAGTGTTTTTGAAAATAATTTTGAAGAATATTTTCATCTGTCAGTGATGATTAACTATGAATTGCTTACAGATATGAATCATGGTCCCCAAACAAATTTCTCTAGCACTGACTGGAGTACTTATGCCTGTGTTCCTTAAATTATAAAGAGGGGAGAGGGAATAATCAGGAAGCATGACTTTTGCGTGAAATATATGTTTGGGAGGACATCTACCCACTTTTGACAACCATGTTTTCAGTCTTTAGATAGCACTTGACACTCGGCCCCTTCAGTCTGTGTCTGACGCTCTGATTGGTGGTGTAGTGGTTGAGTATAAATTACGACTGCTTGCATAGACAGTAAAGTGCACTGTTAAAGTTTCCCAGTTTACAGGTATTAACATGAGGGAAAACTTCTTTTAAGTTTAAAAAATGTGTCATTGTTGAACATAATGAAGCCAACTCTTTACTCAGTCCAGCACCCACTTATTGAAAGTCCAACTCCAATATAATGTATGAGCTTCGGGGCATAGACCTCCTGTCAAACAATGGACTATGGAAACTTGCTGCTTTCACTGCAAGAAGATTTTTTTTTGTACAAAAACATTTTTTTAAAAATATGAATATAAAGCATTTTTAAATAATTAGCAAATCATTTTTTAGGGAACCTGTATTTAAGTTTGATGTTGTTTCTCTTTCCTCTTTGTCTTGGTGGTGTTCAAGAATTGATCACAATATATATAGAATGGGAAAAAAAATCTGTGATTTTCTGTTTATTTCCTTTTTTTCTCCACCGTGGCTCTTCATAGCTCTTCAGGTCAAACATAACTTGCATTGGGGAAAGGTTTAAGATTATATATAAATATATAATAGAGAACTTAAATATAGGAAAATGCACACTCATGGTCAATTCCTATGCTAAAACACATTTATGACCTACTTTCTTCTGTATTTCTAGAATGGTATTTGAATTAAATGTTCACCTAGTGTAGGCACTATAGTATTTATATTGAGGCTTGTATTTTTAACTGTTGCTTGTTCTCTCAAAAGGTATTATTGTACCTTTTTTGGTAGTGGAAAAAACAACAAGCTGCCACGGTATATTTTTTTAATTTGGCAGGATAATATAGTACGAATTATTTGTATGTTTAAAAATTACATTAAAAAATCAATAAAAAAACTAAAGTATGTGGCATTGTATAAAGGAGGCCATCTGATGGTTTCCCTGAGGAGTCTTTTGAGAATGTCCACACTAGCTAAAACAGGTGGTTGTACATATCTTTTTTCGGTTCTTTTTTTAGACTCTCCTCTTCTGCTGCCATTCTGTATGCAGTAATGCAAGCTGATGTTGGGTTCTTCTGTAGTGTGCTTCTCTGTCTTCTCACCTGACTACATTCCAGTATCTTAAAGAGAACAAATGTCATATGCAGTAAATTATCAGTACAGAAATGAACATCATTTAAATAAATGAATTAAAAATAATCAATGTTTTGCAGGTTTTGTTTCATTGCCAAATACTATGGTGCTTTATATTTAGATTGGGATGACTTTCGTATGCAAAGCATATTTAAAAATGAAATGGAACTAATGGAAAAGCCCGCTTGAGTTCATACTTTTTTGTAAATGGCAATGCGAAATATTTTGTTATCAGCCTTTTCTATTCCTGTTCTGAAAGCTGTTGTTGTAACTTGAACTTGAACTTTATCTTTTACAATGGGAGTCACTATTTATTATTACTTAAATGCTCTGTTCAAAACAGAGACATGGAATGGATCTTTTTTGTTTTCTTTTTTTTTTTTTTTTTTTTAATTTTTGTTATTGTTTTCCTTTAAAAATGACCAAAGGTCATTTACAACTTTTGCTTTTTTGTTGTATTTGTTTCTGGTCTATGTTGAGTTTTATTGGAGAAACCACTGTCTGTGTTTTCTGGCAGTTGTCTGCATTATCCTGTTCACACACCCATTTTGTCCCTTTATTGAAACCAATTAATAAAAAAAAATCAAAGTATTACATTGTGGTACGATTTTTGTACTACTAAAAATTAATATATGTCACACAAACACAGAGAGAGAGCAGAGTGATGGAACAGGTAGTAAAAGTATAAGACTGGATAAGACAGTAGCCAGATCTGCTTTTACCCTTGTTCAAATTTGCTTTATAGTTAAGGTGGGTTTACCGTCATTTGGTCATGACACTATTGTATCACACTTCCTTCGCCCTCAGATAAAAAGAGCAGTTTAGTCAGGCTTACTTGTCTTGTTCTCTCTCAATGGAAACCACCAGTCCAGATACACACATATGCATCGTTTTAAAATTACACAGAGAGTCCATTGTGTTCTAAATAGCAAGATTTGTTGATTTGAGATAAAGGTAATGAAAGCCTGTCTAGTATAATATTCACCATTAAAAATTGACATTTGTTGAATGAAATGCTGGTAGTAAACCTCTCCAGTGCTTCATATTGTTTACTTTTCCTCAAAATCCATGCTCATTCAAATCAGACCAAAACATGGAATTATTTAAATTCTACTCCATACACAAGTAAAGTCCACTTCTATTTAGGTTCTATTGTATTCTGCTACGTGGGTGAGACCTGAAGCTCATTCCTTGCCAATCAGCACCATTTTATTCCTCCCGCTAACAGCTCTATCCATTTTTACCTTGTTCAAACTATATAGCTCTCTACACAGATATGGAAGGACAGGAAGGACAGGTGAATAAAACAAATCAGTGATATTTTCCTCTATTTGAAATAAATTAGCAGGCTTAAAAACTTTTGAGTCACCAGGCTCTCATCATGTTTACTGAGATTCAATATTGTTTTTATGTGAGGAGCTGAACACATTTGTCACAGTTAAAAATTAACCCAGAATCCCCAGAAAATGGGCTTCATTTTTTTCAGTGTTTTATAGTACAGAATTCTCCAGTCCCTTAGAAAAAAAAATGAATGCTGTGGGTTGAGGTTCCTTTTCTGTGTGTCTGTGTAGAATTGGCCCAAAGGTGTAGTTATAGGAAAAATAAAAATCAGAAGTCATCCTGGATGACCCTCTTTATGGTGTGCAGAAAGCTCTTTCTCCAAGCTTTGCCCAATACAGGATGAGACTGCTGACAAAAAGTTAACTTTACTGACTGTTGCCTTTTATTGTGTAGTGTTTGTGGTATAGACTACACATTAATGCTCTATTATAAGGGCCTGAAATGGTCATGCTTCATTTCCACTATGGCAGTCATTTCTAGCTTTGTTTAATTCATTCTGCGGTGTAGGAAGGTGCATAGGGCAAGAGAACAAAGTAAATGCATCTTAATGGACACTGACCGCAGAGTTAAAGTTAGAATTTACTTGTGCTCTGCTGGACATTTACAGCACAGTGAATGAAATAGGCATTAATCATGCATTACCAATGGCTGCACTCTTTTATAAGAGTTTACTCTCACAAAAACCTTTGACACTGACTTTCCAGGTTAGTACAGTTAAAGCCAGGAGTGTCCAAACTTTTCTTATTGGGGCTAGATGGAGCAAAAAATAATGTCATTGGCCACAGGCTATCTGCAATAATTACAGTAAAGGAATAAATAACAGACATGATTGCCACCATCACATTGCTTATTAATTTAAGCAAATAGCTTACTAAGTGAGGAGTCTTAAGCACTTGTTGTCTGCTGTGTGCTTGATTAGCGTTGTGTAAATAAAGATTTCACAGATTTCACTCATTAGATACATTTTTAGTACAGCAAGCTAAGCTCTGACAAATTAAATAAATATGCATCTCTCCAAACTTCACTTTTCAAAGTCTCCAAAATTCACTATCTGTTTTTTTATTTCTTTTCAGAAAGCTTGGTAAAATGAAAGGTATAGAATAGCGATTTTTGCTGAAGCTAGCTGAAGCTATATAGCCACACCTTATTACAGTATTTCCTCCAAATCTACACCACCAAAACTCTGCTTCCTGAATTGACAAGCAAGTAGAGACACATCCATATTTGGTTGGATGTTGGAGATCCACACCATTTTTTTTTGTATCTATTTACATAGGTTGGGTATTGGGGACTTTTTCCCTTGAACATACACCAATCAACCATAACGTTAAAACCACTGACAGGTGAAGTGAATAACACTGATTATCTTGTTACAATAGCACCTGTCAAGGGGTGGGATATATTATGCAACAAGTGAACTTCAGCTCTTGAAGTTGATGTGTTGGAAGCAGGAAAAATGGACAAGCATAAGGATCTGAGTGACTTGGACACGGGCCAAAAAGTGATGGCTAGAAGAATGGGTCAGAGCATCTCCAAAACAGCAGGTCTTGCGGGATGTTCCTGGTATGCAGTGGTTAGTACCTACCAAAAGTAGTCCAAGGAAGGACAACTGGTGAACCGGCGACAGGGTCATGTACGCCCAAGGCTCACTGATGCGTGTGGGGAGCGAAGGCTAGCTCATCTGGTCTGAACCACCAGAAGAGCTATAGCAGCACAAATTGCTGAAAAAGTTAATGCTGGCTATGGTAGAAAGGTGTCAGAACGCAAGGTGTTCTGTCACAGCTTGCTGTGTATGGGGCTGGGTAGCCGGAGACCAGTCAGAGTGTCCATGCTGACCCCTGTCCACCGCTGAAAGTACCTACAATGGGCTTGTGAGCAGAACTGGACCATGGAGAATTGCAAGAAGGTGGCCTGGTCTGATGAGTCATGTTTTCTTTTACATCATATCGATGGCCGGGTGCGTGTACATCGCTTACCTGGGGAAGAGATGGCACCAGGATGCACTATGAAGAAGGCAAGCTGGTGGATGCAGTGTGATGCTCTGGGTTATATTCTGCTGGGAAACCTTGGGTCCTGGCATTTATGTGGATATTACTTTGACATGTACCACCTACCTAAACAATGTTGCAGACCAAGTACATCTCTTCATGGCAACAGAATTCCCTAATGGCAGTGGCCTCTATCAGCAGATAATGCACCCTGTCATACTGCAAAAATTGTTCAGGAATGGATTGAGGAACATGACAAAGGTGTTACAAGGTGTTGACTTGGCCTCCAAATTCCCCAGATCTCAATCCAATTTGACAATCCTTGGACAAACAAGTCCAATCCATGGAGGCCCCACCTTGCAACTTACAGGACTTAAAGGATCTGCTGTTAACGTCTTGGTGACAGATACCACAGCACAACTTCAGAGGTCTTGTGGAGTCCATGCCTTGATGGTTCAGAGCTGTTTCACTGGCACAAGGGAGACTTACACAATATTAGGCAGGCGGTTATAATGTTATGGCTGATCAGTGTATATTTTAGTGATAACTAAATACAAGGAGAAACCTGCAAAATATTGCTGATTTAAAAAATACTGTCCTCACCTTTAATGTAGGTTAACTTTTAAATTAACATTTGGACCAGGGGAAAGACTTCCAAAACTTTTGTAACAGTGTACTAACTGAAATTTTATTTTTAAAATAACTTTTCTGGCATTTCACAAATGGTGCACATGGGCTGTAGATTAGACACCATTCAGTCAAGTGTCATTTTGTCCTTGTTCCAATAAGCATTTGAGATAACATCTTGTCACCCCTCCACCTACTTTGCTCCACTACCCGTAACTTTTTTCCTGTGAATTGTTAAGTCTCAGGGAGTCTATAGGGATGGACACCTGCTTTGTGAATGGGGGTCGATCAATGCCTCTGCAACTTTGGCCCCTACTCCAATCTCATTAAAGAAGGAATCATTCACTTCACTGTTCTGTTTTCCCCCTCAAGTGCAGGACAATAGATAGATAGTTAGGAGCAGCCATGTGTGCGCCATGATTAGATTTGTGTGGGATAATTAATCACAAATGGTGCAAAGGAGGGAAACATGCACAAGGCAGCAGCATAGTTTGAATATGAGTGCTTTAATAAGCTAAGTGATTGATCCCAGGTGAACACTTTGTTGTGGAGATTGCAATGCCCTTTAGGATTGAATAAACAGAGTCTGAAGCACACACAGACACACACACACACACACACACACACACACTTATTGCATAAAGAATTACTTGTATTTTTGAAAATAGGGAACTAATTTCTGCATGGGTAACTTACAGACACGCACTCTCTCTTGCTGCACTTGGACACACTTTTTGCAGGTTGGACTTGGGTTATCTGAGGTGGAAGGTATCTGAGGTGGAGGTATCTGAGGTGGAAGTTCATTATCTTATCAGAGTTTTATAGCATCATATGGTCATCTCTGTTTGGCCTCTACGATAAACTCACCCCACCCCTCCTTTCTCTCTGTCTTTCACACCATTTGGTGTGACAGAATAATAACTGGCCTTGCTTTAGTCCAGGCTGTTTGCAGAGGTGAAGAGTCTAAAGTCTATAGATAGACAAGGAAGGCTGGAATGCAAGGTGTGGACAACTGAGATAAAGTTCAGACTATGGAGATTGTAGGGCAAGGGGAGGGTGTGTATGTGTGTGTTTGCCAAAGATTGGGGGAGGGGTACTGCCCTGGTTTAGAGTTTAAAGGTCAGAGAGTCAGGACTGTTGCCAGAGAAGACAGAGCTCTAACTTCTTTGCTCTGTCCTCCAGAATATAACTAGCTGTTGGTGGAAAACCTAATTCTAGCTTAAATGGCTAAAGAAATCTAAGCCTTTTCTGTGTATGTAGATCTGATTTGACTATAGTAGTATAGGCACTGGGAGTTTTAAGGAAAGTATTATCTATTTTCTCCGACTATAATAGATTGTGTTGTGGTTGTGATGGTGTAGAAGTTCTCAAACAGGCATCCTCACACACACTCTCACACTCTCAGCTAAGCCTGTCTGTGGCCACTGCTAACACGTGTCGCTCCTGCTCAGCTGAGGAAAGGACATGGGGCAGGCCAGGTTAATTGCTGCTGCGGAGCCGAACCAGCAGGGTCACCTTCGCTATGGAAAAGTGGAGAAAAAACAGGTAATCATAGAGGACAGCTAAAGTTGAGCCACAGAGGTTTTTCAGCCCAGTTGATAATGGCTGCAGGGGGAGAGGGAGAGGAGCAGCATGGCCACGTCTCAGCTAGGGAATGCAGGCTGCATGTTATGTCTAGTACACACACTGTTTTGTGTTAAGGTGACCCCCATGCACTTTGTCTGCAGCCTCAGACTGTTTTGGCACTAGCTCTCCTATGTATGCACACAAAAACACACACGCGCACACACAAACATGCACAAATGAAAGAATACACTAAAAATGCGCCGCGAGCATTTTTCCTGTCCTGTAACAAATTCCAAAAGGGCATTGCATCTTTATTTTACAACTTCAAGGTCCTTTCCCTCTCTCTGTCCTTTTCTCCTCCACCCACAGTCCCTCTTCTCTCTCTCACTCAACACCCTCTCCCTCTCTCTAAGGCTAAAGGCAGTCAGGGTGAGAGGTCAGTGGTGGCAGGGTTGCAGATTAAGTTTCACATGACTGAACACCTTTTCTGGTGCGGCCCTCTAGAAAGGAAGTGTCTGAAGGAACTTGCATGTCTGGGGGAAGGATTATGGAACTCCTCCCGCCTTGTATCCCCTGCACCCCATCAAAAAACCCCATCCCACACAGACAGCCCCCACCAAGCATGTTTGCTCATCCAAGGGGCATGTTTTGAACTCGGCACGCTACATGATCAAGTTGAACCCTGGTCTCTCTTACCCTTTCATGCTCTACAATATGTCTGGCTCAACATAAGCTTCTGAAAGGAGGAGAGGCCCCATTAAAGTTTGTGTTTATTGAGCCAGTTTGGAGTTTGTCATTGTTACATTTCTGAACTTCTGGAAAATGAAATTCCGCAGATGCAAAAAATCACATATTGGCTTTAATCTAAATAATGCATTTACACAGTTAAGAGTATTAATACCAACTCTGGTTGAAGTTCCACACACCATATTCTCTTGCTGCACTAGTTATAATTATCTTAACTTTGTCTCTCATGCTTACGCTACAAAAAATCTTAGGAAGTGAATATAATTTTAATATAGTCAAATTTACATAGTATTTCCTGCTATAAGAATACAATAAACCAAATATAAGATTATTAAACCTATTTCTAGACTTTTATTTTACAAATTTCAAGCTTGAAATTATGCTGTTTGTTATGCGACACATATGTATGTGTTGCATAACACTGAGCTATCATGGCCAAGTTACTATGACATCAATACTTCATTCTTCACCCTTTTCAATGTCTGTTATTGCTGTGGATTGGCGGCTCATTACTTACATTTTCTTCAGTGTTGTCTGTGGTGTGTGTGCACATGGGCGTAAGAGGCATGACATAGCCAAGGTCAGGCAAGCACTGTCCAGCCAGAGATCGCCGTCTGACAGGTGAGGGATATCCATCATGCTGAGTAGCGCTTCCCCTAGGTTTTAACCAACCAATCACACACACGCACACACACACACACACACACACACACTGTATATATGTGTATACATCCACACAAAGAACAGTCACTCAGGCCTGACTTGCTTTATGTGAATGTGTGTTTTTGTTGTGTGTTTAAATACGTATATGGTATATACCTTTAATGTTTTTCTGTTCAAGGCTATCTTTGACATTATGTCAAACGTTGTGCTTGTTCAAGGTGGTGTGTATGTATGTATATATGTATGTGTGTGTGTGTGTGTGTGTGTGTGTGGACTCCCTGACCTCTGTACTCCTGCTCTGGTAAGCTGTGTTTGGAGCCAGTGATTGTATCTTTTGGTGCTCCCAGCCTTGTGAGGAATGCTGGGGGTGGGCACAGGTGTCCATTACTTATCATGCTAAATGGCTCGGGTCAGTGTGGTCAACATTCCGGAACCCTGCAGGACCAGAGGGGAGAAGGAGGAGTCTCATGCCAAATTCCCCAAAACCTGGCTACATCTGCTCAGCATTGCCCTTATTTCTTTTCTGTGTTAGTTATCAAGACTATTAAATTTGGAGTGAGGGTTCATCATCAGCAGCTGCTCCTTCTAACCCAATAAGTGATGCTAACACTGTGTTACTCACTTTTCTGCACTGCGGCATGTTCTTCATATCCCAGACTAGTGTTCTTCTTTTTAAAAACCTTGTTAAACTCAGGTAAGCCTTTGGGCTTGCAGCTTGGGTAATTTTTAACCTTTCTATGGTGTGCCTTTTATGAGTCCTACACATCCTAATTATTTCTGTACTAAATGCTCCATCTCTCTCTTTTGTTCTCTCATCCGTGTCTCTCTCTTTCTGAGTGTGTATCGCCGGCATTAGGCTTAAGAGAAATCAGCCCTGACTCAAGGCTGGAAGAGTTTTGGCAGGAAAAAAGGGAAAATAAATAGAATAGAAGACGAGAGGAAGAAAAGAAGAAGAAGAGAGTGTAAGTGCAATGCAGGACACTAGTAGAAAATACTAGATTCTAATATAATTTTTGTGTATTAAGCTTTTGTAAGTCCTTGTAATGCTCAAAATGCCCTGTGTGTACGATAAGTGCTATATGAGTGTGCTAAAGCTGTGTGTACTCAGTAAGCATGCAGACACTATTGGGTTAAACGGAACAAGCTGAGCAAGAACATGATGTGTTGTTGAGAGCTAGAGAAATGCACCTAAAGGTGTTTGTGGTGTGTTACCTCTGGTCGTCTCCCCCAGGCATACTTTGTACCTGACGCTGGCTCGGAGCCGTTTGGCCCCTGCTCTGCTTATCTCTCTCACGCTTTTCCCAGAATCTCTGGTTCCCTCCACACCCTCCACCTCTGGCACTGGTCACATGCTTGACCTGCTTGACTGGCCTGGACCACACCCTGCCTCCTCACATACCTGCTTTACTGCTCTTCTACACTCGAAATTAAATGTTAGAAGACACACACTCACAAATGCATGTACATACATGCACATAGGCCACGCACAACCACTTGTTGTCTGTTTTTTTCCCTTTCTCACACACGCATGAACATGAGAACACACACAAAGAACCACACATGCTTACACAACAGCCTCTCAAAGAGTCGGTTTTAGGGAGAGAAGCAATCTAGCCCAGTGTGGTTTATTTGCTTTGCCTCCTGTGTGAAAAGTGAGCATATGATTGGCTCTCATGTCATTAGAGCACATCGCCATTCCTTTTAAACCGTCGTCTTCTAGATTAAAAACATGGCAAGCCCTTTTATGTCACTGAACTTGCACACTGGAAACAATTAACTAAAAATAACAAAATTATCATAACCCCAGTCTGCCAAGGCAAAGGCCATATAATTAGGGAGAAAGTGTGTTTTCATTCTCTAATGCTGTAGAGCTGTCCAAATTGCCAGTATCTGCATCTCATCCAGTCAGTCAATAAACAGCAATGTTGGTGTAATAAAAAATCCTTCCTTTTTTTCCCCATACCTATCACAAATCTCTCTTCATTTCACCATTTCCTCGTGTAACTAAGGCCCAATAATCTCCTGTAGGGATGAATGTTTAACAAGAACGCTAAAAGAACAGTCTTGATTAAATTTATTTCTGTTTCTTTTCTCCATTTCAATCACTCTCATGTGGTTTACTCCACTGAGACAAAAGAGTGAGGTGGTAGGGCCAGTTGTCGCCTGCTGTTGGCACTAGTCAGCCCTTGTCAAAGCCTGTCAGTGCCGACTGAGCATGTTGAATGGACATTGGAGGCTTGCAAGAAAGCTTTCTCTGATTGGCTGTCCAGTCTAGCTAATCAGTGCAGGAGAAGAGAAACCTCAAAACAAGCGACACTAAAAAGATTAAAAATTTCTTAACTTCTTCTCATTATTTCTTAATTTCTTCTCAACTGCTGTAGCTTTCAGCAATTACCTGGCTGAACAGAGTGCTTATACACATTCACATGCTTATACATACGTAGTGGCTAGTTTGTTTGGCTACATCAAAATCAGCATGTAACTGTAATAAATAGTATGCCAAAATATAATGTACAGCACTATAGATACTGATACTGGTAGGAAGCATAATATTTTACAATAGTATAAAGTAGTATGTGATTTAGGGCAAAGTGTTTTCCATGACTTTTTGTACAATGAAGAATATAGACTGCTGACATCATGCCCACACATGTAGGTCATTAGCTATAACCTTTGTGTTTTTTTTTAAGTCCAACTTTTTAAAGAAGAACTGAAGCAACAGGAGGCAATCATCAGTCTGGCTTGGATGGTGCTAATTCTTAAATGTCAGCTTGGTGTGTCACAGCCCATAGAGGGAAAGCTTTCTGGTTGGGAAACCCCATTACAGAAACTAAAAGCACCTACCTGCTATGGAATTAAAATCTGTCTCATGCTCATTACATACAGTTGCTTTATATCCTGTATAGCATAATATGGACACTACAGTCACATGATCCTGCAAGTGTTCCCCAGTTAGGCAGTAACACTC
This sequence comes from Pangasianodon hypophthalmus, assembly GCF_027358585.1. Classification (NCBI taxonomy): domain Eukaryota; kingdom Metazoa; phylum Chordata; class Actinopteri; order Siluriformes; family Pangasiidae; genus Pangasianodon; species Pangasianodon hypophthalmus. The sequence goes on from NC_069712.1 coordinate 13,987,582, forward strand.
CACACATGTACAAGCTGTAGTGCATTCTGGGAGATGGTGGGTGATTGGCATGTGGGTGCACAGTGTGGAGTAGGGGGTCATGGGTGAGCCTGGGGCAGTGGAGGGGGGACTGGGGGACCGCCACCGCAACTCTCTGTCCTTTGGGCTTGGGGTTTGAATGTCAGTTTCTCTAATAACGGCATTCGGTGAAAAGGTCAGCTCCAGTTGTCTGACCAGGAGAGGGAACGAGAGTGAGAGAGAGAGAGAGAGAGAGAGAAAGAGAGGGAGAGAAAGAGAGGTACGCTATGCTATGCCTGAGGCGGAAATTGATTGTCTGGTAAAGGGAAAGGAAATGAAGAGAAAAAGAAAAATGGGTGTGCATATAGTGAGAGGGAGGGATAGAGTTAAAGAGAGAGAGAGAGAGAGAGAGAGAGAGGGCTAGAGGACAGAGGGGTGTCATGGCCAGCCCAAGATATGCATGCCTGCTTTTTAAATTACCATCAGTTCTTTATTAATCTCTCCTCTCTCCTCAGCCAGCAGAGAGAGGGAGAGAGAGAGAGAGAGAGAGAGAAAGAGAGAGACAACACACTCCACCAATCACCATGAAAGCTGCACTCAATAAAACCAAGAAATACAAGAAACCAAGAAATCATCCATGGCCTCCACCAAATGACCCTGCTCTTCTACATATGAACATTATCACTACTACTAATAAGTTGTACTCATGTTTGGAGAAGAAGTTGTATTTTTTCTGAAATTATACCATTTAAATTACTAATTTATGGAGTGCCAATTTTTGCCCACTAGCTAGTTCTCCACTATTGCATGACAGCTACCACTAACTACCCCCTTCCGTATATTTGAGCTAACAGATGCCCACAATTAGCTAGTGTTCCTCCCATCCAGACAGCACTGCCAATTATGCTCTTGGACTCCAGGCCATGAATGGCTGTAGAATCATTGGGATTCAAACTTGCAATCGCTCGACAATATGGCAAGTGCTTAGAGAGTTGCACAACTCAGAAGCCCCAAATCCTTTTAAAAGAAACCCAAAAATACAAATGCAGCTGAGTCCTCTGAGATTTGTAGCTGTGCTCATATCAGTGTAGTATTGCTGATCACAGTCTTCTTGAATGGCAGTTGACACCAATCCACCGGCAGTGTGCATGCCCACAATGTGAAGCCCAGGAGCTACATGGAACATTGTGTTTGCTTTGCCTTGATCCTCTAGCTCTCCAGCTATGCTAATTGGTGCAAACTCTTCTCAGGGTCTGGGCCACCTCAAAGCAAAGGACAAATAAGTTTAAAAAAAAAAACTTGACAGACACAGATCATTTTCTATAATACGAAAGCCAGGTAAATCAATGTTTTGAGCTTGGGACTGTATTGGCCCCTCCGGCAAAAAAAGAGACACAAATACACACATAAACTGAGAATCCACAGCACAGGTGAGCACAGTGAACTCAAAACTGTAGTGAAATATATTCTTGGGGATTGAAAGCAATAAAGTACATTTTATGTAATGCTTAATTTGATTCAGCTCTGTTGGCTAGAAAGTGTGAACAATTCTGGAAAAGTGAGCTGCATACTCTGCTAACATCCTGCCCTTTTTCTGCTGAGACTGACAAACTTTCTTTGAATGTTCTCTCCTCTCTATAGCTTTTTTCAATCGTCTTGGCATCAACTGTCCTGACCAAGATCATGAAGAGAAAGTTTGTGAAGAGAGAGAACTTTGAGTAGATGACCTGTTTGATCCCAGATTCAGTATCATGGGATCCATGTTGAATCATATGGTATGTTATTTATTACATAATACTACAAAATATGCCAACTGAGAGACGTCAAGATTATCTTTTAAATTTATGTTTTAAATGCTATTACTTCTATTGTTAATATATAATTATGAATGTATACTGTATACAATGATATGCTATTGTATATGCTATATCTTTGTGAATCAGTGTACCATCTTACCTTTAAAGGTAAAAATGATTGCTGATAATAATACAACCTGCTATTCCACTTACTCTGCAGAGAACTCATTCCTTCAGAAAGCAGACATGAATGGCCTGGAAGAATGCCATCTTCAAACACACCCACTCTCTCAACACCATAACCCCCAACATGGAGTTGCTTCAAATGTGTACTGATATTGTGGCAAACAGGCTCAAACACCACATTGATTACTAACCTAGCCACTTAGTTAGGATCTACGCAGGAGTTCAGTGATAACCTTTTTACTCTGACACTCTGACAAGATGTTTAGGGGACCAGCAGACAGTTTTAAGAACCAGTTTGCATTTCCACAGTCACATAAATCACATGTGGACATTTGCTAGTACAGAATAATAACAACCATGGAGAGTTGCACAAGATGTACCTCTGGCATTGAGAATATGCTGTATTTTGCCATCCAAAGTCAAATCCCTCAGATTCTATCCTTGCTTTTCCATCACATGATTTTTCTGTTTCCTAATTTCTGGCTTCTCTGCACAATGTGAACCTAACTTGATGACTAAAATTACTCACAGTACTTGGGAAGAGCATAAATGATACCTCAACAAAGTCAATTAAACAGGCTGTGATCCTTATGTACTTTTTGCCAAACTACTGAAACTGGCAGAAAACTTACCAAAGGAGACAAACATTCTGTCATTATAGCGGGGGGAAATCTATATCAGCTAATGTTTGCTAATAATAGCAATATTTGCTGCCAAGCAAATATTTCCTAACATAGCTAGCTAGCTAACATTGCTGGGTAAACCCCTCTGTTTGTGTGAAGATTTTGATATTGTTTGAGTGTTCTGCTGGAGTGCAGTGGTCCCTGCTATGGTGGTGATCCACTTATTATGACAGCCTGGCTTCTCGGGAATTTTATGAAATATTATTCCCTCACTTCCTTTACGGTTATTGCAACCAAAAGCAAATTGAAGGCATCTTGTTAGTACAATCAGCTCCCTACTTGGTTTTCAAAATAGCAGCAATTATACCATTTGATGTCACATGAAACATCAGAATACACAGATCAGAGATATTGTCATAGACAATTATGTGAAATATGAGATACGTTATTATTGCTTTTCCTGTTTTTATCTCAGTAGCTGCTCAAAGGAAGTTTTAAAATGAGCATTAACAACATATGTATTTTTATTTTTTTTATAATAACCAAAGTCATATACAAATATGATTAAGTGTGTAGCTCCTGAAAGGATGCATAGTATTAACCCTATATTATCCTCAGAACACTAATTCATAATTGTATTCCATTACCCCCTTCACCGTTCAGATCTTAGTGGTGGTCATACAAAATAACTTGAGTTCTGGCAGCATGGCAGTGCAGTGAGTAGAGTTTCTGCTTCTAGTAAGGTCCCGTCCCCACATCCCAAAAAAAACCCCCAAAAAAACCCCAACAACAACAACAACAAAAAAAAAAACAGTAGGTGGACCGGTTACTCTAAATTGCCCATAGTTATGAATTAGTGTGTAAATTGTGTGAGTGACTGTGTGTGTGTGTGTTTGGTGCCCTGCAATTGATGCACATCTCGTCCATGGAGTATTCCAACCAAATGCACAGTGTTCCCAGGACAGGCTCCGGATCCAGAGCCACCATGACCAGCACAAGACAGTCACCAAAGATAAATGTTTGAGCTCTTCTTATGGTGGTGAAATGATGCTGCCCCAAGCCCCAACATCACCAGTTCTTGGTTTCAGACCAGTAGCATTTGATGTAAGAATCAGCTTTTTTTGGCAGAAACACTCCAAATTTTTGTTGATGTGAAAGAGTTATGTATCGTTGCATATGTGTCTGTGTCTAATGGGTCAGGTGTGAGTCTGTGTGCAGAAAGTCAAGGCACACATTAATCAGGACTCAGCTCAGTAGAAGGGTCTGCCTGACCATAAGGCCAAAAAGGGAATGAATAAGATATGAGAGAGGAGACAGTGAACTAAAGCAAAAATGTGACAAAATGACTAACGCTCCCCCATATGCATGTTACGGACAGGATATTAGAGTTGGGGAAATAATTAAACTAACAAGTGAGCAGGTCTGGCTAAGCTGTCTCCTCAGGTCCGATATCGATACATTAGCTAAGACAAGCGCAATGCATTTTGCATGGGACCATCGGTGGATGATTGATCAGGCTATAATAGCAGCCCGCAGTGCTCTTCTGTCATTAGCTGGGTCAAGCTGGCAGGCCGGGCCGTCTGGGCTCAGGTCAGATTCATGCTGGAATGGTGCAGTTGCCATTACTGCTGAACTAATGTGAAAGACCATTATTAATTAGCATTACAGAGTACACACTATCTCTGCCTCTCATCTCTCTCTCTCTCTCTCTCTCTTTTACATTGACTACAACACTGCCAGAGCTTCGGCCCTCCTCTCTAGGTGCCAAACACAGGCACACAGCCATCTTCTCATTTGGACAGAGAGAGAGAGTCACTGGAAGACACAGAGAGAAAGAGAAAAATAAAAAGAGATAGAGACCCTGGGTCTGCTTGCCTGTGTGTGTGTTACTCCTGTTGGTTTCACTGGTTAATTGAATTGGCTTGTCAACAAAGCCGTTGTCATTCAGTAAGTGAATTTGTTGAATTATTGTGTGTCACAGCTGCTGCAAATCGCCCGCTATTTCCTGGAGGCAAAGGCGGCCCCGTGCCCTGTCACAATATGAAAACAAGAGAGAAAGGAAAAGTGACTAACAACGGACAGACATAAAAGCAAATAAGGATAAAAGCTTAAAAAAAGAAGAGTGACAGTCCATCAGCGTCTGTAATTGTGGTCACGTATTCTCTTGGAATTGGAGCCAAAACAGCAGTGCCACCTCGAATGATAGACCTGTCCCTACAGCGACATTAACACACACACACACACACACACACATGGAAACTACAGGGTGCCTTTTGCTTTTTTAAGTATTACTGTTAATCAGGAAGCAGGAAATACCTCAGAAGTCTGGGTTAATGGCTCAAAACTTTATTTAACATACCTGACTCAGCAGTTTGATCGGAGTTTGATTAGTTCACATCCTGGTAACACACCACTGTTGGGCCCATGGACAAGACCCATAACCTTTACCTGCTCAGCTCAATTGTGAATTGCTTTGAATACAAGTGCCAAATGAGTAAATGTAAATGTTTGCATTTGAGTCTGTGTAGCTATATACTGTATGTGAGTTGTTTAATTTGAAATTTCATTTCAAATTAATTTCAATTTCAATCGAAATTTCAATTTCAATTGAACTGATTTCAATCAATTTCAGCTATGTACATGCATGTGAGTTGTTTAATTTGAAATTTCATTTAAAATTCTGTTTAGTTTGTTATAGGGTGGTTTGTTTTTTTAATTAATTAATTAATTAATTATTATTATTTGGGGGAGCAACGGTTGCTTAGTGGTTAGCACTGTTGCCTCGCACCACCTTTGAATCCTGCCTCTGCCTTGTGTGTGTGGAGTTTGCATGTTCTCCCTGTGCTTCGGGCATTTCCTCAGGGTTCTCTGGTTTCCCCCAGTCCAAAGACATGAATTGTAGGTTTATAGGCCTTTCCGAATTGTCCGTATTGTGTGATTGTGCCCTGTGATGGGTTGGCATCCAGTATAGGGTGTCCCCTGCCTTGTGCTCCGAGTCCCCTGGGATAGGCTCCAGGCTCCCCTTTGACCTTGTGTAGGATAAGCGGTATGGAAAATGGATGGATCATTTTTAGAGAGAGATTTATCTAAGGGTTCCTGGTGGTCTAGCAGCTAAGGATTCCGTGCTCTCACTGCCACAGCCTGCGTTTGATTCCTGGGCAGGGAACCAACCCAGCCACTGGAAGTGTCCTCTCAGTTCCAGCCCCAAGCCCAGATAAAATGGGAGGGTTGCGTCAGGAAGGGCATCCAGTGTAAAACCTGTGCCAAATCAAACATGTGGACCAATGATCCGCTGTGGCGTCCCCTAAAGGGGGCAGCCGAAAGAACAACAACAAGAGACAGATTTATCTAAGGGACAATTTAGAGTAACCATCAGTGTTTCAGGATGAAACATATGTTATGTGGGAGGAAACCAGAGAACCTGGAGGAAACCCAAACAACCATCAGAAGAACATGCAAAACTTCACACCAAGCTGAGGATCAAAATGGGTACCCTGAAACTGAGGTGGCAACGCTACCTGCTGTGCCTCCATGCCACCCAGGTGTATTTATTTAGTCTTTTTTTCTATATGTCGGTTTCTGTAGCTCTGAAGTCATTGTTTCTGGACTTTAGAAGGGAATATATAATATACAATGCACATTGGAATGGGCTCTCACTCTCATCCAGCCATCTACCATTTTTCTCACTAAACTAGAACTCAAGAAAAAAGTAAAGTTGCAGAGAAAATAAAAAACTGACATAAAATAATGCCTGCTTCTTTATTACATCTTAGTTACTTTTGGAGAAAAATATTCATTAGTTTTCATTATTAGTAGTATTATTTTTATTTTATTGCGTTATTTGTTTCAATTCATGAAAATGTGTTTGTAATTTTAGCTTTATGTTAACTGCAGTAACCCTGAAAGCTTGCGTGCGAGTTTGTGAGTGGACAAGTAGTCAGGCGACAGGGCTCTAAGATGTCCTCAGGTCTGTGTGTGTTGACCCGCAGTGATCTGTAAAGCTGTGAAGGCCTGACTGACATGGTCAGCTGGGTCAAAATCAGTGCGCCTGGCATCAGCACTGGCCTCTTTCCTTCACCCCACACACATTCTGGACATGTGCTCATGTCTGTTCCAGTGGCACCTAAGGACTAGGTCATAAGGGCCATGCAACCCAACTCTTCTGTACTCTGAGCTATGAGGGTGTTGTGACAGAAGTTTGTGTGCGAGTACGTTTACATGTTAGAGGACAACTGAACTTGGACTATGCTTACAACAGCATCATGTATATGGGTTTCCTTTTTTCTTTTCTCCAACACGTTTGTGTGCGTGTGTGTGTGTGTGTGTGTGTGTGTGTCCTGTGCTGCTTGGATTCTAATAGTATGGTTGTTTCAGTGTGTACTCTGTGTACTCTGTGTGTGTGTGTGTGTGTGTGTGTGTGTGCGCACCATGGGATCAGTGGGCTGCTCTGCTGTGGTCACTGTCAGATGAGCCGTTTCAGTAGATGGCTTTTAAAAAGCACGTAAGGCCATGATTGCTGGCCACTCAGACACTAAGCTGCTGTGGGTGGCCACATGACACTACTCTCCTCCATTGTCACCCCTCTACTTTCCTTTCTCCACTCTTTCCCTTGCTCCTCTCTCTCTTCTCCTTCCTGCTATTTTAGCCAGTATACCTTTGCTCAGCCCTGACAAGGTTATGCCACTGTGTTCTGAGTATCTATTGATTTCCACCATCAAAGATCCCTGCAGCCAGAGAGGGCTTTGCTGCTTCAGATAACACTCTGTCTTTCTTCTTTAGTTCCTTCCCTGTCACACACATGTCTCACTGCTGTCTCAGGTCTCCCGCTTGTGTCTCTCTCTAGTCTTGGTCTTGTTGCCATGTCTCTGGTGTCTCATGACCACTGTAGATATGTGACACTGACTTCCATGGTGCCATATTAACACTTTCATGTCTCACATACATGCTTGTATGATGCTTGCAGTTTAAAACGAAAACAGTAAATGAAAAAAATGAAAAGGACACAAACTGACGAAAAATATTAAGTGAAAGTTGTATTGTGATCAATTTCAGAAAAGTGATTGTTACACTTTCATTGTCCCAGTTTGGAGCTCACAAAAGGTAGAGTGTTTCCATATTTAGAAATTATTCATAAGATTTGAAGTCATGGCATCATTTGCTTTTAGGAGGGAAAATGAGATTTTATTATGCGGTTGCTTATGAGTGACTCCCATCCCAGACAGAGGAATGAATGGCTTAATGCCAAGGCCAATTGAGAGGCGCTGTTGAGAGCCAGGGGGAAGATTTTCATAAATTATTCATCATTATACAAAATAATCCTTAGTAGGATTGGGAAGGGGGCTGGGCGTTGGTTGGGAATGGGAGTTAGGGGGTTTTTATGTTGGGGAGACTGGAACATTAGGTTGTGTTTGAGGATTAGGCATAAATATGTCTTTCATAACGTTCACAGCCACTCTGTACTACGAATGTGCATCTATCTGCATTATGGACATGGTCATTGTGGTAGTTGATGGGTAAGGTGTTAGGATTTGTAGTATCAAGAGTGCGTGGTGCGAGACAGTGGGGGAGGACGGGTTGACCTGGCTGGTCTGGGTGCACTCTCTCTCTGGGCCAAGGGAGAGATGGAATGGATGGAAACACCCCCCCTTCTAGACCAGACTCATATACAGACGCACAGCCTGAGAGACCAGACACTTCATCATGACCCAGGGTGAGACCCAGACACACCCCATCACACAATCGCATGGACACAGACACTCTCAGAGACACACACACCAGGACGCACCCTCAAACACAATCACACTTGCACAGACATGCAGGAGGAGGGGGTATTGAAGAAGAAGAAAAAAAAGAAAGAAATTGCTCCCTGATGCCAGTGGCTTAAGTTGGAGGCCAACTGATAGAAAGGCAGACCTAGACGAGGTCATCTATTAAAATCTGTTTAAGGATTTTTTTAAAGGTGGAATGTTTAGGTGGAATTCTCTAGACTGTCCCTCCCCAAGGACACAGAGGAAAAGTTATTCTTATTAACACTGCAATTTAATTCAATTTAGAGCCATCTGCCACTGCAAATATGCACACCAAAACAGTGCTGTCTCTCATCCCTTGACAGGTCCCTGAGTGGCGACACAAAACGATATCTTAAATGTCCTTCAGCTTTGACTCTAGAGCTAATGGACTATAACTCATCAACGTTGTCTACTTGGATGAAAAACTTTCTCAATGGTTTATCCAAGTGTCCTGTTTGAGGACAAGCAACAGAAGAGGAGAGAAAAACCTCCCTCCAGGATTTATGCGCAGTATCACTTCTAAAAAAAAAAGGAGTTTGCAGAGACATAATCATATCTGTTTTACTATCCTGTCGGCATATCCATGCACTTCATGAAATGTATTTTGAAATCATGCCCCATGGTTTATGGGACATCTATAAAGAAGGCTCCATTAAATCCAGGTGCAGCTCGGTGAGAAGCAGTCTAGATCGGATAGTAGTCATCGCTAGCAAAAGTCTGTCTGAATTTTCTGAAACACTCACATCAAGCTCTGGACTCCAGACAAGACACTGGACATCTGGCTTTCCACTCATCTTTGACATGTATGCTGAAAAATGAACAGTTGATAAAGACTTTAGTGTAGGAACAATGGTAATTTGGCATTGAATTACACAATTTTCTCCTGTCCCCTGTCTCACTGAGTTATAATTTAAGTCCCTCTTATTAGGAAAAAACTGGGCCTTCCCCTGTTGACTCAACTTCTTCTTGCTGAGTACAAATGCCCTTAGAGAATCAGGAGCTCTGTCGGCTTGTGAAAGAGCTCTTGATTTAGGAAATTATTGCAAACATGATTGAGGTAGTGCTGATGATTATTGTAATAATACAGCCGCTTGATGAAATAGAGGCAGCTCTGGCGCAAGCATACCTAATGAGGACTTGGAGAATAGGGAGGCCTAATGTGAAAAGCGTTTAACATGAGAATGAGAGGGTCCCTGCCCCTGTCTCCCCCTCACTGTGAGGGAGCTGGGCCCAGCCTGGTCGCTGTTGCTCCAGCTGACCACCCTGCATAAATCTGTTGGGCTAGACAGGCTACAAGGTGGGAAACCTTGCCATTCTTTATGTCTTCCTCTACTGTAAAAGTACAGTCTACTCTAGACCATGATGTCCTGACTACCATGTCATTTTAACGTATACAGCATTTTGCTAAATTTAGACTTTGGTAAGCACTCTCTACTGCTAATGTTAGAGCAGAAGACGTTTAAAGTCTCTATAACAATAATAAATGAATAATCTTCAATGGATCTTATTCCTATATATCTTACTTGAAAATGACTGTTTCCAGCAGAAAAACATATCCAAAACTTTAAATCCCCAAAGTGTCCCCCCCCCCACACACCCCCCCCACACCCCAGCAGAATAAAAAAAAAAGAGCACCCCAGTCCTTTCCCTGAAGTCTGTCCATGCCCAATTTCCAATGCTCCAACTCTCCCCATCCCCCTCCATAATGGCTGGCTGGCTGGCTGGCTGGGCCGGCAGTGTGTGTTAAGTGCTGTTGAATACTAGTGACCTTTAATAAAGAAGGGGATCCCGAGACTTCTTTCCCAGACATGAACTGACCTTTCAAACCAGACGAGGGGCCAGCAAGGGAGGGTGCGAGGGGCCTTGGGGGTGTGGGGGTTCTTGGGGTGGGGTGGGGGGGGTTCACACTGTGGACTTTGAACCGGCCAGTTCCCGCTGTCCTGCTGGGTGTCTCGCCCTGCCAGGGGACTCTTTTTTCCCTCTTTTCTTTTTCCTTCCTCCACTTTTTTTTCATTGTGTCAGAGGGAGCATTCCGTATGCAAAGAGGCCCAAGCTGCCAGGCCTGAACCTTTGCAAATCAATTTGTCTGTGAAGGCGAGGTATGCAGCAGGACATAAAATGCACCTCACATTCTCTGACATCATTGCTTTTGGCACTCTTGTCCATTTAAAACAACACTAATGGAAATCCCACCCCCACCCCCTACACAAATATGAAGAAAAATATGAAGACTCACCCTGCAAATAAAAATAGAGCAAGGTGGTGACACCTTTGAATGCATAACCGCCATTCTGCCCTTGGTGTTCATTTAGAACATGCAGAAGTGGGTTGCCATGTTCCTTTGTTATCTTTTCCCGCAGACAAAACAGCTCTGCACACTGTACACTGGCACTTAATGAACACCTATCATCCAAATACCGCACCCAGCGCAAAAAGCCCTTTAAATGCCCATGAAAACTGTGCTGAAGATGAAGACTTTGGTCTGCGTGACATTCCACACAAAAAGAAAAAAAATGAGTCTAAGCAGATGCTGAAGGGATTTTACATGAATGTCTCTCCATGCTTATCAGTGGTTGTACATGTGTACCATGCTAGATGTCCATTTTGCTAGTATTCTGTCTTGGTAATAAAATAGTAATATTTAAATATTGCGTTAATTAAATATTTGCAATCAAATATCAGTAAGTATCATAACTGTATATGCAATATTCTGTACTGAATTATATGTAGTGTTTGGTACTGAACACAGGAGTGTATATGAATGGCCTTAGTTTTTACTGTGTAGGTATATGTGGACTGCAGTAGATGTGTATATGAGGCTGACCTCTGTCAGTCACTGTTAAAAAAATTCTAATAACTAACTTCATTCCAACAACTGTACTGCCAGAGTAAGTGCATAATATATGACAAATTAAGTAATGAAACATGTGAAAGTCTGTCAAATTGTGTGTCTATAAAGTAGTAAATGACTCAATACATGTGTTGTAATGTGTGTGGCCTTGTCACTCACTATCCCTTCGACTGTGACAGGTGAGAACTTCACTTCAGTGCATGTGCTTGTGCGCATGCATATCAATGCGTGCTTGTGCATGCTTTTGTATTTACAGCGGACCTGTTTGTTATGATGTAAACAACCATGAACTCTCCATCTCTCTATCTGTCGCTCTCTATGACCTGCCCTCAGCCCTGCTGTCAGACCAAGGACAATCTTTATGCTCAGCTTTATTTAAAAAAAAAAAAACACACATCTTTCATCTGACTAAGCTCTTCTTCATAATGCTTGGAAATCTGGCCCAGTATTTTCACACAAGCTGGTGGCTCATTTAATTGCTTGTGGCGTGACAATTGAAAGGGAGAAAGGAGAAAATCTTGGGGAGTATTGATCACATACAGTCTTCCATTTCATTAAACAGTCCTCTCTCTGTCTTGATTTTGCCCTCTTTCCCCAATTTACAACCCTTAATTCAGATTTCATCCTTTGTGTGTACATGTGTATGTGTGTGTGTGTGTGTGTGTAAGTATGTTTGATTCCTGATCAATATCTGTCCCCCTGTGAGGCCCTGTCTAGCCAGTTTCCTCCTGCCCCTTTGAGTCTAATGAGTGGCCTTGACCGTGGAGGGACGGGGCAGACAGCCAGCACCAGATCTGTGCCTGAGACACATGAAGAGACAGCCCCATGACCTTAGGCCCCATCAGCTGCAGACTCGATCAATCACTCACACACACACACACACACACACACACACACAGCATCCCAACCCCAAACACTGCCACACTCTGACCTACACATTACATGGCCTGTGTCACCATCATCACAAAGGTGAGATCTGCCACACTGGGTTTTTTCAGACTAAAAATTTAAATCCCACAATGAGCGCTGTCTATTTTTATAGCTTCATTGTATGCTTAATGTTCGCTATGGAGCTTTCCAGGGCTACTTCCAGGGATACTGTATTTGACTGTTGGGTCAAAATTGAAATTTACACAATTTTCCACTTGCCCCAAATTTAATTGATTAACCAAGACACATTTTGTGCCAAAACATCTTGATAGTAAACTATCATTTACATAGGAAAAAGTCTATATATTTGTGTATTATATATTTTTGGACAAACTATTCCTTTAATATTCTGTAGGCTTGGAGATTGCCTGAATATGCATCAATTAAAAAAAAAGAGCAACGGTACAAAACATGTTTTTGCCATTTTCTTTCTTTCTTTCTTTCTTTCTTTCTTTCTTTCTTTCTTTCTTGTTTTAACCACCAATTCATTATAAAGCCAATTGTCTTGATACTTTTTCTTTTCCTGGGCTTGACTTTATGAGCCAGTGGATTAACTCCATCCACCCCCCTTTTTTTTTACTCTTTCTGCTTTTGCCAGAGCAATCCAGGAATGCATTTCTAATCAGACAGTGGGAAAAAGAAAAGTAGAGAAGAGAGCGAAAGGAAGAGAATGCCTAATTGAAGCAGGGGATTTCTCCTGATCTGTGCTCGGGCTGCCTGTACTTACAGCTCCGTCGACTTGCCCTTCATTTCCATGCCTTTATCTGCGAGCAGAGGCTCAGAATTCACTAGAGAATGTCCTGCTTTCTTACTGCTCACTCTGCGTCCCATTTTATTCTCATATTCTGCCACCATTCTGACCAGTGAGTTCATTTATATCAAGCTGTTTATTTGCTGTGTTTGAGAAAAGGAGCTAGTGTATGAGAGGTGTGTGTTTATATATCTGTGTCAGGGGAAAGAGAAGAAGTTCTATGAGGCTCATAGTACTGTGAGGAAGAGTTTATTTGTGCTTCAAAGAGGACTGGGATAGAAAGAGCACGAAGGAGGAGGTGGTAAAGGGGAAGATCTGGTCATTCATGAGCTGTGTGGTGGAGGGCGGAAGGTCAGCCGGTCCCCTCAGATAAGGCGTTTCGTGGAAGTCTGAGGGTTAGCCGTTTGTAACTTCTTTCTCTTTTACTTCACCATTTCCTTCAGCAAACTTACTCAAGAGGCCATGGTCAGCCATGACAGGCCGATAAGGAAATAAGGGCCTAGTTCAGTGGCCCTGATAAGGCTGTGTGAGGGGCCTCAGGGAGGAGAAAAAGGAAAGAGAGGCACGGGTGGAATAAACAAAGAGACGCCCTGCTCTCTGTTAAAGAGATTAATTGTGGCACTGACACCTTTTGCCACTGACAGGCACCAGGCAGGAGAGTTTGCCTCATTGTGGGGAGGAGAGAGGCATCCAGGAGCACCATCACCCTGCCCTTGGAACAGATGTAGCCTGTTGGCAGCCTTTCAAGCCTTTTATGAAGGTTAAAACTCACATATCAAAAGAGCCCGAAGACAGCTTGACAAGACTTACAAAGGTCCCAGGGATTAAAAATTAATATTCATTATTGACTGAAAATGATTGAATTATGGTTGAGGGTGTTCAGAGGCTCCAGGATATATCATCTTCTGTTGTTGGTTTCTTAGGTTGACACACAACAGTTTAGGAGTGACAGTGTGTGAAGCATTCTATGAGAAACAGTAAAATGTTAAGAACCACTGACAGTGTTTTTGAATATATTCACTCACACATTTCACCAAATTATTTGCACTATTGCAGACTTTCATCATCGTGCCTGTGCAGAGGTGAGCCGTACTGCAGGATTCATATTTGAATTTCAGTGGTGTTGCGTGCTGTGTGTGGGTGGGAGCCCTTCACAACGCATCTGGCTGCATTCGCATTGTGGAAAAGATTGACAGGATCCCTTTGTCGCTCACTGCTCAGTGATGTACCAGCAAATCAAGCATCTGCTTAATCATGCTGCACAGTGAGAGTTTTAGCTTTTGCCTCTGTACAGAATGTACAGAGATGCTCTATAACAGTTTGGACTGCAGTTTTAGCAATGTCTAGTAGCAAGCATCACAGCGTCCAGACTGAGGCACTGTAGCATTAAGTAACTCTCCATACCAGGGGGTGGCAGTAGTCTGTATTCATAATCAAATTAAGAAAATCCAGGTACTCTGGAAAGACAAAACATACTGAATGTCTCAAATTGCATAGTCTAGTTCTGAACTGTATGGAAAAATAACCTTTCTACCTATGGTGTATCAGTATCATACATACAGTGGCATAATATTTTTACATTCTGTTTTGTGATTTAGAATGCAGTTTGGGACAAAGGCAAACAAAATTAGCATAATCATGCTAATGTGATTCTGTGTAAAGAGTTTGTTCAGAATTTGTTCAGTCTTCTTGCCCACTGCCTAATTATAGCTAGATACAGCAGATGATCAGAAGTAGAAAAATGATGAGGAGACGAGCAGAACATAAAAGAATATTAGAAAGTTAGATAAACGTGTCATTTTCCTGCATTGCTCACTTTGGTTTCCCTTCTCCTGGGTTAATTCCTGAAGAGAGATTTCTCTTTCACCATCATCCTCCAGCACAGATTTAACACACTCAGTCAGTGCTAACAGACACACTTCAACAGCCCTCAGCCACAGTTAGCTTGGTGTGTAACGGGCTCTAAGTTTATGTTAAAGTGTAAGGAAAATACATGGTCAAGTTACCTTGTCCATTGAAATATCAGAAACATCTTCTTTTGGCTGCTCCTGTTAGGGCATGCCACAGCAGATTACCTGTCTCCATTATGGAAATCCATCTTATGTTCCACATATTTGATTCAGCACAGGTTTTACACAGGATGCCCTTCCTGACACAATCCTCCCATTTTATCTGGGCTTGGGACCAGCACTGGGAGTGCACTAGCTAGTGCCACCTTTTGTGGCTCAAACCCACAAGATTGAGATTAATCGTCTCATGCTCTACTGACTATGCTAGCTGGGCACTGAAATATTGGAAACATGTATGCTATATTATTTTCTCCTTTTACAACTTTACTTCAAGAGCAATGTTTAGAAAATAAACCCTTCCATGAAACATCCAAGTATAAACATGAGCATGAACAAAGTACAAAGAATGACTTATGTTATTGGACAGGCCTTATTTCACCCCCTGCTCTATTCAGCAGCCTCTTGAAACACTTTGCCTTCATTAAATAATATGCAAACTGGACTCAGTGTACTCTATTTATTTTACTTTGCAGGCATGTGAGAGCACGAGTGCGAGAGCTCTGCGCTGGAGGGGGATGATGTGGACATAGCTGTGTGTATGTGTGTGTGTGTGTGTGTGTGTGTGAGCGAGAGAGAGAGAGAAAGAGAGAGAGAGAGAGAGAGAGAGAGAGAGTGTGTGAGAGAGAACCCTAAGCTGAGAGGCTGGCTGTTTGATGGAACCACTCATCCTTATTTCCTTCCTTCCCTTTTCTAGGGGAGTCTGCATGGTTGCTCCCCTAGACACCCCACTACCACCCCCTTCATCCTTCCCACCCCCATTTCCCACTGCCAGTATCAGCTTGGGGGCCAGTTTCGCTCGAGCACTCCTCTTGACACTTGGCTGAGCATGGTGGTCGGCGCAATGCGCTCTAGTTCCTAATTCTCAGAAAAGAAAGCACCTGTGTCACAGAGTAAACGTCCTAAAATAAACCTCAAGCCCTTACACGTCCACCAGCACAACACCACCCGCATGGTATCACATGCAAAAGAGCCCTCAGATTAGTTTCACAGCTTCCTTTCCGAAAAAAAGGTCATGTTTCACAAGAAGTGGGTGACCTTAATATCTGTACAAAGAGCCTTGAAATGTCTCCTTTGACTTTATAACATTTTGAAGTCTTGTCTGTAAGCATCCCCCCCTCAAGATAAGATCTAAGTACAAGCATGAAACTCAATCTCTCGGGCTTTGGGTGCAGCGGGCGCATTTTGGGTCAGAGAGCTATCGTGTATCACCAATCAGCTTTCCACATGAGGATCTTCATCAGATTTTGATCGCATTTAGAATGCCTAATTAAATAAAATATGACATTATGTAAATGGTGTCTTTGCCATATGGTCCTGGGCCCAAGCAGTCAGGCATTAGATGAGGTGTGTGGGTGTCTCGGGGTATGTGTCAATGTATTAGGCACACAGTTTGACTTACAGCAGAAGTGACCAACCTCTGCACATGCAACCAACCTTCTCGTGTAGACAAACATACACAAAACATCAGCCGGCACACATACACAACAGTTCTGTCCTGGCAGTGATGTCCCTCCTCAGGCATAAGTAGTGTCAGAAATACACTCTTAGCAAGATGTTGCCCATAAGCACTTTGAGGATGAATCTTATCTGCTGTTATCTGCTCCTCAGACTGGCCTCTGAACAGTGTGGCTGCTCCACTGGGCCCTTATCTGGCACACCACCTCTCTCCCAGCCCCTGGTTACACTGACTCCATCTGTGTGTGTGTGTGTGTGTGTCTTGCTGTTAACTCTCAAGAAAGCAGAGGCTGATAAGATACGAAGCATATAGCTGCATATCTTGCCCATCTGAACTGTTTCTCCTGTCCTTCCCCCACTCAGGGGGAAAAAGACAGAAAGATAAAGAGAAAGAGAGGGAGAGAGTAAGAGCAGGGCAGCTCAAAAGAAAACAAACACCCTTCGCCCTCATCCTGTCCTCCACACTCCGTGGTTCGCAGACCATCATTCTGAGAGACAGCCGTCTCTGAGAGCCATTTTCTCTCTCTTCCTCTATACATATAATGCATTCACCTACATGCCGAATTCATCATGCAAGAATAAATTACACAAGCCTCTTTCACTCTCTCTCTGTTAGCCACATTCATACCCAGCGGGAGAGAGTGCTGTCAGCTCAGTGGCCCCACATCTGGGGCTTCCTGCTGGGTTTGATTGGACCCTCCATCCCTAAAGTCCCCTCCCCCCTAAGCCCTGCTCCCTTAACCACGGTGCCACCAAGCTGGGTATTATCGTCCACCACAGCCAGCTCTGAAGTGGAGCCTGGCACTCTCCACCTCCTTGCAGCCAAAGTCCCTTTCATTTAAATGAGATTAAATACAAATGTGGAGTGGGGGCACATACTGGCTGGGCTGGGAGTTAAAGCGATGTTTCTGAGCATTAATCTATTCCATGGCCAAACACTAAGAGAGAGAAATAGAGAGAGGGAACGGGCTACGGTGACACCGGAATGCTGATAGCTCATCCTTCAGTGGCCGTACTCGGCATGGCACGGCTGCTGCCTATTGATCCCACACTGTTAGGTGGAATAAAAAGGGATTGATCTAAAGTCATAAGAAAACATCTTGAGAGGAGCAAAGAACTACCTCACAGTATGAGCAATAGCACTTAACTGGGCACTTGCCGATGCGCACACACACACACACACACACACACACACACACACCCACACACACACACACACACACACAAACACTTTTTCTTTTTCAAACACTCTTGCTTTTCCAATGGATGCTGTGGAACAGCATTGTCTGGTTACAAATTGTAATCCAAATACCTATGCCTGTTTCCTTTTTCCATAATAAACATAGGTGGTGTTTTCTGGAGATGGTGGCGACCTCATGGAGGAGTTTTCTGTGGGGTGGTGAGATCATTTCTCTCCCATCTCTAGTGTTAACAATAGACATTAATAGACAATAGCCATAGTAGCAGCAATGGAGAAGATTCAGTGTCTGATTTACCTTTTGTGCGTGAAGAAGTCTCTGGGTTTGTGCTTGACGGGATTGTTATCAGACACTACTGAAGATTGCTATGCCATGCTGTCTGATTGCTATGCCATACTGTCTAGTTAAGCAGCATTGCGTACAACTTACTAAAAAGTATAGTTGTCGTGTACTAGTTTTACAGACTATGTAATATGGTAGTATGAAGTTTGGCATATTTTGGCATTCCTTCATCTACAGCAACAGCTTTATACTGGTCAGGGTCACGGTGGATCCAGAGGATCCCGGAAGCATGGAGTGCAAGGCAGTTCAGCACAGTGCATCATGCACAAACACATTCACATGCTCACTAGCTAGGGACAATTTAGAATAGCCAATCCACTTACTGGCATGTTTCTGGGAGGCAGGAGGAAACCAGAGAACCTGGAGGAAGCCCATGCGGACACAGGTAAAACATGAGAATATCCACACAGACAGTATCCAGAGCTCAGGATCGAGCAGGGTGTGCTGGAACTGTGAGGCTGACCCAAGTAATGTTTGTGTTTGACCAGTGGTCTGCGCTATTCTAGCACCACTGACAGGAAGGGTAACCACATTCAACCTGAGTACTCAGTTATAGTACGGGTCACCTGGCGGTGGAAATAATGCCTAAATGTGGATCATTGTGCTGTGTCCACTGGAAAAGCACTATTTGTCTTTTGTTCTTTTTTTTATTTATCTTACACACAGGCATAGTGAGGAAGTATCTTCTCAACAACAAAAATAAATAAAAGTAAAAAGACTCGAACACAGTTGCTGTATGATCAAAATAATTACTACTTCCTTTACAGTATAGTGCACTCCGAGCAAAGCTGGCCCTCCTCCCAGCGGAGGAGGCCTTGTTCTGCATATTCTGCATGTGAAATGTTGCATTCTAATGCAAGCAAACAATGCGCAATGGCGCCCCGATGCTAATGACGAAGGGGTCAGCGGGAGCAGGCGAGAGCGCTGCGAGATTCCAGATGAGCGGGTCAGGAGCACAGCACTCGGGCTACAGGAATGCTCCTGCTAACTCCCCCGAGGGTCCAACCATCACTGATTTGCATGGTCATGTCCGAGTGTGTGAGTGTGTGTATGTGCATGGTGAAGCCAGGGTGCAGAAGGTTATTCTAATAAGCCTGCAGCTGGCGAATGCATGTGAAGGTCAAGCTGCCCTGGTCAACATCATCTTTTTTAAAATTATTTATATTTTAGATAGACGCAGCTCGATGCGGTCACCTCTTCTGATTCTTTGGGACAATGACAGCCGTGTGTGTGTGTGTGTGTTTGATCCAAGATCAGCCTGTGTGCGTAGGACTTCTGAAGCAGTGGACAGAGCTAAGTTAAATACACTGCCCATGATGGGACAAATCTCATCTCATCTCCACAACAGAGGATCTGAACTGTTGTTGCATTAATAAGCAACAATGGGTTTTACACGTCATCTCTACAGTTAACAATATTCCTGCAGAAGGGAGTAAGAAGAAAGAAATGTTTGCACTCTTAATTGCTCAACACAAAAGCAGCCGCTTTCCAAACAAACACACAGACGGGGTGATATATATTTGCATATTCATGCAGTTGAAAGTTTTTTTTTCTCTCTCTCAGTAGGCAATGGGGTGTGAAGTTATTTATTCCCGTTGACAGCGCACATCTTTCAGGAGGAGGCCACCTTATATTGTTTTTGCTCATTTATTACGCACACACACACACGCACACACACACACACTTGCATGCATGTATGCACACATACAAACACGCCCACACACACATGCACAAACATCTATTCTTTTACTTCTTTACTTTTTAATTTATTCAACAGCTCTAATAATCTAGGTATGTAAAATCATTCAAACAAATATGAAAAAATGCACATCTGCATTAAAACAAAACACACAAAACAAACAAACATTTGTCTTATTATATTCGTGATGACCTTCTATCAACATAATTAATAATAATTAATAATTTAATGCTATACACTTAAACCTAACCCTAGCCTTAACCTCAATAACCAAAAGGAAACCTTTTGGCTCTTTAACTTTTTTTTTAAATGAAAGATGAAGTTTCTGTAAAAAGAATTTTTTTTTTGTCAAAGATATTCCCATTCTTGTCCTATCATGGTCCACATCAAGATATAAAAACACATACAGTGTTGTAGTGAGTGGCTTACTCTGATCCTGCTGCTGCCAGTGCAATGTGTTAAGATGTCCACTAGGGTGTGCGTGAACAGACACACAGCTCTATTAGTGCACACACACAGACGCACAGACACACACACACACAGATACCGAAGGAGTGGATGCGCTTTAAGCCTGGCACACACTACAGGATTTTTATTCTCAATGTTATAATCCATTCTGATAAACTTTTTAAAATTAGAAATTAATATCACAGATTGATTAAGGAGTCAATCTTAAGCCATTTTGATCTTTTAGAGGACCTTTTTTGTAATGTGATAGGATTGTACCAACTGTACTGATTGTACCCTTAGCTTTGCTTGTCTAGCGTGTATGGGTCATGTGCAAAATCATCAATGTCTCTAAGGCAGAATACTTTCCCTTATTTACTAGATGATTTGTACCATAGCTTTTCTCCAACAAAATATTTCGACTACCAGCAAGCTAGATATCCAAAAAGCAAATAGCTAACTCCACCCACTACCTCTCAGAGCAACTTTGATTAACAACCACTCCTGATATATCATGAAGTTGGAAGTCCTTTTAAATGAAGCTAGAAGTGTAAATTGTATAGGACTGATTGCATTCCCAGTGATTCTGTGACATATTTGTGTGAAGCATGCTGATGCTTGTGAACATTGATAGACGATGATAAAACGATGATACAAAATTATGAATCTTGCCAAAGCACTGAAGATGAAAGATACAAGAAGATACTGAGAGCTACAGAACACTAGCTTTAGAGAGCATTCAGTGGAAGACAGAAGCAATGGAAATTCATAACCTATTATAACTGATAGTTTCATACATAGTTTTGCAAACAGGGCAGTATAAATATGATGTCATTGTCTAAATCCTCAAGGGGGTGGGGGATGGGGGGTGATGGTCTCACACACACACACACACACACACACACACACATACACACACACACACACACACACACTGGTTTATTCTGCTTATTTACAATGTCTTTGTTGGTGTTTGAGGGATCAGGGCAGTCTGCTCTGGCAGAAGGGAGGACAGACTAACACACAAACATTACAAACTTCTGCGTTGTTGCCCAATTACCATGTGGACTTTGCAAATGAGATTTCTCTCTCTTTTTCTGTGGACGGTGGCTTCTGTTGAGTCTGTAACCTCCATTTTCCTCATTCACTTCTACTCCTCTTTTCTTTTAAGTTGGTATACTGAAACACTCACGCAGACAAACACAGACACCAATGAGCCATTCACATCAGTGACACACTCAAGTTCAGACACATCACAGACTTGCTGTAAAAGAGCCCAAGCTCACAAAAATGCACAGCTCCTTGGACTGTTGCCAGGTGGACTTGTTTGAAAAGCTTTCAGTTAGGAGTCACTTTTTGGTGTCAGTCGGTGAGGCAAAGCCAATGCAACAGATCAGAACTGCTCAACAGAATAGCGAACCAGTGAGAGCAAGGCAGACCTGTAATTATAGCTGTCAAATGACACTGAGCCACCCTAACCACCTCTCTGTCTTTCCCTGGCTCTTTTCTCTCTCAAGTTCAGTCCTGACTCACTTTCTCTTTCAAGTTCAGTTCACTAACTCTGTTGGCCTGAATGTCACAGGTTAGCATATTGGCAATGCGATGAATATTAACAGTGAAGCATTAGTATTTATACCATTGAGATATATAATTGAGAATATGGGCAATCAAAGCATTTGATTATATTAATACAGTAGTCACCCCACTCAAGAGACTGCTCACAACTAATATTGTGGCATAGGTGCTTCTTTCTTTCTAGATTTAAGTGGCTACAAAATATGAATAACTGCTAGAAAGCAGTGAATATTACAAGAGAAGCAAGCTGCAAAGCACTCTTTGCAAAGCCCTTGTTGTGAGCAAGTGTGTAAGCTTTCACTGCTGGAACTGACAAATATACGAATGTAAAGTACACACTCACTGTCTGTTTTGGTATATAAGATGTATATAATTCAGAAGGCCAAACATTTACCAGGAGTACATTTTGACAATATCCACACAAATGACACTGAAACAAAAATTCTAAGCAATTTCTTTCAAAGCTGCACATCATTCAGACATTCTCTCAGGAAATCCAGCTCTCCTTGAACCTGGTAGAAGTCTTGAATTTTCTGAGATGCAGGCCGCTGGTATTGAACAGAGCTTCAAGCTAGCTATGAATGCCACTGCAGTTACATTAAAAAAACAATACAAGCCTAGCACTGTCAATCCAGTAACTTATTAATGGTGAGCCACTGCCAGAATATGAATAGATGAAATGTATATGAATGTATATAAATAGATGAGAAGCTCAAGAAGACACAAAAGCAAGCGACATTTCATTAAGCAGCAACAAATCTGATGTTATCTTAGGCCTTACAGGAACAAATGTATTTATATTGTGATCATGTGACACTTTAATTCCACACAGATGAACTGCATTCAACTAATTATGTGACTTCTGATGGAAGCTGTTTGCACATTAACTCAAGGGTTTGCACATCAATTCAAGGGTTTCAAAGCAACAGGAGTACAACAGGAGAATACCTATTCAATCACAACTTTCATGTTTTTTATATTTGTAAATATTTTTGCAAACCATATTGCAAACCCCTACTTCAGTATTATGGGCTATTTCCCGAAATTAAGTATAATCCCAATTAAGGCTGTTTTACTTTCTGGCTGTAACCCTAAAACTTATGCAAGGTGGCCAAGCTGCTATGCCAGTTGCTATTTCAAGGCCAGTGCAATGTATAATATAGTTCATTTCTTATCACACAAATCTGAAAACCATATGGAAGAAGAGTGATTTTATGTTTATAATGCAAAGATCAGATGAGACATTGACCCCCGTACATGTGTTTGGAGTGGGATTTTCTACATACATGTGCGGCGATGTATTTTCCTAGCTATATTTAGTAAGAAAAGGAGTTGGAAATCAAAGATCATGTTCAGCAGCTCAGTGTTCAGTGAATTTGTTCCCTGGACCTCACACAAGTGAACCAGCAAAATTGCAACAGCAGCAAATCAAAGTGAAAACAAAGCCAAACCAAGCAGCGGCCTTGGTATTAATGGATTTTTCCTGGAGTGTTTATTTTCAACATATGTGCTTGTTATACTTACAGACCCACTTTAAACACATTCTTATTGTACAACAGCAACCTCATCATGCTTAGAGACCAGAGTGGAAAAGTAATGAAGGTACTGTCTTCTTCTCTTATTTGTAAGTACATCATACAGTATACGATAGACACAAGGCAGGTGGTGGGTTTTTGATGTGAAAATAAATAAATAAATAATAAATAAAAGGAAGGTAAGAAGAGAAGGAAGCTAATAGATCGTGTGACGAACATTTAATGGGATCCACGAAAGGAGAAAAATCCTTGTATGGCGGTTACTCTTCCTATGGCAGTTTGTGAGTACAGACCACACTTTCAACTTTGTATTATGGAGAGTGCTTTGAAACTGTAAGAGGATGAGAACTGAGAACTTGAGCTGAAGATCTGGGTTGCTCGAGTAGGAGTCGTTGAACAGTATGAAGACAGGGAGGTTGTGAATGTCGAAATTCTGTCAAATGAAGTGTAAGAGTGAGATGGCAATTTATATGATGTTAGCTAGGAAGAAGGTAAAGCTCCAGATATGGTCCTTCTCCCAAACCTTAGTTATTTCCTAATTCCATGAAAGGGGGATGAGAAGAAAAAAATCTGCTGCTTCCAGGTAAAGGTGATTAGTGTGACAGTCAGAGGGCTCGTGCAGGCCAGCCTGTGCAGTCAGGATAACAAAATGTGTGTGTAGTCCCTCACTTACACTTGTTCACTTACCATCTCCCTCACTCAGCCACTAACTATCTTTCCTCTCTCTCTCGCTTACACACCTCATAGTCCTTCTGAGGTAAGGTCCCTGGCGAGGTAGTGAAGCGGGCAAAATTAAACAGGGGTGAAAAGTTTTAAGCCTTATCACTGTTTATTCTTAGATTTCAAACGTGCAGGGAGAGGGAGGCCATAGTGAAACCCAAATCCCTGCTGCGCACACTACCCTCGGGGTCTCACTCCTGCTTCCCCCCACCTGCCAATCACTCATCTGCCCAGGGCCAGAACAGGCCTCTCCAAAGGGGAAGCTTTAGCAATCTAACTCCACCTCTTTTGTTCATACTTGTTTGTTCCTGTCTGATGCAAAATGATGCATTTTAATATGATGTTTTTTTGCAATCAGTTTTGCCCTTAAAATACTCCAGCAGACTGTAATCTCGTCCTTGGTTGAAAAGCTTTTACCTAACTTTTGATTGGTTCTGGAGTGACCTATATGGAGCCTTTGAATTTGACTTCGAAAAACGCCCAAAAGGCACATGCAAATGTGCGAGCGTGTGTGTGTATGTGTGTGTGTATGTGTATGTGTGTGATGTCCAGATTTACTCTTTAATATCAGAAGTAAGTAGCAAGCCCTTTCTTAGTGTCTTTTTCTTCTTTTTTCCCCAGCGAGGCTTTTATAGCCCAATTATATGACGATTTCCCTTCATAGTTCATTTTCTGAGGCATACAAATTATGTCAGAACAAATCATGGCTGTTTTAATCTTTACTTTATAACAGCCCTTGCTAGCTCAATGACATAAGGCTCACATTTAGAGAAGAAGTGCTAGGAATTATTCCTCCAATGAAACCCTATTACTATGATGCCTTTTAAAAAGTGTGTGACCTGAACAACCTATCTATCTGTCTATTTGTCTATGTTATACAAAAATGTTTGTATCTCAGTAAAGAAAGTTTCATATTATGTAATACACCACTTTTCAGTCAAATAATGAAGAGTGTCAGGATTTACCAAGAAAAAAAAAGCAGTCAAATGTGAAAGTCAAAATCTCCAGAAGAACTGTGGCAGATTCTACAAGATGCTTAGTAAAACTTACCAGACAATTTCCTTAGAAAACTGCACAAAAGATGTACCCAAGACTACTGATTCCTTTTTAAGGGGTTTTCACACCAAATATTGATTTTTTATTTAGTTTATTATTGCCTAAAATAAAAAAACAAATCTAAAAACTGCATCATTCATACCTATTCATTCCCCTTTCT
This sequence comes from Pangasianodon hypophthalmus, assembly GCF_027358585.1. Taxonomy (NCBI): domain Eukaryota; kingdom Metazoa; phylum Chordata; class Actinopteri; order Siluriformes; family Pangasiidae; genus Pangasianodon; species Pangasianodon hypophthalmus. The sequence continues at coordinate 14,012,762 of NC_069712.1, forward strand.
TTTAGCAAACTAAATTAGAACTAGTATTTCATTTTTGAGAGCTCACAATAAATATGTTAAACACGGTACACCTGTGTTAATTTTACATCCACCTGTGTCCAACTGTATGCTTGCACAATAAATATCACTGACTTTGGGAGGTCTCACAGCTAAAATGGCAAATCTGATTAGTCCTGCTGTCACCAAGACGGAGGAACTGCCCGTGAAGCTTTGAGATGAAGTTGTTAGGAGGAAAAAAAGAGGAAGAAAGTTATTAAAACATCAGCAAAGCTTTGAACTTTCTTAGGAGCACTGTGAAAACCATTATAACAAAATGGAAAAAATATGGCACAACCAGACACTACTAATATCAGGCCAAACTGAGTGCTCGGGCACTGTAAGGCAATTTTTAGAGAAGCGTCCAAGAGTCCGGCTACAACACTGAAGATGCTACAGAGCTCACTGGCTGAAATAGGAGAACCTGTGTAGACCTCAACTATATAATCGGCTATTTACAGATCCAGCCTCCAAGGGAGAGTGGCCAGAAGGAAGCCACTTCTGAGAAAGGCCATGTTAGAAAATCTGAGAGTTTCTGGAAAAAGATTTTGTGGTCTGATGAGACTAAAGTTGCGCCATTTGGTCTAAAGCCAAAGCATAATGTCTTGCACAATAGAAATACAGCCCGATACTCAGGTAACACCATTCTGAGATCAAGCACGGTGGTGGTAACATCATGCTGTAGGGTTGCTTTTCAGCAGGAGGAAATGGAAAGCTTGTTGCCATCACAGGAAACATGAATGGAGCCAAATAAAAACAAATTGTTGAGGAGAACCTGTTCCAGTCAGTCAGACATCTGCATTTAGAGTGAAAATATATGTTCCAATAGGACAATGAGCCAAAGCATAGGGTAAAAACTACAAAGGAATGACTTAAAAAAGGAGCTTGGTGTTTTGGAATAGCTGAGTCAAAACCCCAGACTAAAATCCAATTGAAAATCTGTGGCATGACCTGAAAATTGCTGTCCACCAACAGAAAATGCCAAAAACAGAACGTGCAAAACTTATAGAGACGTATCCGAGACAAATCAAAGCTGTAATTGCTGCAAAAGGACGATGCATGAAGTATGGACTCTGTGGGAGGGTTAATACTTATCAGTTACTACTTCTGGACAGCTGGCAGCATTTCTGTTCAAGAGTAAATGACAGTGTATGAATCAGTGAACTGGACATACAGTGGACTGGTCTTCTGGTTCATCTCCCTGCTCACATCAGACTGTTGAGTGTCATTCCAAATGGGAAAGTTTACTGGTGCTTCATCAGTGCTAGTCTTCAGTTTCACAGAGGCTGACAGTCATTGGAAAAGGCTCAGTTTTAATGTGAGAGCAGTGGTAGTGCAGACCCCTTTCTCCCCCTCCCTTCACCCTCCCCTTACTTCACCTCAGCCAAGCAGCTAAAATAGCACCGTAGTGGAATGGACTGTGACCCCTTCACCCTACAGTGTCTCGGTTATGGTGCAGATGCCTTTTTTCCCCTTCAAAGGTTTGCTAATGCTTCCCTGAGGATCAGGGCCAAAGTGTGTGCAGAGTGCCCCCTCTCTCTCTCTCCATCTCTCCATGGCAGCCAAGGGGAAAAGAAATAATTCAAACTTAATGCATATTGCAAACATATTGGTCAGTGCCTCAGCCAGCAAGTATTGACACATTAGTTTTGCAAAATGACCCAGGCTGCCTCACAACTGAGACAAACTTCATCTGAGCCTGCTATGCATGCCTTCGGAGCACAGCTTGCTATAAAGGAACTTTCAGCACAAAGAGAAACAGATGAGGAAAAAAAAGAGGCTGAAGTGGGGGAAAAGAAGAAAAAGAAATAGCATCCCTTTAGGTAACAGAATTTCTGCATTGTTTAATATTTAATCACTATGCCTTCCAACATTGTGATTTCTTTTTGCATATTCTATATATAAATATATAATTAATGTCTGAGAAGCACATAAAAGAAAAAAAAATCTCAAAAGAGCTGAAAAAATCATTTGTTGTTCTGGAGAGCAAATTAATGCAGCTGATAAAAGGAGATGCCGAGGCGATGTTTTTTTCTGACTACTTGCCTACTCTCAGATCATAGATTCTTTTGTTTCAAAGGGAAGGTTGTTGGTCATTTTGCTATGTTTTGATGGAGTATTTTACTTTTCCCTTTAGGTGTACCTTCCTGTCTAAGCTGTCCCTGGGACTCTATTAGTTTTCCATTCAGTATCTCATCAACACAAGGTTGCCAAGCACTCCTCTGCTTGGCAGTCTCTACTCTTCTATCATTTTTTTGCCTTTACACTACCACAGCCACCTAAAAACACAGACCACACTGCTCTCTTATTGCAAAAAAATAGCTTACAATTCCAAACACAAGGCCTGTGCTGAATTCATTGGCAGGGCCTGAGAGGTTCACTGCTGCTGTAGCCAGTGTGACTTTACTGAGCATCTCAGCACCACTACATTTACCAAGGCTAAAATGCTTTCTTCATTGTCCACTGTTGTCCTGGTTCTGCTCCAACCCTAGCGCCACTGTACCCTACTCTGGTGGATAGAGGCCACTGTTACTAATCGGCCCTATAAAGTTTTAATCTCCCTCCGTCAACCTGCTTCTATAATATTGGCACAGCTGCCTGGCTCAAATTTTAATAGTTTTTTTCAGCATTGCTCAATATTCCATTCAGCACTGGTCACTAATGACTCACTATGTGTGCAGAGCACTGACCCCCCCCAAGCAGTTCCTCGTTCTCAATATGCCGGTCAGCCAATTATCCCCAGCATGCCCCCTGGCATAGGCTGACCTCCCCTCCAACGCTGCTACTCTCTAGTACTCACTAGTGTTGAGAAATCCTGCATCTGACAAGAGTGTTGGCTCATTTTAGACAGCATTCATAAGATATATGCACATGACATGAGTCATTTGTCACTTTATGTTGTGGTTTTGTTTTCGGTTCCTAGTACCTGTTCTGCTGCTTCTCACCTGCAATTTATTATTTGTGTTGTGTGAGTTCATGGATTGTCTGGGTTGTCTGCATGTTTTTTTTTTTTTTTTTTTCTTTACAGATTTTTAAAATTATGCTTTGATTGCTGGCTGATTGCTTCTCCAGTCCTGTTAGGCCTGAGGTCAAGCTCAAGATTTTCTGATGTGGGTCGTATATGGTACTTGTTTACTTTTGCTGTGCTCATTCTCAGCTCTAAAGGTGGCTCAGGCTGTGGATTGGCATGAGTAGAATGACTGGATCAGAGCAGGTCTCCTCACCGTAAACAACAGCAGTGCATCTGTGTCGGCTCTGCGTGATGTTTCATATGACTTTGGGGCCTTACATTATGATGTTGATGCCCAGTGGTGACAGTGGCCCTTAACAGGACTGTGACTGGCTCTGACTTGTAAATAAAACCTTTACTTTTAAATGTAGTGTATAGACATGTAAGTGAGCACCTAAGTCACGAGTTTAACTCAGAGAGAAACATGATGAGAGTAGAGCTATCTTTCCATCTACCTAAACTGCCTATCCTTCCTGCAGCAGAAAACAGCCAAACAATCTGTTCTTTCCCTTTTTCATCCCTCACTTTGAAGCTCAGAGGAGGACGAGCTCATAGCAGGTAGCAGGGAATTTGTTCAGCTTTGACATCACAAATGCATTTCTTCCCTGCTTTGAGCGCAGCCTTATCGATATGAACACTAAGCCGTGACTGCTCTGAACTCCTGCTCTTTAGAACTGCGCCCACACTGATGCTAACAGATGCAAATTTGACCAAAACAGCCGCCTGATAATACTATTGACATTTGGGGCCTGCAGACATTGTGGCTATGTGAAAGACGGATGTGAGAACGCAGGCGCACAACACACACCCACACATGTGAAACCATACACAGTGCATACATACACATGTGATCTAAGTACATTTATATATATATATCATTCTATTCTGCCTGAGAATCCTTGGGGAAAATTTTACGATTATACAAGGTACACCCCTGTAGCATATCTCCCTTCCAAGAGCTATGCTTGTCCGTTGTGCACTTCTGCATCACCTAGCATGAGGATCATCTTAAGACTTTATGGGAACAGATTTTTAACACTACTGACTACAGAACATGCATTAGAGGGTGTGTAGAGAAGCTAAAGTGGTCTTTCTGCTCCTCTGTAATCTTCAGTGTGGGCAGTAGGAGAGCCCAGTGCTTTTGCCTAGGGCTTTAGCTTGAACTGAGGCGGCTGGACATGGCTGCATAGGGCTAATTGTGTCTGGGATTAAAGTGCTCTACTAAAGCAGATTAAATTCAAGGCTAAAGTCAAAGACAGCCGTAAAACATCAGTTAAATAGAGACTGAGATTTATAAAGGGGTAGGTAAAGAAAGATATCTCAAGACTTATGAAAGACTGCTGCAGAGGGACAAGCTGTTAAATTTATCTCTTGAATACAATGGCCTTGCAGGGCAAGTCAACTTTAAAAAATGAGAGCTGACTTTAAATAAATACTGCAAATGTAAATAAAATAAAAAGGGACCAACTTCAAATGAAACAAGACTTGAAATAAAATAAGTCGGGTTTAAAAAAAAAGCAGCACCCCCCCCAAAAAAAAGCCTTGTTTCAAAATGAACTTGATGAAAAGCAGTCAACCTAACGCAAAAATGAGAAGCAATAGCAAAGAAAAGGATTCATTTTTTAAAAAGAGCAACAAGTTTTAATAAAAGCAGTCAACTTATAAAACAACAGATCCAAACAGCCAAATTTAAAAAAAGAAACAATTTTAAATAAAGCAATTATGAAATACGAAATGAGTTATCGGTAAAAAGTTTTAAATAACACATTTTTTTTATTTAAAAAATAGGGCTTACTTTACACAAAATTAGTAATTTTAAAAAAAAACTTTATAGAATCAACTTTTTTTAAAGGTCATCTTCAATAGAAGCTGTTAAGTTTACATAAATAAAAAGTCAGCTTTAAAAGAAAGGTGTAATTTTAGAGAAAAACAGACCACTTTAAAAACAAACCAACTTAAAATCTATCAATTTAAAAAACAAAATAAAACTTTTGAAGACTTTGAAAAGCGAAGCAAAGCATTATGGAAAGCAGCAACAAACACGGCTGCTTTTTGAAATAGGCTCAGTGTGGAATTTACCATTCAACTGTGTGTAATTTCCACAAAATACACAGCTACATAAAATTGCATGAGATTTAAGTGAAGCCAACATATTTAAATGTATGCTTGTATAATAACCAGGAAGGCAGTATGATAACAAACTAGCTGTTACAAATTGCACTGGGAATCATTAGCCTTCTAGCTAGTTGTTCTGCTAGTTGTTGCGGGCCTGGAAAAAAAAGCTATAGATCAACAACAGCAACAACTACAGTCACTTCTCCAAACCTTCTGTGAAACAATTCATATGAATTACTGTATTGTGTTTATATAAAACGTAAGTAAGACTTAAGGAATTAAGAGCACTTAATGATGTTAGGATCATAAGATTTGTAATGTGTTTCTGCCTACTGGCTACACTAAGATGTTAATCACTAAGTAAATCAACTCTTTCAGATCCTATGAAATTGTGTTAGAATTCATTTTACTGTCACAGTGATGAACATGATTCTAAGGCTGATGTTCTTTAAATTCTCTTCTCTAAATTCTTTCTTGTAAAAGCACTTGAAGAAATATTTTGACTGTTGAACTTTTTATATTATATACTCATGGGAAACCTTTCCCCATCTTGTCCCGTGTGTGCAAACCTTGTCTACACCTTTATATTAGTAACTGGCCCCAATTAAGATAAAATCAGTTCAGTGCATCTAGGAGTTACATTCACATTTACAACATTTTGCAGAACATGTTCTTATACGGTGGGACACACACAAGTACTTTGTGTCTACTCAGACATTATTTATCTTGATAGGGCTTGATTTTAAGCTAAATTTGCCAATGCACCTGTTGGTGGATATAGGATAGTAATGTTTTATCTAACTGTGGTATTCTCTACTTTATACACCCCCTACCTCCCTCCCTCCTTTAGCCACCCCTTCATTCACATTTAGCAGGCTGCAGATTTTCACAAGGGGGTGCTGTGTAAGAGTGGTACATCACATCAGTGATGCTGTGTAAATTTATTCTGAAATAGATGTGGCAGTAGGTTTCAAAGTGTAACTCGAAGTATAATGCAAAGCATGAGGTTTAATTCTCGTCAGGTTCCAGATGAGCCATCAAAAATTTGTATTTTTAAACAGAAGACATACTTATCAGTCCAGGCCGAGTTTCCTAAAAGCATCAAAAGCATCAAACACCATCATAGAGAAAGCATCATATCTCACACAGTTAAAATGGTCTAAATTTTCTAGTTCTTTTGGGAAAATGTAATCTGCATATTTTTTCTATACTTGACCAGAGTACACTCATTTCTTAGCAAGTGTTTTACAGGGATGTAACTTCAACACAATAAATGAAAAAAAATCTGTTAGCACTTCTATCATGCACAATAAATTAAAATGACTGCTGGTTTGGTTATGAGAATGAGGGGTCAGTGCATCGAGGAAAACTAACTCTGAGCCCAGAGCTGCATATTAGCGAAAATCTAGATAAGTTAGCAGACTCAGCAGTAAGCAGAGCATGGGATGGTGAGGGAACACCGCTCAAGCATTTACATTTATGGCATTTGGCAGACACTCTTATCCAGAGCAACTTACATTTATCTCATTTATACAACTGAGCAGTTAAGGGTTAAGGGCCTTGCTCAAGGGCCCAGCAGTGGTAGCTTGGTGGTGCTGGGATTTGAACTCTCGACCTTCCAATCAGAAGTCTAATGTCTTAACCACTGACCTACCACTTCAAGTACATTAGCATGCCTAGCCACAAGCCTGCTAGTTGGCAGGATGGTGGGGGGTGTGGCATTCTTGAAGAAACAATTTTAGTGAGACAAACTACGGAGTGAAAGTTTGTAGAAAACATGAACAGCATGGTGAGTAATAGCTAACAAAGCTAGCCATGTTAATGAGAGAAGTAGGCTGTAAATTGGCTTTATTTAGAGTATGTCATGTTTTAAGTGAAGTCAGCACTATTTATTTTAAGTAGGGTTGTAAATGAAGTTAATACTTATTTATTTTAAATGGGGTTTATAATTGTATATAATGAAATGGTTCCTAATGAATGGAGAAGTATGTATGATGATGCAATGCTGTAGTCTGCAGCTCTACCTGTTCATTTTCCTAAACGGCTGAATTATACACCTACTGGTGTGACACCATAATCTCACTCAGTCCAACACTGCAGTACAGCTTGTTTCATGTGCTACGATTTGTAATTAAGGCTACTGTTTCATTCTGGAGCCAAAGCTACTGGTGAGCTGTAGTTAAGAAAAAGAGAGAGAGAGAGAGAGAGAGCAAAAGAACAAGTTAGCCCTTGTGAAATAGAGAGATGTTTGCCCAGTCTCACCAGTCTGTCACTGACCCATTTCATTAAATGCTGATTAAAAGTTTAATTTTTTTTTTCTGTCCCCCTGAATATGGTAACAGTTACAAAGGCAGACATAAAATAATACGACCCATGGACAAAAACGATGAAGAGATTGTTATCTATGCTAAAAATACCCAATTAGAACATTTTACAAAATTAATGAAATCTAATGAATAATAAATTGAGGCAAAAAGAATTCTAAATGAGTAAAAAGTGCTGCTACAATAAACCAGCACCAAAAGAGCATGCAATCCTCAACAAGCTTGAAGAAATGGGGTCAGGTTCAAGTCATGCTAAACCAAAATAAAGGTTTCTGTACTGTTCCACTTTGAAGATAATTGAAGCGACGGCACTTGAAAGGACTCCTGATCCTGCATAAGCCAATTGTTGTTTTTATTTTTTGCCAAACATCAGTGGGGTTTATTTGTGTGGAAATGCTCTTTTCACCAAAAATCACATCAAATACACACTTGCATTTGATCAAGTTCTTCGGTAATTAAAAAAAGTTCTCTGAAACTATTAAAAATAAAAGTTTGGAGGAAATATGCCAGGTATTTCATACCACAGGAAGCTAGAACAATTGGTTGTGCTGAAATGAACTGGAAAGCAAACTTTATTTTAAAAGCTTGGTGCACAGTCAGTGTTCCAAAGGTGTTCAGTGGGGTTGAGGTCTCTCCAGTTCTTCCCCACCAACCATGCAAACCACGTCTTTATGGACCTCAGTTTGTGCAAAGGGAGATTGTCATTGGCCCCTTAGTTCCAGTAAAGAGAAATCTTAAAGCTACAGCATACAAAGACGTTCACATCCAATTGTGAGCTTTCAGCTTTGTGGCAACAGTTCAGTGAAGGCCCACAGAGTATATGTGTAATGGTAAGGTGTCCACACACTTTTGGCCATATAGTGTAAAATTTGATCAAGCAATACTACAGTGCTGTTGAATTCTCACATCAGAAGGCATGGATTAATTTTTGATGGCTCTGCATGGCTCTGACAGTAGTTCTGGCTTTAACACGGAACAATAGGTTTACTTTAATGCACTTGTTGTAATATGTTCTTGTTTCTACTCCACATAATCTAAGGCTAATAATAAACCGATTAAGAAAACGTCCGAAAGTATTGGAATGGCAAGGCCTATTGTTTTGTTTTTGCTATACCTTGAAGACATTTGGGTTTGAGATGAAAAGATGAATATTAGATGATAGATTAGAATTTCAGCTTTGATTTCCTGATATTTACATCTAGATCTGTTACACAACTTAGAACATGGCACCATTCATTTGAACCCACCCATTTTTTAAGTGATCAAAAATACTGGAACATGTAACTGACGGGTATTTCTACTCTTGGTTTGAGCCCCGGGTTTCACCTGTGAAGACCGCATTTGTTGTTAGGAAGGATAAACCAACCTGAAGACCAGAGAGCTGGCTATGAAAGAAAAGCAGACCATTTTGAAGCTGGGAAAATAGGGAAAATCGATCAGATACATTGCACAAGCATTGGGCACAGCCAGTACAACAACCTGGAATGTGGTTGAACCTGGAAACCACTGGTGTACTAACAACCAGACATTGAACAGGTCAGCCAAGGAAAACAACAGCAGTTGATGACAGAAACATTGTGAGAGCTGTGAAGAAAAACATCAAAACAACAGTCAGTAACATCACCAACCTCCACAGGGCAGGGGTGGACGTATCACAATCCACTGGTCAAAGAAGACTTTGAGAACAGAAATATAGAGGCCATACCAAAGACGCAAACCACTCATCAGCAGTAAGAATCAGAAGGCCAGATTGAAGTTCATAGAGAAATACAGACATGAGCCACAAAAGTTCTGGAACCAGGATTAACCTCTACCAAAGTGATGGGAAGTGTGGAGAAAGAAAGGATCTTCTCATGATCCACAACATACGAGCTCATTTATTATCATTCTTGGAAGGAGTCTCAGGTGTCAGTGTTTTGTAAACATGACAACTACATTTTTTTGTTTTATTAACTTCAAGAGGGAACAACTGTTTATAGCTGCTATAACGTATGCTATAATGCTATAACGTATAACATACTATCCATGATCTCATGGATACCATTAAATGTGTCTATAAATGGTTAAAAAGAGCAATGTGTCATTCATGAATAAATTCAGATCACACCACACCAGCATGGATTATTGTCCTATAACAGCATGATCCAACATTCGGCTTTCCTCTTATACCACAGTGATTTGCCACTGGTTACAATAGTTATTTTTTAATGAATGGCACATTTGTAATATGTTATTCCTACATTACATATGCTACAAAAGGTACAAGGATATTTGAAGAAGACACAAATTTTCACTTGTTATTTTGCACTTCTGAAAGTGTGTTGTGCAATACTGCTTTTAAAGAATAATTAAGTATAGACGCATCGGGCACTGCTATAATAACATTATCGCTAAGCACTCACTCTGTCATGCCTGAGTTATTGCCTTCAGCTCTTTCCTAGGGAACACACACTTTTATTAGGACCAATAAACAAAGCCTTTTGAGGGTTGGGCAAACGAAGGCTGGTGGTATTATTGAAGGGTAGTAAACGGCCTATTGGCATGTAGTGGTGGACGTGGTAAAGGATACTTTGCTCATTCTGAGGGTCAGAGGTCATTGACCAAAGCAAACAAATGACATGCTAATCAAAGGTTAGTTATTCTTTAGAATGGAGAGTTTTACAGGAGCCCTGTGGAGCAGTATTTGTTAAAACCATGCTTAATTCAGTGCCAGCTCATCTAACACAATAGCTCACGAGTCGTTTAACTGTTTCACATAGTCATTTACGCACACCGAGGGCAATGATTGAATGGTGGAGGCCTTTAAAGTTTGAGACTGCAGGGAGAAGTACAGAGCATCTTTCTGCATGTAGTGCAATGTGTTTTTGAGAAGAATGTTTGGTTGAGTAATTTCACCCCTAAAATGTATTGGCTGCTCAGAAGTATTTTGTACAGACACAGGGTCATTTGTGGAATTCAATAGATCAGGAATGACTGTTTGGTGGATGCTATTGTGACTGTAGCTGATAAACAATGGCTTGTCCAGATGCCTGACATGCTTCAAAAAACCTTCAGCATCAAGAACACTGAAACCAGACATTATTTTATAAGATGAGCTCACCAAATGCATTCCCTAAATGAACAGACACACACAGGCAGTTAAACAGAAAGGCATGTACGCTTACACACATACATGCATGCCCAGTTCAATACAGTTTTGAAGATGCCCTTGTTGATTGCTCCTCATGACTCAGAGGTTCGTAACACCGATGTCACACAAGTGGACACTTGCTGAATAAGGGGACGAGGGGACAACAAGAAGTGGCTTTTAAAACAGGAACACACTTGCCCTTGGTAGTAAGCACAAACATGCATGAAGCTATTTATTTGGTGATTTGCATACTTGTTAAAGTGCAAATTTTATGTTGTTAAAATACAGTATTAATTATTAAATATTATAATGCTCTGGCTTATTAACAGCTAAAGCAGATCTGAAATTTTAATTATGCCAGAATGCAAGTTCAGCTCCTGTCTACATTTACTTTGACTCGATCCCTTGTTCCACATACAAAGTTTACTCACCCCCAAACTTTACTTGCACTGTCTGGACAGCCCCCAAAACAGCCAAACAGCAGACATACAAATTAAAATTCTATAGTAAGATAGTTAGGTAATCGGCCAAAGGGTAAATTGCGAGGACAAAAAACAGTAAACATTGAAAAACATATTGAAGTAGGGCAACAGTGCGTGCTATTTATTCTGATCAGATCAGTGTGTGTGGGTATGTGCAATAAGAGGGTTAAACGTAGACAACTGCAAACAGGAGGAAGTCATCCTTACAACAGGCATCCACTGGCTCACAGCTTGTTACCAAAAGGGCTTTAATAATTAATGCAGTTCCCTTCCCTGTTCAACACTCTGTCTTTGATATAAGGTTACTGTGCTTGGGGTCTTGCTAAAGGAGCAGGCTATGCAGTTGAACCTTTTTCAAGTCCTTCTTCTTTTTCTCTAGCGTCCAAACATATGCTTTAGCCTGTGCCTTTTCAACAGTAATAGAAACCATGTGCAAAAATAAATAAATAAATAAATAAAACACTGCCATTTTTTGTTGGCATCAGCACATTTTCATCTGAAGTCTGATAATTGGCCCTGCTTAGCCACTTATTCTTGACTGTGTAAGTTGCCTCTTCTTGTGGTAAATTATAAGAGGAGAAACGTTGGCTGGTGAGAGGTCAGAGGTGTGTAATACTGGGCCATCATTAGGTCTGTATAACCTGTACACGTTGTGCACTATGGCCCTCAGTAGGAGGCCTATGGAGTACATATTGAAAAAATGCAACTGTAAATACATAATTACATTCAGAGATGCTACATCTTTTCACAATGTTCACCAGGGACAAGAGCGGTGTTCTGTATTGCTATTTTTGTGTCATTCGTTTGAAAGGCCTTGGCTGAATTGTGGTTTCTTTGGTATGATACACAAGGAATGATTTTAATTTTAAGGCCATGTACTGAGTATCTGTGCTCAGTAGTCCATATCTATATTTTGTTTCCTATTGCTGCAGCACAGTGGGATCATGGGTTTTATGCCCACACGGGAATATAGGTGTTGTTCCCTGTGCTGAGTCATATGCAGGCCCATGCATGGGGCTTTGTCAGTCAAAGTGGGCCTCAGATGTGGCCAGGCATGGGAGAATTAGCCCCCTACTGCGCCCCGTCTCTGCACCCCCTCCTTCCCACACTACCCCCCGGAGCGTGGCCATGCTCTTACCTGTCCGCCTAATCTGGGATTTTCTCAAGATAATGCTGTGATTTCAGAGCAGAGACAGGATTCCCACAAGAAAAAGCCCAGTGTAGCCCTTTTCTCTTCTTTGCCTGAATGTCACTCTAATCTGGTGTGATATACCGGGGATTTTGGGGTGTGTGCAGTGCATGCACAGAATTTTCACAATATCAGTTAATGGTGTAGGAGATGTTTAATTCAAACCGTCCTGAAAAGATCTCCAAAAATATTATCAAAGAATCCAAGTAAGATTATTTGATGAGAAACTGAACCACAGGCAGACCAACCAATATGAAATAAACAGACAACCAGCCAATTCTCAGCACTATGAGTTTGGGATATTTGCATTTGTACTGTATAAAACTTATGGACTGTTTCCTCTTTATCTTAAGTTTCATCGAAAGCCTTCTTATTCTGTAAAGATATTACAACAAAATAATTAAATGTGCTCTCTGTGTTTATCTATTTATGTTTTGTTTATGTAACACAATATGGTATGCACTATTCCTGTCAATGCGTAAGATCAGGTGTATGTGTGTGTATATATATATATATATATATATATATATATATATATATGTGGGAGTGTGTATAGTCGCACGCATGCAGGTCCTCTGATACTAAGGCTGATTATATGTCTTTATGAATGAAACATTTTCTTTCATGATTGTCATTTTGCTGCAAAACAAACCACAAACCCGTACCTTTAAACGATAAAAATAAACAGAGAGATTGCAGACTTGTGCTTTCCTTTGAATTGGTTTTGAGTCTCAAATCCAACCAGAAGGTCTCACTAAAATTTACAGGTCTTAATAGGCTACAGGTTTTGGCAGATTGATTATTCCTATCTTTTATATACCTTCATTTGACAAAAAAGTTTATTGGTTAAATCAGAGAGAGATGTTGGAAATCTCAAACAGGTAACTCTATAATGACGGACAAGAGCTTTCAGACAGGCCACAGTGGCGCTGTAATATAAAGGAAAAACACATGGGAAGGTTCCTTTATAATACAAGACATGAATAAACCAGGACCATGCTCTTTATACCCGAAGAAACTAATAATGCAAAATGATATTGTGCGACTTGACAACGTGGTCTCCAGCTATTCTGGCCTGAGCATTAACTGTCACTTTATACTAACTGTAAATTACATGCTAGTGCTGCTGACTTGGGACATGCTGCTTGGTGCAAGTGCAACTCGTGGGTTTGTCATCTATGATTAGTGAGCAGCATAGACCTCGATAATCTCAGTCCAGATTTAAATTGATATGTATGGACATACAATCTTTAATCATAAAAAATCCCTCCAGATTTTTTTGATCAGCCAATTTCATCCAAAAACAAAAGAATTACTATAAAGTATACTTTTTAAATAATACATTAATTTGAAAATACAATTAAATATAATTTTGTTTAAATATGATTCAGTATGTAAATAAATACATTTACTGAAGTGTACTTATTAAGTTGTATTAAATAAAGGAATTGCTTTAAAGTATACCTTTTAATTAATACATTTAATTTGCCATGAAAAATAAATATCTTTGTATAAGTATGTATTTATTAAAAATACTTTAATTTGAGTGTAGTTCCTTGCAGCATACTGAAAAAAAATGAAAAAGTATTACTTTAAAATACTCTAAAATACATTTTGGAAATGACAGAAAAGTACATTTTAGGTGTGTTTCCAAAAAGGTACATGAAATGAAAAATAATAGGGAGTGCATTTGGCTTTTAATATTCCTTACATACATGAATTATACTGTTTATAGACTTGCATGTAAGTATGTTTTGTTTTCTCAAAGGAAACCATTTTCTCAGATCCTTAGTGGGCGAAAAATTGACTTCACAATTTACATTCACAAAAACTGTACGACCTTTTAAAATATTACCAGCTGCATTCTCTAAATTCAAATCTAACAGCTGATAGTTAGTCAGTGATGCATGTTGATATTCACATTTTAAATGTAATTGATAAGATCATATTTAATGATAAACATGTAGACAACTTTTAGAGTAAATATAGTCACACAATGAAATAATAATAAAAATCATTTGTTGAGTAAAAAACCTAAATTGATATCACTACCCCAACTGCTCGGTGCATGGTAGAGACAGATTGCACCCAACCAATTAGTGCGTCTTTTGTTGGGCCTGAGTTAAATACGCAGTCCTCCAAAGAAAGCCAGCGTCTTTTGATTTCTTTGAGTGCTACTGATGATTGCTCTGGAAGGCTCTGTGCACAAAGACAGTCTTGGTGACATTGCACCAGGCTCTGCCCAGATGGCTCGGAGGCACTCTGACCTTGTTAGCACCTGCTCTGAAGGCCTTTTGTGTGGGCATGGCCGCGGGCACCGAGACGGGCACGCACCGGAGCCTCTGCTCCACCCAGTCTCCATCAGCCTTAATGAAGCAGCATTCTGCTGTCATTATTGCTGCCTCCTCACCCTCTCACACTCCGTCTGGACAGCCCCCAAAACAGCCAAACGGCAGAGACATGAATTAAAATGAATCAACCATCACAGGGCCCCTGAAATGTCATTATAATTAGATATGTAAATCTCCTTATCATCCCCCAGTGCCATGTATTAGAATGGCTGCTATAAGCCCTAAGGTTGCACTAAAAATATACAATTAATAAATGAATGGGTTTTGATGAACTTTGATTATTTTGGGCTGTCTTCCAAGTTTACCTTATCGGGAAATGTCACCTTGATCCAGCCCTCAGTGGTCTGTTAAATGGTGTCAACCCAACCGCCCCCATCTTCTTTATTTCTGTTTTAAAGAGCTCTCTGCATCACCGGGCTGCATGTGAGATGGTGGGACGGCGGTGTTTACACCAGATTAAGCTCCTCTCCATGACGCACACTCATTTCCCTCAGAAAAAGCAATAAATCATTAAGGTTTTATTAAACTCAAATCAAGGCATACTGCACGTGATGAAATTGCTGCATTTAAAGTATTACCCATAGATTGAGTATACAATTTCCCTCCCTGTGGACCTTACTCTTTCTCTCTTCTCACAGACATATCAACTGTACACATAACACCCATATATGTGTATACAAGTGGTAAACATGTAAGAAAATACATATGGCCTATGCACAAAAAGGAAGTTCCCCTTTAAGACTGTCATCCAGAAATGAAGGGGGGAAAAAAAGAAGCAAATGAAAGCCCTGAGTGCTGGAGCTAATGTGCAAACTTGTTTCTGTCCTCTACGGCTCCATCATTTATTCAGGAGGTAGGAGCACAAGACGGCCGACTCGCATTTGCTTGATACTCAATTATACATTAGTGTACATCACTTGGCAATCTGTTCATATCAATTTAATTGGATTTTAATATTGCCTCTGATCTTGTTGTCCAATTAACAGTACTGGCTGGCAATAAAACAGAACCACACACTATGTGACACCTTTGATCCCCGCCATATGGAGCTCCTCCATTGATTACCACATTTTCAGAAATTTCACTCTTTCAGTATGGCCCGTGATGAATGGGAGGAAAAGCGCATCCCTGATGTGATAAAAATTTCACTTCCACTTGCAACTTCATTTATTTTGTTGACATTCTGCACTGATTAAAAACAATAAAAAAGGAGCGCCATGCCCTGAATATGGTATGCAAATAGAACCCTGGGCAGGCATCTTGTGATGCCAGGGGACTGTTGCAGTCACTGGCTTGGCTTCGCCTCAAGAAGTCCCTTAAAGTGACAGCACCTTTTTTTCTTCATCCATCCCTCCTCTCATTCTCTCTATCTCTCTCTTTTTCTTGCTCAGAAGGATGCTATGCTTGTAATGGCTGTCAAAACATGGCAATGCTGGGGAGTAGAAGAAAAGAGCATTGCAGATCATTTTCCCTTTTTATGGGGGGCGAAAAATGGTGCAGATTCATTTTTCACAGTGGCTTACACGATTTCAGAACTACGTCACACAAAAGATTAAGAAGAAAGAAAATGAGTGAAAATGGATCCTGTTTATGTGCAACTGAAAATGGCAACTGTTTATACCATTCTCAGACTATAGAGAGACAGATGCTATTAAGCGGCAACAGTTGTGGCACATTTCACACCACAATTTACAGACATGGTACATGCTGAGGGTGAGTATATGGAGCGAACATTAAAAAAGAAGTAGCTTTTTTTTTTTTTTTTTGCAGAGTAGCTGCAAAAGTGATGACAGAGTTCATGTTCAGAAAACTCCGGACTCACTGAGGGCTGAGAATCTTCTCTTCTGCTCGCCAAATGGACAAAGGCAGGATCATTTGGGCATTCAGTATTCACTGTTTGTTACAATGTGCACTAATCTCTGCATTTATTTTCCACCCAAGCGAAGCCAATGCACGACTAAAACCTGATAAATATCTACTCAAGAGATGATTTACCCATACTTTGATCTTTAATCACGCATCACATGAAAGATGTGTAATTTGATGATTAAATATTTTGGTAGTGTACTAGTGTGCAGTGTTAAACCAGCAAAAGCATGAGTGGTGAACTTCTCTCTGTGCTCTTCTGGAACAGAGCTCATTCCCCAACTCCTGGTTTGTAGCTTTATACACTACATCCCTGTGTGAACAGCTCACCTTAAACACAAGCCGTATGAGTGTCACTCCTAACACACACAGGGATTGACTGTGGTCTCTCTCTCTCTCTCTCTCTCATCCACACAAGTCTAAAAAGCACTGTTGAATACTGGCCTGTCATTACAATAATTAATTGTTCAGTGAAGTGGCATTTTCACAGGGAAGTGCTCCAGCGGATGCTGTACTACAGGCATTAGCAGCAGCCAAGTCATTTGTGAGAGAGATGTTGCAGCTCAGTTTATTCCATTGGTGCAGTTAAAAAGGAAATAAAAAGCAAAACAAACAAATAGGGAAAAAAAGAGATATTAATCAATAACTAAAAATCCACTGAAGCTTTCTATAAAAGATTAAAACATATGACACAAACTATCAAGATAATGAATAAATAAATAGCATATTATAATTATATTACAAACAAATGGCAGTGTTTTAATGCTAGCCTTGTCTGGCCTCAGTGGCATCAAAAAAAAAAAAAAAAATCTTAGCCTACCTATTACTCATGTGGTATATGATTTCTTGACCATTAGCAGTTTTCTGCTTCATAGCTGTTCCTGGGGCATGTATGTGTGTGTGTGTGTGTGTGTGAGGAGGGGGCCATGGTAGGACATCTGCGGCTGCCAGATAATTCAGTTAATTTCTATTCCCTTGAACCTGGAGGTGTTAATTTGGAAGCGAGGCAGCCGAGTCTGAAGAATGCCAATACGTCATTTGAATGATTAATGCAGATGTGGGAATTGGGCCCCTTTGTTTACTCTTTCATTTTGACACGGCACAGCAAGGAGGAGGCACCATGCATGATGCTTAAAGTTAAGGGCAACTTCGGCAGTGTGCATGTGAATGTCTGTGAGAACGTATGGAGATGAATGTGTTCAGGTGTGATTTTCTCTGTGTGCACTCCCTAAAATATGAAAAAGCTGACATAGAAACATTTATTTATTCTTTCTTTTTATTTTTTTTAATTTAACTTTATTTTTTTAACTTTTCTACGTTAAAGTAAGGGATAGACTTAGGTGTAGGCGTAATAGTATGTAGCACTAATGATGCATAATTGTCTTTAATGTTCTGTAAATGCACTATTACAAGACTGTGAGCATATTTGTGTATGTCAGTGGTTCTCAAAGTGGGGTCTGTGGATCATAGCCAGGGGGTCTGTGATTTTTTAATGTAGTTACAGTGGTGGAAATCACATCCCACCATTATCAAAGCGATTATATTTATTATTGAGTTCTTATAGTTATTTTAGCAATTTTACTGGTAACTTGAACTAAATAGGTTTAATGTAAATAACTTGAACACAACCAGGCTTATAAATAATGTCATCTTGGATGAAGGGGACTAAAGGGGCCACTTGTTACATAAAGTTTGAGAACTCATGGTGTATGTATATGTGACTAAGATAACTGGTGTTGCTATGGTAGTAGAGGTCAGGGTTGACAGCCAAACGATCCCAATACATATACACTTTACCATTCATTCTGAACACACACATATAACCTTTCTCTAAATTTAACCTTAATAATAAACATGAAATCTTTTGGCTCCCACAGCTTTCTATTCATACCTAATAAATGTTTCCATATGGGGACATTCTTTAATTTTATTTTTTAAAAAAACAAAAAATACACATTTAAAATCTTTAATTTAATATACACTACTGTGCAAAAGTCTTAGACACCCTATTTTTTTTAGTACAAACTTTGTTATAGATTATTTATTTTATGACATCAGTACAAAAACATTTTCCAAACATTAGTTTTCCAGCACAAAAAAATGTTACAGAAAAATTTTTGTATGTCAGTAAAGAAAGTAGCATATTACATAAAAGACCGCTTTTCAGACAAAAAAAAAATAATGAAGGCTGCTGGGTTTTGCTGCAAAAATAAGACACAAGTGTGACAGTCAAAGTCTCCAGAAGAACTGTGGCTGCTTCTGCAAGATTCTCAGTAAAACTTACTGCTAATTTCCTTATAAAACTGCACTAACTGTACCTGAGACCACTATTTTTTTTTAAAGCGAAGGATCGTCACACCAAATATTGACTTTGTTTAATTTATTACAGTTTACTGCTCTTTATAGTTTTTTTCTTAATGTAGAAACATTTAGTTTCATTATTTTTGAAGGCATCTTTCTCTACAGCATTTCTTTGCATGTGCCTAAGACTTTTGCACAGTACTGTATATTTGTAGCAGAGGGGACGACATTCAGTAGCAGAGGCTAAGTTTGTATGTAAACGTGGCTCTATGACTGTTTCATTTGGAATTAGTGGAGTTTTTCTGTTGGCTTGTTTCCTCATTTCCTGTACTAATAGCAAAGTCATCACCTCATGATTGTGACCTCACGTGTGTAGCCTATAAAACTCACCTGCTATGTCATGATTGTTCTCTAGCAAGTCTTGCCAACCTGCGTGACCCAGTCACTCAGCCCTTAGAACCATAATTACATATACAACTTACCATTCTCGTTTCTTTCATTCCAGACCAGTAGAAGTAGTGGAGATCACGTATCGAATTCGTCAAAATGGGATCATAACACTTTGCCAGACAATAACAGACTGCACTCATGAATAGTGCATATGCCATTCTTCACTCAAAAAGGTTAATAATGGTTATTGTTAAAGTATGAGAATCACTCAAGCTGATACTTGATACTTTTTTGGTACTATATTGATACTTTATTATGCTAATGAAGGTGAAACAACTCACCACAGAGCACATGGGTCATGACAAAGCAACATTCAGTCTGTAAAATCTGGCAAAAGTAGACAACTCTATGTCACTGCTTTATGAGATAATAGCCATATTTTGCTTTGATTGGCATTTATTGAAAGACGACACCTCTGGACCTGTGTTCAATGGGCTAAACTGTCTTTATACAGCTATACAGCAGAGCCCCTTTATGGTGCACCCCACAGCACACAAACAGCTGGCCTGTGACCCACCAGCTGGTAGCCACCTCCACATATTGCTTGACAGCCCTCCCCTCACAGGACACAGGGCTGGCCTGGGCACATTCTCATCTTCAAGAGCAGTTTATTGATTTACTGCAGCATCAGTATTTTTATCAGAAATGCTGGGTTTGGTCACAGCGTAACATATTTGTACTCCAGTCCCCAAAACATTCACTGCATTGACTGATAACACAGACAATTTGCCTACTCATCTGGCTGTGGTGATGGCCAAAAAAAAAAAAAAAAAAAAAAACCTGCCTGAACTCTGAAGTGAATTCTATTTTATATAAATGTCTTCCATTGGTTCATACAGCAAGTTGCCCACATTGCTTTGAAGCTAATTTAGATCCCACTGTGAGATCACTGTTTTGTGTCTAGCTTGGAGTTGATCTCCACCTTTAAGAAACTAGTTTATGAGAAGTTTATATGGTGAACCGTGAACTTTCTCCTGTGCTACTAAAGATAAATAAATGAATGAATCCACCAAATCAGCAATACCAAAAACAGAATATAAGACATTAGTCATTAAAATACATTTGAACTAACCAACTAAACTATTTATATCAATTATAATAACGGTTGATATGTTTTAGTAAATGAATTGTCAGATATCATTTACATCCTACTGTGGTCCTATTATACTATTAATATTAACCTAAATAATTCATGCTAATCCATCTCAAGGCTGCTTCATAAATATCCATACACTTGTGTGCTGAAAATACTAAAAAGATCTGTTGATTCACACTACCACATTTATCTGACAAATGAATGGATTTCAGGGAACAAATAAAAAAGGAGAAAGAAGTGAAATCACTAGTAATAGCTTTTATACTGTGATTAGGACATAGATGTCTTCTTAGTGGTCCTCTGCAGGCCAGTGGTAGGCAGTTAGAGGGTACCGCGTGCCAGGGTGTTTTCCCTGGGCGAGAGCTCTTGGCTGGTCCATTCCTGCAGGCCGTGCCCTGGATCTTTTTCAGATGAACTCATCTTCATAGAACAGAGTGGCATCAGCATGCTCTGCTGCCTATAGAAAGGCCAGGTGTCCTCATTCCACACCTACCTTTTTGCCTGATAGAGTGGATCAAGCACTGACAGGTTTCCTGCTCTTTCTTCCCATCATCCTGCTCTCCCTCCCTCTTGCCCTGTTCCTATCCCTTTCCCAGCTCCATCACTTATTCATGGAACACATTCAGCTGCCTCTACTGATGGCAGGAAATGACACGTGGACACAAAAGTGGCAGTGGGTGGTTTCAACTCATCAGCTTGGCACAGAACAGTCAGCCTGGGCATCAGCATCAGCTCTTTGCCAGCTGAGGTGCTCAGGGTTAATTAACACAGGACATTGTGATCAAAATGCTCCGCTTCATCTTGAATATATTTGAGTCAAGATTTGGTACATTAAACATCTTATGAACACAAATTTTCTGACTAAAATAATTGTTCTTCTCAATAAAGAAGACAGAACGAGTTTACTTCTGTAGAAGCACAATCACAGTTGTCATCTGGCATCAGGATTTTAAAACATTTTCAGGCTTTTAATATTTTTATTTATTTATATTTTAATCATTTTCTTTAGTTTTTATTATTTTAGATTTAATTATTATTAATATACTTTAAAATGTGAAATTTCACTCTACTAATTTCTATTCTTCTAATTACATTCTGCATAATTCATAGATTCTTAATAAAGTCAAACCCAAACTTAAACTTGACACACAGTGAAGAAACAGAGCTGTGATCTAGGATCACTGCTGATCATTGGCAAATTTGTCTACACAAAATTCAACTATTTTTAATAGTGTTTGCGTGCTATCTTTTTATATAATGATTTTTTAAATCTTCACTTGATGAACAACATTTTAATGATCATTCCTATAATTCCTCTTGGTCTAGGACTAGCGTGGAGTATTATCTGTTGGCTCAGTGTCACTGTGTGTGATTGTGTGTGTGCGAATGGGTGGAAGGGGGTTTATTAAAGAGGAGGGCTGGGGGATGTGCTTCTCCGCCTCCTTTATCAGTAATGTCTTGCGATCAATAAATAGGACATCTAGATAAGGCAGACACACATGCAGTCACTGTGGTAGAAACTGAAGGACACACGCACACACACACACACACACACAGTACTGTAGAGAGCTGAGGTGAAGACAGCAAAATCTAAAACACACAGACACACATTCACAAAAAATAGATAGATACAAAGATACATAGATAGATACATATGTAGATATTTCACACAGCACACATTCAGCCATTCCTGAAGAAGCTAGAGGACACACAAATATATAAACTAAAATAAATAAATAAAATTACCCCGGAAATAGAATATGATTTAATACATTTAAAAGTGGCTCAAAACTTAATCTGTAATTTTTTTTTCTAAAAAAAGATAATCTCTACACTATCTGCCTAATGTCAAAATGCACAAATTTAGATAGATATTTAACACTTTATTAGCAGATCTCAAAGGAATTTTGCAGTACAGAAAAAATTAATCGCTTAAAAATAGATTGCTATGCAATGTAGCTCTATGCTGGTTAATCCATGTCAGTTTACACAGCCCTATTATGTTTATGGAGAATGCTTGATCTCTTTGCCAAGGTTTCCTCTAGGAGAGAGACCACATCTGTTTTTCACGTTCCCTGCAACTGTAAAGATCCTCTCTGTGTTATTCAATTAGAAACAGCACAGATTTATAAATGTTAAAACCCACCAATAATCTACAACTTGAAACAACTTAGCACCTGGGTCGCACTGAGAGAAACTCTGAAACACTGAAAGCATTAATCTTTTAATCTAATCCCAAGATTTGTTATATAGTTATATAATTTGAGTAAATTTGTATACAGCAATATAATATTTCAGTACTCACACAACTCTGTAACGATATGACAAATTTCATTTATGTGTGTATATGTGTGTGTGTGTCTGTGTGTGTGTGTGTGTGTGAGTGTGTGAGCACGCTACTAGGCTTCATACTCCAGGGACCGACCCAGGCGTTAACTGCAAATCCAGCCGGCAGACCGGGCTCTACTCCTGGCCACAGAGCCGTCTGATCAATGGCCCTGCTCTTTTGAAAAGCCAAACCCTGCTGAACTCAGAAATCCTCTAAATCATCACACAGACACCACAGGAAAGGTGTGGAGAGAGAAGCCAGTATGATAAAAAGTAGAAAAGGTACACAAGAAGAACTTTTTCCCCTCTGAAGAATTTGAATTGAACTGTAAAATAGCTCTTTTGTTATTTACAAATGACTTAGGAAAAATAATCACATTTTGTGTACTTATTCTGTTATCACTTTGGTAACTTTTGAAAACCACTGGATTGATATAGCTGGTATGCAGACTGAAACACATCACTATCAAAAAGCACTGATTTATCAACAAATTTCATTAGACATCTACAAAAATCAGCACCAGGACAGATACACATTATTGACGGTACATTTGTGCTCTCGTGCTAATCCTCATTATATATCATTATATACCAGGGATATGTGCATGAATGCAACTTGAATTGAGATATTTATGAGATGAAATGTACACTACATACAGTAGATTAAAAAAAGCTTAACGACAAGAGATAATCAAAAGAATACAATCAACTTTAAAATGACCTAAACCCTGATAAAGACATTCAGAATAATTAGTAGAGGGATTTAAAACCTAGATTTTACAACAGTAATTACAGCACCCTTTTCATTGAAATGGCTGTTCCAGTGTTCATACTACACTCCATTAAGGGTGTAATGATACACAAATTTCAAATTCAATATGACACAGTGGTGTCTCAATACGATTCACTTTCACAAAAAGACCTGAAACTACACCAAAAGAATTCAGATATTAGAAAACTTTGTGTTGGAAACAAGTTCACTGGGGTACACATGCATTTCTGATTTGTTGCTTCAAAACTAGCTGGCAATCCTGCTGGCATGACTTACAAGGAGGGTGTATCGGAAGAACAGGGTGCTTGATTTTGCATTCAGCTGTTAGCTAGTTATATTGTGAAAGTCACTCTCTGTAGATCAAACAAGTTTTTAATCCTGCATTTTCTACTTTCCAAATATGAACTTCCCAGTCGCTGTGGTGATTTCTTTAACCTAGGTTAAATCAGGCAGGAAATGCTGTCTTAAAGCAGCAGAGAGAGACAGACAGAGAGAGAAAGAGAGAGAATGTATGTATATGTTATTAGCACTGGCTAGTATGCTAGCATATTGGCTTATGAAATGCGGCATGATTAGGAGATGCGTGTTTTTTTTTTTCCCATAGTCTCTCTTGATTCAAGATAAAGAGGAGGTTACTTTTCAGAGGAAGGATGTGGGCTTGCTTAAATGTAAATGCTTATTACACTTCACATAATATAAGCACTGTTTTATGATGAATAGCTTACTTTACACTCCATGTATAATTCTATATTTCTCTACTTTGACTGCTATGAATAATTTGTGTCCATTCTGCCATGTTAACGCATCTTTCCTTTGAGTTGTATAATACAGATTACAGTAGCCATAATTCCCACTATATCTTTGACCTGTTTAGCTCATTTGTGGTTCTTTACAGCAGTGCAAACAAAGAGCAGAGTGAGAACAAAACCAAGCATAATTGTGTTCGATGAACGCTTTTTGCTAAAGGGTAAGGTGGCCAACACCACATTATGCTCATCTTACACTGCCCTGCCAGAGCACCTGAGACTGGTGTGTGAAGCACTCAGCCCACCAGAACTCTTTCACAGGAAACAGGACAAGGAATTCTAAACAAAAAGGGGGCAAGTTGATTCCTGTAGACATCAGAGCGGCTCTTCAAAGCTGTGGTCACCGTATTCTGAGACATATGACCCATTTGACACCCACTTCCTCATGACATGGATTTAAATTCAAATAAGTTGAATAAAAGCTTTGATGGATTTTCATTACATTGTATGGGGACAAGTCCATTGAGGGTAAAATCTCTTTTACAAGAGCAAAAAGAGGGAGGATCAGAAAAACACTGGAACTATGAAACACCTAAGCAGAAAAGAAAATCTGTAGTACAAAACACTGTGTATCATCTTAAAAACGTGCAGGACATTTTTGGCTCAAGATGTCATTTAGTCAGCGATATAAGGTGGTCCAGTTTTGCATAACTAGGTAGCTGTGCATAAAAAGGAGCGCTTACCCAGCTTTTATGGCTGAGTACATGAGCACTGTACTTTGACACTGTGGGAGAAGTCAGCTTTGGTTTCTGAATACCCGGAGAGTCCTGAGTGGTGTCATACTCCACAATAACACTGTAATGTCATTTTGAAATAAAGAAGTTTTGCACATGAGTGGCTCTGGTTTCGTCCTCGGGGTTACTTTCTGAAATTAAAATAGAGTGAATGAGTTTCCCTTTGAAGGCCAGAGAGATAGAGCAAGACAAGAAAGACAGAGAGAGAGAGAGAGAGAGAGAGAGAGAGAGAGAGTGGGTGGGAGAAAAAAAGGGGCTAGGGGCAAGCAATAGGAGTGCAATTAAAATTGCACACACTGGCGAAATCTCCCTCTTATAAAGCATAAGTCCTACCCTCTTTTGGGAGCTCATCAACCCTGGTGCCTTTTGAAGATTTCACAGCTTTTCATGCTTTGGTTTTAGGCAGACAACAAGGTAGTGACCATTGCATTATGACTTCCTTTGCTCTTTGCATACTGTATCAGCCATAGAATATACCAACGTAGTATCATGCTTGCAAAGTAGTAACAATTCGCACTACTCAGTCCATAAAATAAGTTACAACAGTAACTGTAGAGCAGGGTATGCATTGGCCCTTAGTAGGAGCTCTTCACATATTAAACTTTAGACCTACAGTATTATTATTCATTAGTAGCATTACTATTAGAAGTATTATTGTATATCATTGTATCTTTAAATACAAGGTGTCAGTCTCTACTCCTATTTTATATGTAATGATACTCTATTAATCAATTAAGTATGACTGTTTGTTTAAAAATATACTGGATCCATTTTACAGCAGATGCAAGCGGTGTATGAGCATGAGCATCATAGTGGTGTTGCTTCCAATTGTAAGGTATGCAGGTACGGACGCAAGTGCAGGTATACAAAGCTTTGCTGATCATAGCAAACAGTACGAAGAAGTGATTCAAAATCAAAGCCAAGGTGCATGCAAGGGTCAGGCGAGCAACAATCAACATGAACTATGGCAGGCAAGAGGATGTACAGAAAACCAGAAATGAGATCAGGAACTAGAATGTCAATAAACATATGATGGCTCGATACTGACTGGTATAAACAAACACAGAGCATATACTTTGCAAAGTGAAGGTGCAGTGAGGGTGCTTACGTAGTAGGTGACTGAGCCCAGTTGTGTGCAATCAGCAGTTGGGTGAACAGCCATGTTTGTAGGCCATGCTGTGCTCTGGGAGTTGGAGTTTAACATAGAGTTTTTCAGGCATTGACATGACACCAATATGCTCCCATGTTAGTCAACATGGCATCATATACCGGATGCAGCAGCTTATGCGTCAAAGGTAATTTTTTTTGCGTGATGGTACATTGAATACACTGAATACAGATTCACAATCCAGAATTTTACGTCCATTTATTTTCACTGCAAAAAAAAAAAAGCACAAAGGATTGAGAGTAGCAAGAACCTGACTTTTAGAACAGTGAAAAAAGCTTTTACCTTTACAAAATTCAAACTTTGTGCACGAAAGAGTGTAGAAGAGTCACATAGAATTAACAAACTTTATATGATCATATTGTGTGGCAGTGCATGTTTATAATATGATGGTCAATAAAAATATTTGCATGCCATATTTACAAAATAAGTGCAAGAAAGCACGTAAATGAATACTCCAAACCACATGTACTTGATGCATGGAAGCTGCACAGAGTGTAACGTGAGAAAGGTTGTGGGGCTGCAGCAGTGTGCCACATTGCTTCTGGTGTAAAATGGGCTTGGACACATGAAGACAACACATCTTTGGAAACTGCTTATGCAACCTCACAGGGCAGCTGTTCGAGCTCAGAGGAGAGCGCTAACAGTCCTGTTCTGTATGCATGAGCTTACAGATATCTGCTATTGTCTAGTGACCGTCTAATCAACAAACACTTTATACTTGCACTACACTACTTTTTAAATGTTGACAGTTTCACAGGACACTAACTAACTTACAACTATACATATATATGTATGTGTGACAGTCACTGGACAGATGTTCAATGGTATAACAACAAACCTACTGTATATAAGCACAATAAATCAGTACCAGGTGAGAGACAAGGAGAGAGTGAGAGTGTCATTGAGAGAAAAGGATATCCAGTGATGCTATAGGCTTTTGTGTTTTCTATCACATACATATAAACATTAACACTATTTGATCGAGCTATGCCAAAAAATGGAAAACTCATGGGTCCATCTTGTATTTGATGACAACACTGACATCATTAAGATGTAATTTTATTTTCTATTTCTGAAAGTAATTTACACGGTTTATACACAATTTGTTAAATTTAACCTAATTAACCTAATTATATAGTTTAAAGCCAGATGTGAGCATATTTAATT
This sequence comes from Pangasianodon hypophthalmus, assembly GCF_027358585.1. Taxonomy (NCBI): domain Eukaryota; kingdom Metazoa; phylum Chordata; class Actinopteri; order Siluriformes; family Pangasiidae; genus Pangasianodon; species Pangasianodon hypophthalmus. The sequence continues at coordinate 14,040,087 of NC_069712.1, forward strand.
AACTTCCGAAATAAAAGAAGTGCAAAGTTGTGGACTTGGCATCTAGGACAGTGGTGCAGTGCAGTGCTGGGTAGAAGACAGTATATTAATGTAGTGTCACTGGGCCTGACAGGCTGACTGGGTGCAGCTGTGGCCAGCAGTGAACAGTAGCGTCTCCTCACACAGTGAAGCATCCTAATGGAGGGTGATGAATCACCAGCCTGACACTCCTAATTGTGTTCCTTTTTTTACTTCTCTGTAATGACAGCTGTTTCGAGGACAATCTTAAACGCTTCCTGTGTCAAATCTGCCATATCCTTAGCAGACCTCACTACTCCGTGTGTCTCCTTTCTCTGTCTTTAATGTGAGTTTTCATGTGCGTGCTTGTGTATGTTGTGGTTATATGTTATTTTCAATCTATTTAATATACGTACACTGCGTAAGACACTGGAAGGGATAAATACCTTGCACACAAAAGCCATCATGCTGCTTTGTCTTCTAATGGGGCTGCGACATCACAACAGGGTATTATGGTTTCATAAATGATAATTTATGCAGTCATGTAAAAATCTGGCCACAAAGCTTCATCACCAGCCTCTTCCTTGCATCTTCTCGAGCTAATTACTAGGTCAAAAAAGCCATTTGTTCCATCCAACGACAACCCCATTTCCAAACACCTCACACATTATGCAAAAATGCCAGATGCTGGCAACACCTTCTGAAAAAGTTGGTGCAAGGGTGAGAGACTGTAGAAAGAAGAGAGCAGCTGAATGCACTCCTTTTATTTGATTAATTCTTCAAGCTTAAAAGTGGAAAACCAGATGTTGCATCCCACAGAAGGTGAAATATATCATTGATAGTAAGCAAACATCCTTATGAATGTGTTGGTTCACACAGATGTACCCACATTCTTTTGTATCCTTCATTCATATGTTTAGATGGTAGGAGTTGTAAAAAGACTACTGAAAATCATTTCTGAAACAGATATACAGAGAAAATAGAGATAACAGCCTCTACACACAGACAGATTAGTAAAAGATAAGACAGGCAAAAAAAATAAATAAAAAAAAAGACAGCTTACTCACTCACAGTAACTGCTTTATCCTGGTCAGGATCACAGTGGATCCAGAGTGTGAGGCAGGAATACACCCTGGATGGGATGACAGTCCATTACACTGCACCATGAACGCACACACAAATTCGCACACTCTTTCACACCCGGGGCAATTTATATTAGTCAGTCCACCTACTGGTATGGTTTTGGGAGGCAGGAGGAATCCAGAGGACCCAGAAACCCATGTGGACATTCGAAGAACATGTACAGAAACTCTGCATAGACAGCAACACAAGCTCAGGATCGAACCCGGGACGCTGGAGCTGTGAGATGGCAACACCACTGTACCACCATGCTGCTTCAAACTCAGACAGAACTAATAATCTGATATCCTTACGTTGAAACATGATACTATACATACTGACGGGTGACTAATTAAAGGAAAAAGCAACATAAAGGAACTTCTATCATGTTGATCCAAAATTTGCCACAGGTGTTCTGGCGGCTTAGGATCTGGAGACTGTGAAGACAATAGCATATGATTTACCTAATTTTTATGCTCATCAAACTATTCAGCGAGCCCTTGTGCCCTGTGGATGGCATAAGTTGTATCTAGCTAAGCTTTTCCCAAGCTTGCTAAACTGGGTAGAGGAGATGCAGCCTGTTGGTGTTCCAACCGTGTTTACATATTGACTCAACTCTTGAGGCCAGAGAAAGGACAGGCCACTGCTTTTACTGCCATGCCGCTCTGACATATTAACTCATAAATTATCTTCTATCCACATGAAAAATGCAAGCCAACTTCAGGGGACAGGTATGTATAATTGATTCAAATGAGGAGCTCTTCTCTGGCAGACTCGCCTAGTGCTGTGCAAGATACATGAAATGTAGGGCAAGGAGGAAGGTTTTCCTACCATGGCCTGACATAAGGAGTGACAAGACAACACACATTGCCATGATAGAAAACTTAAGGAGACTTGATCCTTTTCATGCACCATTAGTAAAATGAGCCACAGCTGATGAGAGAGGACTGTGAACACAAGCGCTGATGTCAAAGTTCTAAGAGGATCTTGTATGCACTAGTGAATCATACAGCATGACAGCATATTTGCCAAGCAGAACGTGAGAAAGATGGTAATGTTTTAGCTCCATCAGTTTTAAATTAATATACCTGGTTAAATTTATACCCAGTATAAATTGTCAACATGCCTTTTAATAATGGATGGAATCCTTTCTGTTTAAAATCTCTGTCAAGTAGCTGTTTCAGTTGGATGGTCATGAAAGTATAGTATAAACCAACATTTTGCTTAAGCATTGATTTTTTAGTCTGAAAATGAAGGCCACTGTTCTCAGCTTGTGTAGACCAAGGCATCTTCAGTACAACAAAGGTACAACTAAGGTACAACTAATAAAGCATTTATACAAGGTAGTTTGGAATAAACTTTATTTGCAGTTTTACCTCAACCCCCTGTGATTTCCTTGCAGGACTCAGCAAACCTTGAACCACCAGACAACTGCACCAGCAGGGGTCTACATATGGACCATAGAAAAGTGGTTCTCAATCCCATTCCAGCTCTCGAATGGTTTTGATACCCATGGTCCAATCTTCTCAATTTTCATACCCTTCAAAAGCCAAGTCAGGTGTGTTAGAGTAAGAAAAACACAAGACATTGCAGCGCACCGGATCCATGGGACTGAGATTGAGAACCATGATGGTGGTCTTGACAATCAATCAAGTGCTTCTAGTGACAGGAGTCTCCTCTTCTTTTTCTCTAGCTCACAACTGGGGCCTTGCACTATGATGGAATAAAACAGAAGAATAAGTAAGGATGGGTTTTAATCTTGGCTGTGGAAAGCAGCTTTGTTAGGCATTTTAGTGCCCTCCTCTCCATTAGGACAAAGGTCTTACCAGATGCCGTCACATGCAGCAATTACCTGGACCAAATCAATGGCAATTGTTTTACGCCTTTAACCTTGCGAATAAATCAAGCTTCAGCTTGAAAGGAGTTAGCACTACTACTCTTGCAGCTTAGACTTCAAGGTCATTATCTTATTTAGGCAAAGAAAAAAGCCTTTTTCCTGCTCTCATTTTGCTATCCTTCGTTCTTTTTTTCTCTCGCTCTCATTGAATGGCAACCCCTAATCAAGTCTTGACTGGGGCCCGATTTTAATCACTCTTCACACAGAGCTGCCAAATTCCTACAGGCAAATAGCCATGAAAAATTTACCAGCAATTCTTCACCTTGTAGTGCACAGCTATTTGTTGTCCTGCTTAAATGTATGAAATAATATATTATTGAGTGGCGGGTGAGGAGGAAGGCAGCAAAGAGGAAGGTACTGAGGGATTCCAAGGTCAGCTTTATGCGCCTCAGGACTAACCGATCAATATGATTTGGTCAATAACTTCTTTATTACTATACTATCACTGCAAGCAAAATAATTTTGGAGTTGAAATACATTTTTGTTCAACCAGCTCAGAATATTGAACTGTGCGCCATCATAAACTACAATAATGTAGCATCTCTCAAAGGAAATATGTTTTTTTGCAATTCAAATGTGGATTGCTTTAAACATATTTTACAATTAAAATGAACTTTCAGCTCAAGTTGCATTATTTGGTGCCAACTAATTTATTCAAGTCTTTGTGAAGCACAACACAATATACAAACGTATAGTTTCTTGGAGCAGTTTTGATATTTCAGTGTGCACCCTTCTTTGCCGCTCCAAGAGCTGCTCTAGATAAGAGGGTTACCATGGTTAACTCTGCTTCCCTCATCTCTTGTAGGTTTACTATTTAGATTAGGGCCTCTCACAGGGGGCCAATTATGATGGAATAAGCACACAAAGTTGTGTATCAGTGGCCCTGGTGACAGTAGGTGTCTTCCTGTCCCAACGGCACATCCGCATCAGACTTTTACAGTGTAATCTGTGCCTGCTATAACCACAGCACTGTGGTTGAAGGACACCAACATGCAATAAATATAGATGCAAACAAAAATAATATTATAATAGTACATAAAAAAGGCACGGGCATCTTTCTCTGTCCAGCGGCATAGAAGTGGTGCTTTATGACAGCTTGTAAAACTGTTTTATCACCTGCCACTGCAAGCATAGAGGAGAGAGGAATGGCACACTACTTACTACTATCACTCTGCATTAGGAGCATCCCATCTTTTTAAAAGACAAGGCTGGTCTTTCTCTGTAGCTTTCTCTACTTCTCTTCTAAAAGATACATTGACTGTTTTGCTCTGTGCTTTGCATCTCTTCTCATGGTTTTTAAATAAAGAGCTCACTATGTGTTACTGGTAAGCTGTTAAAAAAAAATCAGTAAGCTATCAATAAATGAAAGCATATATCATTTATATCAAGTGTATATCAAATTCCCAGAAAATGAGGAGGAAGATTGTTCTTGGTATTTCCAAAATAAATCACAAGGCTCAACGGAAATCTTGCTACTGCTTTGACACAATAGTGCATCAGTGGAATCTCACTTCCCAATTCTACAGGCTGAGGTGAGAGTTTTATTCAATAAACCAGTCCAGAAGGGACAGAAACAAACCCAGCCTTCATCTGACTAATGTCTCTGCGACCAGTTACACCTTGGACATGCCTCACGTAAAGAAAAAGGACTGCAACATCACTGATTCCTGCCATGGAAAATTTTTCCCTTCAAAAAACGACTTGGGGAAATGGCTTTATATTTTATTGTTCTTCACAGAGGAATGCTTTTCTCTGGAAATATTTTCTTCGCAAATCATGTTTGATCAGCCCAGTAATTTTTCCTTTTCTACTAAATCAGTCACCAAGCTGAAAGGCGGTATTTCATCTCGCTAGTCTTTTATATGGATTGAAATTCTTGCTGTTTGTTTGCTGAGTTGAGTAGTTTGTAGACATAAAAAGGTTTTGGGGAAAAAAGGAACAGGCCTTTCCATTCCTCTCTGACCACACAGCAAAGTTAAAAAGAAGAATTTCTAACATCAGAAGACAGATGAGTGGACCCTCACTTTTTAGCCCATTTCTATGCTAACCTGTAAAGAGAATACCAGTTACCAAAGGAGTGGGCTACTGCACCCATAGGCTGAGTGGAGAGTTTGGGGTTAGTCTGCAAGGTAATAAAGCTTATAGGAGACTGCAGTCAGGGTCATACAATGTGAGTGTTGTTTTAGTGAGCAGAACACAGACCTGAGCAGACTGCTTTAATGGATGCTATTTCCTTTCTCTCTCCCTGCAGATGAAAGGGGCTTAAAGGTTTCAGTCCCTCTGAATCCTCTTGCTTGGGCTTTTACTGTACACATAGAGTTGTTTTAAATTACTGCACACACAGACCTTCCCAAACTATTGTACTATCCAAATCTTATAGGGCTTCCTTGAAGATCCAGAAGAATACTGTAGTTGAACATGAAATATTAATTACGCTGTTAGCTTGATTGCATGAATGATTGTGGTCCAATCACATAACTTCTCTGCACATCACAGCAGCTGTGTGAGACTTCACTGGGATGTGGAATGTAGGAAAATGCAGTGAAACTTTATAGGTCTGTGAGATGATTGCTTATGAGTGACCAATCACTTAACAAGATGTGGTTCCAAATGTAGCAAATAACACCAGAGCTGGCTAAAACATTGGTACTTGTGGGTTTTGCTTTTCAAGGCAGATTATCAAGGGGAATGTTATGATAGTTGAGAGAGGCCCAAAATCTCAAACTTCCCCAACTTCCAACAAACCAAAAGTTATGTAAGCTATTATTGTCAAGCTATTAATTTCATTTGCCCTGGCTAGCAGGAAGCATGCTAGCATCTTATTTAGCTAACTACTCAAAACTAGTGACAGAGCCTATCTAGGCTTGCCACCTTGTCTAAATAAAGCAGGCCATTGATGACTTATGAGGAATATGAAATGAATTCCAGTACAATTAATATTTTGTGATCTGCCGTAGAGAGAATAACAGCACTGAATCACTTTCTGTGATGTCTAACAAGGTTGGAAACTCTTGTAGAGGCATCTTGGTCTTCTCCTCCTTGAAGAACATTTTAAGCATGGAAAAGCATTTCCTTAGGTGTTTCTCTTTTTTGCAGGTTTGCAGGGTTCTGGAGACTGAGGTGGTCATTGCAAAATATGGATTTGTATGTTTTCAACCCTAACTGTGCTGATTTGGAAGTATGTTTGTACCTCCTGGCAGTGGCAACCAGGTTTTGGACTGAAATATCCTGATACTTAGCAAAATTCATGATGCTATCAATCTTCAAAAGAGCGCCTGAACCACCAGCCACAAACAGCTCCAAAGCTTGGTGGTGTAAATCAATTCGGTCTATATACTTTAGAGAGAAAATAAGGCTACTTAGAAACATTGTTCTAATCAGAATAAGTTTTGTTAGAACAAAGATAAATGGTTTCTCCTATTGTTGGTCGAGTGGATCATTTGAATTATTGTTGTCTGTAATGTTTTTTACACAGGCTCACCGAAACTATACCATTGAAGAAAAATGCCGCCTGGTCTTTTTCTAATCTTCAACGGTCCAGTTTCAGCTAGCCACTGTAGTATCAGATTCCTGTTCTTGGCTGATAGGAGTGGAACCCAATGTGGCCTTGTGCTGTTGTAGACCCATTCGCCTCAATGTTTGACATATTGTGCATTGTGCAAGAATAGTTATTGAATTATTGCAGCCTTCCCGTCAGCTCAAAACTCTCATATCAAGAAGGCATTTCCATCTACAGACTCTATAGACTGTTGTGCATGAAATTCCCAGGAGATCAGCAACGCAACCCTGGCAACAACAGCCATACCATGGCCAAAGTCAATGAGATCACATTTTGCCCCGTTCTGATGTTCGATGTGAACATTGGATAATTGTGTGAACGAGCAGGTGTACAGGTGTTCCTATTAAAATGAATATGCTTTGCAAGCTACCTACATATTTTTTGCATATAATAATATGGACAGTAATTTAAAAACTCTGTGTGCAATACCACAGTAATATAGACTGTTATTGTATATGAAGGTTTAAAGACTATATTAATGTATTGAGCACAAAGGATACTGGCAACTAAAACACCAGAGCCTCACTAACCCTCAGTGTTGTCAGGTGAAAACTCCTGTTCCTGGTCTGTTGTTATATGAAACAGACAGACAGCAAATGTAGGTTACATGTAACACTGGTCCTAATAAAAATCAATATCATCTCTAGCATCATGTATATTAAAAGGCTCAAGCCAGCATGCCAGATAAATTAACATTACAGCATTGTGGACTGTGTAATTATATATGACAGTGACTTACATGCCCCCTGCACAGAGAAGACATGTTTTCTCTTTTATCTATAGTACAGGGCTAATTCAGTATGTGTGGAAGCTAATACTGTGGTACACAACAGAGATCTTTTATATTAAAACATTCTCTGATTATAAAATAATAATATAATTTGAAGTGTAAGAGAAGTACAGTGCTTTGTTCCATAAGTGATTATCTTAAGAAATGTCGACAAGTGAAAGCAAAAAAAAAAAGTCTCCTTTTTCATCTATCTCTCTTTGGCCTCTTTGCCCTTTCAAGACCTCCAGAATACATTCCTGCATTGACACAATGCTTCCCTGCCTTAACATTTCAACGTAGGCTCGAATGAATCATTCGAGGACTAATGTATTCAGGACAGGCGAGGACCAACTGCTGCTATCAAAGGACTTGCATGAATAACTGTAATAACTGGAAAATTATTTTGATAGCCTGAAACAATCTTATATATCACAGAACTTTATTAAAATAATATCAAATCAAATTAGCCTGTATCCCCATAATGAATTAAGTAACAGGTTACGCTGATATTAATCTCGACTAGCTCGCAGGCATTGCGGCAGGAGCATTTAATAAGCCGGTCCCTCTTGCTCTGAAGGGCTAGAAATCCTCGAGTACCAGTGCTTATTCAGGGAAAAATACATCAAAAGCCTCTCTCCCTCTCTAAATAATGTGCCCCGTTTTCTCTGCCTTTGGTGAAATTATTCATAAGGAGAAAATCTTGGAGAAATCTCGGGAGGCTTCTGATTAGCAGCTGACCCACGGGGATGCTACGTATCCTAATCCCCTAAATGCCTTGCCGGCTCCCTCCCACCCGTGTGCCGAGGAGCAGGCCATGCAGACAGTGAAATAATAATCTAATCATGTTTTGGTATGGCGGTGTATAGCATCCAGGCCAGGCAGAGCCACAGCAGGCCTCCCAGGCGCTGGTGCAGCTGTCTGGGCTTGCGCTATGCTCAGGCCCCGGCCTGACTCTCCAGACCCCCCCGCCAGCTCTTCTATCTCAGCTCTCTCTCTTCTCTCCCTTTGCCACTTGGATACTGTCCATTTTCAGGGCTAAGAACCTGCTGGAGGCTCTTTAAATTTTTTAATAGAGCCCAGATGAAGCGTTGCTGCGGAGAGCAGAAGACAGCTCGTGTCAGTTTTTCCCCCGGCTCCCAGAGGGCCAGTAGCCCTGTAATGATCTGGTAAGGCTACAGATTAAAGTCGAGCTGGAGTCCAAGAAAGAGGGGGGAAAGAGAGCTGCCAGTTGCTCTTCACTCGCTCTGTCTACACTATCTCTATCTCTCGCGCTCTCTTTCTTTTTTGTCTCTCCATACCTACCTCGTTCTCTTTTCCACCCTCTAGTGCCACTGCTTTCCCACATGGTTCAGGTGTACTGTGTAGCTACAGGAAATGCGGAAGCTAAAGAATGAGGGTATGATGAGTGTACAGCACTTTACTCACAATGCCACCACCATCCTCTGTTTTCCTTTCTTTTTTCCCCTCCTGCATGCATCCCTTAGCAGTTTATGTTCATTTTATGTTCATTTTTGTTCAATAGATAGTTATCTATTCGTTTCTCTTTCTTTGCAATCCCAACACTTCCTCCCTCATTCTTCCCCTATACTTGCCTCCCATTTCCCTGGGTCTGCCTGGATTGTTGTGTTGCCTTGCAAACCACACTACATAACCATCCTCCAGGGTGGACACTAAATCTTTTGATGCAGGCATAATAGCGATAACATCTGAACTAGGGGAGTCTTCTCAGGGCATGCTTGACAGATGTAGCGTGGCCTGTTAGGATTTAGAGCTCGCGAGTATCTATTACGGGCACTGCGGCAGGGCTTGGCAGGCCCGCCTGGTAATCTTCCATGAATTTCTGCCCAACTTATCACAGACCTGGGACAGGTTTCTGCAGGAAGTGGAATCGCAGGATCTCCTCTCCCAAAGACAAGCCAGGCCTTTGAACTCTATGTTTATAGAGATATGTAGGACGTAGACATTGTTCATTCCTCTAAAAGTGAGATCAACAAGATCATTGTTCAGATAGCAGCACAATACTATGCATAATTTACTCTGCTGGCAGGGCAATCCATAAATTTGTGCTCATGCACCACACTACTCTGGAAATTATGCTAGAAATGCATCATTCTGTGTTTTTCAGGAAAAAAATAGTGTGTATATAGTTTTTCTCTGCTGTCATGCCCTTTAAGAGTGAACTCTAAAGACAAACAGAATCCTCCCATGTGTGTCCATAAGACTCGGAAACTGATGGACTATGTAAAGTTATATAATTATGCTAATGTATTCAAAAAGGATAATCATAAACATCCTAGAGAAATGATACAGCTGCATGGAGAAATATGAATATCAAATAGATAAAGAATCTGTGCCATGGGCTATAGGAGAGCAGATTATGGACGGCTTTTTCATGCGGGCACTAGGGAAATGTGGGCTTTGTCTGTGTGCAGGAGGGCATGGGTATATTTTTGTGTGAACAAGAGTGAGAAAGGAAGACAGATAAATGTCATGTATGCGAGAGATCATGTGCATTTATAGCTAGGTGTTGTGTACATGTGTGTGTGGGGTATTTTTTATATTTTGGTGGGTACTCTCAAGGATAGAAATATCTAACACTTTTGACCTTGTGGGGACATACACTTAAATCAAGAAAAGAATAAAGAGCATGTGTATTGTAGAGAAGATAAACTGTGGAAAAACACCAGTATGGTAAAATTGTCTAAAATGAAAAAAATGACAACCACAAGGATTCATATGTGTGGACTGCCAGTGAGGTGCTACTACTGCTTACGCTTACACTTGAATACAAAGTGCTTGCTCGGGTCTTAACCAAAATCTCCGTTTGCAGTAGGGTTGGAACTGTCCGAGTGGTGGATTCAGGAGCAGTGCAGAACATATATGTGCAGAACAGATCATATTCTGTTCTATACTTTTGGTGAGTTCCCATAAGGACAGGAATATCTGACCATATTGACCTTGTGGGACTGGTCTCCATGAGGAAAACCTGATTTTTTTTTTTTGTTACAAAAAGTGCAGCTTTTATGTAAAAAACAAACAAACAAATAAAAAAAAAAAACTAAAAATAGCCAAAAGGTTTCCTTTTTGTTACTGAGGTTAAGGGTAAGGCTAGACGTAGGTGTATGCATAGCATTAATCAGCTGCATTAATAATTATGTCAATCGAAGGTCTTTACAAGGATAGTAAGACAAATGTGTGTGAGAAAGCATGAACGCATTAGTGTAGGATGTGAGTAAATGTTTGTGTTTGTATTTCATCTCTCTGGAGGGTTTGATCCCGTGCCATCTGGCAGATTTGGGTGATCGAGTTTATCGTCTTCCACATCTGATAGTTTCTCTGCCCCATGTCCTCCTCCAGCACCATTCTACACCTCTGAATCCCTTCATCTCCTCCCAGGCCACCATACCTTCTTTTTATTTTCCCTCTTGCTGACACCAGCATCTCCTTCACTCGGATACATTCAGAGTAACACACATACTCTGACACAATGACTGCTAAAAGTCCCTTTGCCACAACCATTAAGTGAGGAAAAAATAAACATGGATCAATGGAGAAATGAATTATGTACATACAATGCTATAGGGATGCTCACTGCTGAAGTCAACAGCCCATTAATGTCAAGAGGGGTAGGAGTACATTTTCATCAGTGGTTTAGGATTCAATGTGTGTGTGTGTTTGTGTGTTTGTGTGTGTGTGTGTTCAGGAAGAGTGCTGTATAATAATACTGTAATTAGATTTAGAGTGAGGATGCATGTTCATTGCCAAATTACAGTAAGTGAATAAATCATTTGCCATTCACTTATACATGCTGGAAGAAGATCTATGATGCACAGTTAGATAAGTGACGTAGTGTCCAATTACTCCTGTTACTCTGTCCAGCCCAGTGGAGGGGCTCTCGAGCTGTTGGATATTTGACCATTGTATCTTAGTTGACTTTTCGACTCCAGGCAATTATTTCCCTTCTGGCCCATTTAACTAATCTGGCTCGTTCTCCATAGCTTTCATGTTCAAGAAAGAGCAGGAAAGTAATCCTATGCACACAGTTGTCATTGTGTAGTTTTATGCAAATGGACTGTTTCTACATGTGTTCAGGTTTTCCTGTGTCCACATATTTGGGTTCCCCAGGTGAGTGTGTGTGCGTGTGTGTGTGTTATTCAGGGACTATTAATGTAAGTTTGTTATAATTTAGGGAGATTTAGGCTCTGTGACCACCTTCATTGAACACTGAGGCTCCATCCACATATAGGACATTGTTGAAAACATGGTTTTTACCTCTCGAAACATTTTCGAAAAATGTAGCTCCATTCACACGAAAATGCAAAACAGTTTGAAAATGCTAACTTGAGCACACCAGCCTAATGATGATAGTATATCATAAACTGTTATGTCAGATGCCTCAAGAAAAGAGTTAAGAGCATGTGTATTGAGTGAAAGAGAAGATGAAATGTGGATAAACACCAACATGGTAAAAAGGTCTAAAATGAAAAAAATGACAAACACTAGGATTCATATGTGTGGACTGCCAGTGAGGTGCTACTACTTTTTACACTTACACCTGAATACAAAGTGTTTGCTCAGGTTTTATTCAAAATCTCCAAAACCTTACTGGGCATGTGCAGGTCATGTCAGCATTTTCAAAATCACATGTTATTCCCATCCACATGAAAATAATGAATTTTCACAAATAAAAGTATGTGTGTAGTTTCTTACATGTTCACACATGTCCAAAAAAGACATACACATCACACACTTATACACATACTGTACACCTGGTTATATAGAGAACCCATCTGATTGGATGTGGCAACATATTTACATTAGAAATGGTATTATAAATGTCAAAGACAGGGACTGTTGCTTTGGTAGCCACTATTTTTTATCTTGGCATTGGAACTGGAAATATGTTACAGATTAAGTTGTGTCATTTCTCATTTAGAGCTCTAATTATATTACAGGACTATAAGCACAGCAAGTATATGGAATGAAGAGGTCATTTAGACAGCTCTGATAGAGATTTAATCCACTGAGATATCTCCACACTGGCCACATCTATATGATATCTCTATACACGGTGACAGCCTGGGACATTTACAATAGGTTTAATTTAATGAATAGATCATAATTACATTCATTTACTGTTTTGTGGTAATGTATATTCACATAATAATAATAATAATTTAATTTCTTTGCTCTCTTCTCCTATTGTTTGAGATTTGGCTTGCTTTCTACTGTGTTGAAGGGGTGTGATTTCTAGGCCAGAGTGTGATGGGAGGGTGTGTATGTGTGTGTGTGTATGTGTGTGAGTTACAGTGCCCTGGGTGCTCCGCTGCCTGTGGAAACATATGGCTAATCTTTCCCGGTCACCATCACCACTTTTATCTTCTCCCACCCTGGCTTGCCTCTGTTTGATGTCAAATTAGTCCAGGAATAACTAATTCTTTATTCTCCTGAATCTGGCACACTAAAAGAACTTTGTTGTAGTCCTAGGAGGCAAACAATGCTTCAAGGAGTTAAACCAAATGAAAGCCTTTGATCCTGAAAGATATTAGGGAGAAAGCGAGAGTGTGTGAGAGTGAGGGGAGAAAAATAGTCAACTTGCTAAAAATCCGATGCCAAATCAAAATGCAAATGATATTGAAATGTGCAGTGTTTTCCCCTATTTTGTTCCCTTGTTTTTAGTTAAAGATGCACATTTTATTTGTATTAGTCTTAACCTACTAAAGCATGAAAGATTTTCTCTTTAGCACATCATTTCATATTTATATCACTGAGAACGAAAGTGCCATTTATGAGTTGTTACAACAAATTAAAGTGTCAGCATGCTAAATGAGAAATAGGGACAGACAATCCTGAGAGGAGGCGAGAAAAAGGAGGGAGCAGAAATTGATTTGTGTAAGTACTTTTGCTTTTGGACGTTTTAGCATTGTTAATTTTTTTCTCCCTGCTTTTCTTTGGTTAGTATATAATCATAGCTCTCCTTAGAGCAAATAAAGTGAAATTGTCTAGTGCAAGACAGTGCTTAATGACTGCTTTGTTGGGATGTCAGTACAGCTGCTGAAGAGATGGAAGTGTAGCTGACCCGGGCTTTTATGAAGTGACAGTGAACATGTGTAATTGAAAAGAGCTGAAGGTGAAAGCCGGATTGTTAACCAAGCTCTCTCTTCTTTGGAGTCTCATGGGACACAGTGATGGCTCTTCACAGAGATCTGTCAAGTAAAACTGAACTTCTGTTGCACTTTATTGCTAGAATCATATTTTAACCTGCTATGCATATGTTCCAGATCCTCACTGATCAAAAAACAAAAATCTTTTTACTTATTAAGTCAAAAACTCTGCATCCTGAGACTCTTTTTTTGTTTCATAGTTCATAGTTTTAGTTCACAGAGAAATCCCAAAGACTCAGCTGCAGAAGTAGTGATATGTGCCCTTCATAAACCTTTTCAGGAACCTTTTCTTCAACCCTTGTTTATGTTACTGTGTCACACTCATCCTCTTTTTGCGTTTAGATAGACCCATGCTTTGACTTTGAGTGGTTGAGTCTTGGTGTGTGTGTTTGTGTGGGAGTGTATGCGTGAGCTCAGCTGCGACTGGTCAGGCCTGGCCCCAGGGCTTGGCTCACTAGACTGATGAACTGCAGGCTTGTTGCCCTGGGGGCAGTTGGGAATGGGCCACACAGGCCTCCCTTTTTCTCTTTTTTCTTCCTTTCTTACAATTTCTCCACTTCAGTCTCGGCAAAAGCAAATAAAGAGATCTTGAGGAAGTGGCGTAGTGGCAGGCCCCGAAATGTAAAGCGCGCACAATCACTCAGATACAAGTGGCACCGCTAAAAATTGCCTTCATATATCAGCTTATGGTTTACAGGCGCTGGCAGAAAGGACGCCGAAAGGTCAGAGGGAAAAACATATAGATGTGTCAAGCCTGGCGCTCAGGGCGGCAGGACTTCAGGATGAGGGGATGTGATATGGGCTCTAGAGGGACTGAAGAAGTGCTTGATGGAGCAGTATTCTGTCTCTCTCTCTCACTCTCCTTCTCTATATCTCTCTCTCACTCTCTCTTGTGTCTCCAATGAAGGTAAAGGCGTGCAGACGTCAGCACCGGAGACCAGGTACACCAGGATGTAACCTCTCCTGCCGACCCCCAGTGACAAGACAGATCGCTCCATTCATCTGCAGCTGAGCAGCAGCGTGGCGAGGCATTTTTCACCCTAAACTCAGGATGGATCTGCTCGCTGGGAAGAATGTCACTGGCCTGAATGCCCTGATCTGTCATATGCCTACCATCTTTGCCCATATCACACACTGCAGACACACACACACCTTCACTAGTCAGACAGAGAGAAGGAGGAGGTCATCTGCTATATTGAAAATTCAAATGAAAGTGAGAGGTTATGAGGATCCTGAATGGTTCAACAGTAAAAGCATTTTTTGCCATGAATCATCATGAATTCAAATCCAGATGATACAGAATCACATTCGTCCAGGGAAAGAAGTCCAGAACAGCATAATTGGCCCTGCTGTCTGGGTGGAAAACATGGAATTCTTGTCTCCCCTGTCAATCAGCCAGACACTAGCCAATCCTGGGTGTCTATTAGCTCATATACAGATATGTTCAGCAAAGGTTTGTTAAGAGACAGTGACTGGCTTCACTTGTGTCAAAGGAAGCGGGAAGTCAGAACTCGGAAATATGTTATTTTCAACGTCAGTGAGTTCTACCTTCAGTGTGGGGAAAAAAACATTTACGCCTTTTGTTAGCAACAATCTACCACCTAAATCTGATACTGCGATAGAAGAACAACTTTGTTTACTGTTCCTGCTGTGAGCAGCCGTGTTGATCTGACGTCATGTGCAGAGCTCTGGGTTGAGGTGACCCAGAGTTATTATCTCATTTAACTTGTTACTTGAATTGAATGGGTTTTAATCTAAACTTCACCAATTAAAAACAACTTCTGTTGGTGGAAAGTTCAGGATTAATTAAAAACAAACAAACAAACAAACAAACAAACAAAAAAAGCAACAACAACAACAACAATAATAATAATTAGTGCCCAAAAGGCAAATACAATAGTGTACAATAGTGAATAGTTGAATTATATTCATAAACTAAACCTGCATAGAGAGGGTCTGTGGACTTTATTTTTCAGTTGTACAAAAGTTTGAGAACCCCTAGACTAGTAATCTCGCATCGCAGTGTTCTTCAGCTCTGCAGCATGTGACGTTACAAAAAAAACTTTCAGCACCTCTAGTGTTGTGTTGTTCTATCGATGCTGCATGCTGAGAATATTTAGTTGTAAACTGCAGTCACGAGTTCACGAGGAGCATAAAATTTATGGAGGGTAGTTTTACCACCCCCCCAGCTTGCACAAGCGTAGGTGTATTGATCACTGTATACAGATATAATCACTTTCAAATTCATTCTCCATCACTATGGCCTCACGTATTGATTGAGTTTTACTTATGTTTTCTGTATCCATGCCTTGCTGCTGTGCCTGCTGCTGACAGTGTGTGTGTAAAATGTGTGTGGGACGTAAAGCGGGCAATAACGCCATGATGTTTTACGAGGTGTCATCCTTTGTTTCCTCTTCAGTGTTTTATCACTAGTGGTGGGAAAGAGCACTGGCTAAAAGCAGCAGGGAGCTGTGCAGTAGGAAGAGAAGGAGGAGGACAGGAGCAGGCCTCTCTGCCTGCCAGCACTCACCCAAGAATTAAATGATAAAAGCCAGTGGCAAATATTAGCACAAAAGTAATTCAAGATGGGAAATTCTATGCATGATATAAGAACACACAGATGCAGCACACACAGTAGAATGAATGCATTTTGCGGTGTGTATACTCAGTTTGTCTTGGACAGCAGGAACAGTCCATACCACCAGTGAGCTGACCTACATCTCCCAGTCTCTCCCACACTCCTCCACTCAAGTCATAGCCTGATTGGCTCCATCAGAGTTCTGAGCTCCTGTAGTGAACTACACAAGAGATAGATAGATAGATAGATAGATA
The DNA here is from genome assembly GCF_027358585.1 of Pangasianodon hypophthalmus. Classification (NCBI taxonomy): domain Eukaryota; kingdom Metazoa; phylum Chordata; class Actinopteri; order Siluriformes; family Pangasiidae; genus Pangasianodon; species Pangasianodon hypophthalmus. Next base: position 14,056,424 of record NC_069712.1, read on the forward strand.
GATAGATACAATAGTGTTATCTGAGTTATGAAATAACTCCTCCTACCTACTCAATAACTCTCTCTCTCTCTCTCTATCTCTCTATATATATATATATATGCACATATATACATATATATATATATATATATATATATATATATATATATATATATATATATATATATATATATGTGTGTGTGTGTGTGTGTGTGTGTGTGTGTATATGTTTGCTCCAAAAGTTTGCACACACCTCCTTCCCTTCTCCTCACCACTTATCTCAATCTTTCTTCAAAACATGTGACTGGAGTTCAGGAATGCTTCTGTTTGAGTAGAATAGAAGTTCTCAGAGCTCCATCCCCTTATACTTCCACAATCACACCTCCCACTAGACTAGGATCCTGCGGGACCCAACAAAAAAGCAGCAGGAGTGGGCGTTTTTTTTTTTTTTTTTAACGTTCTTGTGGGAAGGAGTGAAAGGTCAGATATTGAGCTCATGGGACAAAAAAAGGACAAAATTCCTTAACATAATAGTGTATATGGCGATCACATGCCGTGATGCATTCACTGATTTCATTTGTTCATTATCAGTAACTGGTTTATTTTGGTCAGGGTCAATGTGGTTTAAATGATAAATTTTTTTTTACATTTTTTTTTTCAGAAGTAGAACCAACTAAGTTTGTCAGAAAATATCACAGGAAGGTACAGGTGCAGGAGCCGGCAGGATTGGTCAGGATTGGAGCGGGTGGGAATGGGATTAAAAACATTCCTGTGCACACCTCTACCTCACATAATCTTATGCTAAAGGCATTGTCTACTACTTGAAAATAGTGAATTTGTGTGTGCAATGCAGTAAAGAGCTTTTACCATTGATTGATTGATTGATTGATTGATTGATTGATTAATGAAGGTTCCAGTCTCTTTATGTATGCGTATGCCTGATATTTTTTCACTTACACATTGTTTTGCTCCTTTTTAACTATTTCTATAACAGTAGTTTATGAAAATGTGCAACCTGCTAATTTATTGAAAATACTTTTTGAAATATAGATCAATGGAAACTTACCCTACTGAAAGTATCAAACCCAAGTCCTGTTGTTGTAATGGCGCCTGATTGAGCTGGGCCTGAATTTTTGTGTCTCAGTTGTCAGGGGTTCCTGCGTGCTTGGTTCCCGGTGGGTCTGCCTCTGTCATTAAACACACTTTGTGCTTGACCTGGTTTGCCATGTGATTGAGGTGGGTCAGCCTTGGGAGAGCAGGGTAGGAGGTTACATGTGTGTGTGGCTCTGAGCATTGTGTGAAGCTGAAATAATGATGATTTAAATCGGAATCCAAAGAGGCGCTCAGGCCACATCTGGTGTGAGGCACAGTGGAGGCGGCTGCAGTGCTCAGACACAGCCTCACTGAATCACTAGCAGATGCCAATTTTCTGCCCTGTTGAGGCCTCCTGGAGGAACACTGCCCTGCCTCACCGCCTTGTACCCTACTCTTAGTCCCAGAATTCCAGCAGAACACACACACACTCGTGACTGCTCCTGCCCATCCCATGGCCACTTCAGAGCACATCTCTGCCCTCAAGTTAGCACCCTGTAGACTTAGTGTGTGTGTGAGCGGCTGAATTTCCTATTCTGTTGATGTGTGTGAAAATATAACAGTGGCCTGATTCCATGTTAGCTAAGAAGCTGAAGTCACACATCAAGCTGTGGTGTGTAATACATGCTGATGTTGACCATACCTTCCTGTCAACAGGACAAGTACACACTCTTTAGTGCAGCAGTGCTAGCTGAAGGCTATTCATAGGCTTGTACTTCAACACTGCCTACTATCCTACATACACACACTGGGCATTTTTCCTCTGCACATTCAGGAGCTAATAGCACTTGCCATTATAGCAGTAGCACTTGGGATTTATTCTCCACCCTCTTGAGAGGCAACTGGAACAATCATAGTAAAGTTTGCAAAAATGAATGCATTGTCAGTACAACACATAACAATGTCACTGTTAAGTTTAATATGGAAGAAACAACTGGGTTAATAATACATATTCATCATCTTATATTGACCCCAACAAAATTACTGATGGAGTGGAGGGCTTGAAGATTTGATCAGCGATAATACCAAAATAAAAAATCCACCATGGGACCAAATTAAACTGATTTAAATTTCAACCCATGATGAAAAATTCAACCTATGCGAAAAAAGGCACTGTGCCATGCAGACACAGTGTTAGATCAACTCTACATGACTATATTAATCTCTCTGAGGTACTTGAGGCTGACTTCACATGCAGATAATACAGTTTCCTTCAGATTATCACATACACTGTAGTTACACAAACACACATGTATTCATAGCAGTCCAGCGGGACGCTGTGCTCTACAGATGTTAATAATTGCCTAATTGGTGGTAAAGCTGAAAATCCTTTGTATATCAGTGGTCTTATTACAACATCATCATCCAATAAACAAAGCTGCGTAATTCCCTTTCATCACCAAGATTAATAACTGTATATGCTGCGGATGATCTGGGAGTGAATGTTTGAAAAATAAACTTTGCAGTGACTTTTGGAACAAGTGTTTGCTATGATGGTGCGGTTAGAATGTGGCTCGGAGGGAGGAAGACAGCGGTTTATTTATTTGGCTTGATTTTCACTCCTAATCTTGCCCTGCTCATGCAAATGGAGCGAGTACGCAAGGTGATGGCGTTATCTTTCTTTACATCAATAAATAAAAGGCTCCAGTGGACCACAGAGCCCTGCTAATTTTCCAAACCAGTGAAGAGGCTTTTTATATGGGGAACACCTCTTCCATTCCACCTCTTCTCTCTCTCCTTCTCTCTCCCTGTGTCTCTATAAGCCCAGCCTCTATCATTTCCATTACTGTTTCATCTCATCTTTTTTGACCACTCAAACCACCCCCTCAGCATCTGGTGTGGGTGTTGACATGGCCATGTGTGTGTATGTGTTTTGGGTCTAGAAGTGGCACAGATTTGCATCGGATTTCTGTGAGGAAAGAGGCCGGAGCATTAAAGTCCAAGCTGTAATCTCCCTGTCTTCTAATCTCCTAGCATTAACATTTTCCTGGATGATAAGAGGCCCAGGTGGCCACCTTGATCAAATAGCTGACTTAAAGGTCAAGAGACAGTTCAGGCTAAGGAGGACACCCACACCCATCCACCCACACCCTTATAGAAGATTCATTGCTCCAAAATGAAGCTTGTCATTGGGATACGAGCTGTAGGGTCACTCTGACAGAGGATGATGAAGCATTGTGGTAGCTGTAGCCATAGCCCAGCTCCACCTCCAAGTCCTGCTCCAGCACCTCCTGTCAGGCACAGACTCTCTCAAACAGGACAGGCTGGACAGTACAGAGACAGAGGTCATTCCTGTAGGGGGACTGAGAGAAACAGAAGGAAAAGAGAAAAATGATTCCAAGACCAGTCCTAGTCTTTTTATAACCATCAAAACTGACATAGCCACAGAGAGAATCTCTCTGGACCTTTTCCCCTGCACAGAGGACCACAGCTTTTAGCATCAGAAATGTGAAAATGTACCTTTTCCTTTGGCCACTGGACTGCTGTATAGTTTTTGGCACCAAAAGAAACTCACAGCAATGTTAAATGCTGATGCATACATCGTCACACACAACATGCAACACCATACACACACAGAATAGTCTGGCTCAATGTTTATCTTTCAACCTCTACAAAAGGTGGCACTCACAGCTCCAGTGTCCCTGAGCTCGGGTTACTAGCCACACGGGTTTCTTTCAGGTTCCCTAGTTTCCTCCAATGTCCCAACAACATGCCAGTATGTGGACTGGCCACGCTAAATTGCCAATAGATGTGAATGAGTGTGTGAATGTATGTGTGCATGGTGCCCTGTGATGGGCTGGTGTTGAATCCAGGGTGTATTCCAACCTCATACTGAGGGCTCCCAGAATAGGGACCAGGATAAAGTGGTTACTGAAGATGAGTGAATGAGTTTCTATGAAAGTTTCTTTTAATTTCTTAACAACCAGCCCAAACAAGCAGAAATACTTTTGTTTTCTAAGCACATGGGGTATTTAGTGGATCTAGTACTCTCTCTCTTTCTCTCTGTCTCTTCTTTGGAGCTTGAGTCTCTTTTCACTTCCAGCTCTCATTTTTTTCGTCCATTTTCACAGAACTTTCCTCAACCTGCTCTAGTGCCAGGACCATCTGAGTGTGAGAGCCACAACAGAGTCGTGTTATCTTGCTGAGGAGCAATGAGGACATGTCAGTGTCCAAAAAAAGTGAGAGACTGAGAACAGACAAACTGCAAACAGCGAAATAACACTCTAACACACACATGCTTTATAGATATATGCCACGACATGAATGTTGTTTAATGCAGTGATGGTGTTACAGCTTTGAGTAACCTCTGTACTTGAACTGCCAGCCACTCCAATAAGGACTTCGGCGGCCCTCGCTTTTATGTGTTTTGCAACTGAAGGCCTACAGAGGCAACCCAAGAATGTGATGAAATGCGCAGATCTCAGGCCAGGCCACATGCATGCAGACATAAACAGAGTGCCTAATGGTGCTCAGGCCCCTGCGCCGGTCTGCTTTCAGCTCGGCCTTAACCACTCGCAGCTGAGCTGGGCTGGCACCAGTCATGTTTATTGGGGGGCTTTAGCCCATCAACTTATTGTCAACAGTTCAAGAGCCTGTCAGCGGACACTCCAGATGTGGCGTGAGAGGCAGAGAGAACAAGAGAAAGAAAGGGTAAAATAAAAAAAAGAAGTAAAAACATGTAAAGCAAAGATAACTCCAGTACAGGAATTTAATGATATGGCTTTATGATTAATTGTTATGCTATTCATCGTTGTTAGGCAAACTCTTAAACTCAGAGACGTTGTTATTTAACTTGGATATAATTGCCTTCCTACCACTGTTTAGTCTGCAGGAATCGTGTAGACACACAAGCTCTCTACTTTATAGTAAGCGTTCCTGTGGACCATTTTTTTGTTGTGGTGGGGGAATGGAGCTATAATGTTTACCAGAGTTTAGATAAGCTCATTTCCATATTAGATGAGATTAGCACAGTTCATTGTCTGGATTATGCTTATTGGGAAGCAGACGATGGATTGAGCTCCACTTTTATAGCGCAAAGACCTAATGCTAATGAGCATACCTATGCAAATGAGCTAAAGCTTCAGCGTGGGTAAAACAATCTTCTCTTTCTTTGTGCAGTGTTTCATGAGTGTGTGTTTTTCATAATGCTGTACACACACACATCCTCAGGACACTCTTAACCCACATCTTCTTCTATGCACAATGAAAGGGCATAAATAGAAAAAAGGAGACATGATGCAGATATAGAGAGGCTTTTTTTTCCACAGCAGCAGAGAATTATTCTCTGGGAGAGCCTTTATATAATCCAGTTGTGGTCCAAGTAAAACACAGCTTAATTTATGAGCTAACATTTTACGGGTTAATGTTTCGCACATATGTTGGTCTCTAAGCAGCGATGTTGCCTTCACTTATACTGTTATCTTTGCAACTGACCCATGGTCCACTAACAGACGAAAGCCAGGAGGGCAAGACCGGTCCACACAGAGAGTTCACACTACTGCTGAGCATGGACTTCCTGCCTTCTGTGTTTGAATCTGCACTCATTTGGCCTCCCCTTGTGAGGAAAAAAATGGAGAATGTGTGTGCATGTGCATGTGTGGTATTATCGCATACGTATATCGGTTGTGTGTCCTAGTGTAAGACAGGCTAAAATAGAGTATATGTGTATGTGAGCCTGTGTGTGGGGGACCACAGCTGTGGCCATTTCTCTGGTGACCCTAAGCCCTCTGTCCCCTAAGCTGGCTTTCGCCTTACAGCTGCTGCTCTGCACCTGAAGGAACACACACACCCACACACACAAACACACCCACACACACACGCACAAACATGCACACGCACACGCACTTGTCTTACTATCTTTATGAGGACCAATATTATTAATTATTTATTCAGATAAATAATGCTATGCCTACAATATATAAATCCAACCCTCATCTTAAACTCAGTAACCCAAAGGAACCCTTTTGTCTCTTTTCATTATTTAAATAAAATGTGGAATCCCTAAACCCCCCCCCCCCCCCCCCCCCCCCCCCCAAGTGAGCTCCCCAATTTGATCACCTGCCAATCAGCTACCAACCAGGGAGGATGGAGGCTAACATGTGTGAGACATGTGAAGCCAGCCAATCCCCCCCCTTTTTTTTTTTTTTTTGAAATGCTGCTCATGCTGAATCACAGGGCAGCATAACATACTCAGAGGAAAGGGCTATCTGCCCTCTTCCGCACAGATACCCACGATTGGCTTGTGTCACTGTGATTGACAGGGGAAAGATTGAATATGCCATCTCTCCCACCCAGAGAGCACAGGCAATTTTTGCTCCCCTGGCTTCTGGCCACGGATGTCTGCAGCATCTTCAGGATTCACTTCTTCTGATGATAGGGCAAACTCTTTTCTGATGAGCTAGTCAGGAGCCCCACAACCTGTGTTTTTTTTTTTCTTAAAAACACACACAAAAAACAAAAGGTTTTCTCTGGAAAAGTTTTTTTTTGTGGGAGATCAAAACTGTCATATATTCCTATGCTTGTTGGGACATTTGGTCCCCATCAGGATATAAACACACACAGCTTAGGATTCGTGTGTGTGTGTGTGTGTGTGTGTGTGTGTGTGTGTGTGTATATATACCATGCCTATGATCACATTCCTTAGCCTCCTTTATTGTATCAGAAATTCCACTGTCCAGAGACAAAAGCAAATGTTGCAACAATTTGAACCAATGCAGCAAATTGTGTCAAGATGAGAATTCTTAGTTCCCTGACAAAACATTCTAATATATATAAAAAAGCACACAAATATGTCTCCTGCCAGTCTGAACTCGACCATCTAATAAATTTAATATAACTTCATGTCACCCGATATAAACACTGAAACACTTTCATATCCATCATATGATTATGCTTTGTCTATGATAAGCTTTTTCTGCATGCTCTTTCACTTGATATTGCAATGTTTATTTGATTTCACAGCTTCCTACTCCAAACAACAGATATCAAGAGAACAAAGGTTATATGTGAGTTGCTAGCCCGATGGCATTTAATGAAACATAGCTTCAGTAAAATGTGTTTTCTGGAACATTCCAAGTTTGTGGTGAAGACCTAATGTGTGGCCTAGTAAGATTTGAAAAACAGTGTGCTCAGATGTAGCAGTATATTGGCCTGAGATTTGCTATTTATATCTCAGCTCTGGACAAAAAAATTCAGTAAAAGAACCAAATTGGCTCAAATGATTAGCTTAAGCTATAGAATAAAAAACTACTATCAAAGAATTTGCATTTCCATAACACACACACAAAAGATCACTTTTTATTTTTGTAATCCTGCATTTCAGTAAACACCATGTTTGGCTCGTAGAATTACAATTATAGTAAACTTATAATAAGCTGAATAAAAAAAGAAAGCAACCTACTTGACATAAAGCAGCAGCAATAAATGCTAGCAATATTAATAAGCAAATAAAAGCTTCTTTGTTAGCTAGAACTTGTCCCAAAGGCAATGTAGGACTACAGAGCCAAGTGCAATAATTAACCAGATAATAAAACACAGTACCACAGAATGAAATGAAAAGTGTACTGTTTCATAAGAAAATCATAGAAGGAAATAAATAGATAGCATAATGAAACCAGTGCCAGTGTGGTGTTTGAAGAAGTTCTGGTGCAATATTTAACCACACCTATATCGTCTCTGTGCACTCAGCTCTCTTTATTCCTTCCTAAACAAGTCAATAATATTAATACTGTACAATCTCTTTATTCATTTAGGGTCAAAAATAATGGAGTCAAAAAATAGTATATGGACAATTACAACATCAAACATCACAATATTGTAAAGGAACAAGGACAAGAGCTGTCTTAAAGTAGGGGTCAAAAGCCATTTGCTTTCATTCATTCATTCATTCATTCATCGTCAGTAACCACTTCATCCTGTTCAAGGTTGTGGTGAATTGGGAACCTGTCCTGGGAGAACACTGGGTGCAAGGCGGGAGGGTTCACCCTGGATGGGACAACATAGCAGGGCACCTTGCAAACACTTTCACACACTCATTCACTCCTATGGGTAATATAGCATCTGCCTACCTGCATGTTTTTAGACACACGATGGGAAGACAATGTGAAACACTGAACAGACAGTAACCCGAGCTCAGGATCGAACCAGGGACCCTCTGTTACCCACTGGGCTGCTCTCATTTGCATACTCATTTGCATAATTTTTTTTTTTTTTTTTTTTTTTTTTTAAGTGTCTTTGAAGCCCCAAAGCCAGTTTTACACTGTATGGTCTTTTAAAATTATTCCACACTATATGATATCCCAGTAAAATCTTGGCCGAAATTCTATAACAGACATGTGATAATGTGTTCTACCCTCTATCCTCTATCCTCGATAATGATAGACCTGCAGTTAAAGAAAATTACTATGTTCTGCTTACGTCATCAATCGGTGTGCACTGCAAAAAAGACATCTTAGCAAGTATTTCCTAAGATTACAATAAAGCAAATACAAGAAACCTATATTATTTCTATTTCTAGACATTTTTTTTTTACTAATTTCAAGCTTGAAATCATCTTATTCTATTGGCAGATAATATTTCTAATTTCTAGCATTTATTTCTAAAAAGAAGTGAAATTATCTGCCAAAGAAAAATTAAAGCTTCAAATGAGTAAGAACCTAAAAACAAGCTGAATAATCTTATACTTGATTGATAATAATCTCATAATAAGAAATATTAGATAAAGTAGTCCATATTCATATTGTTAGATATCATTTTTTGAGTGTGATTAGGGCTCATGAAGAAAATGGAGTTGCATAAACAGAAATATTCCTCAAAGTGAGCTTGAGGTAATAAGGAATAAAGAATTCTTTTAGCATGTGAGATGTTTGTCTGTGAGAGCAAAATGGGGCTGAAAATCATACAGTGTAAATCCAGCTTAATTCGAGTTGCAGGAACTACACCACAGCCAGGCATACGTGATTGTATGTTTTAGCTTGTGTGTTATTTTCATAGGTGTCTATTGTCTCAATACTGAAAAAGATTCCAATTCGTCACACCACTTACGTAAACTTTATTAAATGCTTCATTTTATTCAAAACAATGACCATCTCCACAACAAGCTGTAAAGCAAATTTGTAAAACAGCATCCCTAAGAAACTGCCTCCAAATAATGACACTCAACTGGGTCAACTCTTTAGGGATCTCATCAGTTTGTGACCTTCTTACCAAATGACTCTGGCCTGCTATGGTGATATTAATTACTCTCGTTATGTCTTACGCAGATAACATGGAACAATTCAGTAGAATACCAATGTTATAGCAGGCAAATGTCCCAGTTTACATCAGACACATTAAACCATTAAATTAAAAATACATAGCTGAGCTTAGCATCACACCTGGTCATTTGTGCAATGGTTCTCTGTTCTGTCTCCACCCCACCAGGGGCTGCTAGATAGAAGACCGTATTAGAGAATCAGATTTTCTGTGTAAATTATTTCATTTTATTTTCTGGTTTCAATCTAGATTGATATATTTTTTATCACCACCTCTGGTTTCACGTGAAAGTTTGAACCTTGCTGAGCTAAGATCACAGTAGTTAGGGCCCTTCTTGAAAGTGATGCTAAAAATTACACCCTCTGACATCTCTCCTCCCTTTAATCCACCCGCCGATGTTTCCCTTTTATCATCCATCACACCTTCAAACTCTCCCGGGTCGCATTTTCCACTCACTGGTGATAAACGTACCAAAGAAAAAAAATGTGTATTTTCAGATTGATGAGTGAATAAGCATGTGGTAATGCTTTGAAAAAGGTGAAAAATTGGTGAATTTCTTTCTTCAGATGTGGTATATGGAGCCAGGTTAATCATTTACACACAAAATATAGGGAATTATTGTGAAAATTCATGCAGAGGAGAGCTGCGGCCTGAGACTGGTGCAAACAATAGACCTATTCCTCCTATAAACTCTGGTGCTAGACTGCCACATTAACCCTCCTTGACCCTCTATTCTCACCTGTAATAAGACAGAGGACATGGCTTTTACTTACACACACACACACACACACACACAAACTCCACAACACAGAAGAGCAGTGCAATAGGCCTTAGAGTGCTCATACTCATTAGCCCAGCTTCAGTACCCCATGGAGGTGTGTGTGTGTGTGTGTATATATATGTGTGTGTGTATGTAGGCTGAGCAGTTATTAGTCGACTGGGTGAAATCTCCGGTGGCACACAGTCAGATGAAAGAGAAGAAAAGAGAAAGTAAGATGTGTGACAATGTGGTGGTGTGGAGGCCAGCTGCTCAGGTTCGGTGTGTGTCTGTGTGTGTGTAAGTAAGTGAAGGTGGACTGAGAGGGGCCATCAGTTCACAGCCTGTGAACCCCTCATTAGGCTCTTTCCCACCGAGAGAGAGTAGAGTGAGGAGGGTGGGGGGAGCTGTCAGTACTCATGATCACAGTCCCTGTCTTTATACACACACACGCACCCACACTCACAGACGTCACACTCATTACATGCAACTGCCACATAGTGGCAAGACACATAGTGGCGTGTGCGTAGCTGGCACACATGGAATGGGTCTTTTGAACACGCTCGCTCTCTTTCTCTCTGTCTCTCTCTCTCTCTGGCTGAGTGTCAGTGGCTGTGGGAGTTTGCAGCTGAAGTGAAATCTGATAATCAGGAGTGACAGGCTTGATAGAATAGGAAAAAGCTTAAGCAAGAGCGAGAGAGGGACAGATGGGGTGGGTGGAGAGTTAGAAAGAAAGACAGCGACAGAACTATTTATTGATAAATTCTACATTCCTTATACCTGTGCAGAATTTCACTTATTCAGAGTTAACAAGTTGGTACAGGAACAGAATCATCTCTGTACCACTGCTGTAGCTCTACCATAGAACTTCCAAACGCATCAAATCCATTGTTGTTCTACCAAACACAAACTCACAAGTGTGAAACCAATTTTGATTGATGACATACAAAAGAAACAATTTGGAAAATCTACAAACCCAACCCTGACCCTAACACTAACCTTAACCATTAAGGGTTAACTTTTCATACAGATTGAGTGCAGTTGTAAGATTGTGTTGTATTTAACATACATTCTGAATTCTGAACCTGAACAATTTGTACGGATTTGAACAAGCAAGCGAGGGTGTTGGAATATTTTGTTTTTTATGAATGAATTTGTAAGAAAACATATAGATGCTAAGCCACTTTGAAAAAACAAAAAAAAATCGAAACCTTTCATACAAATTGAGTCGTGCTATGTGAATTTGCAAGTGTGAGACCACACTGGTGCAAGACTACATTAATATGACATTTATGTTTAAATAAATATTTTTATTTCATCATCTATGAAACAAGATTAAATAGAAGGGACTTTTCTTTCTTCATAATACACTCTACATGTAATTTTAAAATGGTTATTTTTAGATATTGTAATATAAGACAAAAGCACAAAAAAACTCATACTAATTAATCTAATATTTGATGTTAATAGTAACTAACATTCCATGTAACATTTTAATCTTTTTATTCATTCATTCATCCTTAGTAATTGCTTTATTCTGGTCAGGGTCATGATTTTATTCATTTAATTTTTTAAACTTATTATTTTAATGTTAATTTTTGTTATTATTTTAAAATTAAATATTTAAAAAATTTGATACATTCATTAAATGACAATGATAACACTGTCATTGTAATTTCATGAAATATATGTTGTGAGAATTTTTTTTAAATGAAGCAAATAGACAAACTGGATATTCAGTTAAAATCATATTACAGATTTCTCAAAGAGAGAGAGAGAGAGAGAAATAAAGGTTTATCTCAGTTTTTTAAATAATACCTTCTTGAATTCTAAGTATCAACTCATTCATTCATTCATTCATTCATCTTCATTAAGCACTTTATCCTGGTCTGGGTTGTGGTGGATCTGGAGCCTATCCTGGGAACATTGGGCACAAGACTGGTTTCATCACGGGCCCACACATATTCGCACACACCTTCGCACCTGAGTTAGAGCAGCCAGTCCACCTACTGCCATGTTTTTGGGAGGTACGAGGAAAACCAGACAACCTGGAGGAAACTCATGCAGACACGTCAGCTAATTAATATTTTGTATTAATATCTGACTGATAAGATAAAACCAGTTCTTGGTAGTACACTCAGATTTTTGCTCCTTACTATATGTTCATCTTTGTTCATAGGAACCACCGCAAGCAGTGAGAGCTCTCAGGATAGAACGAAAGTGTGTACATAAGCACATGTGTCGAGAGCAGCAGGGTCTCTCTTCCGATGTGTGTTTTGCAATAGAGATGTCTGGACCCTCTTTCTGTTATTGATCGCCTAGCGCTTTGAGAACAAAGAGTTAATCCCTGAAAGGCAAAATAGCACAGATTTCGTCTCAGTCATGAAAGTTTAAAATGTCTTCTTTTTTTGTTTGGTCCTGTGAGACATGTTCTCAGTGTAGCTGGTTGTGTGACCTGGGGCACATTGGAGATCCAATACTGAACCCTATTCATCCTACATTGAACCAGTCAATACCTATTATTAGCTACTGTTGGCCTATCCGTTCAGCTCTGGCAGAGAAAAAGTAGGTTCTGAGATTGGCCAGTAGATGAAGGGAAAGTTAAGACCCCATCCAATTCCTCTTCGCTAGGCCTGGAAATACTTCTGCTGAAACTGTGCTTTAATTGCACAACAAGGGTAAATAACACATAAAGCAAACAATTCTCAAAGACTCAAAGTAATGCTTCTATATTCCTCCGGAAGGATGTGTATAATAAGAAAGAACAATGCTAATCATGAATACTAATCATGATGTAATGTTGCTGTGATTACACTCTTCATATTACACTGAATATCATTGTATGGTGTTAATTGGACTATTATTTTCTTATGCTGTATTCCCATAAGAATTCTTCTAATAACTGCTGTATTGTCGATCATGAAACAATGCTACTTAGCGCTTTGTTAGGAAATAGTGTCGTGTATAGTGTAATATATTGAGGTGGCTGGTCTGCTCACTCTTAAGTCCTGTTCCTCTGGGCGGTGTAACACAGTCCAGCCCAGTGTGATGAGTAATGTAGCACCGGCCACTCCAGTGACAGTATTGGGCCACTGCTAAAGCCTGAACAGAGAGGAAAGACCTTGTTTGCTAATAGGTAATAAATTGTAGGTTTAATTATAACAGCAAGGTAATTACAATAAAGAAAACACCCAAACTTCTGAGGGGAAAAAGGCTGGAGAAATTCCCCTTGAAGGAACATAGACACATTGCTACTGTGGGAAAAAAAGCCCTCCCCAACAAGGATTTTACACTGATGGTACTCTTAGTCTGTGATCAAGTGAACTAGCATGATAAAGACTGAAACTAAATCTGCTAAATGCTGTAAATTTGACCTGGTGCAATAAAGACAGATAGAAACTGACCCTGCTGTATATTATATTTACTTATATTTATAATTTTATATTAATACTTATATTTGTATGCTTATCTTTGTAAAGTGCTCAGAAACCTACAGGATCTTAAAGAGGGGGAGAAAAACAGGATAATTTTTGCCACTTCTGTAAGTGTGGAGTCATAATGGTTAGAAAAAGTTATTTGAGTTGCTGTTGACGGCAAAATGATGCCATCCCCAATCCCTTGATGGCACCAATACTAGACTTCAAATCTGCAGAATTTTGATTCTGGAGCTACAATGTCTTTCCTTTTGAGGTCTGTTTTTCTGTGGAATAGCAGGGAGACTACATGGCTACTAAAAGGATTGCCTTTCTTTCTTTCTGATGCACATTTTCTGAAGCTCAGTGTTTATGTGGCCTGCAGATACAGCTAACTTAAAACATCTTTTTAATATCATTATTGATTATGTTATTCATAACATATGTGTATACAGTGTGGTCCAAAAGTCTGAGACCACATTTAAAATCTGGGATTTTTTTTTCCTTTCATTTAAAATTGGAAATAAACAGAAGGTTTTTAGAATTTTGAAATATTTAAAACAAAGAAAGTAAAGGTTTGATATCTTGAATATTTAATATTCAAGATTCTGCACCATTTCTAGGTCTCTGTATAAATGTATGCAAATTTGTGATATTGACCATGTTAACTGCTTTGTACAAAAGGTCAGATTTTCCTCATGCCTAATCTCTTCTATTGAAACATGTATTCAGACGACACTCTGATGGATTTGATCTAAAATGGATCATTTATGGACACAAACTTGTCCATGCCTGTTCAAGTGCACACTGTCATTAAAGCAAAAAAGGGAACATACCAAACACTGGTATTCTCTGTAACTCTGGTAACTCTGAAATTCATGAAAATATTTCAAAGATTCTACTTTTCACTCAAGTTGTTGTCAGTAATATAATTTGTAATGAAAATTGTTGTATTAAATTAGAAAAGAATGCAAAATAGAAACATTTTCACTAGTGGTCTCAGACTTTTGGACCTCATTGTATGTACAGTATATATAAGCACAATGATCAATCTGGTTAAACCGAGCACAGAATTTGTTAAACAATGGTCTAAAATCAAAACTAGTTAATCATTCAGGAACAGACTGTTCATTATTATTGATTCCAACAAAAAGTCAAAATCTTACAACAAAATTGAAATCTTAAAGATTCTCTGTGACACCTTTAGATCTCTCCTGCTGCATACTGTAATATCACTGAGTACAGAGAAACTGGGTAACTGGAGCATTTCCTGGCTGGGATTCACACGTCATGTTCTGAGTATTTACTGTACGCAGACCTTCTGAGCCACTAAAGCACTCTTTGGTAGGACTTTAACGTGAGCTAATCTGATCTCAATACACTCTCTGTGCACCAAAGCTGAACTTTTATGACAAATCAGTTGAAACACATCTATGTGCAAGGCTACAATTACTACTGTATATTGCTCATGTGTCTAAGTGTACACACAAACATGTACATACAGTATGACTGTTTGGGAACTATACAGTCGCTGTAATGTCAAAACTCAGTGTGGAGTCATCAGGCTTATATCCCAGAACCTTTCATCTCACATGCCTTCATGCAGGGCCTAAGTGGCAGCTTATGCTGCATATGCTTTTAAACTTGTCCAGCTTTGGCACTCCCTGAATACAGCTGCTTAGCACAATGTGAGGACAGAGGAATGAAGGGGCTTGCAGGCACCTCTTTTTGTCAGCACCACTCACCTTCAAATGCTTGCCGCTGGTCTCAGGACGCCGACTCTAACCTCTACACAAGCCTGGACCATTCCATTGCTGTGACATGGGCCAACTAATGTGTGTGTGAAAGTGGGCGAACATGCATTCATAGCCTAGTGACTGGGAACTGAGAGGCAACAGGGAGAAGATACATCATACAACCTCACATAGAGGAGATTGAGATATTAATTAAACGGATTACAAAAGTTTCTATACTCACACAAGAAGTGTGCAGTCCTATAAACTCAAAATGTGTTCTTCTCATTCTCTTCTCTTTTCCTTTGGTCCTCCCTGTGGTCTTCGTAAGCCCTGAGACGAGAGGTTTTAAGGGGCAGCGGGTTCATAAGGACTGTGAGGAGAGCCGGGTCCAGAGTTCCTAATCCCATCATCTCAACTCTTTTACAACTCTAGCAACATCATTATCCCAATCAGAGGCTCTACACACAGTCTACACATGCAGGAGATATAGGAAATAGGTTGAGCAAAGTATGCCCTGCAGAGAAGCATATTCTTTATGTGCATTTTTAGGATAATAAATATTGGCGAAACTGTTTTTATTAAATGTATTCACCTCACTTTATCCTTGAGAAACATATCAAGATCCAACCTCATAAATTGGTTATCCCACTAGGGACACTAAAAAGTCAACAGAATCAATAGAAATAGCATTAAAACATGAAAGATTCAAATTCATTGACTCAAATCCAGCAATAAAAGACAAATAAACATAAATATAGAAGCCAGTTCATGCAGCTTGATAGCAGCATGTCATTGTAGGCCGAAAAGTTCTCTGAAGCAAAGAAGCAAGCACATCACTGAGTGATTTACTGTAAATTGTCACGCTTGTGGTCTATACCTGTAATATTGACCCATCATCTTTTATTGCTCGGAACATCTCTCAGTGGTTTTGGCCATACATCTATATAAGTAGTGTCCTGCCATGGTCTCAGGCTGTTTACACAGTGTAATAGAAGTTTGTCACTATGATGCACATTATTTGTTGAAAGATATTACCCATGATGCAGCTTCTCCCAGCATGTGACAGGAAGTAATAGGGCATTTTTGATAAACAAAGACATCAGAGTGCACATGTCCTTTGCTGACAGTGACGGAATGGGGAGAGATGTACAGTGACAAGCACCAGCACATACAGTAGGTGCTGAGATACACGTGCATGTGCATACACACACACACACACACACACACACACAAAAACACACACAGAGTGGTGTCCATACACATGCTGATTGAGCCGTTGTGACATGGACGATGCAACAGACTGTCACTTCAACTTCACCTGTAAGCAGGACACTGGCCACGATGAAACACACACCATGGGTCTTTCAACATACTGCCCTGGGAGAACATCACACTCTCATATGGAGCTGAGGTGATAGAGCCTGTCAGAGCAGTTACAGAGCTAATAGCGCTAACAGCCAAGCAGTTCAGCTGGGACACCACAATGGAAACAGAGCATTTACCCCCAACTCCTACACTATACACACTTTATATAAGCCACTATACACTAGGTGTAGCGCACACTATCCCCGTTAGTAAAGACAATGAAACAATATCTAAATGACAACATCCAAAATGAAATATGCATTTCTTTCAGGTGATGCTTTCACAATACTGTAGCACTGGGTCCTTCTCAAAATATGGTGACTCTCTGACCAGCAAATCATTGGATGAATTATTTTTTTCGTATTCCGTCTAGGAAATTGCAACTTTAATGAAATTTTCTTTAAATGTATAACCAATATTCGTGATCTTTAATGTGGTGCCATTATTTGCACCGGAGTAAGACCCTGGACACCAGTGACAGTAACACCAGTGACAGTAGCACCAGTAACAAATTTCCATTAAACACGTATTTTCCAAGATGGCTTCAACAGCATCTCAAAGCACACATCATTTATCATGGCCACATCAATCAATTATCCTATTAAATCCTTTTTTCCCCCAGTAAAAATAATTTTCCAAAGACACATCTAAATTATGCACAAGAAGAAGAAAAACTTAACAAGTGTGAAACTCTTCTGGTGCTGGTTGAAATGACCACTCATTCTTCTGAACTTTGTCCCTGGAAGCACTTGTCCACAACTTTATATGATTTCAAAAGTTTTAAAATAGCTATTCTTTTAAAATATTCTTTTAAAATTATTTATATTATTAAAATTTTATTTTATTATGCTAATTTACATATTTGATAGACATCATATATATATATATATATATATATATATATATATATATATATATATATATATATATATATATATATATATATATATATAAATCTCATACAACTGCTATTTTCCCAGCACCTGGCATTTCAAGAGAAATAAACAGTGCACAGCAGTTAAGATTCAAGCCAATTTTATTGCTTAGACACCATTAAAGTTATACTATGATGTCTGTTATATGTGGCTTCTTGAAAACTTTAGGCTATGTCAAAAATTGTCACCATTCTGAGAATGACTTCGTAACTTTCACTGTACTGATTGTATACCATAATTATCAAAATCTTACTGTCTGGTGTTTCCCAGAGGAAGATGGGTTTCCTTTGCAGTCTGGTTCCTTTCAAGGTTCCTTCTGTATCATAAATCTATTTGCTAGCCCACTGGGCAAGTTAAAGCTCTAATGTGCTTGCCCAGTCACATGTTTTGGTTTAGGGGATGACTTGGCCATAGTCATTATCCTTTTCTAAGTAAGTTTAGCATATTATTAGCATATTGTGTTTGCCCCTTCAACAAAAAGTCAGCAAGTCATTGGTCATATGTGTGAGCTGTGGTGTTTTCTCTTCACATCGCACATACAAGATGCTATTCATTACACTTCAGGCTAGCATATATTTTCATGATATATTTAAAGCAATAGTTTTGCTGCAGTAGTTTTGCTCATTGTTGTCAGCATTTCCACATACCTGTGTATTGCTGATTCTGAAAAGATTGTCTGTCATCCGTGCACACTAATAAATCCTCCTAAAAAATGCTTGTGATGCAGCAGGCAGTGTTCAGAACATTCAGACTAGTGCACACTTTAGATACAAATTCAAGCACAGCGAAGCACATTTTGTTTAAATATACATACTAAAAGTCAATAGCGTATAGGGTTTTTTCTGGTTGTTGAACAAGAGAAAGAAAAACATGAGTGGACTCTAGCCTTCTGAGCCAACTTGTCCATCAGGCGACTATGAATAAAAGAACTTGTACTGCGTTACTACATGCTATTATCCACAATTGTTGCTGTACTGAAATTTGAGAATTATGTGCTCTGACAGAGTGTGTGTATATATATATATATATATATATATATATATATATATAAGCACTTTCGTTGAATGTCCAGACATGGGAAATTACATTATTACAACTTGCAAATAACCAAATTACCTGTGCTGTGTCTAAATTTATTCCCTATGCATTATCTGGTACACTATTTGGGTGTTAGCTATTTTGTAGTGTTGTCTGAATTCTCTATTTCACTATATTATTACCCAGGGTGCACTATAAATCCGGTGTGCAACCTATGCACACTACTTCTGCACTGAACTACCACAATGCAGAGTAATTTTTCTGAAATCAGCATGGATACCCAAGCACCCAACCTTGTATATAAATAAATATAAGTAAAAATGGTTAATGACCATTTAATAGAGAGCTTTTATTACTTTAGTATTTTGTAGTTTTAGTTTGCCAGGTCATTTTAAATGTTTGGATGGCTTATGTGATGGCAGGTCATGATGATATGATTCTAGAGCACTCACTAGTATGTGTTGTCTCAATTCAGTCTGTATAGTGCGCTGTATAATAAAAAGTAAACAAATGAATGAGGAAACTCTTTAAGACACTGCAAAGCTGCTTCTGGACCATATGAATTGAATTGAAATATTACACATGGTCAGCCAAGGAAAGATTACTGCATTACATAAAAATATAATTTAATCAAAATATCTTTGAGGTTTGCAGGATTCATTCAAATGGTCTAACAAAAGCCTGGTGAGTTTCCTTTTTAAATGAAAGTTAAGAAAAAAGCTTAGTTCACTGGATGATAGCATTCTGTTGTTCCAGTTTTGTGATCTCCATAGGCAGAGCTCTTACTGTGGAACCTTGGCCTGCTTATTTAATGTAGATTTATAGCTGGCCATGTGGAGATCAATAGGAGAACAATGTGGAAAGATAGAGGAGAACAAGGACTCTCATAGAGGTTTTGGACAGTAATGGCAGCCTCCTGCTATGTACAAAGGACAATGGGGAAAAAATGGCTTGTGACAAAGCGGGACATTCTTCTGAAGTGGTTTCACAATTAGAGGAAAAAGAAGAGAAATAAGAATATTTTAGCTTAGAGAAAGGACATCATGAATTTTGGGAATGAGCTATTTTAAATATCAAGAAACATTATCATTCTGTTTCAACAGCCAGTCATGATGCTTGCTTGAAAAAGAAAGAAAAAGAAAAACACTGCAAATAGCATCTTGTTAACTGATACACTATTTTAGTATAATATTTTATTTATTTGTCTGTCTATCTATCTATCTATCTATCTATCTATCTATCCAACCCAAAGTATTTTCTAGTTGTATTATTTCCTATTTGATATAATTTATATTTAATTATCATCTTTCCAATTTTAGAATCAGTTGTAGAATAATTCCAAGTTATTTCTATGTACACTCAAAGTCAAACCCAGATTTTTAGTAGAAAATATTTTAAGTATTTAACATTAACTAAAAACAGAAATGAGGAAGGCCTAAACAGAAAACTAGGGAAAGCGATCAAGGGAGTTAAAAGAGGAGATAGTCTGAGCCAGAACACACAGAACTCTTTTGTCACCTGGGGATGCGTATTTGCCCATTAGATGTTGACCTGATTTAGAAGCGCAGCTGTGTAGGAACGCAATGTCAGACCCTTCCAGCATCCCCAGGCTTCTCTCTCTCTCTCTCTCTCTCTCTCTATTTCTATCTCTCTCTCTCTCTCTCTCTCTCTCCTTTCTCTCTCCCTTAGTGGATTAGTGGATAGGCTGCTGTAGATGCTGCAAGACTCTTGTCTCTCTCACTCTGGAGTTGTGGTGTTGTCAGAAAGATGTTTGTCTGACGTGCTTAGCATCAGGGTATGAGAGAACGGTTCTATGTCCTAGTTGAGCTTCATTAGGACTGGTCCGCCTCTTCACATCTTCAGGCACACACTGTGCCACTTGACATTAGGCTTATTAATACACCCCCAGCTGCATCACCTCTTTATTTACGGCCAATCATGAACTAGACTAGCCCATGGCCACGGAGGGACAAATCCGTTTTAGCACACAACACAAGTCGAAACACGTCCACAAACATTCTCTGGCGGAGAAAGTGGACTGAATGCCACAGCCCCTTTCTTTCAAGCTTATTTTTTCTCCTCTGTATTGCCCTCTCAGGTCCCAGAGTTTCACAGTCAGAAAGCTACTTCACTTTCTCATCCTGGCGCTTATACTACAAGGCCAGCAGCCAACCGTGTTTATGCAGAAAAGTTGGCACACACTTCTCTAGGAATCCTTCCCCGTAAACTTTCTCCACGCACCCCCTTTTCTCTTTGTTTCTTCCCTTACTCTTTCTTCATACCCTTGACCTCTGTAGCTTCTTTGGAAGTCCTTAGAGGAAGAGTTCAGGCGTCTAATGCTGGAACTAGCACTGCTAAAATATTTAGACACATAACGTTAAACAGATGTTGATATGAAGGTCCATGATGACTTTGCTCTCAGCCCACAATGTAAATGTCTGTATATATGTGTTTGTGTACGCTAGGAGGCCCTTCCCCTTCTCAGGCTGCTGCCACTCTCAAGCACTCATTTAATCAACCGCAAGCAGCATTCAGAGCCTTTCAACACCTTCTTACAGTGAGCCCACACAAATCCCGGACTAACTTTCACACACATGGTGGGACATGCATGCATGCAGCAGGGCTGTGAGGGCTGCAGAGAGCGTAACTTTAGCCTTACAGTGAGAGCCACCTCACCACATCAAGCCGTGCAGTCAGTGGGCACTGCCACGTCCAATCCAGCTGCTCTCATGTGACAGGAGGCAGGAAAAAACAGCCATGATCAGGCAAGCCAAAGCGAGAGCTTGATTTAATAGCGAGACTCAGCGGATTTGATTTCTTTCCACAGGCCCGCGGGAAGCAGCAGCATAGAGTGATGGAAGCTGAGAAGAGACAGACAGACTTGGGGAAGCCAGTGGTGCTGAACTTTGTGGAAAGTGTCAGTCTTGTGACAATCTCAGTCTCGGATGGCACTATAATCCATTCAAAAGTGTCTCATGCACGGGAGAGTGAAATGAATGGCCACAGCACAGTAGCATGCTCTTATTTTATTTCTCTTCTGTCAGATTTCTCTTTAGATTTTCTCTTTGAGTGTGTTTTTTTGAAGCTTTTTTGTAATAAAACAGCATCTGTTATCACACTGTTAATGTCACCAATGATATGTCTTGCTCCAGAAATGGCGATTGCATGTTCAGATTATTTCAGGGTCATACCCTCCTTTCTGATATTTAAGGAGAGTTTAATTTCAAATCTGGAAACCATTGGCTACAGGGTACAATGTAGCAAACCACCTGAACCTCATAACCTTTACCACATTCACACACGTTTATATCCAAAGTGAGTACTACACAAGCCCATGCCTATTTGAAACATTCCTATTCACATACACAAGCACATGCAGAGAAATTCATGGCAGCTGTAAAACATTCACATGAGGCAACAGTAATTATAATCTATCAGTTTAATTTAAGTGTTAGTTTAGTCCATTACACTGTGCAGGTATGATGATGCATAGAGATAAAAGATGTGCTTGGGGATCATTTAGGGGGTTCTGTAGAAGAGAAGGGGGCTATGTCTAAGAGATAGGAACTGAAATGTGTTCCTATAGAGTGAAGGGAGAGACAGGCAGGGGGCAGACAGCACTGCAAACAGTGGGGCAAAAGCCCCTAGGCCCTAGATCATGTGGCCTCTTCAGATGAATTACTTATAAGGGAATATGTGCAGATTGAGGCCTTTTCCAGACTCTGATCTTCCTGCCAGTTTAGCCAAAGTCCTCTCCTCCTCTTAGCCTGATTTTTTTTTATCTGGCGTGACTCTGAGCCACGAGCCATCCACAACACAACACAAAGAAAGACAGAGAGAGAAGGAGAGAGGGAGAGAGAGAGAGAGAGAGAGAAACTTTCACAACTCTGACACTAGCTCTGGCCAGGCTCAATCTCTGACATGTGTAGATCTGTAGCAAGCAAAGTTGTAGCCTACTTTTAAATACACACACACACACACAGACCAGAGTGTGCTTTCCCGCTGTACTGGCAACTCTTTCTGGGCAAAGACAAAGTTGATATGGGCTGGCCAGCATTGTGATGTTCAGCCAAGGAAAATCGAATGTGCAGAACCCACCGAATCATGTTGCGTGGGAAATCAGTGCCTGTGGTTGGTGACAGTAGAACCAGGGTCTGGCACAGGTACAGCTGAGGCTGATGGAGAGACTGCTCACCCTGCTTAGGTAAACAGGACTGTGTTTGATTTTTACCGCATGCACCAGACCGCTTCTTATGAACAGCAAAGACCAATGGCACAGATGGCTTTGAAAAAAAATTCCACCCATAAGTATTAAGCTCTTCCAATGAAATCCAGATTGGGACCTTTGGAGTGCGGCTGAAAAACAGAACAGAGGGGTGAGGTGGGGATAGATAAAAAAAAAAGTCAGATAGGAGCTTTAAAAGGAGTTCACCTTGGGTCAGACATTGTATATACACTAGGGTTGGGTCCACTGCCAATACGTTAAAAAAAGATTTATTATTCAAAATTATTTTATTTACTTGATACATAATGTATTATTTGTTTGATACATTTTGCGTGACAAATATATGAATATCCTTTTTGCACATCACTTGCATCATTTAAAACAACCGTGATGTTATGTATTTAATTCAGAAAGTAATACATGCAAGCTTTTTTATGCAATACTCAACAGATTTTTACTTACATAATCTGGTTTGTGAAATATAGTAGTAGTAGTAATAGTAGTAGTAGTGGTGGTTGTAATAATAATAATAATCATCATCATCATGTGCAGCAGGTATTATGACCATTTTTCTCTTCGTCAGTGCATGTATACGTGAGCGAAAGCGTGATGTGAGGCCACACCCCATCTAGTGTGCGAAGTATTTTTGGTTTTGGTTCCTGGGCTACAGTGACCTTGAATTGGATAACTGATTATGGTCACAATGAATAATATTAATTTCAATCTATGCACTCAAAGCTATTTTACAAAATCGACATATAAACAGCGGGCAGCACGGTGGCCCAGTGGGTCGTGTTGCCACTTCACACCTCCAGGGTCCTTGGTTTGATCCTGAGCTTGGGTGTAGAGTTTTGCATCATGTTCTCCTCATTTTCATGTTGATTTCCTCTGGGTTCCCCCCTTTTCTCCGTCCTCTTAAAAACATGCAGGTAGGTGGATTGGCTACCCTAGATTGCCCCTAGGTGTGAATGAGTTTGTGAATATGTGTGTGAATGGCATTGATGACCCTAACCAGGACAGAGCAGTTACTGAAGACGAATGAATATGTGAACACTTCTTGCTAGTGGACTCAGACATTTATACTCAGTCCTTATTTTCATGTAAATACTATAAAAGTAGCATTTAACAGAGACAAAAAGGTGTTAACCCTATACACACATACAGCTGTTACAGCACTGTATAGCACAATGATACTGTGATTATGTAAACAGTTGCACTGGCAGCATGGTGTGTGTACACATCGGTGAGACAGAGTGTGAGAGGGTGATACAGGGTTCTCTGTGAGTCTATCCACACTGCAGCAATGTGTGATATACCTGTGGCCTGCAGCCCTGTGAATCCAGTCACACTGCTGCTAACACACACTGGCAGCATGAGGCTCTGGGCCTCTTCAGCACCCTGCACAAATCCAAAGTGAAACAATCGTTCTGCACAACTTCTGCTTCTGTCCTGTTGAGAAATGTAATTTAAGGCTAGAGAACGTGACCCTCGGGTCACTCTCCCTCTCAACATCACTCTCTCACTCACACACTGTGCCAGAGTTGCAGCTGTGTCTACTGAAAATAATGGGGTTAAAAAATAATCGCTCACACAGAGAGACCACCACTCCCGTCTCTGTGAGAGAGCAAGAGAGAGAGACAGAGAGAAAGAGAGGGAGAGAGAGAGAGACAGAGAGAAGTGTGTCAGTGGTCAAATGAAGTGATTTCCTCTAGATACTACAGAGAGTAGAAAAAGGGCATAAGAGAAGAAATAGATACATAAAGATAAGGAAGAGAAAAAAATCTGAGCACGATTAGTTGCCCTAGATTTTTAAATTTATCTCCTGTTTTGGGCATTAAGTAAAATAACCAAAGTAATATAATCAACTGTCCCCATTACTGAAAGTTCCCATGTAGGGCAATTGAACAAAGTGGCGTCCTCAAAGTGTGAAGGAGCTGAAATGAGGTCATTCCTGGGAGCCATCGGTAATGAACCTTGTCACACGGGAAAGCACATGCATGTGTATGAGTGCTAAAGCGAGTAGATTGTGATGACCTGGGAGCGAATCTACGCAAATCTACAGCACACAATGGCATAGCTCATGAAAATATGGAGACATGTGTAACGTAAGGTGTATGCACCAGCACATCTTTCACAACACTAAGCTTGTTTTTTATTCAGTTTCTCCCAAAAGCTTTGGCATCCATCCTGCCAGATCAATTTTGCTAACAGCTGAAGTGGTTACAAGAATACTTTTGACATGTGTCTCATTTATTTGAAACTCTTTTACACCCGAAATGTTTTTTTTTTTTTTTTTAAACAGGCATTACAGTCCAATAATACAAGGATAAGACAAAGAGAACATGTTACTAAAGCTGTCCTGTTAGTTTTTGCAGTTTTATAAATTTCTGTGCACGTCGCAATAATTAAGTAAGAGCGTAAAAAAGAAATCATTTCAAAACTAATGATGATAATAATAAAAATCTTTATTTGTATAGCACCTTTCACACATGGAATGGAGCTTCACATGGGTTAAAAAGACAAATCAGGAGAAAAATGCACCAATATATATTAAGATGGTCTTATGAATTTGTGGCATACCTCGGTATTTGTGTGTATAGTGGAAACATAATCACAAACTCTCCACAAATGTAGTACCATTTCAGAAAGGATGAATTATATGAAATTAGAACTTCATTTATAAATACCTTTGACTAAAGAATTCATGAAAGTTGTTTACAGAAATGTTTTTTTCCCCTAAGCGTTTATTAACTGCCTTATAACTGCTCTTAGAGTTCTGAATAAGCAGGATGTTTCTCAGTATGAGGAAATGTCACTAATTTTTTTTTTATCCATGGTAATTATGCATATGCTGTAGATGTGGAAGATGAGGTTTGGTTTTTCTAAAAAACACTTGGCTATGTCTTTAAGAAAGAGACTATGAGATCTTCCCTATTCTTTATTGTCTTTCTGCTGTAAAGTTTTCCCTTAAGGTTGTGCCACAGATGATTTTGCAGCTGCGTGTTGTGACACTTTATCAAGGCTGAATCTCTCTGGATTAAGTAAAAGTGCTGGGATAAGGCAAAGAGAATTTTTCTTTCCCAATGAGTAATCCACACACTGGGTTTAATACACTTAAAAATAAGTGCAGAGACAGTGGCTAGACAAAGAGTCTGTGTGTATGTTACATAGGGTCAGCTGCAGAACAGCGATAGATGCTCACATGGCTCATCTCTGGAACAGATGAGGGAGTGCAATGAAGCTTAATTAGATTTCCCTGCACATCCCGGACACACTCTGCCCCTTGGAGCCTCACCGGTCTGGAGAGCAATGAGAAATTCTCGCCCTAATCAAGTTAACTTGCACCATTTTGGCAAATAAACAATACTTATCTGGACATAGATCATATGGCTTGTGAAGGCAGACACATTGACCTCTTACTCTGATCAATAGCATGATCTACCTCCACATATGTTTCTCTGCAGTGGGAAAGGGAAAGAGAAACACAGATAAAAAAATGTAAGCTCCCGATAAAGAGCCTACACACAGGACAGTAATGACATTTATGAGAAAATTCAGACAGCCTTAGAGCGCTATTTAAAAATTTGGACTGTATCAATTCAGTCACAAAACAACCAAGACCCAAAGGCCAAAGCCCAGTTCTAATGGCTACAGCAAAAGTAAAAAAAAAAATGGAATTACACATTAAAATGTGTAAATGTGTGGTGAGGTCTGTCAGGATAATAATGCTTTTAAAATGAACGGATTAAAGGGATAGGCTGGAATAACACAAAGTAGGCCTAGCAGGTCAAGAGGTCATGGCCATTGCAGCTAACACAAAGTGTGTGTGTGTGTGTGTGTGTGTGTGGGGGGGGGTATGTGTGTGTGTCAGAGAGAGACAGAGAGACTGAGAGATAGAGAGAGTGTAACATGAAAGTTTCATTAGCATCACCCAGGAAGAGCAATTCCCTAGGTTGACCCTTTGAGCTGGCCAGGACACTGGCAAGAGAACATCTGCACACACTCTGTATCGAGGACTGAAAAATACCAGTTACCACATCTGACCTGGCCTTGATCCATATCCAGATCGTTAGCATTCACTGTCCAGTGCTCACACCGTTACCACTCACTCTGTCCATTTCTTTGTCCCGCCACAGAAAAGTTCATGTAAAAAAACCCTGATATTATGAAATATCCATCTTATTAACTTACATCCATGCTCACATACATACAGCTCATTACATATTTAAAAAATCTGAGAATGAGACATCTGTGAGTAATCTGGTTATCCAATGACATGATCTATAAATGGTTAAAAAAAAAAAACATTATCCAAATGTAATTTTAGATATGATTTTATTAATTCCCATAAGTGTATATCTCTCGTTCTCTTTTTCTGTGTGTGAGTTGGCAGTCTTAAACTCAGTAATGATGGTGATCTGGAAACAAGCTTTCTAAGCAGTGGACTCAGACGTCTTTAAGGAAGCCTGCTAATTACTCCACGCTGCAAATCAATAGCTCTCTAAGAAAATATATTTAAAAAGCTGCCATTAGCCGTCCCCCTCTGTCGCTTTTTCCCTCCCTCGTTTTTGCTGTAGCACATGGAGCACGAGTGGTGCCCCTCTGCCGGCATTTTAATTGTGGCAGCAATCAGTGAGATTCACAGGAACTCATTAATATGCAAATTTACAGCATCGTTTTGCTGCCACTCATTTCTGTTTTTTTTTTTTTTTTTTGAGGAATTTCACATAAATTACCATCAGAGCTTTTCCTAATTGCTTATATAAAGAACTACCATAAATCCACACTGTGTGCTATATTAAGTGTACCCCCCAATTTATGCTAAATCATTAATGTGTCAGGCTACTAACGTTTTCCACTTCATTAATAAAAAAGTTATTGATTTATTTTTAATATTTAATATATACACACACAGTATATGTACTGTATGGTGTACTCTATGATGCACTGTACAATGCTCTTCTTTCTGTAATTGCAATTCAATACCATCCAGGGGAAGACAAAAGCAGTTTTTATGTGGAAACACTAGGAGGAGATTAAGGCTTATTTTTCTCATTGTCTGGGAGAAGGGAGGGACTAAATTAGACTTGTCACCTGTGTGCTCACCACATTAACACTACATAAAACTTGCAGCGCTGCACACAGCCCATTGCAGTTTATAGACAGATAATGGGAGGGTGAAAGAATATGCTTTTATTAAATCATTGTTTTAATCCTTCACTCTGGAGGATTACTACTGTGTTGAGGTGTTTTGAAATGTCTCACTTTCTGCTGGCTCTGATATACAACATTTAATATGTGAAAGACTGCTTTAAGTGTCGCTATAGTTTGGTTCCAGCCTCCTCCACAGCTTACCAATAAATACTTTTGGATTGTTGTAGTTGGCAACATTAGAATACAGGCATATGGATGGACCGTCTGTGGATGTGTTTCATGTAAAGTATACTTAGATATGCTCTTAGAAAAATCAGCATAAAGTTTTCGGCATTTAAACAGTATGTACGTATATTAGAGAGTTCAAGAACAGCTGACTTCTGTGTTTTGAGACGGAAAGGGGTTGATTAAGACTTACCAATCATTCCAGTGGGAAGATTCATCTTATCCCCATGCCTACGTCTCAAAATTAAACTTGCTTCACAAGCAAAGTGTAAAAGGTGGTGGTGAACGGAAGGTGAAGCATGTGTCCCAGTGCTCAGTGCTCGCAGAACTAAACTGCTCTCACATGCATCGGGTTCTCTGCATGCTGAAGTCACTGAATACCTTTGTGTGCATGCTACTCACGGCACTTTGCACTTATTTTTAATGCATTTTTGATTACTGCTGTGCATGCTCAGGGTGGCTGTCAGTGCTCTCTATTGAAGATACTGCGTAAAAATCATAAACGTGTCTTAGTGAGGTGTTGTGTCACCATGAGCCAACAGAACAGCATCAGTGTGCCTTGGAAAATCCTACAAGTTTCTGGAATTGTACTTCCAAAAAAATGGATATATTCCCTCAATTGGTGTTTCGATGATGATGGTGGAAAGTGCTGTCTGTTGCTCCAAATTCTCCCATAGGTGTTCAACTGAGTTGAGATCTGGTGACTGTGAAGGCCATAGCTCCTCATAATACCAATATCTCGTGCCCTGTGAATGGGGGCATTATCATCATGAAAGAGCCTACTCCCATCAGGAAAGAAATGTTTCATCATAGAATAAAGGTGATGAGCAGGGATAGACAATGTATTTAGAAATGATACTTAAATGAAAGTATTGATAATGTATCAAAGTATTAATTAAATTTATTAGTATCCAATAAATGTGCTCAAGTCAATGTAAAAAGGTTTGTTACTTTTAAATGAACTCAGGCATTAAAAAGTAAAAAGTAAATGGCTTTAATTGATTAAATTAACTAATAGCATGTTTTATGTATTACTTATCTAAAACTGTTAGAAATTGATTTTTGTTTTAAAGCAACTACACCATTTTTCCTGAAAAAAATTATATTAGCAAAGAAAACAGGCTAACTTAATTAACTATAGCCAGTTAAGATTAGCAAATTAGTGAAACGTACCTCAAAATGCTATTTAAAATTAGATTAAGAGTACATATCTTCTAGGGTGGCAAAGTGGACATTTTTTTTTATAAATCTTTGCTTACTCCAGCATATTGAAACATTTTACTGAAGTAGTGCCAGGGGTGCTCATCCTCAAATTCCACACTGCAGTCCAATGGATTATCCATCTTCAGACATATTCGGATAGCTATAGTGCTAATTACATTGTGTAGCATGAGAAGGTCACGGCAGGGGACAAATTGTCATGATTCTTGACAGTTTTGTTCTACATTAATAAACCTGATTGGATGCTAAACTGAAATGATTGGATGTTAAATAAGGGGACAAGTGAACACGACCCTTGCCAGCAAAATGTAAACAACAAAGGAACTCCATTTTGTCACCCATCTAAAGGTGTTTAGAAATTCACAACCTGGATGGACCTGTTTTGTTTAAGAGGTAATTGACAGTATGATGTATGAAATCAACTACAAGGCAGCATTTCTCTGTTCTGTGGCCACGTTTTTCTCTGTCTCACCTTCCAACATTCAGTAGGCCATCAAAATTAACCTTTGAAAGGCGAGGTAATCGAAGTGTCCAACAAGGATTCATGACTTGACTGGTCACAATAGTTGTCCTATGAACACAATATGTGCTGTGAATAATGACAGAATGTCAATGACAATATTGCATTACAGTACACAACAGGAGGGAAACTGAGTCGTTGAATAGTTTTGGGTCAGGAATATTGCTTGCAACACCTAGTAGTGTGAAATGGGCACAATGTCCCAGGACTCTTTTTACATGCATTTATACCTTACACTTTATGAATGGATTCTGTCCATTCATATTGTATTATACTGGATTATTTGGTGCATATTCTTGTATATTCATAGTGATATTATTTACGTCTTCTATTTCAGCTATACCCTGTTACTTGCTGGTATCCTTGCAAGTAATTGCTTTCCTGGTATCTGCCTGCATTATTAGTGTGCAATGGTGTTTACTGTAAATTGATAAAGGACATTATATAGGCACATTGTGCAGGCGGAATGGAGTTCTTTGCCCAAACAATAAAATGTGGCATAGTTTACAGTCACATGATCTGCTTATTCTGAACAAGGGGAGGAAGATAACACCACCCCATCTGCCTACTGGCAGTCTAACCTGTGCATGTCCAAACTTTCTCACTGTATGTATGTGCTGAATTCAGAATACATAGATGTGTTTAAAAGTATGTGCTTCGACACTGACATGGTCACTGCATCCTGAATATTCAAATAAAGGTTGGTGAGCGGGATGATGTGTATGTGTCAATGTTTGTGTGTGTGTGTGTGTGTGTGTGTGTGTATATATGTGTGGGACAGAGACCAGTGGGAGTGAGGGACCTCACTGGAGCGAAGCCTATGAATCCTGGCAGCATGATCGCAAAGTCAAACTGCTGCTCACACATATTTGGGGAGATATTTAATTAAAAGTGGATTACAAGACTGTTGGATAAACAAAGATCAGATTAACAAATAACTGTACGCAATTTTCCCATTTGCCAATGCAAATTTGACTTTGTGGCTAGATCCATGACACAGAAGAGAAGATTTATGACACTTCCAGAATATTAAGTCTTGGTCTGGAAATAGGTTTAGGTGGCAAGGTTTCATAAATCCTCCACCTACCAAAATAACCTTCATCCACCCTGTTGCATCCATTCATCAGTAGTAGATAACTAAATGTTTCGCTCTACATGCAGGCAACTATGCTGTTTGACTGTCTACTGGTCACATGCAGCTTTGTGCAAAACACAACTTCTGCTAGTGTGCTTTAGCTCTAAGAGGTGAGGCACCCAGGTGGAAAACACTTTGTGCCCACAATCATGAACCTCCCTGACCTGCGGCAGTGCGCATGCCTATGTTTGGACCATTCTAATTGGAATTTAAATTGAGTTGTACCAGGCTGCAGTGGTTCACTGAGGCCTAGAGAATAACAAGAAGGTTTTTTTTACTAAGTTATACTCTTTTTTATGTAGAGTTTCCTTTTTCTTTCTCTTTCTCCTGTTCTTTACTTTCGACACCAGACGACCTTGTTGTGATAGACTGCTGGACTTTGTGACTGGGCACCGAGAGGTAGCTGGCTCTGAGACAGAGAGGAGAAGAAGAAATGGATTTATTGACTTGTGACTTTGACTCAGGCTGATGTATCAGAGCCTGTATTATAGAGGATGATTAGGTTGCAGGATGTCAGGGACAACTTAATATAAATGAACCCCAAACATCGCTCTCTCCCCCACTCCCAACCAGCCGTGGCAGATCCAGAGAGATAGCACAGTCCAAATCAAACATATGAGCATGCTGACGGGATGAGGGAGAGAGGCAGAAGGCTGAGATTGAGGGATCAGACACCCAAAGCCTTGAATCATCAGCATCTCTGGAGAGTCTAGTCCGACTGGGAGGGAGACAATCTCAACCACAGACAGACAGAGAGAGAAAGAGAGAGACAGTGTGAGAGAGAGCGTGTTGAAATAAAATTTGTGAGGGCCAGTATGGGAGAAAGTCCCATAGAAATAACGCCAGATCCAGAAAAAAGAGTGAGAAATATTTGATTTTTAAACATCCTTTATTGCTTTATTACATTTCATGTTGAAGTTCAAAGTCAAGGTATCCTCATGACTCAACCTGGATTTTTATTTCCAGCTGCACTATTGATTGTTAAATGTGTTTCCACATTCTAAAGATTTCTCAGTGAAAAAGAACACAAAAAACATCAAGTTAATTTTAACCAACCAAAATGTACACAAGGTTTAATAACCGGTAATACACCATATGGCCAAAGGTTTGGTGTGACAATGCTCCTGTCCACAAAGCAAGCTCCATGAAGACATGGTTTGCCAAGGCAGAAGTAGAAGAACTCGAGTGTCCTGCACAGAGCCCTGAGCTCAACCCCACTATACACCTTTGTGATGAACTGGAATGCCGACTGCACCCGAGACCTCCTCACCCAACATCAGCGCCTGACCTCACTAATGCTCTTGTAGCTGAATGGACAAATCCCCACAGCCATGTTCCAAAATCTAGTGGACAGCCTTCCCAGAAGAGTGGAGGTTATTATAACAGCAAAGGGGGACTAAATCTGTAATGGGACTTTCAACAAGCATGTGTGGGTCTGATGGTTAGGTGTTCACAAACTTTTGGCCACATAGTGTATAAATATATAGCAATACAAAAAAAGTTAAGCACCCACTGCAAACCACAGCACTAGTTTAAAAAAATTATATATAATATATGTATAGAACCCTAGATATTTAGATAGATAGATATTTAGCTAAACCTCTTTTGCTACTGTAACATTAACTTGCCAACACTGTAACATTTTAATTTAACAGTGAAGTCAGCTAAGGTTAGCTAACAGTTCATGCAATTAAGAGGTTTCAGTAGAAGTGCTGCTAGGGCTGGGTAACACTAACATTACTGAAGTTCTATAACGATAAATGAACCCATTGTGGAACAGAAGGTGGTACAGAAAAGTTAAAAAGTTTTGAGGCTAAATGAATGTATCACATAAGGCACCACATCAACACAATGAATATCATCCATTATCAGGGCTAATTTTGATGATGACTTGAGCTAATCTGGATATAATGATTTTCAGCCATGAAAGAAAAACTAACGCAAGCTCGTTTGATTAACAGCACTCCATGTCTCTGTTTCATGTGATATTTTGTATGTTTGGTACACATTCTATCTGAAACTAATTTGACAAATCTGAAGCGGAAATTAGCTGGCTTGCTAGTGGTGGGCATAATCCAGCTTCCAGCTGCTGTCTACTGTTTAACGCTTAATCCAAAACTTCTTAGTTAGCTTCTAAATTCTCAGTAAAGTTTTCTAAATATGGTAGTTGAGGTTACAGTGATGCCTCTGGACTAAAACCTCCAGTGCGGTGTTGTTACTGAACTTGTCACGTTTTCTCTCCTCAAGTTCTCATGCCTGTAGTCACAGTTTACAGTTATCATAGTGAGTTTAAAAGATAAGGATAGGCAAATACAAAGATAACAAAGAATTTTTTTGTTTGGTGAAATTGTTTTGGCCAGTGATGTGGTTGTGTCACACTGTTTCCAACCGACAGAGAAGAAAATAAGAATATAAGATATGGCAGTTATCAGAAATGCTAATGTTATTTTAGCACTCTGTCCATAAAGAAGTTTATCTAATTTCCTGTTTTAAGAATAATCTTCACTGGGACACAGCTCTAGCATTCTTCTGAACTCAGTGTTCATTTTGTCCCGTCAGCTAAACTTGCTCATTTTTATCAACATGTCCCCAAAATGGCCAGCTGCTTGTGAAGGAAATGTTTCACTTTTCACTTTGCTGTGAATGTACATCGGTGTACATGTGAATGTACTGAATGAAATGTGAACGTATGTCAACCCAAATCTGTGTCAATTTGACAATCAAATTGTCCTTATATATGCTTAGGCCTGTTGGAATAAGCCTTTATAAAAGGTGATGTAACTTAATGTCAGTTGTCGTGAAGATATTATGCATGTGTCATGTAGCCCTATGAACACTTCCTTTAGATATAATGTTACTGAAATATTTATATGAGAATCAAGAGCCACTGTACTTTTCCCAGAATTTTACAGACTAGTGCAACATTACTCTGATTTATCTTTATCTTTTTGCCTTCTCCTGCTTTCACCTGGCCTCTGAAAAAGAGAGAATGGGAAATGCACCAAGAGAAAAACAAGATGATGGATACATGAAGGAAACAGAGCAAGTGGACAGGCCAGGGAAAACAAGGCAGTCTATGGAGTTTGTTTGCTAAATAATGCAGTTGAGATGCATGAGGATGAGAACAGCCTGCCTGATCTTAACATCCTTCTGTGTTTCTGCGGCTTGCTCCTCTCAAGCAAAAATACATTACTCATCTCCACAAAGTCTCTCTTCTCATGTGTATGAAGAACTTGCCAGGGTGGGTACATTGTTTTGAGTGGTGATCGGCGCTTGACATGAGGGGCTGCATGAAAATTGCAGAGGGGAGGGAAAAAAAAAACAAATGCAAACAGGGAAGCATGTTAGGGATGAAATCCCTCTAGCCATTACTTGGTCATTTCCAAGGGAATGCATAATTTAAAGAGTGGGAAAGTCAAAGAAGGGTTCCAAATGGGAGAGAGAAAGAAAGGGAGAGAGATCAAAAGAAAGACAGAGAGAGACTTCAGCCTGTCTGCTCTCTTTCCCCTGGAAGACCTCCAGCAGGTTGACAGAGAGGCATTCTGAGTGTTGTGGGTCTCTGGGTCTCAGCTTTGTGAGGAGGAGATTGAGGTTCTCCAGTCTGTCATGTTTAGTAAAATCAGCCAAGCTTGAGCCTGGAACTTAGGCCTGGTGCTGGAGGCTTGGCACAGATGGACAGGACAGTAATGTGTATTGTCATTAATGCAGACCCAGTGATTGGGGTTAGACATGCTTTGCCAAACATTTTCACAGGCCTGGTAGATATGTACAGCCACATGGTACTTTATCTTTGATAACTGTTTTAGTGCCTGTAAGGCCTCTGATGCAGCTATAATTAGACACACATGCACGCACATGATTTATATAAAATATATAAGCATGCATACACAAATATATATGGGTATAGTATATACAGTATATGGGATTAATGATCATTGTTAATAAAAAATACCAATGTTAATTTACTAGTTAACCCATATTACATACATTTCAAGATTACATGAATTTTTCCAACTACAAGTAATCCGTTTAAACAAAAATATATACAGCACATGGATGAAGATCAGAATTTTGCCCACTTCCAACTGACCAGTTAAAGTAATACTATTTAACTGAAAATTTTAAGCAAATTTCCATTTACACCAACTGTAATTAATGAGCCAGGATGTGTTTGGTTTATTATATTTGCATCTGTAGTTTAGCAGTGGAGCTACAAACAAACATTGCTAACAAGTAACTGAAGTATGTCTCACCAAATTTTTTTTTTTAAATTTTTTAACACACCTGTTTCAACTATAATCAGCTAACAAATCTTTCTGAGATGAAGTGTGTGTTAGAGTAGGGAAATATTTAAATGTGCAGGACCACGGTTGGGAAACTATGCTGTAAATATATACATGCTTGCTGTAGAACATACCCAATCTATGATAACCTTACTATATATCTTATACCATATAACATTATTAGGGCAGCTGTGTTGAACAAATGAAATAAGTTTTTCCTTATTATTCTGCACAACATGAGAAGGCGGGGTTGTTTGTATCCCCCCTCAGCCACCTATATATTCATTCATTCATCTTCAGAATCTGCTTCAACCTGGACAGGGTCACGGTAGGTCCAGAGTCTATCCTGGGACCCTGGTTGTGAGGCAGGAATACACACATCACAGAGCCCAATGCACACACAAATTTGTGGAGTCTTTCACATTTAGCAGAAATTTAGCATAGCCAGTTCACTTACTGGTATGTTTCTTGGAGTCAAAGGAAACCTGGAGGAAGCCCGGAGGTAACCCATGCTCAGTATCGATCCAGTGACCCTGGATCTGTGTTGCAGCTCATGTCTTGGTTTGATTAAAATTTGGTTTAAGTGTAAAACTGTGCACATATGATTTTTCTTTAAGTTTTATAAGGTACATTATTTTAAGGTTTATAAGGTACAGTTATGCCTTTCGTCTGAAGCATACCAACATTCAAATGCACATGGGTATCACCAACTGACTCGTTGATTCAGAAATAGCAGAGTGTGCTGGAAAGAGGTGTTGGGGGAACTACAAAAAAATTCTGTGTTTGTGATGGTGGACAATATTTCATCCTCCAAAGCAATTCAAACACTCTGACATGCTTTGTCCCATATATATCACACAGGTGTGCATGCATATCAATTCACAAGGGAAAACAGTGCCTCTATCTGACAAGAGAGGGTGGCTGGAAATACCTATACTCCATCCCACCCAAATACAAGCATGCCTTCATAATGTGCATCATAGGAAATGTATCACAGCTGTCAATCACAGCCTATTTAGTCCCAGTCTGTAGGAGTTAGTGTACCACTCAGGCCTTGAGAATACAAATAAAGCTAAACCCCATTCTCAGCCTAATCCTTCTGCTCCAGTCTCTCCTAAATCTCTTAGCCCTGCTCCTGTATTGACATATCCTCCTTCAGTACTGCAATCATTACTAGCTGAATCACTCAGACACACACATACACTCACACACAGACACACACACCAGTGCAGCAATGTTTATGAGAGCAGTGACTTCCACTCCATATATCAGCATCCATTAAAGAGAGCAGCAGAAAAAAGGCTTCACTGCCATGGTAGGCCAATGGGGTGTGTATTTCTGTGTGTAAGTGTGTATGTGTCTGTTGAGGAGGATGTAGCTTGTCTGTCCAACATTTAGTTTCTTGCACAGTGTGAAATTTGTCCATGGAACCGTTAAGTCATTAAAAAATTAAGAAGTTTAATGAGGGCGATATTTTACATCTTTTTATGAATGCCTTCTCTTCTCTTCTCTTCTCTTCTCTTCTCTTCTCCATCACTGAGGAAGCATCACCCCTCGGCATCTGTGACTCCAATTTAAGAGGAGCAAGTGGAGGTCTAACACACTGTCAGCCTGCACCCCCTTCCAGACCCTCCCTCCTTTCCTCCCTCTGCTTCTGCAAACAGGGGCAATTACACACTGAACTGCCACCTTGTTTACACCTTAAACTGCCACCAATTACAGCAGTGTGACACCCGCACCAACATGCGCAACCTTACTCTGCTCTGTCTCGCTCTCCCTGAGCTGGCCGTCTGCTGGGGAGGGAGCAGAGAGCAGCTGCTAATGGAGGGGAAGCTGGCTTTGACTCTCACTCTGGCTAGAGGGATGACAGGATAGAGGGAGGTGTACCAAAACACATGCTCAGACTTTATGAGAAAATTTGGAGGCAGAGGAAGAATGCAAATTGCTCTGAACTCTACAGAGCTCATTGTATTAAAGTAATGGACATTTCAAAGATATTTTGTTTCTCGGCCAAGAATGCATCACCTTCTGCTTTCAGAAAGAGATTTTAAAATGCAAATAAAGGTAGTTAGCTTGTTGAAGTCAGTGTAGAAACAACATGACCTCAAGAAACACGACTGGCACTATTCAGAGCTGCACTACAAACACAGTGCCATCACAGACAACATGCTTCTCAGTTGTGAGAACAAGAGTGTGAAAAAAAAAAACAACTAAAGAGGGTACGGGCATGAGAGAAAGTAATAACATGGAAGAGTGTGTGTATATGTGGGCATGTTTGTGTGTGGGCGTGTGTGCCATGTGTGCGTGAGCTAGTGTGTTAATGAACTGACCTGCTCAGCCCACCTGCTCTCCCCAGCTGCCTGGCCCAAGATGGAGGCAGCTTTCTGCAAATATCTGGACAACAGTCTACAGGGCTTTCTCTTCCTTTCCCTTACTCATTTACACTTTCATTCCATCTTCACTATCTCACATGTCTTTTCTTGTATCCCCTGACCCTCTCAGCATAGTCTAGGCCCTGAAATCAACTGAATGTCAGAGTCATAAATCTATGAAAAGCAACTCCAGTAACTTATATTCCTGCTGTTACACCCCCTTTGACACACTCGTCTCGCATCACTGGACATCGTGATGTAATCATGCACAAAGCAGTCATAAAAAAGATGATCTCCCAGAGAGTACTTTCTTGCCAGTCATCAATACATCAACAACAGGTTTAAGTGTGCTAGGGGGTAATGCAATGCTACTATCTATATCTATATCTCTATCTGAATCTGATTAGTCCTTCAAATATTTATATTTGTATATGTATTCATATTTCTACCCAAAGTGGGCATGGCTTAAAATGGAAGATTATTATTATTATTATTATTATTATTATTATTATTATTAAATATGGTCTGTACTATCATGGCCCCGGAAACACTGGAAGATATTGGGAAAAACGAGGTAGAAATGCCAGTGCTGTCAGTATGGTCTATGAATTCTGGCTCACAGTTTCTCAACCTCAGCTATGTCACTTGAGAGATGTGTGTGGGACTGTCTTTTAATCCTGCACAGTTATTATTGTTGTTTACACAGGCTTGTGATGTTTTCTAAGAAATTCCATTGGTTCTATTTCCCAAAATATAAACAAACTAGTAGCCTAATGTAAAACACCACGACACTGACCATGCAGTTACTAAGGATGAATAAATGCTAAATTAATCGCGCAGCGACTCACATACACGTTAGTGAATGTGGTCTTTCTTTGTCCCACGATCTTCATATCTGACTGCTCACTTGCACCCACAAGCTTCATATCTGACTGCTCACTTGTGCCCACAAGCTTCATATCTGACTGCTCACTTCTGCCCACAACCGTCATATCTGACTTCTCGTTCGTGCCCACAAGCTTCATATCTGACTGCACGTCTGCCTGAAAATATCCCAGTTCCGATGTACACCTTTATTGTCAGCCAGATGCCCTGCGTGGGCAAACAGTTTTTTTGTTTTTCTACTACTCATATCTATATTTGTATGTTTAGAACACATTATATGTTCTGTATTAGTATTCAGGTAAATCTCATGGTAAAAAAGTATCTGATGGTGGAAAATCTCCATGTTATTAACTGTCTCAAACAGCGGGAGTCACTTAATAACCTGCCATAATTTTAATTATGTTACAGTGTTATAACATCATCACGAGTTAAAGTATTTTAGTGAAAAATTAGTGGATAATTAAGGGAATAATTAGAATGCTACACAATCTACAGTATATTTATCCATCAGGTTATGTATTTATTGTTGTTGGGGGGTGGGGGGCTTTTAGGGTTCAACCAAATGCTACCCTGGACAAACACAAGCAATTTTGTCTATCAGGATGCTTGCACACATTCAGGATAGATGACTGCAATGACTGAGTTTGACAGTATGTCAATTAAATAAGTAGCTTAAGTAGTCATTAGTTCATGGTGATATTATCCCACATGATGTAAGTCTAACGTCATCTCGGAGATACACAGGTGGAAGCACGTTAGTCTAGAATCAATATAAGTTATGATGTGATATGATCAAAATAAGAGCTACATTTTTTTTTTTTACATTTTTCTATAATTTCAATGATGTTACTCTTTAAACAAAAATGTCAAGAATTTAATTTTCATTATTATTATAGTTATACCTGCATCATCCTATGATGATTACTAACCTAGACACTTATGTGTATAAAATGTTGTTTGCATGTATTTTAACAATATGGATATGAGTTGAAACAATAAAGTGAAACTTGTTAGCAAAGGAAACTCATTACTAATGACTGAAGTGTTACTTTGTTGTTCTGCAGTAGTTAATGATGATGTGGAACAGTATTGTAAAGTGAAACACATGGAAACTCATTAGTTATGACTGAAGTGTTACTGTGTTGTTCTTTAGTAGTTAATGATAATGTGGAACAGTATTATACATTGTAATTCATTACTAATTTTAATTTACTTTTTTTTTGCAAACAAATTTGAAAGTATGTTAATGGAGTATTTGTTACTGATTGCTACATTACAGCCTTGTACTTTTATAGGATATTGTTGTCCATTTCTCTCTTTAGACCTTGACTGGCTAAATAAAAACAACACTCCAACCCTGTGCTCCTCTGAGGAGACCTAAATAACATATAAATATTTATATTTAA
Organism: Pangasianodon hypophthalmus; assembly: GCF_027358585.1. Lineage (NCBI taxonomy): Eukaryota > Metazoa > Chordata > Actinopteri > Siluriformes > Pangasiidae > Pangasianodon > Pangasianodon hypophthalmus. Next base: position 14,096,418 of record NC_069712.1, read on the forward strand.
TATACTGAGGTATTGGAAAAGGTTGGGGTATATTAGGTAGTAGATCTCCAGGAGGAAGGAAAGGCTTTGCTATTGAGAATTAATGTCTATATGATCAATGATTAATCAGTAGTTATTATAAAAGAGCCATAGTTGTAAGACTCAATAATTACTGCTTAAGACTCGGTTTATTACTCCATAGATAATAATGAACTCCTACTAACATACTTACTGAATCATTAACTAGTAGGGCTTAGTATTTTGTAGGAACAGGACAGGTGTTAATGAAGAACTACTCATTCATTCCTGCTTAATTCCTGCATAGTTACTTATGAGTTACAGTATTGTAAAGTGTTACATATAGACATTCTAAACACTGTCTAAGGGACAGATTAGTAGCATGTAGCATGTAGCATTAACATGAGTGAAGTAAAATCAGAACACTTTACACAGATCTTAGTGTCATGGCGATGTAGGTGACTCAGGAGGTCACACTGTGTACGAGTGTCCACCTCCCATGATATAATTCCTAACCTGCACTATCCCATCATTACTTTGACACTTGCAGTTAAAGGCCAATCAATATGAGTGTTTCTTCAGCTCTTCACACACACCGTGATCATCTGGAAAGTGTTCTGTCTCATCTGTGTGTACTAAGATAAGTAGCTATAAGACTGTATAAGCTGACAGTGGACAAACATGTTGACATGGGGGAAGGAAGATAGGGACATATAGTGTTGTGTGGAGGGCTAAAGACAAAGTTTTTATGTTCCTAAGATGTGGAAAACAATTTTTAATAGTCACAAGGCCTCAAAAAATCTTTTTATTTAGCATACTTAAATACCGTTTAAATAAGTTAAATAGGTTTTGCAAAATTGTTTAGTTACTAATTATCACTTTATATTTTTTAGTTTTACTTTCCCAAATCCTACTCAGTTATATAAATAGTTTTCCTGAGTTTATTTTAATTGCTTTTCTTGTTTCATTTGCATATAAATCCCTCAGTACTGCATTCTAGATGTATAGAAGCTGCACTATAGATGAAGTGATTTTACTCCATATTCTTCTGTAGCTTAGTGTCACATGTGTCACAGATGAATAGACATATGCCAATATCTCATTGCAGCTTTCTAGAGTAATGACCACGCCACAGTGCAAGGAAACACCCCAGACATCCAGGGGAGCATGGCTGGGACAAATGCATCACTTCCTCTTTGTTAAATCTTAATGTGTACTGGCCCAATTCCACACTACTGCGCCAGTGCCAAGTGCCTCTTTCACCCACTCTCTTCCTGCCTGATGTATTCAGGCCCTTAGTCTTAGTCTAATAAGTGACACAGGAGGGGCAGTGTGTGTGTGTGTGTGTGTGTGTGTGTGCGTGTGTGTGTGCACGCAAATTCTATTTATGCAAGGCAGGTGAAAAGTTGGAAAATTGGTCCGTTCCATCATGCCGGACATGGAGGCAGCGGTGACACCCTGATCAGGTGTGCATGCATAATCGCCACCAAAAATAATCACTGTTTTGAATAATCCACCCCCCAAATTCTTGCAGCTTCGAATTCTTCCAGGGAGGTATCTCATAAATCTTTACAATGAATGTAAATCACAGATGGAAGGGCTGCAACACCAGGCCTCTTAGGAACCCTGTTAGATTTCTCTCTCTCTCTCTCTCTCTCTCTCTCTCACTCTCCCCCCTCTGTCTTTTTCTCTGCTCTGCTTTCTTGAAAATTTACACAGATGATGCATGAGGGCGCTGGTGGCGGGAGCCAGCAAAAAGCAGTGTTTTAACATCCATCTAGGAGGTGATTTTAACTCTCCAGTTGGTCCAGTGCTTTCTGTAAATGCTGTGCTGTGTTTTACACTCACCTCAGAGAATCAGCTCATGGCTTCACCTTCCTCACAGTAACACACTTTCAATGCAGTGCTGTAGTTTTACTGTTATATCACCATAGAAACACACTGTTGTGTTACATATTTACCACAGTCATATTTACCACAATCAATACTAAAATTAACTATAAAGACATTGCCTACTAATGGAGTATCTGTAGGTACAAAAATATTTTTTAAAAAGGGAACAGAAGTGGTGCTGTTTTTTGTTTTGTTGTTTTAATTCCAGGCTTGTGTGGTGTAATTTTTGGGGAGGAGAGAAGGAGAGAGAGGAACTGGTGGGGAGGGTTCAGAGACAGCAGCGTGTTGGCTAGGTACATGAAGAGAGTGTGTGTGTGTGTGTGTGTATGTGTGTGTGTGTGTGTGCTGCAGAGAGTTTTCTCTGGGTGATTGAGCGACCCTGCCATGGTGCCATTGTAATGAGCATCCACTAGAGTGAGGAAACTTCTAGCTGGGAAAGTTACAGAATTATTTAGAGTGGGCTCTGTGAAAATTACAATATGCACAATCCACCTTCTCGTTAAAGGATGAAAAATAATAAAATTCTTTGTGACAGCCTTCCAGCACTTGTAATGTATAACGATTTTTTTTTTTACTCTGTGAATGATTTTTTTTTTCCAGACTCTGGATACATCTGTTTTGCATGAGATGCATAAAATGACAGGACTTAGACAGCTAGTGCATCTAGTGACAAAGATTACTGTCAGCCACCTCCTTGAGTTAATTCATCATTGGAAATGGTCCGTTCCCTTCCTCTGTCTCTTAGCAACAGCCTATCCCCTGGTGCTGCCTTTGCCACATGTGTATGTGTAATATAGTGCTCTTCAGAATACCTTTTACATAAAAATAAGCGGATAATTTCAACTTTACATTTTTATTGCATTAACATAAAATATTGGGCATATTACATTGGAAATTCATATCTAAAGAATTTGATTCTACCAGCTATTATGCAGTGCAAGGCACTGTGGTTATACTTGTTAATACGGGTGTATGAATAAGGAAATATTTGCTTTGGATATTAGTTTTTTGGTGGTGGAGAGACGGGATGGAGAAACTTTGCAATAAAGCAGAAGGGAGGGGAACTAACCTCTTAACATGCAAATCACCTGGCTCACCTTCTCTGATGAATGGCTGTGGTGGCCTGTTTAAAAAATAGTCCTTTCACACAATGCTTGCCTGTAAAGGATTAGGTCCTAACAAGTTTACAAGAAAACAAACACAATGTATGGGGAGTGTTCTGTTGACTTTGTTTGGGGGTGGGGGGTGGGGGGTGTCAATATTTTGATACAAGTCCGCTATACTTTCATAGACATATGATAGTTCACAGATTATCAGGGTGTCCAATATGAAGGACTAACTGGTGAATAGGGATAGATAAATCTTGGTAAAACATCACATCATATTAATGAGAAAGGAGTAAAACTATAAATGCAGAGAAAGCGTTAAAAAGATTATGGGGACCAAACATGTACAGAAGCCAGCAGCTCTCTCTCTTTCTCTCTCTCTCTCTTTCTGTATGTGTGTGTGTGTGTGTGTGTGTGCGTGTGTGTGTGTGTGTGGAGTGACACTGCAGTGTTACAGCTTTATCTGCCATGAAAAGGTGAAGCCATGAGTGATCTCCCCAATTTAAAAGCACTCAACCCTTACAACCAGTGAAATGAATACTTTGCATATATTCATGAAACAATTTAAGAATATTATTATATAAAACATTGCTTTAACTTAGCTGCAACAGATCATGAACAATAGCACAACAGTAGAAACATATTTTTGATCAATTTTATACATTTATACACCGAGAGTTTAAAGTAAATGAAAACACAACGAATAACAAATCCCTGCCTTAGAATCCATATTTCGATGTGGTGTCTAATTTTAGTCATCTAATTTTCTCCTACTGAATTTTTGACAAAAACATATCTAGATTCATAGACAGAGATCAGAGTTCAGCTCAGTGCAGAATGCTTGTGTATGACAGTGTCAAGGCAGGTCAGAGAAGCAGAGACAATGCGTGAAATTAAGATCACTGGACTGAAGTACAAGACAAGCATGTGGCAGGAAAATAAACATATACGGCACAACACAAGATGTCATTGTTCTTACATGACTGTTGGCATCTCAACTGTGTGAAGCAAAACCCCCTTCCTACAAACACACACAGAACACAGACACACAAAAATCTTACTTTTCTTAAAAAAAACAAAACAAAACCAGAAATTATTAAAGAAAAAAAATACTTGAATTGTGGAGGAGACTACTGACAAAATTATTCACTATCCTTTTTTGTAGCCTCAGTCAAAAATCCACTAATTATTTCAGTTATATTTTGGCAGCAGAATAGCGAGAGGGAGACAAACAATACCAAATTGTAACAGCACTCTCCAACGGAATAATTTACCTCCAATTCAGCTCGGCAAGCAGCCGGCTCAGCGTCTTAATTAAGCGCTTGGCCAGAGAAGAATCTGAGTCGAATAATGATCTGTGCATGTGGATAAACAGCAGCTATTGACTCTGTAATAGGTAGGTTTCATGGGATTTGTGGTTCAATAGTAATGAGATGAAGTGAGTAGAGCCTTCTGCACACAATGAACTAAGTACTGTCCAGACAGTGGCTTTCAAATGCAATAGCTACTCATCAATACTTTCACACAGGTTTCGTGAGAGGCGAGAAATTTATCAACACCTTAAAAAGGAACATAGGATGCAGGAACACGGTTAAATAAAACGCAGTGATCGATGAGATGTCATGTGTTGCTTTTTTATTTCCTGGACAAAATAAAGTTAAAAAAAAAAAAAACGCTTATGGCTTAGAGAAATATCAGGAAAGTCATTTGCATTAGAGAGAGTGATTTTTAAAGTGCTTTCATCTGTTGTGTAAGCAGGGTTACTTTCAGTGATGTGGGCCACCGTCAGCAGATCGTTTTGGGCAAAGACCCCTCATTAGCAAGGTGACGGCAAAAACAAACAGTATACCTAACCGAGTCTGTGTTTTGTTCCATTTACATAGTTCAAGCCAATCTGCGCCATTTCCCAACATAAGAGCCGGATGCTTTAAAAAGCCAGTTCTCCACTGGCCGTGCCCTCGCCAGTCAACAGCCGCGCATCAATCAGCTACTGAGCTAATTTTGCAGGTCTCTCTCGGATTCTGCTGAGTGCTACATGCAGGTGGGCTAATGCTTTTTTGTAGGCCACCACTCAATTAGAGTGCCACATGCTACAAAACAGCAAACAAATACGCTAGTGCAAAAAAAAAAAAAAAAAAAAAATCATGTATTCTACCTGAGTATGCTGCTCACAGGCTAGGCAACATTAACTCTAAGAAGCTAAAAGTGTGAGTTGAATGCACTGTTGAACGCACTCTTGTGTGAGATGGATCAAGCAGCCAGAATGAAATGAGCCAGAATGAAACGTATGTTGAAGGAAGCGTACAGCTGTAAATACAGCTTACTTACGCTAGGCCTTCTGTTTCCTGCTGTGTGAAGGAGAGTGTGTGAGCATGGCATGGAGGCCTGGTGGTTGGTACTGTGGTATTAGCAGGCTTAGTTAACATTAGGGGCATAAGGCAGCGAGAGGAAGTTGTGGCAGCTTTCCTCGTGTCATTACTCTGAGATGGCTCTAATGGCCGTCCCGCTGGAGAGCCACTTCAGAGGCGACGCTTGCACAAGCGTGCTTCACTTGCACGCTAAGCGCCCCCACGTTCCCGCAGCCTGAGAGCTGCATGCCGTGTGCTGTATGTAAATTCCCCTCATTTATGGCATTATCTGAAGGAGGATATTGTCACTCCACGGTAATGTGCGTGTACATGCTGCCGTCGTCACATGCATGCATAAGAGAGATACCCACTAACACACAATAACATGAGCACAGATGAGAGTGAAGCATGGGAAGAGAGGAGTGGAAGAGAGAAATAAAACAGGGTGACTAATAGAGACACAAGGAGGAGAAAGGGAGGAGGAGAGTGAACCAAAGAGAGGCGCTGTTTTTTTTCTGAGCTGAATAAAGAAATGTCTCTATTGAAAAATAGCCAGGTGGGTAAATTTAACTAGCTCAGCCATTTGCAGAGTGGACGAAGGTGAGGAGAGACGGAGCAGACGGAGATGGAGAGGTGCAGGAAAGGATAGTGTCAAAACAAGACTAAGGGATGAAGAAAGAATTTAAGGAACATAAATAACAGGAGTATAGATGTGTTTAATATAGGCATAAATATGTAGTAAATATGCTTACAATAAAAAGTGACCTGATTTATGGCATAATAAATGATTAAATGAGATACACCAAATCTTTTCTTAGAGTATACGTAAGTATTACCAAATCTGAGACAATGTCCTTTGATGCTTTAGATCCATGGTTCACAATGTGGGGTCTGGGAACTCCCAGGGGTCCATGAAGCTTAACCAAGGAGTCTGTGATACTCACCAATATCAAAGTTGGTCAAAGTTGTAAAATAATGTAAATTTAAATGTAAATATAATACTAGTAAAATAAATCTGTATTAAAATAAATCTATTATTATTATTATTATTATTATAAAATGTTATATGTTACAGAGCAGCTTTCTCATTAGAGTGACATACTGTAGTTGCTACAGACACTACATTACTGCTAAATTGCATGCTTATAGATTATAGATTTAATGCTGACAGAAGCAGAATCAGTTCATCATCCATTATTATCTCCTTCAGTTACAGTGCTTCCCTGTTAATGTGCCTATATATGCAAATGTAGAAGAAAACATATCATTCAGTAGTTTAAAAAAAGGCTTTATGCAGCCTTTTCTCAGTTTTGGCAATAATTTGGACATGTGGCTTATTGGTTTAATTGGTAGGATGTGTTATTGAGAGGTCAGATGGATGTTTGTAAAAGGTGATGACAGACTGACATTACACATGCTATCTCTCATCTTACTAAGAAATCTTGTAGGGTATTTTGGTATGATTGCTGTGTGTGCATTTTTATAGTACTTTAGGCATTTGGGATGCATACAGTGATTACATTTATCTGGATTCAATATGGCTTTAACTATATATGTCTAGAATATAAATACATGAACATTAGCGTTTTGGGGCGACTGAAATTGCTTTGTCATGAATAAATTAATAAAGAGAGTCTGAAAAGCAAACTGTGCTTGACAGACTCCAACCTCTCTGTTTCCCTGTCACTGGTTCTCATCTGGACCTAGTAAGCTTCATTCATGCACAGATCTTTCATTCATTAAAGACAACCATGGCCCTTTGTAGACCTGCAATAAACAGGAGCAGAGAGAAATATTAGAGCGTGTTTATTTATGAATCCGTTAATAATGAGGCACTTGATGAAAATAGCTTTCTCAGCAGTGCACATGCCGAACAAACATTGTGCATTTGGAAGAGATAGCTAGTTAACCTGTGCGACACAGACAAAGCTACAGACACACTAGCAATCAGATTGCTAGCAATTAGTTGAGCTTCTTCTATAAGGTGTCCCTATACAAGACTGTTGCATGGTCTACACCTAAAGTCAGGACATCATCAGTTCTTCTTAAATCATTTCCATTATTCTGTGTTTGTGTTTATGGAATAAGTTAATCTTACAGAGTTGTTCTCAAATATGATTGGTCAGAAGGTGTTGATTAATTTTCAGTAACAGGATAGCTGTAGTGCCGGCATTATTAAGATGAGAGGTTTATATTAATGCACAAATTGTAATATATTATTGTTTCTGTAGTGATGATGGACGGAGCCGTCGACACAACGGATCTTGTCACAGATGAGTTCGTCTGTGCGAGTATAGACCTATCCTTGATGCGCAGATATGGCCACAAACAGTACTCGGCTGGCAGGTTGTCTTCATGCCTGTCTTACATTGCACCCGTTTGTCCTGAATGGTACACACACGTTTAGACTCAAATATATGCATGCAATTTTTGCACATTGAATGCCATGAATATCTGTCAGCCACAAGCTTCTCGAGGTCCTTTGGAGCCATGTCAAAACCTTCATATTTGCTTTCAGCACATCTTTGTAACACTTGCACTGGCCACCGAGAGATTGAGCACTGTGTTCCAGCTGACTGTAGAAACACATCTTAAGTATGCGGTTATCATTCATCTGAACTACATGCCCGGTCCAGCGGAAGAAAGTGATCATCAAAAAACCTTCAATGCCAGTTGTGTCACATATTCTGAGGACCTCTGTATTTGGTATTTTGTCCTGCCATCTAATGTGCGCTGTACGCCCTAGGCAATGCATATAATAGTGATCATATGCTTGTAGATGTGTCGACAATATGGGATCCATGCTTTGGAGCCATAAAGCAGGGTAGTCAAGACCACTGTCTTGTATACTGCAATTTTTGTTCTAACCAAATGCCAGGATCATCCCAGAGACGTTTACAAAGCCTGCCAAAAGCCAGACTTGCCTTAGCCAGGCATGCACTTACATCATCATCGACATTTGCATTTGCGGATACAATGCTGCCAAAGTAGCAGAACTTGTCTATGGCTTTGAGTTTGATGTCTCCTACTGTGATAACTGGAGGTTTATCATCCAGGCTGTCTAACTGAAACAGCACTTCAGTCTTCTTCAACCTGACTGTGAGCCCAAATCTGTTTGCTTTTATTGAACAGCAGCTGGGCATCGGCTTGAGTGTGAGCTAGAAGAGCACAGTCATCTGCATACAGAAGTTCTCAAACAACTGCCAAAAATATCTTTGATTGAGCTTGAAACCGGCACAAGTTGAATACATTACCAGAGCGGATCTGGAGTAGGATTCCCAGTACACCCTCTTGGAAATCAACCAGTAGCATCATTGAGAAGAAAATGCTGAAGAGTAATGGAGCAAGGACACAGCCTTGCTTTGTGCTGTTTGAGATGTCGAACACTTCTGACAGCTCGACTTCCTTCATGAAAGGACTGGATTATCTTGGTAAACTTGTCTGGGCATCCTATCAGCCAGAATCAGCCAGCATCCTAGAAGTCCTGTGGCACAGATTCTTTGTCCCAGATCTTCATGAACAGCTCAACCAGACACATTTGTAATTGGGAGCTGCTATTCTTGAGAACCTCACCAGGAATTCCAGAAGCCTTCTGAGATGGCATTTGGTTAAGGGCACATTGTACCTCTGTTGCTGTGGGCACATTATTCAGATGCTCAGCAATCGGCCACTGAGGTATCTCCAACAGGACCTGGTCATCAAACTCGGACTGCTGGTTCAGGACTGCTTGGAAGTGCTCAGCCCAGCAGTCAAGGATCTTCACTCGATCTGTTAACAGAACTTCATCCATGGACCTGACAGGTGCCTCACTGCCCACACAGGGTCCGTATACACATTGCAGGCCTTCATAGAAAGACTTCATGTCCTGACAATATGCAGCTGATTGAAGTTCCAAAGCCTTAGACAGCCACCAGTAATTTTTCATCTTGCGCAGATTCACTTGTGCATCTTGCTTCACTCATATGTAGACTGATTACTTAGCCGAGTCTTGTCGTTGTCAGTCTTGTATGTGGATTTCTTTATGCAAGTCCACCTTTTTTCAGCACAAAATGGTGGTTCGCTCCTCTATGGGTTCTAAACTCTCCCCTAGTGCTTCCTGCACACATTGTCTGCCCTCCTCTGTGTGGAGCTTGGATACATCCAGCTTCCTTCATCTTACTGCATGGTGACGTTGAGGTGGGCACAAGTCTAGAACCAATATGCTGTGCAATAAAAGGTGGTCAGACCAACAGCTGGTGCCATGCATGGCATTTGAGTTCTCGTTCCCAACAGAATGCTGTCCAAGAACCTTCAGTCATAAGTTGGAGTCGCGCCATACACGAGCACTGAAGTCTCCAAGCAGAAAGACCCAATGCTTGTAGGGCACGGACCATCAAAAAAGGCTTCTTTGTCTTCATTTGATGCGGTCAGCGTGGGTGCGTAGGCACTAATAAATACTGGATTATGATTGTGCTTCAGCTTCAGTTGCACAGTCATCAATCTTGGTGAGATCCCTCATGGTCGCACCTCCAATTGTGGCAGTAATGCATTTCTGATGGCAAATCCGACATCTACTTGACTGGGTTGCCCCTCAGGCTGTCCAATACAAAAAAACATGCAGCCTGCTCCGACCTCAGTCAGCTCGCTCTCTCCAGAGATTCTGGTTTTGCTCAAGGCAGCAATGTCAATGTCGTATCGTGCTAGCTCGCGTCCAATTATTGAAGTTTGACTGTCCCTGAAAAGGGCTGCTCTGTGACCTGAGCAGGATATGAATGCTGCTGTCTTTCCACTTCAGCAACAGGTGACCATCACACCCAGGCCGCCTATGTGCAGGTCCGTGGCTAGATGCTGCCAGTGGTATCCTCCCCTGCACTCGGCCATTGCTGCAGGACTTGAACATCTGTGATATACCGTCACTGAGGAGTTGACCCGTCCCACACTCTCTTCCTTCACTGACCATTGTCTGCAGGCTCAGCAACTGAGATGTGCAAACTGTTGAGTGAAGGCGCAGCAAGTTGGCTGGATGTGATGCTGAATAGCAATCAGGCTGCCCTCTGAAGTGACTTGCGGCTACTGTGCTGCATAGCTATCCTCGCTCTTGTCATGACATGTAGATCCTTGGCCAAGAACACCTCAGCAGTCTTCGCCAGAGCAAACGTTAGCTGACCTTTCAGAGTTCTGACTAGGCCTGCCCACCTCATGAAGCACGCTTGGTGATACTTCAATGCAAGCATTTTCATCACTGATGGAGTAGCCTAGCAGGCAGTCCCCTGCTAGGTCATTTCACGCCCCTCATCACGGTGAGGTGTGGGTCAGACTACGAGAGGCGTGTTTCTATAGTAACAGCTCATTCATAGGCACTTGTATGGTGGACATTCCACATACTCTAATGCTAAGAATAAACATATTTATAAGAATAGAATAAATACAAAGTGTTAATATTTGGCAAAGAAAAACAAAGAATTGTTGAAGCTTATGATATGGAGACATTCATTTTTAATTTGTGGAAGGAGTCTCCAGTGTCATAGATTTATAACAGTCCATAGGTTTTCCACCAAGTGAAAGTCTTCAGCACAGAGGACTTTGCACTTTTTATGGTTTCTCAGTGACATGACAACAATGTGATTTTGTCTTATTAACTTCAAGAGAGAAAAAAAAGAGGTTATTGAGGGAACATTTGCTAGTGACTGCTTTAACATAAGTGATAACAGGAGCCTTACTGATGTTCCATAACATTAAATGTAATTAAAAATGGTTAAAATGCATGACATGTCTTTCATTAATCCAGTAAAAATTTTAGCCCACAAGTTTTTTTTTATTTTTATTTTTTTTTTAATTCTTTACATATTACAGATAGCAGTGAGTGGAAATGGAAGTGCTTCTTCTGGAGGTGAATCCTATCCTGATCATATTATTGATTGAAATAATGCAAGGCACTTAATTCTGAAATCTTATATGCATTTAAAACAAGACCCCAGTGAAGCATTATCTTTATGCATGTTATTGGCTTGTGTGAAAGCTCTGAGCTGCTTCACACTCAAATTCACTGGTGTCATCATAAGCTGTCATTTTGAGCATAAGTAAACAAGTTTTTTTTACTTCTAGTTCAGTACAATTGAATAGCTTTTCATCAATGGCAAGCTGTTTGGCAAGACATGGCTCTGGGTCAGAAGTGAGTGGAAGACATTTTAGACAAGGGGTTGGGGTTATATCTCATTTTCAGGAGCCAAGTCACTTAGTTTTGGGGTGAACTGAATAATAGAGCTGCCACAAAAGTCTGTTTTTAATCAAAACAATGACTATATTGTTGTTATGTGGCTTAACAATATTTGCCAAGTAACCTGTAATGTATATTAAACTACACCCAAATAGCCTTGTACAGCAGCACTATAATTGTAGATGGGGATTCTATAGAGAGGGATGGCTTATTTTGGACAAAGGGAAATATCTATCTATCTATCTATCTATCCATCTCTATCTCTCTCTACACATATATATATATATATATATATATATATATATATATATATATATATATATATATATATATATATATATGACCCAAAGTATGTGGACACCTGACCGTCACCTACATATGTGTTTGTTGAACATCTCATTCCAGATTTATTTCCCCTTTTCTGTTATAATAACCTTCACTCTTCTGGGAAGGCTGTAGGGAGCATGGCTGTAGGGATTTGTGTTCATTCAGCTACAAGAGCATTAGTGAGGTCAGGCACTGATGTTGGGTGAGGAGGTCTGGGTGTTCAGTGGGTTTGAGGTCAGGGCTCTGTGCAGGACACTCGAGTATGACCACTCCAACCTTAATACACCATAATACTCCATATTCATGGAACTCGCTTTGTGCACAGGGGCATTGTCATGCTGGTACAGGTTTCAGCCTACCTTAGTTCCAGTGGAAAAAAAAAAAAAAAAAAATATATATATATATATATATATATATATATATATATATATATATATATATATACAGAGAGAGAGAGAGAGAGAGAGTGAGAGAGAGAGAGAAAGAGAGAGTCCTGAGAACTACAGGCTTTTCTGAACTGAAATATTTTGAAATAAGTTTCCGTTTGCACGTATTACGAGAAGTCACATTATAGCATTTTAAAATCTGGTTACCACCAAAAGTGAAATGGGAGAAAATCACATTTAAAGAATTCATCCCAATTCCACTGTGCCCAATTCGCCCATCTACGGCACCTCTACATTTATAACCTAATCTACATGCAAAAACAGCATTAATGCCAAATGTTAAAGAATTATACATTTAGAGTGGGAAATGAGTTATTACTTTGATCATCAGCATCATCATGACATTTAAACACAAGCCTCACTTGTGTTGTCTCACTGATGACTGTCTACTCTTACATCGGTGGGGAAATAATTTCTGACTCATTCAGTGAGTTCTGTTCTGTTGACTAAATTTGTTGTTATTAATGTTTTTTTTTCAAGTAATTCAAACATTTTAAAACTTTTTCTGCCATCATCTGTACAGAGTGTGTAAGCGCTCTTCTCTGTTTTGACAATGTCAGTGCATTGCAAACACGTTGACACCCAGTATGTGATTACGAACTGAATTGATTAGGCTCATGACCATTTCAGTATGGTGTGTAACTAGCCAAAGCTTGATCAAATCAAAAGAAAAGCACACTTAGCTAGCAAGGTTTTAGATATTTTTAGGCAGTCTGACTGAATTTATTGCTGCATTGGGTAAACTGTGTTTTCTTTCCAAATGTAACTTTTTAAGACAGAAAGCCAAGGCAAAGTTAGACAGAAGCCTAAATAATGACATTTCCACCTAATTTTGGTAAAATATGTTTATGTTTTATTAAAGTAGAGATGTTGAAGTATATTAGTGGCAGAAAAACTTATTTTGATCAAAACCCGATTTTTGGTCTTTTCAGAAATTCAGCCACAGCAACACCGCATCATATGTGCAGCGTGTGTGTGTGTGTTTTCACTAAGTCTGTAAAGACATAGTATCACTGGAGCACAAATAGCCTTGACACTCACAACAAATGAGCAGCCTTTATCTTAGCACCACCACTCTTCTGCCCAAATCTGTGAATATGAACTCGCTGTTCTGTACTGGTCAAGCAGGCCTTGGTGAATTCAGTCAGACGTGGGTCTCTTTCTGTGCCATCTCTAAAGCAGCAGGCAGATTGCTAGTTGAGCTTGTCCGACTAGATGAAAGATGGCAGAGGAGTGACACTGGGGGACGATAGCCCTGGTGACACATGCACTACTCTCCTCTCACTCATTCCTTTTCTGCAATGCTCCCTGGCTCCACTCATTTACATAATACACTTCTGACACCTTTACTTTATTCATCAATCACCAGGCTTCTCTCCCAGTCTACCTTTTGTCTGAGCATGTCTCTGCTCCATCAGGACCTGCACAAAAGATTAATTTCACAGGTTTTTTTTCCCCATCTCCTCTTCCCCTCCTCTATATTCCTCTGCTTTTTCCCACCTCCCTTCTCCTTCCTTTCATTTCAAAGATACAAAGCTCAAGAAATGACAGAAGGAAGATAATGAAAACAACAATGCGAGCAATTTTTACTCCTGCAGGTCGCATCACTGGATTTTCCTCTCCTCCTTTCCCTCCTCCTTCCTCGTTTCTGCGGAGGCGCTGCCATCTGTCTAGGGTTCACACTGCCACCTCATGCTTTAATCTGCATCCACGCAGCTTTGGGCCCACCACCTCACTGAATTCATCTACGTCTGTCTCTACCACCCCAACACTAATCTTGTGCTTTCCTACATACTTTGGAATTACTTAGCATGCTTAATGTTTTTTTTTAACCTGGACTCTCTTCTTTTTTTAGTGTTCATTGTGTACTTGTTTGTAGATACCTGCTTTTCAACGGTGCGCGGTTTTGCTTGCGACATGTGTCAGCATTAAACGCTCACTGAAACTGTCTTCCTTGTGCAAACAGCAACAACTGTGACAAGAATAAGGAAAAAATGCTGATAAACATATACGCTCTCTCAGTGAAAATGGATTCCCAGTGGTCTACCATCATCAATACGACAACAGCCAGTCAGGGTGTGTTTCCTGGTTTTCACATTTAGGGACAAATACAAGGCAGAGGTTACATCTTTCAGGGAGACAAAGTAGCTGTATGGTTGTACTATTTTAAACAGTCCACATGGTTTGTAGGTCTAGCAGCTTGAAGGACTGGGGCACTAGATGCCTCGGGCCAGGACATAGACATAAGCAATACAGTGAAAGTATTCTACTCATTCCACCATAACAACTCAGCAACTCAACTGCTCTAGATAGTTTACAGTCACACTAGAAATTTCTTGTTTACATCTCCTGGAGATATTGGCTGGACATGTGCCGGTGCAGGCCCTCCCATTTATATTTGCATTACATTTAGCAGATGCTCTTATCCAGAGCGACTTATAAAAAGTGTAAACAGTTAAAGGCTCTGTGATACCAATCATCTCATAAATCTGCAAAAGATTCATAACCTAAAAGACAAGAGACAAATGCTAGTTTGTACAAATGGTCTACTGTAAGTGGCGACACAAAGTCAGTTTCAAACCTGGATGTATAAACAATACAAAATCAGTAACAAATGAATAAAAGAAGAATTTAGATAGATAGATAGATAGATAGATAGATAGATAGATAGATAGAAATAATACCCATTACTGAAAAATCACAATTTTATATGTGATCATCATAGATAGACATGTGAGTAATATTTGAAAAATGTGAAAGTTTTTAAATTACAAAATAATTGTCTGAAAATAACTCACTCACATTCAGTAGCCCCTTTATCCTGCTCAGGGACACAGTGGATGTTGTAACACTGGGTGTGAGGTGAAAAAACACCCTGGATGGGACACCACCCAGGACAGCATGCACACATACATTCACACATTCATTCATACCTAGGGGCAATTTACAATATCCAGTCCACCTACTGGCATGTTTTGGGAGGTCAGAAAAAAACAGGAAACCTGGAAAAAACCCATGCAGACACAGAGATAACATGCAAAACTCTGCAGAGACTGTTCAGGATTAAACCAGAGACCCTGGAGACATAAGGTGGCAACGGTATCTGATGTAGCACTGTGCTTTAATATGTATTACACGTCAAAAGTCCAATAAATGTGACATACTGTATATGTGAAACATATGTGAATGTGTATAAAATTTACATGTGAAGTTCCTGTGAACAAGGAATCCAAGGTAAATGTTATCTATTAAACTGTTTGAAAGTCTTTGTGGAATAGAGACATTGGGCCAGTGAGGGTGGCAGTGGTACATATCGTTAGTTGTACAGCAGAAGGGGAGATAAAATGGCACCCTATGTAGCAGCTACTATGATACCTATGCAAAGGAACGGCCATGTTCATAAAAAAATTATGCTGGTTGAGGCAGCTTTGCTGATGCAATTCGGCTTTCCTAAGTTCATTTTAGAGTACTAAATCAAGTAAACACAAAGTTTTGTACATTTGGAGTTTGCTGTCAATCTACATTGCTTACTAATCTGTCTGAGTTAACTTGCAAAACACAATACCATTGAATCCACTGACAGAGGACCATAGAATTCAAAGTTGGGTCAAGATGCGTTATATAACATATCACACATGCTAAAATTAAAGCTTTATCCATTTTTTAATTCTGCACATCAATGTGAAGACGTATTTCTTCAGAAGCCAACAGTAGTGTTAATGGTTGTTAAGGCAGTTTGGCTGCACAGACCTTGAAAAATTGAAAGCATACAGAATGAAGACAGATATGAAAACTATTCTGCATATGAGTAGGAAATACAACAAGAACTTGTAATATGTGCTGACAATAATAGACACACACCGCAGTACTCAACAAACACCATTAATATGTAATTGAGAGAAGTTTCATTCTGGGAAACTATTGTTTATTGTCCTCTGTTTGTCCTCACTCGTGCTTTTTCGATCTCTCTCTCTTATTTCAGTGCATCACATTCCCTTTCACTGTTTCCCTTTCGCCTCCTCTCCATTTCTCTTTATATCCATCCACTTTCTCTCTCTCACTCCCCACCACTTGCTATCTCCTCTGATCCTATCCCCCACTCTCTCACTTTCTTTACCTGCCCTGTTCACACACTTTCCTTCCTCTACTCCTGTCCCCCACTCTGTCACTCCTCTTTCTCTCTCTCTCTCTCTCTTTTTCTGAAAATGACTGCTCACCTCCCACTGCAGGTGGTGTAGGGGAGGCGGCAAGGGAAGTGAGTGGTTTGATTTATCGGAGGCTGTCAGCCCCTGGGAGGATTGGAGGCTATGGGAGGGTGGCGTCTCCTCCTTGGCCCCTTGGCTGGCTATGAGGCAGACCCCATCTCTCATTAGGAGAGCAGAGCAGCTCCACTTGAAAGTGACATTCACACTCCCGTCTCCAACTCACAAAATGCAAAGAGATGACAGCCCCTCACCACTTAAAAGCCAGGGTCCCTCTTTTCAGGCCCGGGAAAACATCAATTTATTACATTAGGTTTGGCAGATATCCATACGATACCTATACGGCTCAAACAACCCACCCACCCCGTCACTCTATGCTTCACACACACACACACATTTCTCGCGCTTGTCCTGTCGTTCCCTTCATCACCTCGTTCTGCAGCCCACCCACTCGTTCTCCTTCCACACCTCCTTACTGCTGTCACCCTCTCCCCTACCAAACACCTTGTTTGCTTGGTGGGATTTTAATTCACAATTAGTGCACAGATGCTTGCAAGGCAAAAGGGACAAAAGTTTTTTTTTTTTTTTTTTTTTTTGGGGCGGGGGGTGGTTTGTCAAAGCAGGTGCAGCTTGCTACGGCGAACAGATCAGCCCTAACATCTGAAATATTGAACAACCCTTAAGACCCATGCTACTATTTTGAGAAATTCTTCCTTGGTTACTCCTTGTACAATTCTGTTTACATAATATACTATATATTTTGTCTTTCTTATATAAAATTGAGCTTTAGCACGTAGAACGATAGTTGAATGCCCCTCTGTTATCTTCGATTCTATTGCTATCATTTCAAATATTTGTGCGTAGAGACTTGAAGAATTTCAAGATGTTGAAGAATAAAGGTCTCAACACTATGAAAACAATGATACAGTCTAATAATTTAAGTTTAAATTTATATGTTTTTACATTTATGATTAGTATCAGCAAGGCTGTCAAATGCTGACAATACTGCCAAAAATTGTAAATATTTTTATATTTTATATGTATATGATAGAAGTCATGTTCTGAACACATGGATACATTCAAACTTTAGCATTTGACATTTTTCAGAAGTATAATGGGTCCAGCACACTGAAGCATGCATTCTCTGGCTTAGCCGCTGCTACTGACTAATTAGCCAGTAATAATTACCATTTTTCAAGCAAATGGAAATCAGTCTCCATTATTCAACACAATAGCAAAGCAATATTATCTAGCAATAGTGAATGTAGTGAGAGGAGAGTGGGGGGGAGATCATATCCTTACCAAAGCTGTCAAACCAAGAGCAAAGAGAAGAGGGGACGAACAAGTGAAAGAAAGTGAAGTAGGACCTGGAATGATGGACATGGGAAAATGAAAGAAAGAAATCAATCAATTAAGCCCATTTTACAGAAATGAGCGGGCAAAGCATGCAGCGGAGGAAGTCGGGCGGAAGAGGAGGTGACGGACGCATGCTGGAGAAAGCAAAAGAAGTCATTTTCTTTTCTTGTCTTCCATGCTTCGTCCTCTCCATCTCTCTTTAAAGATCGGCAGCATGTCGGGAGGGGATGGGGAGCGATATGCAAAACGGGCCCTCCATAACCAAAGTAGCCTGCAAAATGAGGTGTCAGCATGTGAAGCTCATTGATGTATGAATGCGAAAAATCAAAAGCGGCAGCAGACAGACAGGGCTAAAGGTGAGACAGGCACGATGTGAGCAGCTGTACGTCTACGTCAAGGTGTTGGCATACTAGCCCTCTCTTTCTCTCTCTCTCTCTCCTTCACCTCTTTATTTATTTATTTATTTATCTCTATTTCTCCTTCTTCTTTAGTGGAGGGGCCAAAGCCTAACAAGGTACACAGGCCACAGGACGATGAAAGAATTCTATTCATGGAAATGATCATGCTCCCTGAGGAATACCAACTAATTTGTTATAAGGACAATACTGTTTCTCCTCCCAGTAGGTCTCATCCACAATGTTAAAGAATATCACTCTTTATTGTGTGCAAATTCCAATTTTGCTCTGTGCACAAAGCTATTATGGAAGTATTATTCTCGGATCTTACCATTTCTAGTGTGTGGTGATGAAGTGGTGAAAAGTGATTTGCTTGAATGTTGTCATGGATAAAACTATTGGAAGGGACATCTCATATATATATATACATATACAGTATATGATCAAAAGAACAAGGTGATTCCATCTTCATCTCCAAAAATGCATGAAAGTCATATGCAAAAGCTGCTACAAAATATTTAACTTGAATTTTGACCTGTTTTGGAATGGACAGTGTTTTTATGACTGGAAGAGTGTAGAGTTAGCCATGTTATGATAGATGTACATACATATATAAAAAGCATGCTCAATTTCCTTTTCATACTTATTTAAAAAGAATATTGGTAAGTGTAGGGCTAGGGTGGTATGAAAATTTCAGAGTATCATAACCACATCATAGTGTAAGCACTCCATCTCAGTCTGGGGTAAAATAAACATACAAACTTGGCCAACTTGTCCTTCTAACCAAGTGACTGAATCTGTCTTTAGTCATCTATCATCATATAGCAAGCTAATTATACAGATGAAGGACATTCAAGCAAAATGATATTTTCCTACATTAAAGGCATTTTCTTGCATTACTAGCTAGCTAGCTAGCTTTGTTTGGGTTTTTTCTAATGTAGAAACTTAACTAGCTAGTTTTGTTTGGGAAAAACATCACCAGATAGCTAATGTTGTTGGATGTTGGTGATCTCCTACTATTTAAAATGATCAAATAATATCAAATGATCAATAAAATGGTCCAACTGATTTACTCCTAATAAAACAGACTAGCAAACAGTAGTGGCTATGAGTCTTTAGCAGTATATCCTACACAATAGAAGAGAAGGAATCATACTGATTAGCAAGATATTCTAATGCAATTATAACAGCATTTTGAAATAAGCATTCAAACACATTAGCTCACTAGCTAGCAAAGGTAACAGGAACAGCAAAAAGCAAGCTTTGGAAGCTTAATTGTCAGGCAAATCTATCTAAGTGAGTAAGTGAGTGAAATTCTTTCTTTCTTTCTTTCTTTCACTTTTTGCTGGCTTGTATACTGATGCCCTTGAACTATTTGCATGTATAAATGTGTCATGTATTTAAGATCTTGTGTTCTTTGGCTACTGTTGTGCCCAAATTTCTTCTTGGCAATCAATAAAGTGTATGCATATGTATTTATGTATGTACGTATGCATCTATCTATCTATCTATCTATCTATCTATCTATCTATCTATCTGTCTGTCTAGCTACCTGACAGTTCAATTAAATGTTTTTGTAACATGCTGTACTTGTTGCACTGACCACACATTTTTACGCATTGCTTTGAGGATCCTAACAGTCGCCATGTATAAGCCTCCATCATTCAACTCCAGCTGGAGAATAAATGTGATCATCACACTGGGAACTTTATTGATGATCAAACCTGGCAGTCAGTGAAACAGCACATGATGCTACTTTTATTGAACTGTGAAAAAAGAAAAATCGAAACGAAAAAAAAAAAAAAATTAACTATAACTACCTATCTGGAGCAAATGGTGAGACAGCAAAAATTAGAAAGAGATAGTGATGTTAGGAGTGGTTAGTGCTAACACTGCTGCACAGAGACAGATTAAGGTTACTCTGATCTGTACTACAAGCAGTATTTCCACTATGGATTACATCCTATAACACAGTGTTAAGCAGGATACAATATATAAAAATGCGTGTATGAATTTCCTCTTTTTCTTTATTTGGACGTGACACAACCATCTTTATTAATGCACTTGCTACATGACTGCACATTAACACATGTGGCATGGTGACACAGAGACACAAAAGCTGCAGTCAAACTCATCTATATGCTTTCAGAAAATGTTGTGCGTGTTCAGTAATTTGCTCCTTTGTCATGCCGGCTGACGCAGTAGACATTTGCATGCCCCCTCCCTCTAGAGTGGGTGGATAAAGGATGACTCCTGTAATGCACTCAGTATTTGTGGCAGGGGCTGATTGATAAAGTGGAGCTCGCTGTTGTGCAACGCTCATGTCTGGCCAGAGGGCCACAAACAGAGAGAAAGTGAGAGAGAAGGTAGAGGAAAAGGCAGTATCAATGATAATAAAATAGATTTAGACAAGACAAATTGAGATGACGGAAAGGTGACAAATGTAAAGCAAAATGGAGAGTAAAAGAAAGCGGAGCGAGGAAAGGAGAAAGAGAGGGAATAATAGAGAAAGAGGCGAGTGAGTAATCCATGGCTGGGAGAGAGTGGGGGTAGACGGGGGAGTCGGTACAGGCTGCAGTGCTGAAATGAGTTCTTAAGGTATGCTCCTGGGTGCAGGACTTGTAAAGCAGATGTCATTCTAATAATGTGGAGCTGGTGAACATGCTGGGCCTAAACCCGCCAGGATGAAGCCTCAAGCCCTCGTGCTAGCGACTAATGCCATTTTATGAGGCGCCATCTTATAAAGACAATGCCCGCCTGATGCCACATGCTTAAGCTCGTCAGCTGCAGGCACCACCAAGCATTTGCTGGAGGGATTTTATTTCATTATTTCATAAGCCTCAATTTTGAAATTTGATTCAACCTCCGTCACTAAAAGCTGCAGTTTTCCCTCTTTTCCCAGGTCAGGAACACCTTCAGGGCCTTCTGTCGTCCAGCTGTGATCTCGTCTGTGAACACGCACACACATACACACGCACATGTACAACTTCTCTAAAGTTTTGAGCAACACTTATTAGAAGTTTTTTGTGAATACTGTATGGCTCTTTTAAAGTCTCAGGACCTGATTTGTTTTTCAGTAATTTCTGAGTAATTGCACAAAATCTGCATTGACTTGGACAACATGTTGATGTGAAAAGAGAACATGTAATATTAGCAGATTTATATAGTCCAGGTAACCTGGCATTAATTACAGTGTGAGGAGGCAAGGCTATATGAGTGCAGTGATGCTTTACGAGTTGTCTCGAGCAGTGGGAGTGCTTGTGTTTTTTCCGTCCCACTCTCCAGCTCTCACCCATTACCTGACAGCTCTGGGCTCCGGAGTATAGCTTAATAAAAGTTAATCATGAGAAACTTGCTCATTAATTACATTTCTGGTGGCGGCCTAGCACAATCCCTCATATTCTGTACTCAATCCATTCTTTCTTTCTGTCTTACTTTGAAATGGACACACACACACACACACACACACACACATTCACAGTGAGATGTTTCCATGGCCTCAAGAAAAACTGCAGTTGAAGACCTGGGTGGCAGTGGGGTTGCTTGGCCCACAGACGTTCACACACAGTGGTGGCTCTGTCCAAATCACAGCAGGGTTTGGTACTGGGATCCAGACATGAAAGCGTAAAAGATGTGCTCCCGGCACTACTGCATGGCATAGCGTGCAGTGGGACACTTGCAATTAAGCACACACAGTTACTGTATGTGACCCATGTGCCTAATGCCTTGCATTATTTTACCTTGTAAATCATCTGAAATGAAAAAGCTGTCTATGTGTTTGTGCACCTATTTATTTTAACTTGCCAAAAGGTCTTTCATTACACTGGACCTGTCTTGGACAGGTTAATCTCTGGTGACCTATGAGACAAATTAAGAATGAGATGGATATGAATGTAAACAGTCTGGGCAGTATAATGGTAGGATGCTTAAATATGAATTATTACAGGGCTTCAGCTTTCCAGCACACCATCATTTACTTAGCATCACTTTATTTGAAACACTCATGGTTTTATTTGATTATATTTTAATAGCTCTGTTCCTCCAAATGCTTACAAAGGTGTATGTATATAACTCTAATCACACATTTTAAAGAAACAAAACATGGACATTAATATATTCCTTGGTTTTGTAATGGCTTCAAAAACTCAATTTCTTACCTGGATTTATTGTTACGGTATCTGTATTAGGGAATTCCAGCCTCACAGCTTCAGGGTCCTCAGTTCGATTCTGACCTTGGGTTATTTACTGTCTTTTTGGAGGTTTGCAGATTCTCTCCATGTCTGCGTGGGTTTCCTTTGGGTTCTCCGGTTTCCTCCCACCTCCCAAAACATGCCAGGAGGTGGATCGTAGGAGTGTAATGATCTGACAGTTTAAGTGTATGCATTATTATTGAAAAATGACAAACAACTGATGTGTAAAAATAATTAATATTTTTAAACTGATGTGGAAATAACTTAATAGGTGCAATAGCAAGGTGATTTGCTTGTAACTAATACTTTTAAAATAGTACTTCTCTACATTATCATCATTGACGAATTAATGGTAGGCCTACCCAAGATTCTGAACAAAGTTAGTCACATATCAATCGGAGGTTACTGAATTAAATCATATTAAAGCAGGTTCAGACATATCGTCAAATATTAAATCAGTACCTTATGAATTGAAATGGTATTATATCACGTTTACACCACTAGTGGATTGGTTCTGCTAAATTGGCACTAGGAGTGTGTGAATGTGTGTGGCGGATAGACTCCAGATTCATAGTAACCATGATCAGGATAAAGCAGTTACTGTGACAAAGAATGAATAAATGAATGAATGAATGTGCAGTATACTAAGTCTGGAACTAGAGGGTAGTTTAGAGTAAACTTTGGCTGAGTCAAGAGATCCAAATTTGCTAATCTATTTTTGTCACATTTTTTAATCTTCCATATATTTTAAGATCTTTGTTAACCCCAGGAGCCATTTATGATATTTTGTGAAGGTTTGCATGTCTGTATCACTGTGTGTGTGTGTGTGTGTGTGTAAGGCCTCTTATGGGAGTGAGATGCTAATTGGAAGCGAGTTGGTGTCTCTGCTGCATTTTCAGGTGTGAAGAGTATGCAGCACCCGTGGAAATAGCACATGTTCACAGGGGGCACAGAGAGTAGGTGTTAGTGAGAAAAACTGCCCCGGTGACACATTATGGCATCAACAGCTACTCCATAGCTGTCATTCTGACCATTACACCTAGTGATAAAGACAAAAACAATGTGCTTGAGTTTTCTTGGGGTACTGACAGGACAAGGTGCTAAACTCAATGAATACCAAGCCCTTATTATGGATAAATAATTATCCTGATGTGAAATATTACAGCTATTAATAACAACTGTGGTCATGATTTTAATGCAGCTTTCTCTCTCACACTGAAGAATTGTGAACCCAGTATTTCTGGCCAAAAGTGTTATTATGATGTGCTAGATTTTACACTATAAAGCATCAATGGTTATTTTATTAAAAATGATTTAATAAGGAGACTTACAAAAAAAACAGCCTATGAATTTAATGTATTCAGGAAACAGTGATAAATATTGGACACAATCAAGAAGTTGTAATGTAAATCCTGCAAATAGAAGAGAAATTAAAATGCAAGCTTAGCAATAAAAAAATATGATGTACTATAATACATAATGCTAATTTTAGCCATCATGATCGCTGTGATGATATCTGCAACTGAACCAAATCTCACTTTAGGACAGAATGGAGTGGATGTGATTGATTGTGGGAAGGATGGCATTTAAAACGAGGGCACAGGAGGGAAGCTGGGTGGTAGCGATGCAATAGCCAGCTACTTTGGCCATATCCCTGCTGCTCTCTTATTCATGAATGAAACTTGTATTTTGAAATCATCTCACATCTTCCAAATAGGCTGGACTGGAATTTTCAGAGGATACAATTACTTGGAAATTGCAGCTCTGCTAAACATAATCTGATATAATGGGGTATTGGTAATGAAGCTGAAATGATTAAACATATTTAACTATTTAGTGCTTGCAATCCTGATTTTATAACCACTTAGCACCTGGGAATGATGGCAGTTTATAACGTTTTGCATTTGAAATGATGTCCATAAAGCAGCCCATGGGATTAGTGTTAATTATTGGTTATTACTAATGCATTTCTGTACTGTGACCTCAGAACTTTTGCTTTTTTAGTAAACCTGGATGGGCTTTCAGCTGTGCGCTTGTCCCCATCAACGAAGTAATAATTGTTTTAAAAAATCAGCAGTGACACCAGTTATGAGGTGATATCATGACATGGATAAAAAATCATACATGCTACTAATCTTGACCAAAAATATTTAATCTACACATGTATGTATGTATGTATGTAACCCATATTTAGCTGGAGGAGGATGTTTCCCATAAACACTGACCTGAACAGATTAAAAATCTCTGCCCAGACAGTGTAAGAAAGCACACAAAACAAGGGACACTGACAAAAAGAGATCCTTGTGATGCCTCTCAAATGTAAGCCGTAGACAAAGGTCTGGCAACTGTCTGAACTTATTTACATCTCTATTAATCGGGAGGCTCTTTAGGGCACAGGGCTGGAGAGGGGGGGGGGGTCCCTTCTGAATATAGCACTCCTGAAACACTGGAGCAAAAGGGTTTTGTTGAGGCTCAAAAGGACACTGTGCTTTTAGCGTGAGATGGTGGGAGAGGGCAGCGGGGGGTCACAGCTTAATATTCCAGACATCTTTAAAAGGAGAGAACAAGAGAAAACATGAAGGAGATAAAGAAAGGACATGCAATAATAATAAATATGCAGGTCTGCGAAGGTGTTTCTAAATGGTAAACAATGTACTGAAGACTATTTTATGGTTAATGAGCAGGTGTACTGTGCTGACATAGCCACTCTTCCCTCTCGACAGAGGCAGAGAGCTTTTCCCTCTCTACCATCTCCCTACAGAGGCTGGCCAGTCCATGTCTGGAGCATCTATACTGTTTGTTGACTTGCCATATGACACAACACAGGGAAACCTAGGTAGGAAACACAAGCTGAAACTGGAACACAGGAGCATATTGTTAGACTAATATATCAGGCCATGTAGGCCTGATATTTAATTAAGACGAATGGAGAAAATGAGACCTTTCCTTTTATGGCTGTTTCCTATACTCATGCACACTTCTATAGTAAGTTCATATCGCCATTTTAATCATTAACCACCGTGTTCTCCACATTTTATATATTATAAGCTCTAGACAGTTTTTACATTGTGACCCTTTTCTAATTTTTAACCTTTTTTAAAAAAATATTTTCTATCTCCATTTCATATCTCACTTCTCTCACCCCTTCTCTCACCCTCCCATCCCTCACTCTATCTCTCCCTTGTCCTCACCATGCAGATCTGTATATTCACAAATGAGAGCTATTCATCCTTGCCCGCAATGGCATTCTTCAGCTGTCCTCGCCGCTGCCTCAGCCTCTCCGCTCCGGCCTTTGTGCTCAGCGCGAAGCCCCTTCATCCACACTGTTCATCATCTTGATGGTGGAGCTTTATCTTGCTTTAGTGCAGCTGCTTTCAGCCTATCAAAAGTGCTGAGGGATACAAGGAGAATGGAGAGAGAGAAAAAGAGAGACTGAGAGGGAGAGAAAGAGAGACAGAGAGAGTGCAGGAGATAGCGGGGAATGGCCAGTGCCCACTAGAAGGGATAATTTGTACTTTCTCAATAAATAAGGAGGACAGGCTAATTACTGGCTTAACAAGGGCAGACCGTGGATCCTCATGTCAAAAGGACAGGCATAATTATCAACCATCAAAGTGCATTCATATGGCAGCACAAAGGAGAGAGGTGGATGGAGAGAGAGGCAGAGTGAAAGAGGCAAGGGAGGGGGACTTGTGGCAAATGGATCTGGCTAATAAACATTGGTGAGTGCAGCATTATGGCTGTAGCTGAAGATGCAGGCACATTAGAACTCTCTGACATGGCGAGACTGGGTCCAAAAAGACAAGAGGCATGCTCCGGAAGAGGAGGAGAAAGGGGAGAAAGAGAGGAGGATGGTAATTAAAAGCCTGGCTGGCGGCGGGCTGAGGCATGGGCTGGGTGAAAGAGGACTCTGCTAGTGGTCTTAAAGGTGACCCTTTAAGAAAGCTGAGGGCATTCTATTTGAGATGCCCTCTTTTGTAGAACGAGCCACAATAGCTCGAGATCACCAAGACTGGAGGTCAGCAGAGGTCAGAGAAGTTGGGCTGGAGCGCCTTTGAATGCTCTGTCAGACACACCGAGGACAGAGTAACACCAGGTGGGTTGTGACCAATTTAATTTGGATGAATTGAGCATGAAGAGTGCCCATATTTAAAAGGGGAACCAATCAATAGCCACCGTTCTTTGTGTAAAACAATGAGGGAGAATTCCTGGCCCTCTCTGTAAAGCGTGAGAGAGACTGTAGGGGCTGATGAAGGAAATGAGGTCTTGCAGAGGAGAGTGGGGTGGAGGAAAAGGGGCAGTGGATGAGAATGAGGCTCAGATGGGGTTAGAGGGAAGGGCTGAAAACCAGGCTAGGACAATGTCAAGATTATCCAGATTCACGTGGATGCGCCAGTAATGGCATATCTATGAAAACACACAAAAAGACAATAAATAGAAATAAATAGAAATTAAAAATAGAGAATAATCGTTTCTCTGTAACAATATACAGTAAAGGACACTTGATTATATAGTGGTGGGTTACTTTCATTAAATCTTTTTAGCTGTTATTCATGTAATATTTTTTCCTATACTATACTATATATATATATATATATATATAATGAATAAAATTTTCATTCATTATTTATTAAACAAATTAAAATGCATGCACTACTAATGCATTTTATTAATTGATCTTTGTGCATCATATCATCAATATAAGAGATTTAAAACATGACAGAACAGAAAATAGATTCACTTTTTTCACTTTTGACAGTGTTCTGATCTGTATGTGATCATTCTATGAATCCTTTTATGCATGTCTGTTTTTCTTTTGGTGCCCATAATGTGTTCATTTTACCAAGAAGTTTGGCTACAGTAAAAACAACTCAAATATAGGTGCATCTGGAGTGCACTCCCAGTTACTGACTGACACTGGAGGAGCTACAGTAGGTTTGAGTAGGTTCGGTGTGAGTGTGTCTAAATGAGTAGAAAGAGCTTTAATGGCAGACAAATAATAAAAAGCAGAGCAAACATCCGGGCAGAGGAGAACCTTAAGCCCTAGATTGGGTTTCACAGGAAATGGGCAGCAGGGATACAAACACACACACGCACAGAAACCCAAAGTGTAGACCACAGCCAAGCTGACTAACAGCCAGCTCTCTACTGGATAAAGGTGCAGGCAGTGTCTGAAACCACTCAGTATCTCCACTCCTCCCTGCCCCTTAACCTCCATCTGGAGCAATGCCCGAGCCAGGCTTTATTAGAAAGAACAGTGTTCACTTCTGCAATAAAGGAAGGCATTGGTTGAAACCATATGTGACGACTTTCAAGCACGAACCTGCACTGTGCCGCAATTACTATGTGTGTGTGGGTGTGTTTGCGCAGATGAACTTTAACTATATGTGTGTGTCCACTGAGAACTTTGGCCACTATATGTGGATGTGGATATCTGCATTTTCTCTATGGGCACATTTATAAGACCTCTAATGGAGGCCTTTGAGAGCACTTGTGGTGTGCTTGAGTATTAATTAAAATGAAAATCAGTTTAGCACAGACCACAAGTGGAGCGGAAGTTTGTTATTCTGGGTTAAAATGAACCAAAAGCATGGAAGGAGCTCAAGAAAGCAGTTGCAAGATGTGGAATTGGTGTATTATTTTAAATAAATCACATGTGCATAAATTAAAAATGTATGTATGTATATGTGTATGCGTATGTGTATGTATATGTGTATGCGTATGTGTATGTTCCCTTATAGGCTCTGGATACACCGCATCCCTGACTGGGGTAAAGCAATTACTGCAGATAGACGAACGATGAATGATTAAAATATAATATAACATCTATCTATAAATGTACAATTGATTTAAATCAGCTTGGGAATTTCTAAAAGTTTTCAGAATGATAAAAGCTTTTTTATCATTCTGATATGACGGGTTTCCTTTTTTCGCAAATGATACAGAATCTCCATTACGATGTGATAAAAACAGCCTCTCAACTACAGTGTATGTCTGTAGTGCACAATATCAGAAGTCATTCCATTAGGGCCAGCTCATTAAGAAAGAGCAGAAAGCTCAGTGACAGCCTTCATGTGTCTGAATAGATTTTCTCTAAATGATCCCATGCCCCCATCTAATCCGTGTTTAATTGGTTTGCCTGGTGTACACCTCTAAACAGGTACACCCAGTGCTGTGACACTGGACATCATACATGATAATGCATCTTTTGCCCCACTGATGGCTTGTAAAAATAAAACAAAAGGTCAAAGGCTGGGGAAAAAAAGGGAGGCCACAGACAAATGAGATCATAGCTGAAATTGCTAATTATGTGCATTTTATTTCCACAGCTTACAACAGGTATAAACATAATGGACAGGCCGATGTGTTGACTAAAACCACAACCTCTCACCCAGATCCATTAGAATGCATTATGGAAATGAGCGTTGTTGTGATTTTAATTTAAAGCCTCATATGAAAGAAGGAAAATCATCCGGTCATGTCTAAACCTGCTGTTAATCCAGAGAGAAAAAAAGACAGACAGAGAGAGAGAGAGAGAGAGAGAGAGAGAGAGTGAGAGAGTTTTTAATACGAGGAATCAGTTGCTGAGCGTAAAGTGCACCTATTACAGACCTTTCAGCAGCAAATTATCCTGTGCTACCTTTCAACATCGGTATGCTAATTTCATATTCAACCCTGAGCTGTAGGGGCGTTTTTTTTTTTTTTTTTTTTTTTTGAGGGGACAAGGAGAGGAAGTGCTTAATTCGGCAGTCTGGAATGGAGAAAGTGCCAGGACTCAGGGTAAATTGTCAGCCCCCAGTGAACAGAGCCTGTCACTGAATCAGAGTGTGATGGGCTAATCTGCTCCCTTTAGTGTGCTGTTTGTTCTCCTGAGCTGAGCCAGTTTAGTGAACAGCAGACCTGGATAAATAGATGGACAATGTTAAAGACAGCTTGTAACAGACTGCAAGTAATGAGAATGTATAGTATGCAGAGAAAGCTAGAGATCGAGACAAAGAGAGAGAGAGAGTATTAGCAGAGCATCTTATGCAAATATACATAGCTGGGAGCTACTTTATGTTTAATATATGTATGTTGAGTGCTTACTTAGATTTGTTGGCTCAGACAAGTCAGCACATTATCCTGTCAGGGTTCTCATTGCTTTTCATTTTCCAGGATGTTTTCCATGACTTTTATACGGTCATCTTCAGAATTATTGGCATCCTTTGTAAAGATGGATCAAAAAAGATGGAAAATGTCTTAGTGGTTATTTAGCTTAATCTCATATAGAAAATAGGAGAGAAATATAACCTTTCAATAACTCAATTAACCTTTAATTGAAGTAAAGTTACTCTGAGAAAAAACTATCAGTAAATACATTTTTTAACAAAACCATGTGTCACAATTCTTATGAACAAAAAGTAAGTGAAACACTTTCCCATTTCTCTCATACTTGTTGAAGTTCCCTTGAGTGTTTAGGAACTTTTTACTTCTTTTTGACCTCTGTTTCAATGGGGTATAAATATGAGGGGAGAGAATAGGTTAGGCCAAATTCTCTTATTCATTCATTAACATAGTGAAGATTAAAGAACACATAAATGAAATGAGACAAAAGTGTGTTGATCATCATAAATCAGCTCCACTCTTACTGCAATAATCAGGACATTTAGAACAACCAGAGCTGTAATGAACAAGGATCAGAGATCTGGTTGCCACTATGCTATGGTTGACAAGGTTTCCTTCGAAATAAATTAATTAAAGTAGACCAAAATTGCTGTATATGTATCTCCAATATCATTTGAGGAGAAACTTACTCAGAGGTTTAATAGCCCAAGATAGATCATATCTCTCTTTTTTATTTAATTTTCTAGCTGTTCTTTACTTCATACTTGCCTGTAAACCCATGAAAGCCCTGCTTGTATATTAGTCCTCCTCAGTATCAGAGTGAGAATAGCTGCCATATCTCACACTCATTGAGGCTGGTAATGGACATGCTGCTGATGTGAGCAGTACCATAGTGATGCCCTCCACCGATCCGCACATCATCCCAGCTACAAATGGCTCCTTCCGTGAAAGTGCCTCAAGAGGGAACCAGGCTTGCTGGCACTCAGCGGCTCACCCTCTCCAACCCTGCCCTGCCAAGAATGAGAAGGGTCCTCCATTTTTCTGACACGCTTGTCCTTCAACGTATTGATCAGCAGCGAAAGAACATCCTCACGATAGCTGCTAATAGAAAGTGAAGTTCATCAGCCAGTGCCTGCTGATCCCCTGCACAGACACTCAGATCTATAAAGGCCACCCAACTAACCTTTTCCCTTTTTAACTTCCCAGCCACCTTCAGCTCTCTCTTTCTGTCTTTTTTGGAAGGGTTATATACTTCCTTTGTTTGTTTCACTGTCATAACTGGTGTACATTAAAAAAAAAAAATTTGAGAAGAGTCTTGATTTTTTTAAATTAACAAATATAGCTTGAATAGGAAGGGAATTTAATTGGAAAATCTATATATCTTTGCAGAAGTGTTTTTTTTTGTTGTTGTTGTTGTTTTTTTATGAGTAGAATGGTCAGCTTGTTATTACTTTATCCCAACTGTCCTGGTTGGAAGAATCCAACACTGAGTGGCTAATATGAAAGACGGATTACATGGTAATAGTAAAAGTAACACCAAAAGTCCATTTGTGTGCCCGCACAATGGCGCAGCAGGTCCATGATCCCTGGTTCAGGTTACTGTCTGTGTAGAGTTTAGCTATTGAGTTTCCTCTGGATTCTCTGGTTTCCATTCAAAAACATGACAGGAGGTAGATTCATGAGACTAAATTGCCCTTAGGTGTGAATGTCTGCATGGTGGCCTGCGATGAACTGGTGTCCCATCTAGGCTGTATTCCTGCATTGCTCTCAGTGATCCACCATCACCCTGACCAGGATCAGGCAGTTACTGAAGATGAATGAATGAATTAATGAATGAACTCTATTTGTTTGCACTTTTTTTTTTTAGCACGACACAAAGAGTTGACAAAAACTGTTCAAAGGGAGGGAGAAATGATGGTTAGGGCAGCCGTCAGCTAGTAAAATGAACATACACACATTCTTATATGTGTGAAAATACACCACATACTGTATTTCTTACTTGGATGGACTAAGAGAGCTTTCATGGTCTGTCAGTGCAAGGAGGGGGAAACATTTTTCACTGAGAAATGAAACAAGAGTGATCCTCCATATCCACACAGCCCTCAGGCCTTCAGTAAACTTACCGCTTGTACTTAACACAGCCCACTGTTCTACAGCGATAAGATGATGCCATAGAGTAGCCAAACTGTTAGAATAACAGCCTTCTTGTTTTTCTGTTTTATAATATGTGTTTGGTTCATAGTAAGATGTATTAGGACCGCATACAATTTGTCTGCCAAATGTCAAAACTGGAAAGGCTAAAATGAAAAACTTTAAATTCCTGAATGCTAGGTTCTGTTCTATTTGCTTCACTATAAGCAGAATTTTCCTTGATAAGTGTTTCCAGATACACTACTGGCCAAGCAGTATTATTTTACCATTCCTCTGGTTACATTTGCTTTGCCAGTTGGACCCTCTACATGTTAAGGAAGCCCTCAATAAATCATTTGATACTACAGAAAAATACTGACAAGCTTTATGAAAAACTGACCTCTTTGTTATTCAAGGCATATACAACAATTTATCTAATGCAATGATCCAGAGTTGAACAATGCTAGCAAAAAAGATCATTCAAAACAAACATTCATGTCAAACACCCTAGTCAATAAACTCTAGGTTTACTTTGTTTCAAAGTCATAAAAACCTAAGAGTGGCAGTAGTAATATGCTTCCTCAGAGCAACATTCACAATACAGACTCTAAAAGCAGATATTAACTAAATGCCTCCAGCCATAATATATTCTGCCATATTTTTGTATGAGCAGAATGGATAGACTGTGTGGTTATATTTCAGTCTATCAGTCAGGGTAAGAGACTGGCCTCGCCTCGGCAAGCACCCTCTCATTTCTGACAACCTGAGCCCACAAGGGCCATAAAGCCACTCGCAATGCCCAGCTCATCAGGGATTATAGCCTTACCTGCACTGCCACGTCACACTGCACCATTCTCTACTGCCAAAACAGCCCATCTACTTATGCCTAAGGAAATGGAAACCTATCACATCTGCATTCATAAATTCATTGGAAAAATGCCCGAAAATGTAAATAGTGGGGAAGTAATTGTTTGTGCCATAGTAGGATGTCAAAAGGCACACATCTCATCTGACATCCTGATTGGAACCAACGCGACTCAATTTCCCTTGTTTTTGTGGACGAGGCTAGAAAACGAGGCTTTGATGGCATTGTAATGTGCTACAGCTTCTCTCATTGAAAACAGTCGGCATTAGAAATTGTCGATGATAAGAAATACATGCTAACTAGCTTATTTTACTGATAGAGTGCCATTCCACATGAGCACTAGAAATAGTTCAAGGCCACAGTCAGAATGGTGCCCCTGAGAGAGCAGGATGGGGTTATAGATGGCTGAATGTACACACATACATTATGAATATGAATATGGGAGGGGAATACTATGCATAACAGAAACAGTGAAACAGACATAAACATCTACATGCTGATTACCAAGTTGCAATTTAATGGACTGCTGGGCAAGGATTTGGCACAGATTATCAAGAAAAAAACCTCTGTAAACTCTGTCCAAAACAACTAAATCTGTCCGCTCAATTAAAACTATGACAGCATTTTAAATCAAAGAAAATTACAATAATTATCGCAACATCTCTGTTATTACTGAAAGCTATACCAGGGATTTTGGATCCCATTCAGACTCAGCTGTCCCAAATGCCTGGGTGAAAGCAGGGAACATTTTTGGTACAGTTAATGACAGTCAGTTAATGACAGCCAGGACAGCGCATGTCTGGCCCAGCCTCTTCTGTACTTACTTTAAGTGAGGATTCATGATAAGCTTTGTGCAAGCCAGAAACACAATACCTACACTTGACCCATAAAAAATGATAAATAATTTTGACTACAGCCTGGATAAAATAAACAGGCTTTTCAGTCTAAGTTTTGGCATTATCGCCAATATAGTGTAAATTATTTTAGAAAAGTTAACATCTAGTTGAAACAACAGTTACTTCTCCTTTGGTTATTCAATGTATAACCAAAATTGTGTTCCTCTAGAAGGTGCCTTTCCAAAGAAGTTATTGTCTAGCATACAAAATTGGCCAGTCAACACTAGTCTCTGATGTGCCCTTAGAATAAAATGTATGGAATCAGCTACCTCACTCTCAGCCAACTTAATGCAAAACCAATAGTTACTTTTAAGGGCCTGTGACAGGCCAGTCAATAGTAACGTGAAGTTTCTTCATTAGCAGTCTAATGATGGACTAAGGAATTGAAACAGACCAGTCAGGGTAACACTAGCAAGATGAGACACCTGCAGCCATACACAGAACAGTCAAAGAAAGTGAAGTCATTTAGTCAGTCAATCATGAGGTACCAACAGACACAAAATGCAACAGTAGAAATGTGTTTGTATGTAAAACGATAATGGCACATGGATCAGACCGCTATAGCAGGCCTTATAAATCCACTAGTGACACCATCAAAATACAGGTGGTCATTCTCCAGCCAAATTAGCACAAAGCGATCTATTAGACTATTAGACCTTTCTATATGGTGGAGAAATCTCCAACAGAGCTAATAAGAAGAGCACAAATTCATTATTTGTAATACAAGGATTAAGAGCACAAACAGCCACCACATACACTATTGAAAAGCAATGACTCATAACCTGGCATGCTGACATGCACCATGATATGAAGGTGATGTTAATTGTGCATTAACACAATTTATACCCCAGTGCTGTTGAGAATTCAAATTTGATGGCCAGAAGGTGGTGATTAGTTTCTATAACAGCGCAGCTCCACAAGGCAAATCACAGGTTTGCATCAATCCACTCATTTTGTGTGTATATATATATATATATATATATATATATATATTATTTATACAGCTTATTCACAGAGACGTGAATGCGGGATGTTCCATAAATAATATATTAATTTAAAAAATATTTAACAAATAAAAACATATAGTTTTTGATGTGATAAAGCTTTCTATAAGGAGATATTTATTTATTTATTTATTTATTTATGGAAGGTCTCCAGTGTCAGCAGTGGCTCAGCAGGTAAAGCTAAAGGTGTGGTGTAGGAGAAAAAAAAAAAAAAACTTCCGGACATGCTTTTATAGGACAACAATCAACTTCCACCTGTAGCCAAGTGACATCATACCACTTAATGCTGCTGTTTGTGAATATGAATCTGTTAATTTCTTAAACTGTTAGACTTCACTTGGGGAAAACTACTGACCTCTGATCAGCATGTGCCTATGTATTAATGTAAAAGTTTTGTGTGTGCTTTTTTGCCTCACTTTTGGATGTTAAATACATTGCCATTCTCTACTGAGGAAAGCAGCTACGACTGTGAACAAATACACATACATTAAGCCATAACTTGTAAGTGAAGTTCTGCTGACATGAGTAAAGTTAAATGCCAACGTACCATTTAAGATGGAAAGGGCAGCAGCACACCCAACCTTTGTAGTATGTCATTCAGAGTGATTCAGAAATAAAATGGTACTCCATTCCTCAGTGCCTGGCAAGACATGTGTGCTTGATATAAAAAAAAAAGTCAGCAGGGAAGATTCTGTGGAGGCATCTGATTACTTTTTTCCATTGTTTCCCCCCATTTTGTCCCTTTCATTTTAGTATATGTTAGACACCATAACAGCCTTGTGTATTTCCTTAATTCTTTTTTAAGCTTCTTTTTGTGTATTAGCCCAATTCAAATAGTTTTTTTTTCCCTACAAGTGTATTGACTCGACAGGCTAAATCAAGTCCTTTGGCACTATGCAAAGGCCATTATGAGCCCTAGCCCATACTATAATGACAGGGAAGCCGTACATCTCTCAAGGTGAAATGCCATTTCTGAAAGACTTCAATTTGATTAATACTTAGAATGAAAGTGTGACATCTTTTCCTCTACAGGCTGCTTTATTGCTGCTGGACACTTCTATCATTTGGGATTGGGGAAGGACTGCTCAGCCAGAACACAGTATAGCATGTGATCACTGCTGAAGATAAGAATGACACCTTGGCTGTCGACTTACACAGACCCCAAAAACTCCTTCTTTCTTTTTTCCTGCTCTCTCTCTCTATCTGTCTAGATCTGCCTCTGTATAAGGCTATATTGTTTTCCATTACTGCCTCTAATCATTGCTCCCTGAGACACACAGTTTTACAGTGACTGCTAGGGACTTCTGACTCTTCTCATTCTGTCACTCCTTTTCTCCATGCTGTTGGCTCATGTGCTATGAATAGTAGCTTTAATTTGGCCATCGTCAGTCCAGTACCAAATCTACTGTCTCCATATCAGGTGAAAAAGTAGGGATAAGGCATAACACACTAAAGCACCCAGCATATCTGACATGTATATGTGACAGTGTGGTCATTGTCGATGTCTGATGAGCAAAATCACTTCTTTTTCTAATATTTGCACCAAAGATTTGCACCAAACGTCAGTGTAGAAAGAGATTTTTTTTTCTTTTCTGGTGCTTCTAAAGCATACAAGTTGTGGTAGTTCTTTATTTTCCTCACTGGATATAGTCAGCCATTTTTTTCTACTTTAGAAAAACTAGCTCAAACCACTTTAGATAACTGTTATGTCCAATTTCCACCCTAGGAAATCAATCCAGAGGGCAGCATTTTTAGAGCTATATGTCAGCGTAGACGGTCGAAGGCTTTTATGTGGTGAAAGCAGTTAAATATGGTATAGAAGCTTACTATTGCACGAGCCTGGTTGCTGACAGTGTGACAATACAGCCACATCAACTCTGTTCTCCAAAGAAAGAGCTCCCAGCAGAAGCTATGAGACACACACTCAATGATCCTACTGAAAGGTGAAGGAGCAGTGCGATCATCGAGGGAACAAGTGAGAGAGATAGAGAAAGAGATGTACAGGACTGGCTTGTGTGTGACCTTGGCTGCAGAGGAAGAGGAGTGATGAGTGTATATACGAATTGCACACAGAGGAACCATTACTCACAGCTCTCTTCTGCAGGAGGTTTATATTGTCATCCCATCTCTACATTTTACACATATATACACCCACACATATATGCTTACATATACTGCTGAGAGTTTGTAATGGCACAGTGGGCACTGTGCTCCTATTGCAATATACAGAAAACCAGTTCCCCTCATTTATCGCTGGTCCCCACCATACGCTTTTCACACCATTTAGCTTCTCATCTTTATTCCTGTTTAAGTCAAAGATAGAAATTCAATGCACAGGGGCATAGTGTGAAGCTAAGCTTGACTGGTTTTCTCTGTGCAGAAAATGAGATCTAATAATGATTTGCTCACCGTGGGTGCTATCAGCACATGAAATCATCCAGGTTAATCAAATGGTTGTTGTGAAGGCCATTTCTTTTTGCCCTAGCTGTTGAAAGTTGAAAAGATCATTGATTTTTAATCTGCAATGAAAACCTCTTGTCACCCATGGTTGTTTCTGAAATAATGCTGTTTTTGTTAGTTAGACTTTCTCCCAGGTTGTTCTTCTAGGATGTGACTATACAGCTTCTGATGGAATGAAAGGACAAAGTTTAAAAGTGATTAACTTAGTTTTCACCATTTAGAATAAATTTAATTCACCTCAAATATATTACAAGGAATACCTGTTGTATTTTGTGTACCTCTGAATTAAATACATAAATACATTTAAAATATAGTAATAATAATACATTATGATATTTAATATACATGCCACAGGCTAACACTGATTGCCTGAAAGAGACACGTATAATTCTTATTCAGACTTAACTGTTGCACTCAATAATGTCCCATGTTAATTATTCCGACTGATATCTAAATATTTAAACTAAATAAATATAAAATAAATACCAGTCACAGTCAAGACCTGTTGATGTCAGCAAAAAAATCAATGCATTGGTGGGAAAGGCGTGAATAAGCCATTGCTTTAAGAGATACTCCATCTGTACAATTTAATGAATAGAAAATAATTTTTTAAATAAGACAGAAATCAACTTCTTTCAGCTTATTCAATGAGGATGTTCTCTCATATTTTGGGATATTTAACAGCACAAGGACATCTACTATGAATGAAGATTTAGTACTAAGCAAAGCAATAATAAGACCTGTTTCTAGGACACTAGGACAGTTTCTAGTATTGTCCTGGTGTTAAATTCAGAATTGGTCATACTTTCTTAGCTCTACTTGGTCCTTGCAAGATTGGTGACTCCCAAAAAAGCATGGCTCAGGCCCATGACAGGACTCGCACATAAAGCCTCAATAAACGTTCAGTAAATCATCAACCCAACCTTTCCTGGCGTGGCAAACCTCCAAGCTCCAAATGTTAAAGGCAAGAGAAAGATTGAGACGTACAGAGGAGTGATAGAGTGGACTCTGCAGTCTTCTTCTGTTTTCCTTTTTCCTACATGTCTCACAATCCTATTCCATCACTGTAGCCTTCCCTTCCACATTTCCTCTCGGTGCCTACTTAGCTACAAGAACATGTAGGGCAGCGGACATTTTACATATGTGATCTGACAGAGGGACAAGATTAATATTGCTTGTCTGCTCCCAAACACAGCTTGCGGTGCACTGTGGGCAACAGGAAACTTGGCCAGGCCTGGCTGGCGCACGGCTGGGA
This sequence comes from Pangasianodon hypophthalmus, assembly GCF_027358585.1. Lineage (NCBI taxonomy): Eukaryota > Metazoa > Chordata > Actinopteri > Siluriformes > Pangasiidae > Pangasianodon > Pangasianodon hypophthalmus. The sequence continues at coordinate 14,134,588 of NC_069712.1, forward strand.
GGGAAATTAACCCTTGGTGGCAAGAGGCTGGAGGCCGCTGCTCAGGTGTCCTTACATATGTTAGCAGTGTCAGGACAAGCCCAGCTCCCAGGCCCCCTGCAGGGAGAGAGCAGCACCAGTGTGCATGTGCTAGAGGCTGGGGAGAGGAGGAGAGGGAGAGAGAGGGCCGACGCTTGGCACGGAGCACAACCAATATGCTCGCTTTTTACCACTGCCTTCTCTTAAGTAGTAGAGAGCTGGAGCAGGCAATTATCACTGTACAGTTTCTGATGCTTTTAAACTTCAGATATTAGAGGAAAGCAGACTGAGGAAGCTCCATACATAGACTATATACTCTTCAGAATAATGATTTAACTTAAGATATGCAGGATAAACCATTTTACTTATTATAATTTTATCACTCCGTGCCTGCTGGGACCCAGGTGTCCTAGAGAGACAGCACATTGGGAACACACATGCTACATTGGGACTGACATGCTACATTGCCAATTCTGTAGTTACAGCCCAGTGTGGGAAACCTGCACATGCTACTTTCTCTACAAATTAAATCATAAGGACCTGAAGTATTATAAGATGTGATTTGCTATGTAAATGCTTTGAAACAATCTTAATTCTTTTTCTTATGCTTAGGCCACATTACAAGCTCATTTTAAGGCCAATTCACCCCTCTAGACAATTACAAAAATGTTTACAGACTGGTCTTAAGCAATTATCTTTCCAGATTATCTGTGATTAACAATCAAATCCTAGCTCTGCTTATTTTAAATCATAAATAAACCTGCTGAGAAATCTTAGTCTGACCAGCTACCAGCTGCCAAAACACAGCTGAGCTGGACAAACTGGTAGATCATTTTTGCCGGCTGGTAAATGCTGGTTGAAAGGAAACTCTTTCTGAGTTTCTGCTACAAGACAAGTTAAAAAAAAAAAGCACAACAGTAAGGCATGAGAAATGAGAAAATCCATGCATCCATCCATCCATTCTCTGTACCACTTATCCTACACAGGGTTGTGGGGGAGCCTGGAACCTATCCTAGGGGACTCAGGGCACAGGGCGGGGGACACCCTGGACCCTGCAGGGCACAATCGCATACACACTCATTCACACACTACAGACAATTTGGAAATGCCAATCAGTCTACAAAGCATTTCATTGGACTAGGGGAGGAAACTACCAAAGCACAGGGAGAACATGCAAACTCCGCACACACAGGGCAGAGGCGAGATTCAAACTCCCAACCCTGGAGGTGCGAGGCAACTGTGCAAACCTCTAAGCCACCATGGGAAAATCTCAAACATTTGTTGATAAATTTAGGCACAGAAGCTGTAAAACAACGTACCAGCCGGCAAAGATAGTCCACCAGTTTGACCAGGTTGGCCCATATTCTGGCAGCTGGTCAGACCAAGCTTGATATTTCAGCAGGGTAAATCACTGATAACCAATAGGCCGAAAGGAAGTCTTACCCATTTAGGCAAAAAACAAAGAACAAAAAAAAAAATAGTTTTAATTCCAACTAACCTCTAGCTATCAAATCAGACAGGCCATTTTCTTTAGCAACAACAAAAATACACAAATAGCATAGCAACCTGTGTCTGGCTGTTGTCTGCCATGTGAGTTTTTATCTTAAGCCATGTCTTTTCTTGATAAAATTTTGTCCTGATTTTGACAGGTTTTATCTTTTATTGTGGGTGTTTTCATGACAGAAGGATAAACAAAGACGATTACCAATTAAACAGCAGGCATTAATAAATGTAAAGATTTTTTTTTAAATCAGCTATACTGTGATTACACTTAAAGACTGTAAAATCACAGTGCAAAATAGGAGTGATAAAGATGGAATGCCTAAGTGACAGTATCCAGCAGCTGTTGTCATGGTGTTGACCTTTACTGTGGGCCACGGTGACCTATGGTTCTGCATTCAAACTTTAAATTGTAAACTTGAACACTGACATTTCCATGCCTCAGTGCAGGGGTCTTATCTTAGAGGAGAGTGACAGTGTGCCTAACATGAGCGGGAGCTGCCTTCTGACATCCTGAGAGAGAGAGAGAGAGTGAGAGAGAGAGAGAGAGAGAGAGAGAAAAGAGAGAGGGGATTTTAATGTGACATAGCAAAACAAAATACTCCATCAGAGAAAAGTTGTCGTGAGTCAAGCAGAGGGCATGTGGAACCAGTGAGGAATCCCCTCTCCACAGAGTAGTTCTTTTACTCAAGCAAACTCTTTCCATCTCTGAACTAGTCTCTGCCAATCCTGACAAGCGTTATCTGCCTGCTCGCTCCAAAGAGCCAGTACAAAGGACAAAAATAAAGAAATAATAAAAAGTCTCACCCCAGGCTATAGCCGGCACCTCCACTGCTTTTTCCATTATTTCCAGTTGGGGTTTGAAGTTTGTGTTATCTTTAATAGAAAACGCCTGCATACAGAAGACGCACATGCCTTAAAGAAAGAAAGGGAGCAAGCATGATAGGGGGCTGAGGAGGAAAAAAAGGTCTGCAAGCAAGATGCTGGGCAGGGAGACAGGATTTGAGATAGTTCTCCTAGCCAGAGAGATAAAAGCTACATTACATGAAATTAATGGAGGCTGTATGAGCAGTACATGAATCACTGTTTCAACACTATGAAGCTGGTACAAAGCCATAGAGGAATTTGAGCACCAACTACAGCTTCAAAGGTCTCCTATTTAGCCAGCCTGGGCCTAACAGAGAAAGGGAGAGAAGAGCCAGGGAACAGGATAGCCAGTATAAAAGAAAGATACAGAAAAAGAGAGAGAGAGAGAGAGAGCATTAGAGAGGGAAAAAAAGAAACCCAACTTTAGTGGCATGAATGAGAGCAGATGAGCGTTACCGGTGAAGTCAGCTGCGTTTCTCTCTTTCAGCTGATATCAAACACAGTTTAATGAAAGTTAAATGGTTTCTGAGGAGTGCACGGGCTGGAACAGATGAGATTGGGCTGTAAGAGCTGTCGGTGCCATTGTTGCTAACACTCTCTCTCTCCCTATGCAGGGACTGCCACCAGCACCACTCTCCTCCTACACAAAAGGGATATGCAGATAGCTCACACCAACAGCGTCTGCCATGTTGGGTCAGAAAAAAAAGATAAAGAGACTTTTTTCTCCCTCCTTTACCTTTTTTTCTGCACTTGGCATGTTCATATGCAAATAAAGCTTTGTAATTTGAAAGTGACAAGGAGGAGATTTACGGCGGAATGCAGCGGTGGGACAGAGCCCGTGCAGGTAGAGATGTTTGATTATGGAGGGCAACATGACATGTCTGCTGTCTACTTTGATCTGAGGGGATCCTGCCCTCATCTATCACCCTCGCAGACACACACGCACACCCCAAAACCACCCACTCCCTCCCCTCTGTCCCTCACTCTCCCTTTCTCTCCTTCCAGACATTTTAAAGGGACATCCCTCCCACCCTGTGCATAATAGTTCTCCTCCTTCTGTCTTCACCCAGATGTAGATGTGCGACAAAAAGAATGAAGCAGACATCCTTTATTTCAGATATGAATTACTAACCATGATAGATGACCCAGCCTAGAGACATTACAAAAGAATTGCTGTTTAGTTTCTAAAGAAAGGAAAATCAAGCCCATTTTTGAGGGTGCGATGGGAAAAAAAATCCCTGGCCAATTCTTTGGAGGAGAGGGCGGAAGTGTAACGTAGCACCTGGATGCTGTAATTAATGCACGGTTCCAGTGGCAGATCATTTAACCTCTTCTGGCATGTGTCATCTAGTGGCTTCTCTCACTTCTGCAACGATAAACACAAACAAACAATTAGAGACGGCCAGCGGCTCAGCCACATCCCCTCACCAGCAGACTTTCATTACAACAAGAGCCATCAGCATAAAACCATCATAACACACAATTACCACCGAGCGAACCTTTTCAGCCAAAATACGGATGTCTGTGATTTTACAATCAGTGGACAAAAGAGAAAGGAATAAAATAAAACCCAAGATAATTGTATCCCATTCACTTTAATGAAGAAGACACATAAATGCAGTTTATTAATGCAACAAAACAGGCTGTGATTCTGAAGCACACAAAGGCAAAGACAGTGTTAGGAACCCAGTGGGCTGTTAGAAGTGTTTTAGTTCAGCTCAGGACTGGGTTACAGTGAGGGGAAGTTACACAAGCCACCCCCACAGCACCTTTCTCTTACTGCCCTAAAGCTCTCCATCATGCAGGTCAAAGATCAACTGCAAAGCATGACAAGAAAAAAAAAGAGAAAATTGTAGCTGGGCCAAAGACTGAACTTTAATTCTTCAAAGGGACACAGGGAGACAAGGTCCTGCCTCGGGTGAGCAGCCTTGTGACTAGTATTCAGGCCCTTCACATGATCCATCTACAGACTAGCTCTGTCATCATTAAGGCCAGCTTTATTTATTTGCTCATTTTGAAAAGGAGAGCAACGTGCCACAGAAAGGCCATCTCATGGTCAGAGACCCTGGAGAAAAGTATTATTATCAGTTATAGCATGACTTTTTATTCAGCATGAATCATAATCATGCCTTTGTAACTGCTGCATGTTTTGAGTGAAGTGTGTCATTTGTTGTTGTATACGAATTGAACAATTTTTTAAAATGTATAACAAGTTGTCATTGCATGGTGCAATAGATGAGATACAAGGCCACATACTGTGTAGTATGACTAAGTATTTAATTTTGCTTGGTCCTTAAGACAATCAGGGTATAGGACATTGCAATATAATAGAAGACTCTGAGGGCTAAACTAGGTCCTGTCTGTCTATCACCAAATAACTGATCCCTAGAGTCCGTGACACACCAAGTCAATGTTCAAGAACTATCATGAACCAAGAAATACTGATAATTTCCTCCTGTCTTCTTTGGAAAGTTGCATTTAAGTGGTTTGCATGCATGTTCCTGTGTTAAAGGAAGCAAGACCAAGTCTGTCAGAAAGCCTGTACTAAAAATATGTCAAAAAAGTACACTACCTACTACTATTAATCATTATAGTGTATTATTTTGAACTATTTTGACCACAACACCGTAGAATTCTCAATTCTGGCTGGTCAGAGGTTGTTGATTGCTTTTCTATAACTTTGACAGTAATTCAGATGTAAGTTTATATTAATGCACCTGTTATTGTTTCTATGATAACAACTTACACAGAGACTTGTATGATAGATGCCCCCATAAAATAAGAACAAGTGTAATTGTTGAAAAGTTTTCTGTGCACTGACTTTTATTAAGCGTTTGCGGGAGGAGTCAATAGTGTCAATGCTTTGTAACAGTCAGAAGTAAAGCTGTTCCTTTAAGTTTTACGATATGGATGTAGGGCTTTGCAGTTTCTCGGTAACTTGACAAGCTGTGACCTTTGGCCTTATTAACTTCAAGAGAGAAAAAAGAGAGGAAGATGAAGGGATGACTGATTTTAGCTGCTAAGTGATAACTGGAACTAACTTGTTTCATGGAAGTTCCACAACATTAGACATAACTGTAGACTGATAAAACATACAACATGTTGTTCTTTAATAAAGAAAAATGCCATTGTTGGCAAATGTCTATGGCATAAGAGGAATAAAAACCTTGGAGTGTTATATTATTGGAAAATAATCAAATTCACAGTGGTAATGGCCCTCTGTTTTGCATCTGGCTACATCACACAACCTAGTTTTTGTTGTAGACTAGCTTTCATTTTAATAGCAAAATGGAATCCGTGTAATGTTCTGTTAGCTAAAGAGGTTGAGCAAATTTGAAAAATGGGAATTTGTACTTTCTTGAAAATGTCAATTATTTGCTTTACTCACTTTGGTTTGTCTGCTCATGTACTGACTAGCTGACTGACTTAAAACTTACTGAACAGCCAGTCAATTAAGTTCTTCTGCCAGCCTTCAACTATTACCAAAATAGAGGAAAAAAACTTCTGGTGATGGTCAGCCACTGGCGCTTGACAGTGGCTTACAGCTGACAGGTAGCTTTGGTGTGACAGTTTGCTTGACAAAAGCTGAGCTTTTGCCAGTTTTATTATCACATAATCATGCTGTGGTGTATCTTCTATCTGTCATTTATAGCTTTCCAAAGAGGGACAAGCAACCACTGATTCATTTAAAATTAGAGTAAAATTTGACAAAGAATTTTTTTTTAGCAAGAGCTATGTTTTGAGTTAGCTAGAAGATATATTTACTAATTTCTTCTATCCACAGACAGGAAGCTAAGGCCCAGTGCTTCACATTAGGCCCAGTCTTCAAGCATAATAATCTTGTCTCTTCCCTAAATACCTAAAACACACAAACTGCCAAAGTCATTTGAAAAAGACTTAATTAAGTTCATCTGTGCAAACATTAACCTTGTGAAGGGCTAAGGGGAGGGTGGGAGGGATAAAAGAAGGAGAAAGGGAGGAGAGGGAGTATCTGGACAGAGAGCAGGAGGAAGGCTAATGAAGGAGACCGAGTTGTGTTTGCTCAGACCTTCGTGTTGGAAGGGGGAAAACGAGATCTTTCATGGGGAACAGTGCACACGTCTCTCGGTTTTACTGAAGTACTGCACAAACAGTCTCCAAATGACAAGGTGACACTGGGAATACACTGCTACGTGACCGCTGCTGGAATTGCAGTCATCCGTTTAAGATGACTAAAGCTGTGGTGGACACTGACATGCCATTAGAGAGATATGGAGAATAAGCCTGTGACATAGGGGAGATTCCTGAGACCTGTGTGGACTGATGGCCCCAGGAGCACCACAGCCAACCAGTATGGCTCTGGAAAAACAAATAAATAAATAAATACAATTCTACAGGCTAGAAACTGAACTATGTTATTTGTTATCTTATTAGAAGCATATCCTTAGTTGTTACATACACTACTACTAATACTCCTGTTGCTACTACTACTATCATTAATATTTTTACTACTACTAAAACTAATATTACTTCTACAGCTACTACTACCCTAGTTAGGGCTGTAGGACTGTAGGACAGATGAGATGTTTTCTGTATTGATGTGGACTTGAAGTAATGCCTTCTTCTATAAAACATAGCCAGCTAGTTGACCTCGCTTTCATCTGGACTCAAACTTGACTTGGCCTCAACTTTCTTAAGACTCAGTCTTGACACTACTGCTACTACTACCACCGCTCACTCACTTTCAGTAACTACTTATCCTGGTCAGAGACGCAGTGGGTCTGGAGCCTGTTCTGGGAACAGGTGGGAATACACTCTGGATGGGATGCCAATCCATCACAGATCACCATACACACACACATTTACACACCCTTTCACATCTAGGGGCAATTTATCTTAGCCAGTCCACCTACTGGCATTTTGGGTAGTGGGAGGAAACCAGAAAGCCCAGAGGAACTCCCAGGAGACACATATGCTCACTACTACTACTACTACTACAAATAATAATAATAATAATAATAATAATAATAATCACATAACCACAAGCGGCAGTTTGTGGAACATCCCCCTCCCCCCGCCAATATCACCCCCAGCAGCCAGTTCCTGCCAAGTTTCATAGAACACTAATGCAACCACAGATGAACATACAGTTCAGTGTTTTGTGAAGGTAGCTGTGAAATGCCTATTGAAAGATTATTGGCTGATGGTGGCCATGTTTTTTTTATAGTAATGCAATCATCATTAGAAATCCAGTCACAGATTAGCACAATGATATAATCACATTTTCCTGGTTCCTGCTGCTTGTCCATTCCTTTGCGTTTCTTTCTCTGTGAGATATTCATTTCAGATTGAATGGTCGACAACCATATTTTTATTGCCCAACATATTCAAGCATATTCATGGCAAGGAAGGGACACTATCTGTTTTACCCATTATCCATGAGTGAGCAGAACAACTCATTTCCATTTATTCTAATGGTCACTCTACCCTCAGGTCATAAAAAAATAAATAAGCAAATATGCAGAGTGCAGTGGGGACTACAGAATGGGCCTACATGTCTGTGGGCTCTTTCCCACCTTAATTACCCTCCACATTAAAGGAGCTCCAGAAACGCGGCCCAGTTACAGACAGACAGGGGAGAGTGTTTGAAGTATCCTGGTAGCTTTTCCCCCCTTCAGCGTTCATTACTTTAAATGACACTGCTCATGTGGAGATGTGATGATCCAAGGGGGTGGAAGACCTGGGGTTGTGTGTAGTGTGTGTGTGTGTGTGTGTGTGTGTGTGTGTGTGTGTGAGGATGATCCAGCACTTGGTCAGTGCTGATGTGTGATATCCCCTGTGTGGCAGGACAGAATGGCATTGCATATTTGTCCAGCATGTATCAGCCATTTTGCCTGTTATTAGACTCTCCTGCTGCAGAAGTGCCTTTGGCTGAATGGGATTCAAAAGCAGGCTTGCAGTTAGATGAGGCTTGGACCATGCGGGAGATGACATTTTCATGCCTGTTTGGATTAGAGGTGCCACAGACACACGTCTGTCTACCTGATCGAACTGATAGAATGAAATATCTCCACTAACAAACGTTCACCCTAGCTTTAGTTTTCTCGACAGTGCTTGACGATTACATGCTTAAAATAAGCCATTTTTGCCAAGTGGTTATATGGTTAGTAAACGCTGTGAGTGGATTATATCAGTATGGAGTACGTGTGCATAGTCTTTGTTCTTTTGGTATGATCCTTTCCCTACAGTCTCCTTTCTCTTTCAGTCTCCGACATACACACACATAAGGACAGTAGTGCAAGGGTTAATGCTGCCGCGAGCCTTTGCCCAGTGGATTGTTTATCGACTGAGAGAGAAGGTCTTCTTTCTCTGGGCCAGTTAAGTCAGCCTCCCTTTTGTTTGACGTTGCCCATTTGAGGAAAGCTTATCCCTGACCTTCTGCCGCCGAGACGGATGACAAGGACAGCGCACACTAACCTTGACATTCAACGGGCTAAATGGCTTTTTCCACAAGCAGTCAGCAAACACGAAGACAGACAGCAAGAGGCCAAAAACTAATGAATCTCTAGCTGGGAGAAACTTAGCTGCAGCACATACTTTAAAGGTGAAGCCCCAACTAACATATTGGAACTGTATGTTAAATTGTGTGTGCATAATTATAGAACATTAGGTATTAGCTACATTAAGTATTAGCTACACAGGCTCCTGAAAGATTCCTTTTAATTTAATGAAACGAAACCCTCTACATGCATATGCTCGTTAATATACACAAAGAAGAACAAGAGGATGATGAGAGACTCACATAAGCCTCTCTTTATGACTGTTGATGTTAGTGCACATAGCTCGGCGTCCTTTGGTCCTAATAAGATAAGAGAGTGTCAGGTGAAAACAGCACTATCCTTTCTGCTTGTTTACAGTAGAGTGGAGCAGGACGGGGGTGTGACCTCTCCAAACTTTACTGTCCATTCCACTAGACAGGTCTTCTTCTAATGAGCCATCCTGTGGGAGCTCTGCTCAGCACCACTGTCCTGCACTTAGTGTCAGCAGGCAAGACAGGCAAACTGGCATGTCCTCTCTCACACTTATACACAAATAAACCACATCCTTTTACACAATTTACAAAAAAAGTGTACCTCAGAGTAAGGTCTGTGTGACACTGCTGGAGGACCAAAATTTTATTTGAATCACGAAAAAGAACAGCACCAGGTAAAAGGAAATGACTGAATAGCAAAAGAAAGCACACGCACACAGCAACATGGCCTTCCCTGGATACAGTAAGGATTGCTGGCAGTTCTCATCTGCCTCGCCACCCATGGAGCACTGTGACCTTTGACACTGGCGCCAGAACAGGGCGATAGATTAAATAGTGAGCAGGACGTGGCAAGAGAGCAGATGAGAGTGTCCTGGCAAGAACAGGAACACACTCATACAACATAAACACATCCCTACCACCCCCTCCTTTGCTTTACTGTAACTTAATCAAGCTAGGACAGGCCAGAGCCAGGGGCTCTGTGTGTGTGTGTGTGTGCGGCATGTTTGTCTGTCCATGTCTGTGCTCTATCTGAGTGTGTCAGGGGCCAGCCTTTTCTCTTTATGAGGCCACGGTGCTGAGGCTCCACTGCTCTCTAACCCAACAGGACAGCTGTTCCACCCTTCCAAATACATCATCCTGTCCTCCTGCCTCTCCCTGGATACCTTACTGTCCTCCTGACTCCCTCTCCTTTTTCGATCTACCTGGAGTGAGAGAGGACTAGGGAGAGACATATGTGTAGACAGAGAGTCCTTGTCCAGCAGAGGTCAATGGATTTAGCAGAGCTCTTCAGAGAGGGGCTGAAAGCTCTTCCACGGCAACTCTCCATTCCACAGCCATCACTGCAGGAAGCCAAACTGAGTGCTGAGTCAAACATTTGGTACCTGTGAAACAATTTAAAATGTAAGGTGAGCAGAGCTAGGGCTTCTTTTCCAGCCACAGTGACAGAGTTTTCAAGCTCTACTTGAATATCTGCACCTAAGTGACACATGTGCCTTTCTGTGTGGATGGGATCGGGTGCTGAGTGCAAGTGTGTAAGTTCTGAAATGTCTCACATTATCAGCAGTGTTATTATCTTCCTTTCACACCACCTAGCGCTGTCAGGAAGTCATAAACACAACAAGAAAGGGTTAAACAATCACCTTAATGTAATGCTGTTTGCTGTTAGCATGAGTAAATTATTTTACACAGGCTGCGGCCTGCTCCGCACATAAAAAGCCGCCTTATCACTGACATGGCCATTTGCACCAACTTTACTGTTCAAAAATTATGACTCATACTTTTATAGGGCTTTCCGTTTTTGATGGCCTTTTTTAATCCCTGAACTCTGCTGATCTGTACATTTCCTTAATTGCGGCACCACTTGTAACCTCTGTAATTGGCCGCCTCTCTGCTTTACTTCACTGTAGAGGTGTCTAGACAGTAGAAGAAAAAAAGAAGGAACAGAGATGGACAGTCAGTTTGAGGAAGGAGGAAGGGCTGAAAATGATTACTGGTTGACAGTTTGATGATTTATGACATCTCTGATTGAGCCCAGATTAAACGTATGTGTAATTGTGTGCTGTGTATTCTTCTCCTCATGGATTATAGCTCCATCATGGTTGCACAAATGTGCCAAACACAGAGCTGCACTGGAAAATAAAGAAGTATGCCTTCTGAATAGTATATTCACATGAAAAAAAAGTTGAGGCGTTTATAAAAACAACATACACGGGTGAAAGATGTACATGGGTGAAAAAAAGTCAGCTTGTATTTTTATGTAAGTTTTAGGTAATTGATGTTAAACTTTAATACTAACTGTTATTCTGAATGTCATTTTTAATGTCAACACCATTTTTAATGGAAACAGCAGTGAGTTGATATCAAGTGTTATTTATACATATTACAATATTAACATTAAGGGTAATTTTCTGTAGCACCAAAAAGACACATCTCATCTTCAACCCATATAAACACAGAGAAATGAAATTCTATAACAGCCACACACACGCACACCCACACACACACACATACACAAACAGACATACACAAAATCACATGTCTCTTAAAAGTAGCCTAAGAGTTTCAGTGCAGTCCAATGAGAGTTTGTCCTTCTGGGTCTTGCCGTGCAGTCCCCTTCTCTGAGTTTAATGTGTGTGTGATATAAGCCAGCCCTGGGGCCTGGTCTCTGACAAGGCCAGCAGTGTGTTTACTCTATTCTGTTGAATCCCCACACTGGCCAGAGCAGGGTCAGCAAGAGGCCAGGCCGCTCCGCCCCACAGCCCTGCTATTCATCCCTGTCACTCAGCAGCCAGCCACTCCACGTGCTCCCTCCATCCCCTCTCACTCTTCGCTTAAACCATGCCTGCTATCTCTGTTTATTGTCTTTCTGTCTTGCTCTCTTAAAATGTCCATCTGCCCCTTGTGCTCTTTGTTCTGCTTCTTAAACTCTCAGATAAGCCCAAGTTTCAGATAATTGTGAAGCCACACCTATCGCACAGAGGGTTTGGAACAGAAATCAAACAAAAAGACACAATCAAGGAAAGCTGACCCATCCTTGGCAGCAGTGTTTTTTAAAAAAAATATGCTGTTTAAATTAGACATGACGTTCTTGAAGGATCAGCTACACATGTATATTCTCAGAACTGTACACACACACACACACACACACACACATATATATATATATATATATATATATATATATATATATATATATATATATACATATATATATATATATATATGTGTGTGTGTGTGTGTATGTAGAGTTCTGAGAATATACATGTGTAGTTGATCCTTCAAGAATATATATGTGCTCTTTCCCTAGGGGTTCTGCCCTTTTCCTTTCCACCCTTAATATGAACGTTTCACTTGGAAATGTGGAAATAGTGTACCTTTAAAAATTGTTTAAGTTGCATAAATGGACTGTAATCACCTTGTAGACTATAGCTTCAAAGTTACACCATATACACCTTTGTAGGTAAAAGATAATGTACATACTAAAGGTAAAAAAAGGTATACACTTGAGGGTATCACCCCAGTGACAAGGAATGGTACAGTTAAGCACTCTTTTCTTCTGAGAGTGTAAAATTTTCCATATTGAAGGTGATGCTGCATAAATTTAATTCCATTGCAGTGTTTAGCCTAGTTACAGATTAGCCATTATCTAGCATGTTTAACTTACTATGTTTTTCAGTAGCAAGGTAGCATTGCCAGTTCTTTAAATTACAGACCTTGTAATTGTAATTGTAGTATACTTAAACATATTGGTCAGCTGCGTAAAGATAATAGACACTGTATTTTCTTATCTGTTGCTTGTCTGTCGGTTGGAAACAAGACAAATGACTCAAGGAGTATACAGGCTGCTAATGAGGCCAATTTTTTATGAGAACAACTTGTTGACTAGAATATACGTTTTTGTATTTGTTGTTATTTGTAATTGTCAGAAAAAGTGACATCAATCATGGATGTAATTGTAGATATACTCTGGCCATGTTGCTAATGGTTTAGCTAAGTAGCTAGCTTTAGCTGCATTGACTAGCATTTCCTATTGTATACTGTTTCAGTCAACAAACTATAAAATGGACAGATGTATAGCTTCATATAGTAGACTACGTTATCAGAGTCTCAACATTTTTTGCAAGATTTGGTAAATTGAGTCATTTTAAGCCTGGAAAAGGTTAAAGGTTCCTGCATGCTAATTTAAGTTTGACAATGTCAGCTTTTTTGTCACACAGGGGAAGGCTCCAGTTCCACCTTGAGCTTGAATTAGATAAACTGGTACCAACCACTGATGAGTTAATTAATTGAATCCTTCATCTTGATTGCAAAGAGCAGACAAGTGTTTGAGGTAATCTATAAGTCCATGATTGGACTAAACACAGGGTTTAACAGATTCTATATGCTTGTAGTGTGATTATGTGCCTCTTGCTGGGGTGAGGGGTGGGAAACATGCTCTCTTGCACTCTGTGTGCAGGAATGACAGCTTCAGTGGATGTGTACACTGGGCTGAATAGGGTGAGCTGTCTGGTTCAGCTGGTTAGGGGCAGGCCTGACCATGACCTTGTGAGAAATGACCCCAGCCCCCTCCCGACACACACACGCACACACACACACACACACACACACGCACACGGTGTTCAAGAAGCTGCAGAGATGCTGTCATGGGCAGCGGAGCTGTGCTCTGTCTCTCCAGGGGCCGTGGAGTGAAGCCCATTACAATCAGCTCACATGCAATTCAGATGAGCACTGCAAATCCAGCATGAAATTAAATTTAAAACTTGGACCGCAACATTTCTCTCCCCTCTGATTTTTTGCCAGATAACGCTGGTGGAAGTGTTCTGTGAGTGTCTGTGTGTGTATGCGTGTCTGTGTGTGTGAGACAGAGAGAGAGAGAAACTGCAATATATGTTTATGCTGGAAGCAATTGTTGAGAGGCCACAGAGGTAAAATGCTACTTCAGAGTAAAATGCTACTGTCTCTGGACTGTGTGGGTTTGTGTGTATGTGTGTGTGGGTCCCATGTGTGTCTTAGTATTCTGCCTGGATTTCATATAGACCAGTTAGAATTGGCCCCCTGAGATATAAAACATGTTGTTAAATGCCTAATGAAGATACTCTGTATGTACTACTAACAGGAAACAAATTACTGCTTTAATGCTCATTTAATAGTTTTAGATATCTATACCAGTGACATGTGGCACACTCATTCCTCTAATAATAATAATAATTATTATGATCATACCAATAATAAATACTGGGTGCAGTTGTACCATGGGTGGCATTGCCACCTCACAGCTTCAGGGTTCCTGGTTTGAGCCTGAGCTGTAAGTTTCTCTGCATGTTCTCCTCGTGTCTGTGTGACTTTTCTCTGTGCTCTTTGGGTTTCCTCCTACCTCCCAAAACATGGCAGTAGTTGGATTGGCTGTATTTAGGTGTATAATAATAATAATAATAATAATAATAATAATAATAGTTTTATCTGGTTTGGACTGGTTTGGCTGTGCTGGTTGTTTGGTAGACCCACAGTGCATGGTGGGAACTTGGTGCTCCCATGACACAGAGAGGTTTAGTATGGTACTTTATGTCCCATTATGCCTGTCTCTCTGACTTTGTGTGTGCTCATGTGTAGAGAGAGCCAGACATAAAGTCGCACAGATAAAAAGAATTGTAAGCCCAAGACAGAGAAAAAAACACAGAGATACAGATAGTAAAAGATAGTTCTAAAAATGTCTTGCCCAAACCAGCCATCAGGGTTTTGGATCATAAGATCAAGCATGGGGTCTTCATCAGAGAGAGGCATTTGGGCCTTCTCTTCATAGCCGCTAGTGTTGTGTACTCTCCAGGAAGATTTATGATTGCCTGTCCTGCCATGGCATGATGGTTACTCTGATAATTAAAGGGGCCATTATTTGTGTGCTGCATATGCAGAGCAGGGCAGCAGGAAAGGTCACGGCGAGGCACTGAGGAGGTCTGTCGTTCGTCACCTCTCCCAGGAGAATGAGGTCACCCCTCCCAACAGCCCCTGCACTACTCTCTACTTAGCATGAACTGGGTTTCAAACAGGGTTTCAGGATTTTCAGAGGTGAAAATGGAACACACGAGAATAAACACATCTTATGGCTCTGCCATAGTGGCAGTGCTATAAGAGATCGGGTAATCGGAATGGACTGAACGGCTGTACGGCGTACAACATTCAGTTATGGAGGAGACGCTAAAGAACAATTGAGCTCACCCATTCTTTTTGTCACCCAATGCCCTGCTTACAGGATTCCCACAATGCATTGGTCTGCTGCCATTGTCCTCCTTCTGTGCACCTCTCTACCTCTGGCATCACGTCACATGACACTCTGCTTCAGCTCTGCCCTGAGGGCATTCAGCAAAAGGGTTTACAGAGCACAGCTTGCCCGCTGTGCCCCTGCATGGAAACCAGCATGGCTATTACAATACATTTTGGTTCAATACATAAAATCTGCATGTGTTGATACAGCCAGATCATTTGCCAACGTGAATCAAAACATGTAACATGAATAAATCCATCACACTATGAATACAGTACGAAGAAATATTATATACATATATATATATATATATGTATATATACACTTTGCAGCATGTTACTCTGTTCAGACCTGACATCAGTATCGCTCCATCCCATAAAAAACACTGCAGTCCATCACCATGCACCCAAAAATCAGCAGTAGTAATAATCAAAAAAGAGGGCAGAATCAGCTGCCAGGAGTCACAGCACACCTCAATCAAATTACACGGATGCGCAATGAACATGTCACCCTTGGATTTTTTCATTTGCATAAAACAATTACCCCATGGACAGTGGGCTCAATGTCGT
The DNA here is from genome assembly GCF_027358585.1 of Pangasianodon hypophthalmus. Classification (NCBI taxonomy): domain Eukaryota; kingdom Metazoa; phylum Chordata; class Actinopteri; order Siluriformes; family Pangasiidae; genus Pangasianodon; species Pangasianodon hypophthalmus. The sequence goes on from NC_069712.1 coordinate 14,150,312, forward strand.
CTAGACTCCATGCTTCATGTGGTGTCATCAGCCGCAGACACACTAGACTGGCTATAAATTAGCAATGAGCTGGGCTCGGCTAAGACGCATTATAGTGGTTATAAACCATGAGAATTTATTTAAATAGATAACACACATGCAAATCTCCCTGGCTGGCATGGCAACCATCTTGATAGGGGGTGCACCATACGTGAAGAAAGGGCAGCTGGGAGCAAGCACGAGGGAGCAGAAATCTATAATGAACCCTGACACCTTATTAGTGTACACACTGGACACTTATTAACTCACACTGGAGAAGAAAAAAGCAGACCTGACCCTGTAACTCTGCTGTTTCTGATTTCATACTCTGCATTCATATTGCCACATGATTAAAGTGATAGAAGTAACAGACATTTGGGAAGTAATTATTATGAATATTCACATAAATGACCTCTTAATGTTCCTGAAGTCTTATCAGTCGTTATCAGTAGCAACCGCAACAGATCAGAAAACAGCTATCACAGAAGGAGGAATCATTTTTATTTTTATTCAATTTGCATGTGGTTTATCACAGTCTAGGAGCTTTTTGGTGCTGTGACTATGTAGAAAGTCCACACAAGTCAGAGAGACAGTGATTCAGTGGTATAGAGCACCTCCTAGTTCTGTATCTCTGTGGCTGCTAGAGTGAGAAAAAAGGGCACAATTTCTCTCTCCCACTTTTAGGACTATAAAGGTGTGTCATTAGGGGGCCGTCCATCTTAGTATGTTCATATCTTCCTGTACTGCACCTCCCCTATATTCACTGTACTGTTGTACCAGCAAGCTCTGCCTTCATCGATCAATACAGACAATGCGCTGAGTACTTGCTTAGAGAGAAAGAGTCCTTCAATAAGAATGGACTCATCTATCTTAAATGAGAGAAAATAGGTGCAGCAAAAGCAAACCAAGATTTTCGAATAAACTGTTTTTCAGAGTTATCGGAAGTCCAGTCTGACATGGTTTTGTGTGTGAGAGTAATGTGTAATGCACACTGTGATGGGTTAAGTGTATAGACATGTTAATTAGAACACCGACCGTCTCTGTGTGTGCATGAGGCGTGTTGTGCGTTTGAAATGTGAGACTGACAAAGACTATGTGTATGTGTGTTCAGTGTCTGTGCTTTCTCACTGGAAGAGACAACACGGAAATGCCAGACTCGGCCCTTCCAGCTCCTTCAAGATTTGATTTAAAAACTGACTTTGTTTTCTTTTTCCTCCATTTTAGTCAACAAACCTCACATAAAGTATCTGTAGGACAGCTAGTAAATATCATTAGTAACACCTTGTGTTTTGCTTCTAGTCTTTCTCAGAGTGTGTGGTAGAAGGCCTGCCTTCTGTGACTCACCTCTCAGGCCCCCATTTCCCTTAGCTGTCCTCTGCGAGGTTAAACATTGCATCCACTATGAGGAGATTTTACAGTGGATTCTTTATCTGTATAAACAAAGCAGGTAATGGGGGCTGTTTATTGTACAGCCTGCCCCCATTCTAACCTTTATGTCTTTATAGCTCACATACCATCAACTATGTTTATGTGTCTGTGTTCCCTGCCTCTGCCCTTGAACTTGCCTGCCCCTCATCACCCCTCCTGTCTTCTTCCCCTCATGGACACTCATTAACTTGCCTCAACACACACATACATATACGCACACCCTCCTTCAGGTCACGGTGAGAAAGAGAGTTTATGATTGAATACCGTAATTAACACAAAACTGTGTTCTATACTGAATGGATCTACAGCTGGAGTGATGTGTCCTGAGTGACAGACAAGAATGTCAAAGGGAACAGATCAGAGTGAGAGAAAACGAAAGACAATAAAACAATGGCATATCCAGACCAATGCCCGTGGATGGACGACAATCACACACAAAAGAACAACAATAAACAAAGGAGGTAAGGGTGGAGGAAGAGTGCCCTGATCTCCCAGAGTGAGACAGACATGCAGACAGAAGGGAGAGAAAGAGACAAAGACAGACTCTATTGTGGGACACATGAGGATCTATATGCATGCAAGTAGTAGCCAGTCATTGTGAATCAAGGGGAGTTTAATCAATGTCAGAGCTCAATCAATATTTAGTCCCATGTGTCTCTCCTTTCCTGTCCTGCACTTGGACTAACCTTCCCCACTCCTGCATCACCAGGACTTTCCCCATGTGGGTCAACACATAGCAGAAAAGGACAGTCATATGTGACATGCTTTATGACCACTGGCCTAGCTATATTCTCTAACAAATATATAAAAAACTAAAGAAACACATCCACAATGTGATTAGAAGTGTGTGAACTTGAGTGACATGTCAAATGTGAAGAAATGTGTGTATGTGTGTGTGTGTTTGTGTGCCCCATTTTGATCAAATCATGATAAATAGACATGATAAAAGTATTTCCATTATAGCAGTGCTGTTAACATATAGGTATTATTGCTAAATGTCTGTATTTTTGGAAATAGGTCTGAAAGTGTCTAAGTAAGGTGTTGGGTCAAGATGAACCACCAAAATGCTTCAGTGCACCTTGGCACTGATTCCCTGAAAATATACTGGAAGGATGACCAATAATCCAAAAGATATTCCCTCAGTTGATGATGGTGGTGGAGATCGCTGCCTATCACATCACTCCAAAATCCCCCATGGATGTTCAACTGGATTGAGATCTGGTGACCATGAATGTCATAGCATATCACTGACATCATTTTCATCCTCATCAAACAATTCAGTGAGGCCTTATGCCCTGTGGATGGGGCGGAGTCATCCTGGAAGAGACCACTCCCATCAGGATAGAAATGTTCATGATAAGATAAAGGTGAACAGTCAGAAAAACTTTGTGTTTATTTGCAGTGGCACTTCACTTTAAGAGGGATATGTGATATGGATTTGCACACTTTTGCCGTGACTGTGCACCGTGTCACAAGTGTCTGTGAGTGTTAAGTGGTTATTAAAGGGTATGTACAGTTTGCCAGGCTTGAGTGGAGAAACAGCCTATTTAATTTACACCCACATTCACATAGAGGAATGTTTGTTTTATTGTGGACAGACTCTGTGCCGGATATTTAGATGTGCTGAGTCAACCTTAAGTGTGTGACAGTATGTGGATTAGGATAGTTACATTACTGCCCTCTGAAGCTGCCAGTGTTTATAGAGTATGTGTGTGTGTGTGTGTGTGTGTGTGTATCTCTACCACTGTTCCACTGTGTGTCACATACCACCACTGCCTGTTAGTGACATCTGCTGGGAAAATGGTCCTTCCCTTTGTACCCCAACTACCCAAGACATCTAACCTCCTCACTTTCTCATAAACATGGTCAGAAGGAAATCGAGACACAGAAGAATGTCAAAAGCACTGGGTTCTGCACCCAAACAATGCACTATACTTTGTTGTTCTGTCTAGATTCATAACCATTGGAGAGTTGTGGCCTTCCACATTCCTATGCAATTTCTCATCTGTCCTGTCCTGACTTGCTAACCAAACCACAAAGTGCACTTGTGTCTGTTTTTTCTACTTTTTCCTCATTTTGTTGTGTGTGAGTGTAAAGGAGAAAGATGTCCATTTACTATGCCAAGTCCTTCTACTTTTTTAGGTGGTGACGTGTCCCTCACAACTGTGAGATCTATGATCTGTCACCCTGTTAACAGGAAACCTTTCCTGTGTGTGCATTGTGTGTATGTGTGTGTTATCTTAAGCAATAACTTGTGGCAGCAAAATTTATCCGAAAAAAAAAAAAACAGGCTAAGGTTTCTCTGCTGTAAGATTTTCCAGACAGCGGTTATGTCAAAATGGAAGGCAGAGTTTCAGATCATAAAACTATATGAATCGTAGTCAGGGTTCATGAGCGCACCAACAATGGAGCCGAAGCAGATTATAGAGGTGGAGAATCAATCATAAGCCTTAATATACAGCTATTGTATTGCAGTGAGGGATGGATGTCAAGGCAGTACTGTTAGCTCAGCATTATCCGGCCTCAGTCAAACTACTTACAATATCTACATCTGAATGCATAAGGCTCGCATTACTCTGGATATGCTGTGATGCTTTGTGGGCAGAATATGTGTGTGTGTGTGTGTGTGTGTGTGTGTGCACTCACATACACACACTCACTGAGGCACAGTGCAGCTGGCACAGACTGAGATAAGGGACAATGGCCAGCAGGGACACCACCATGGCTTCACCTCTCCTGCTGCATGAGTCATTACAGCTCAAATTGGATCGGTGACGAAGAGCTTCACTAAAGCAAACATGTAGGCTGGCCTGAAGCAGCTAAATAAAGACAGGCAGGTACATTATATGGAAATACATAAAGAGCACTGCTTCACATGGATATTTTCTAAGGAAGAAATAGTGGAGTGAGTGTAGGATTGTGGTCTGAGGTTTACTAAATCATGATTTGGCACTGTGTGTGTGTGTGTATGTGTGTTTGTGTGTGTATGTGTGTGTTTGTGTGCCCTCCACCCTTCCGATGCTGACTGTCCTCTCACCCTGCCACCCCTCCCTCCTGTGCCCTGGCCTGATGTCACATCTCATTTAGCCATCAGCACTACATGTCACTACTGAATGAAATGTGTATGAGTGGGTCAATGTGCTTGTGTGTGTGTGTGTGTGTGCGCGTGTGTGGTCACAGAGAAGACACAACCAAGAGGAAAGATGCCATAGTTGTGTGTGTGTTTGTGTGTGTGTATGTGTATGCACACCACGGCTGCGGCCCTGCATCTTCCCAGTGACTAGCATGCTCCGCAGTGAGCAGCCCTCCAGCCACGGATTTGATCTTTGCAAAGGCTAACATCTGTCGGCTGTCATTTTAGCAAGATTGATGACAGGCCAAGGAATGGAGAGGAAGGAGGGAGGGAGACAGGGATGGAGAGGAAGGACAGGAGAGCGATGAAGGCATCAAGAGAGGGCAATGATTGTAGGGGAAAATGGTGGCAGTGCCAGTTTCAGCCTGTGGGGAGAGAGAAATATGAGCATGGAGAGAGCGATTCGGATCTTTAATCCTACGTTTAATACCCACCTTATCAAATTTTAGGGATCACCCATGTAATATTTTTATATGACTTTTTATATGAATTTAAAATCTAAGCGGGCATTTACACACTTAGACTCACTGAATTATCACAGCTATTGAACAGGATTTCTTCCTGACAAATATAGAAAGGGCATACTGATTGACTTTGTGGTACAATAATGTGTATGTGTCAGTGCAGCCTAACTGACCCAGCACCCATATTAATTCTCCTGGCTAACAAAGTGGAGTGCTCGCTACTTTGTGTTCTTTGTTAACGAGCTAATGGACTCGGAGTCAAGAGGATGCATATTGCCTATATCAATGCCTCCTGCATGTTTCAAGCAGGAAAAGCATCCAGGCATCTGGTCTACTCTTTACCAAAGCTAACAGAATACACGGAGTATGCTATTAGCAAGAGGTGGCAAACCATTATGACTTCATGTACTTATCTGGGCTTTAGTTGATTTTTTTAACTTAAGAATAATGACTTCTAGCCCAGATTGGTTAGTCTATCCTTTTCATTCATTCATTCATTCATTCATTCATTCATTCTTCTTCAGTTGTGTTGAATCCAGAGCCCATCCTTGGGGCACTGGTGGTGTGGCAGAAATTCACCAGTCCATTGCAGTGCACAATGCACACACATACATTCACACCGAGGGGTAATTTAGCACACCCAGTCAACCTACATGCATGTTTTTTGGGAGAACTGAAAGGAAACCCACATGGACACTGGGGAGAAAGTGAAACTCTGAACAGACAATGTAACTTGAGGTGAAACTGTGAGGCAGTAATGGTACCCCCTGCACCAACATACCTCCTAAGCATATTTTTTATAAATCATAAAGTGATCCTTTTCGCATCAGACATCTTTATCAGTAACCGGTTAAGCATAAAATCCTAAAAAAAAAAATTACAATAGATGTGACAAGAATGGAAGCGTGAGTGATCCATTGATATACGTTTGCATATGTTAAAATTTTACACACACACACAAACACACACATAAAATGCTTTACACAATTACAGAGTAAAGCAGCTGTGTAAGGGCCTTGAAATACAATAATAATAATAATAATAATAATAATAATAATTTGACCAGTGGTAGGCCAGATCATATTGTTGAAATGGGTGAGAAAGTATGTTTAAAAAGTGTTTTTAATGAAACGTGGTTTCTAAAAAAAAGAAAACAAACAACAAAACATGACCTCTTGGCATTCAAAAGTCCTTTCTCCAGTCTAAAAAAAACTCTGATATCTATATCTGCAAATATCTATCTGGCATTTTATTTTTAACTAGTCAGTCTGTGTCATTCATTCATTCATTCATTCATTCGTTCATTCGTTCATTCATTCATTCATCTTCAATAACCGTTTTATCCTGAGCGGGGTCATCAGACCTCAAAATTAACTTGCAAGCAACTTTATTGTTAGAGGTTTTAGCATGTTAGCTAATGTTAGAGAACCTAGTTGGAAATTTTATAATTCTCTACTGCTTAAGAGCTATGGTTAGCTTTAGTTCATATCATATTTGCATCAATTTCTTTGGGTTTTGTCAGGTGAAAGGTGTACTAATTTACCATCATTGTTACTTACAATGCCCTTTATATGACTACTTCATACTTCATACTTTGTCAATTTAACAGTTTGTGCTTTAACTTGAGTCTGGAATTTGGAACTTTTACCAGAATATTTTTTAAATAAATATTTGTTCTTTTACTTTAATAATTTGTGTACTTCTACTAGCTTTACTGTATATTAGTGAGAAGATGGGTAAAAGCAACAAAGTAAATGCAACTCAGCACTTTCCAGCTTGTGCCACAACAAAATGCATAGTTTACCAGAATGAAGGCATTAATGCCTAATCACGATCTCCTAATGTGGTCAGGCAGCTGAGAGTGATGCTGCATCAGGTGATGGGCTCTAGCTGTGGTCCTAATCAGCAGCTTGTTCTGGGCTCATTAGGAGAGCTCTTATGAGGATGAGTCCATAACGATGGCCCTCTTTTACACTTCCAGCAGGGAGTGAGGAGAAAAGTGCTGGAGTGGAGTGCTGCTATGTCACTCACCACAAATTCTGTTCCCAAAACCACCCAGAGTGAGCCGCCTGTCACCATCATCCAGTGTAGCCTGCCAGTCTCCATCAGTGTATACCAGTATGTGTATGTGTGTGTGTTTGTGTCTGTGTGAAGCTCTCTCTCTTTCTCTCCTCTCCCAGCACTGCTAAACGCTACAGACTAGTTCCACAATGTTGACGCTCCAGAGAATGCACTCTACTAGCACTAATGCACACTATCTTTTCAGGATTATTATTTGGCTTAATTACTGTTATGTGTCAAACACAGTGATAGACAAGTGTAGGAAAGCTGACAGCTACTCATCTTATCATAGAGCTGAAACATGACTGGTGGTTAATACATGTTTCTGTCACACTCCAGCCCCACTGCGTGTATGGTCAAGCTGAAGGCGAATTCCAAGAACACTTGATTCAAGAATTAATCAGTTCTCTCTATTTCTTCCTCTCGTTTGTGAAGAAAGTGTCTGCCTTCCCCTAAAGCAGAATATGCGTCTGTATAAAGTGAGCTTAATTTGATATTACATGCAGAGTCTGTCAGCTTTGAGTGAGTTTTCTCTTGTTAGCATTTATCTAGTCACTCACCGCTCTCTATTAGCTATGTTCATCTAGAAGGGTTTTGTCTGCGCTATGTCATTTTATTCACCATATAGTGAGTGACACTCATCTCTCACTGTTGTATTGGTTCTACCCTTGGAGTCTTCTCATTTGACTATTCCACTTTTTCTGCAAACTAGCCAACTACCAGTTTTGTGGCTAATGTGTACCAAAAAGTCTTGCTGCTGATAGAAGGCCTGTCCTTAATTATTATAGAGAGACCACTCGTCTCTTCCTCATGGACCCTGTTTAAAGGTGCGTGACTGTGCTGAGAAGTCTGCTCTGCTTCTACGCAGGGCTCATGATGTAGTTGCTTCAGATTCTACAAGATTAACATTGCACCTACCATTGGTGTGTGTGTGCAGTGGTCATCTCTGAGCATGTTTCAGGGCAGTCCTAAGGTTCCTCCTGATTGGCGGGAAGGGATAAAATAAAGTATTAGTTATGTAGTTAATGTTTCTATGAGCCTTGCATAACCACCAGGGTTTCTTTTCATTTGGAATCTGTGCCAGCTCAGCGAAAAAGTTCTGGAAGAAGACAGTGATGGTGGTATTTATTGCAAATATCTGCATCATGCATCATGTGACTTTGTTAGAAGATCATGGCATGCGTGTGCAGGCATACAAGAAAGTAGCAGGTGATTGTCAATGGCCCTGGTTGTTATCTGGGATTACATAAGTAACTACCATATTTCCTCCATTGTATGATGTGATCTGTACCAGTGGATCACTCTATTTAACTAAGTAGCCTTTGTACTAATGATAATCATGGACTGAAATGCTTGCACTCTTCTGGATAGAATATTTAACTGAAGACGTTTTGGTCTATTTTTCCCTGGCTATGGAAGGTTATGGTTAAAATGAGAAGAAAGAAAAGCTTAAAGGACTGATAGGCAAATGTGTTTTACTGTGTAAGTTGAAAGCGTGGCATGTCGTCACAACCAAGTCTATATTTAAAACAGGTCACCTTAACCCTACCCCCACTGCTGCTTCAATGACAGCCACAGAATGAGAGACTGCTGTGACATCTGGATTCAGCATACACACACACACACACACACACACACAGAGATTCTCTGTCACTGGCACAGAGCTGAAAAGCATATGTGTGGATGATATATGTATATATGTAAAGCGTACATGTTCTCTGCAGCCATGGCGGAATTATTTCAGCATGGCGTGACGGGATGCAGCCAGTCGACTGATCGGACCGCACACCCACTGCACCAATCTTCAATCTTTTTCATAGCCAGCTTTGGACTTCTGCATGTTTACCATCTTATATGGCAAACATTTGCAACATGATGTGTGTCTAAACAACGCGGGTGAGAGAAAAAAAGAAGAAGAACAAGAAGAAGAAGAAGCCAGAGAGAGAAGGAGAAGTGATAGGAGGGGATGGATGTTGAGATGAAGGACTGAAACCTACCATAAGCTTTTTCTTGGCCTCTTGTAGCAGGATATAATTTGAAAATTTTCATCAGTTCATCTGCCTCTCAGATATGCTGAAAGCTTTTTTCTATCCATCCATCCATCTATCCATCCATCCATCTTGCTCTCTCGCTCTCGCCTTGACCTAGATTCATGTGGAGAGAGTGGCATGTCTGCCTGGCCAGAGAGCAGCCGGCCGCGCTCGGCAGCTCAAGTGTCTATAAAATATGACTCTCTATCTCCAAATAAGAATAATGAAAAGCAGTGGCATGACAGATTGGACATAGATGAGATTGCCGCTGTGACTATATGCATGCAGCGCTCACTGGCTTTGCATCTGAAATGGAAAAAGGGTGGGCGGGTGGGTGTCAGCCTGTCGTGTCTGATGCTAAGGGGATATGGTCTTCCACCCTTTCACTGAGAGCAGCTACAACCCACACATTCACATACCCACACACACATTCACACACACACACACATACACACGCACACTGCATGCAAGATTGAACGTTGTCTGGTCTCTGACCATATCTGCTTTCCACACGTGGTCATGTTGGTGTCATCTCTACAGACTGCCACCATCACATAGAAGATACTGTCTTATCAATAGGTAGGAGGACGTTTATAAGATAGCATAATTTGCACTGATAATGCGCCTAAATAGTTAAATAAACACAATACTGTCAAGTCAGGCTTGTTAGCACTCAGAGCCATAGGCTGTCCTGCAACGCACCACTTTGTAGAGCTAAGTAAATTAATTAGAGGTGCTGAGAGCCAGAGATTATGGGACGGGAGGTTCAGTGGCAGTGGATGCCAAGATGGCGGGTGGTGTGGCAATGTGCCATCAGGCACATGTAAACACCTGTTACTGCTCTCTAATAAATGTATGCATTTTCTATGTGCATGCAATCTGCACAATGAACCTCATCTGGTACAATCATGCTCAAAACAAAATCATAAATACAGAAGCATATGGGATGGGCAGAGCAGTAGAATTCAGCCAAAGCTCTAATTACAGTATGAGACCAATAGATCTCCCAAAAAACCCTCCTGCCATGTTGACTACAGGACATTGCAGTCTGTGCATGGCCACTGATGAGAGCTTGCCATGTCAGTTGCCATATGATTTTTCACACCATGGGAATCCTGACTGATGCGAGTTGATGTTATTATGTTGAGCCATGGGCATCAGAGAAGAAGGAAAGGTCACTTGTGATCATTTGTGACCTAATAAGAGGACTCTTCACCCTCCAAATGCTCCCCTGATGTGACACTTGGCAGATATGTCCAAACAGGCGTACACTGAAACACACACACACACACACACTAGCATGGTTGGCCATCTTCCCTTCTGAGATTGATTGGACATAATTAAGTGGATGAGCTGACAGCACAATTAGAAATACAACATCCCATAAGGTTGCTTACCTCTTGGACTCCAAGATGGAGATTACTTTATTAAAAAGAAAGGTGGACCAGGAGAAATTGTCTCTGACTACTGATAGAGAAGAGTGTCTGGCCTATAGCATTTTATACACACAAGGCAAAACTATACTATACTTTTTTCTAAATGCGCAGGGAACCACTAGAGAACCACCAGATGACTGTAAGGCAGAGGGCACCCTTTACAGAATGCCTGAGGATTTTGGGGAACTAAAATCCTAAAATTCTAATAATGTATTTATTTTGTAGAATCACCATGCTTGTATGTCATTTCTAATGTACTCAGGGCCTTAGCCAGTGTAAAATTTTTACTGAAGTCCACATTGCAGAAATGTGTCAAGCTTAATGTATCACAATGTTGATGTTTACTACATTAATTGCTATTTTTTAATCTATGTTATGTCTATTCTTCCATAAACTGCTCTGACTCCAGTTAGACCATTTACTATTATGGAGTTAAATACTTTGGTTTACCTGCTGATTTCTGAATTATACAATACTTAACAAGTATTAGTTGTTTGACAACTATGCAGTTTATCTGTATATGTATAAGTATATGTATATGTACCCTTCCAAATATATATGTCCCTTCCAAATATATATGTATATGTCCTAAAATGTGTCCTAAAATGTCCTCCTTAGCTGTGTCCTAAAATGTCCTACTTAGCTGCTCTGAGGTCTGATCATCACTGGTGATTGGGTCTTAGAATTTTTGGGGGAATGAAAGTTTTTCCATACTACATTTGCCACCACATTATCAGGACCTCGCTGTTTCCATATTGAATTTGACAAAAAATCCGAAATTGCCAAATTCTAGATCTCTGTGTCCTCATAGATACTGGCCATGATTGTACTGTAGTGTAGTAATCATTTCACTTTTAAGTTTTGGCTGAATGTTTAAACACCAAAAGGAAAATGATCCATGGAATTTGTTTGCTGGTTGCCGCTTATGGTGGAGTTCCAGCTTGAGTAGCAGACTTTCCAGGCACTGATTCACCATGGATGCCATGTGTCGACCAGCTAGTCATCGTCTGAGTGCAGTGTTTGATCACTTTCAGAGAGTTGATGCAGAGAGTTTGGTATCATCATTCTGAGTGGGCTTGAAGCTGCTTAGCCCAGTTCAGCAATAGGTCTGTGCTCGCTTTGTGTGGAGCTTCTGCAGCAGTATAGATCCATGTGGGCCTTCAGTGGTACTGTGAGCAGCTATGCCGATGAAATTAGACCACAGCAGCTTTTGAAGGGCTGTCTTTTTTTTTTTTTAATTATTATATCGTATTTTTGTTTGTTTATTGGAATGGTAAAGCGACCTTGGGTGTGAAAAAGGTGCTACATACGTTAAACAATTGATAATAATAGTAATAGTAATAATAATAATAATAATAATAATAATAATGTTTTATTTATTTATTAGTTAGTTATTTTTTTATTTATCTATTTGTTTAATTATTTATTTATTCAAAAAATGGCCCAGGATTTTTGTTTGTTTGTTTGTTCTGTAAGGGGATATAGCCAAACTAGCTCACCCATTGGTTAGGACATCAAGAACTGCACAAAAGAACTTAATCCTTTGATTACCCACCAACTAGGGAGTGACAGAGTGGATTCAACTAATCACATTTTGATTTCCAGTGGATATGATTTGTGGGGAAAATATCACTTGAGGCTTCCTGGAAGCTAAATATACTTCAGTGACTGCAAGCAAAAGTGATTGATGAATTGCTTTAATTAGCACCTGTCTATGTGCGATTGAATCCACTTTTTTTTTTACTTAAATGTATTTTGTGCATTATGACTTGGTAATGTATGATGCCCACTTTGTTATTTAATGGATTTAAAATCGTTTTTTTATATCAGTATAGAATAGCATAGAACTTATTGTAGGGCTAGACCTACACTGAAGAGTTCTCCACTGGGTTGAGGTACATACCTAATCCACACCACTCTACCCTACTACATCGTGGACAGTGCATGACAGGGGAAGTGGTAGGAGGGAGAAGCTGGCACCAGAAAGCATGTTGTGGTTAAGCAGAAATTAATCTGACATGACCCTGAGTAAACAGAAAAGCTGCTTCGCCCCAGGTTACCATATGGCAGTGGCTCCGGCACGGCGACCTGGTGGCTTAGACTCTACTGCCAGCAGGGGATGTTATGCTACCTGCTGTCCTTTTTGTTCGGTTTTGTTTTCGCCGGCATCTCTCAAACTGTGACAGGCACTGGCTAAGAGCAATAGGATGTCAAGTTTACAGGAAAAAATGCACAGCACAGCCTGCAACACCATACAACACTTGCACAGACTGTGAGAAAACAGGACAGAGAATGGGGGAAGGGGATGAGTGGAAGAGGCAGAGAGAAAAAGAGAGAACGGGGAAGAATTTCCCAGTGTGTTGTCAGGGCTGTGTATGCTGTTAGGGCTCTGTGCAGCAGTTCTTAAGTGAAATCGCTCAAGTGACCTGAGGCTATGAGCAGAGCAGCTGTTGAACCATGGGATTCACTTTAAAACCATGGCTGCAAATTATTGATGAATTGATGTTTAAATGCCACAGAAAAAATAGTAGCTACACACACCCCTGACTTTACCGTGACCCAGTCATTGACAAATAAGTACTTTTTCTTCTATCAACATTATACCATATAGGATCAGCTTTTGATAGAAGCATGAATGCATGAATTTATTCAGCTCCATATCCTTCCTAAAAACCTCACATTAAGGAGGAAATATCTACACTACAGTCTTGATATAAATCCAACTCCAGCAGCTAAGGTGTTGGTTTCCACCACAAGCACAGAGAATTAAAAACTTCAGAGCAGATTCCTTTCAGTTCTCTGAGCAGTCCAACACTTTCTAATAGAATAATGATGAAGGCTTGCAGTATGAGATGGAAAACTACATTAGAGAGTGATCATGCAGAAGTGTGGCAAAGGAGGTTATGATGGCATCATATTTCCATTCACATTTACATTTATACTTTGTTCCAAACCTACTTACAGTGAGGCAACTATCCTCCAACCAGTATGAGGGTCAGAGTATGTTTCAGTGATCTATAGACAGTAATAGTAAAGCAGTGAAACTATCGTGCAATGCCAAGAGCTGTAATATATTGCAAAAAAACGATAGAAAGCGGATAGAAACCAAATCTTACAAAATATGTAAAAACCATTATGCAATGTGGTCTTGAAATGATGTGTTCAAGAAGTATTGAGATGCTTTATCAAGGTAGCAAGAGATGAAGGAACCATGTGTAGATGGCTGCTTGGACAGCTGGAGGTGAGCATTTCAGCTTTGAATACTGAGAGCCAATGGTGTGAGATGAGGAAAGGTGTAACATGCTGGAAGAAGACCTGTTGGTGCATGTTGGTACAACAAGGTCAGCTTGTAGCTGCAGTACGCAGTGGTCCAGATGTGAGATGATGATCAGATGAGTCTGGACTAGGAGATGAGCTAATTGATAAGGCCTGATCTTCCTGTTATACAGAGGAAGTCTCAGATATCTCAGCTGTGATAATTGGTTAGAGGCTGCCATGCATGATACAAATGATATTATGCCATTCTAAAGACTAAAGGTTCTGACCTCCGACTAGGAAAAGACATAGAAAACACCATCAACTTGGAATTCCTACTCTGGAACTTGAAACGGTCTCCTCAACCCAGAGTTCAGCAAATGGAGTCAACATGGCTACTCAGCATCAGCAGTAAACAAATCTAAATAAATGAGTTCTGTGTTATGACTTCCCACTTCCGAGGTAAGTAGAATGCAGCACTAATATGAGATAAATAGAAAAACAAAATAGTACAGCAGAAAAAAGGCAGATTTAGGCTGTAACAGCTAACACCTAATGAACATTTATACAATGTAACTATAACAGAAAGAAATTAATTTTAGAATAATAAATAATAGTAAACATTTATCATATAATATTCTTCTAGCACGGCATGCAGCTGAATGGGGAACATTTGGATGTTTGAAGTGTAAAGATACACAAAATGTATTGCATGCATTTATGTATAGAATTTATGTTTGTATTTATATATGTATTTATGCATCTATGTATGCAGAGGGATTTAACGGTGAAAAATAATCAAAGTGTACATTCATATATCGTCTACCTTGTGGAAAGATTCCACGAAGAAGAGTCCACGAAGAAGAATATGTAGAGGAAGCATGTGATGTGATGCCTCCGAGACATAAATAAATTATGGGATAGTGAGATTACACCAAAAATGTTAATGAATATTGAAATTATAAATTTTGTCATTTTTCCTTTCCAAAATCTTTTTTTTTTTTTGTTAATTAGCTCTATTACTATTCTAATTGGTTGAGTTTTACTCATTGTGGACTACGACAACATTATAAGGCTATTAAAGTAGATCCTCAGAGGGGGGACAACACAGTACAATCAACCAATCAGTGGCTCTGCTTGAGAAATGAGCCTTGGAACATTATCATTTTTGATCTTTTGTCCTTGCTTGTCATTAGATTATCATCATCAATATCTATTAAGAATTCATTGTTTAATTTTTAGTCTTAAAATGGGGTCAAGTTTGCATGTAAAATATCTCAAAAAAGAGAGAAATATGTAGAATCGTGTATTCATTCATTTATGTAACATGAATATTTTCTCCAAAAGCTGTATTTTCTAGAGAGAAAACTGTCACTGCAGTCCCTCTGCCAGTATTCAGACCCAGAGCTGAAAAAAACCCACCCTCGTTAAACACTGTCAAAAATGCTGACTATTAAGGCAAACCAGACAATGTGCTAATTAGTACATTTGCATATGATCATGCAAATAAAAAAAAGGATGAGTGCAAAGCTGTATTTGCATTTGTAACACAGTTGGGCTGTGCATGTACAGCAGGCTAGTTTTAGGGGCACATTTTATCAGACATTGAGGAAAGATATGACCCATCAACAGTTCACTTATGGAAAATATTAATTCGTCAAATTTGGTATTAGTCAGACATAATACCATTATTCTATGGTTTACTGTGTTTTTGAAATCAACCTTATCAAATTGTAATTTAGGAATCATGCGTGTACAGGAATTGATATGTTTCCACATAGTCACAAAGGATAAAAGCATATATTTAGATGTCTAAAAAATGAATAAAAAAAATTATTATAATATTATATTATAATAATAGATAAATCACGATAATTTGTGCTTAGC
Source organism: Pangasianodon hypophthalmus (assembly GCF_027358585.1). Classification (NCBI taxonomy): domain Eukaryota; kingdom Metazoa; phylum Chordata; class Actinopteri; order Siluriformes; family Pangasiidae; genus Pangasianodon; species Pangasianodon hypophthalmus. The sequence goes on from NC_069712.1 coordinate 14,166,024, forward strand.
ATTGAAAGCTGAATGGCTGGATGAAGCATAAAAATCCCTGTTTCATTCAGAAGAAAACATGAAATCATTTCCCTTCATACTTTGAGACTGTCAGTGTAAAACTAACAAAGAATTTCAGTTCAGCACAACTTTCTCCTCAATTACTGCACAAAACAGTAGCAGCACATTAGACTGCACAAAAAACGAGAATTTATCATGTCTTTATTAAAACATAATGCAGAAGAATTAACTTTAAATTAAATTATATTTGCATGGAATTACTGGATTCATCTGAGTAAATGGTGTGAAATCCCTGAAGGGACATGACGGGATAAAGAGCACTCTTTGCATCCAAGCATCTCCACTGATGAACTCCTTAATACACCAAGTATAATGTAGTTATGTAGTGCTGCCTTTCCCACACCACATGTGGCACTGTTGAAATAGTACTATATTAGAGACATTTAGACAGAAAGGTTTTTTTTTATTCGTAATTAATTCCTAGTAGGCTGAAGTAGATGGCTGAGTCCTGCCCACAGGCTGATGTGTGACATATGGACCATGTTGATTGATGTAACCTATTGATAATAGAGGCCTGTAGCACATATTTAGACTAAAATCTTTTGTCCTAAAAGCTAGGCATTTTACCTTGAAAGCCAGACATTAACATATGATGTGGCCAATTGATGAAAGCATTTTATGTTTCTATTTTCAGGCCAAATCGAAAGAGAAAAACCTTTTTTTTCTGGAATGCTGACTATTACTTACTATTGTATGGATATTTGTATCTGCAAAACACATCAAAACAATTTTTACACATGAAGGCAAAATAAACCACGCACACACATACACACACAAAATACACCTTTCCATATGGCTCTATTTTCAATGTTAGCTATAAAAAAAGAAAAAAAAAAGAAAAAAAAAAAGATAAAATGTGTGATGCTGATTGAGTTGGATAGCATTAGTGGCACTGCTGTGCTCTTGGGTTTGGGCTCTCTGTCATTTCGGGGGCAAGGCAGTAGTTAGGAGTGACATGGAGGACACAGGCAGGGCATTATTGCAATATCAACTTTAGCTGCACTCCATACTGAAGGGGTACTGAAAACAGTGTGTGTGTGTGTGTGTGTGTGTGTGTGTGTGAGTGTGACCCGGGGAGGGGCATTCAATGTCGTCTGCCTGCTCGACAAGAGTTGATGGCCTCCAATTGAGAGCAGATGCAGACATATCATTTGAATAAAGAAATACCTCTGATCTATGGTATTATCTTGACAAGACAGCAGATAATCAGCCGCCCTAAGCTTGGCCATTACTGAACTCCTTTGTTTTACTTTTCACTACAAATCAAGCCCTGTCTCTTGCCTGACAGCCCCAATTTCACATTTTCTTTTTTTTTTTCATTCTTTCTTAAGAACAAAAAATGCAGCATGCAGCTAAAATAATAAAAAGCACAATCCAGGTTTCACAATTTTAATTCAAATCCAGCAATCAAAAGGAACAAAAATAACCCAAAAAAAAATTCTTCCAGAAAGAATCTAGTTCAAAGGCTCTACACATGAATCTACCGTTTTATCTGTTTCCAAGCTGAAGAAGGAGCACAGTGTGAACATCTTTTCTGCTTTTTTCCTTGTCCCTCCCTAAGGAGTTCCTCCCCCTATTGATTGAGGTTCTTTAAAAGTGGAACATGAAGCTTCCTCAAGGTTCTTAGCCTCTCTGTGGGTTTAGACCCCTTACCACTGCCCTCTGGCTCCCTGCTCACAATGTTGCTCAACTTCAACCCTACACACGGATGTGTTCCAGAAAGCGTCCTGGTATTTATATGACATTTATATTCACTATAGCACTCACTACTTACTCCACCTGCTGATTATGCGGCCTTGTTCTGTGTAGAGCTGCAGTCTCTAGTGACAGAAGGTATCCCACATATGGTATAAGAGATACAGAAATAGACATTGCTGTATGTGGTCTCAAAATGAGCATGTGTATTTGTGTCTCTGAGGACAGGAGGAAAACAGGAACGGGATTTTTCTTAGTTGTGCTCTGATCCACTTGACATGACACATGAACCACTGTTCATTACTGGTGGCTGCTCATTTCCCATTCTCACACATACACACATAAACACACAAATGCACAGAAGTCAGAGGGTGGAGTGAGTGCTACAACAATCACCTCATTGCCTGCAAGAACTCCCTGGATCCCTCCCCTTTAAGATGCTGAAAGTTAAATCTATATTTAATAAGCTTCAAGTTAAGGACAACAAAAAGTTTTAGCAACTCTGCTGGCTCGGCTGCTCATTGTTTTGCTTTTTCTGCTCTGCGCTCTGTTTTCTCCCTTTGCTTTCTTTCATTTGCTTCTCTCACACTCTTTTTTATCTCCATCTGTTCCAAGACACTCACACTCCGCACCTACCCCCAGTGTCTTGTCATTATTTTCTTTCATTTCTGTCTCTCACTCTCTTTTCTGTGCAGCAGGGCTGGAAATGTTTGAATTCAATGGCTGCTTAAGATGTCGCAGAAATGGAATATGAATGACTCCCCGTACCCCCCATCTGTCTTAATGCAGACTCTGCTTATGCCTGTACCCATCCATAAATAATATAACAATACAAAAGGAGGAGAGTGTGGAGGAGGCCGTCTGCGGAGCCACATGAAAGACGGAGGGAGACTCTCGTGGGGAGCACAGCACGACTAAAAAACTTCCACCAAGTACTGCGCAAGATTACTGCGATAAAGCACTGCGACTTCCCCCACCTCATCCATAATGATAACACATATTTCTGCTTATTATCCACATCTCTGAGTTGGGCTCACATTCAGGACGCAGTGACAGGAAAGGCTTGGATGGAGCACGTGGGACCTGCTGTCGGTGGATGAAGCCTAACTCTGACACACTCTCCCCCTGGGCCACTACTGTGAGATATGGCCATGTTGTGGCACAAACAGATGTCTTGTCTTACTCATTTGCTGCGAGCTGTGCCTGGTACAAGCATATCAGTCCTCAACTGCTGACCACAGGGGACATGATCAGCATCTAACCTCGGGCTTGGACACACACGTCATTAAATAGTTACAATTTCCCTCTCAAATCACCAGAACAAGGGGGCAATTTATTACTTTTCAAATCACATGCTAGGATTCATAATTCATAATGTTAATTCATTAAACAAGTGTGCTTTCATGTAATGCTTGTCTTTGTAACCATAGCCTTTGATAATGTCAGTTATTTTACAGACAGTAAAATCCACATAAAATGTGCTGACTTGCGATTCATCATTGCTCCCTCCATTTCTACTTCTCTTCTTTTTAGCGTTTTTTTATGAAGTCTGCATATGTATTAAGAAGGATTTTGTTGTCCCTAGACACCAATTTGCATAAAGTGCAAGCCATCATTGGTTCAAGAGAAGCAAATTACTTTGCTGACAAGATCACCCCTCCTCCTTTTTTATTTATTAATTTTTAGCACAGCGCAGGCTGGGGTGGTTAAGAGCACTTAGCCAGATATGCAAAATATCATATTTCCCTAACCAGCATGATCAATGAGGAGAGGAGTGATAGAGAGACAGAGCGAGAGAGAAAGAGAAATTATTGAATTAAGTGCTAGGCCAATCATTTAACAAGTCCCAGAGCTGCTGCATGTGAGAGGGTTCTTTCTTAAGCTGGTGCTCTGTGTAATCATGTAAAACAGCACAGCACTCTGGTTCAGTGTCCACTGAGTCACTGTAAAACCGCCTCCCTATAGGCATAGAATTAGCACAGAGATGCATGATGCTTCCTGCAGAATCCTCACACACTGTACCAACAATCACACATTACCATGAAATGTACGTAAGAATAAAGTACATAGAACAAATGACCTTAGGAACACTCATTCATGGCATAATAAACCTAGTTATTCGTTGCTTTAACTTGGCTTTTGTTACTTTAAGTCAGATATAGAGAACGTTTTGTAGATTTCAACAATGGAGGTATAATGCTAGATGGCACAGTGACACAGTGTAGTGTTGCCTCCAGACAGCTTCAAGATTCCCGGTTCGCTCCCTATTGAAAAGTTCCTGTGCATGTGCTCCCTGTGTCTCTGTGTTTTTCCTCCAATTTCCTCTGACCTCTCAAAAACATACCAGCGGGTGGCTTGGCTATGCTAAATTGCCCCTAGGTGTGAATATGTGTGTGCATGGTGCCATGTGATTCAGGGTGTATTCATTCCTCGTGCCCAGTCTTCCCAGCATAGTGATTACTAAAGATGAATACATATCTATTCGCTGTGTTTTTAGGCATCCTGATTCTCACCAGTTGGTAAAATGGCCATCTCAGTAATAATCAGAATATAGACTGATTCTAGTTAATAAGAAGGTTGTGCAAAGGATTTAGCATTCTCCTTCAAGCATGTTGTCTAATTGTGTAGGAACGTGTTGGCTTGTTGAGGAGCCATGTTAGTTCTACCATACTACCATATGCATTATCAATAGTGTTAGGAGAGTATAGGGTAATATACAGATAATTTCAAACAGTATGCCAACAAGTATACTGTATGAAATGTATGTGTTTTTCAAGTATACTGGATATACTTGGCCAGGGGTGTCCAAACATTTTTTAAAGGGGGCCTTATCACTCTTGCATTACAGCTAACTGTGTTAACCCAGTCTGCTGCCACTGTCAGGTGAAAGGAAAAATTGAAATTGAATAGCGGGCAACCTATCATACATTCTAACAGAGGCACCACGGGCAAATTAACATCTGTCCTTGGGCCGTATTTGGCCCTGAGGCCAGACTTTGGACATCCTGAGTGTAGGCCATGAGACTACATAACAGCATTATCCAGCTAGTGCTGTCACTGTACTGCAGTACAATAGCTCATTAAACTATTTCTATTTTTCATTGGCTGAAAGTTTTGTCTACATAACTACATAACACTTTGATTTGCATTGAAGTTGATCTGAGTGCCGCTCAGCACCTGAACTTGTAATGGACTTGTTCACTAAAGAGCTGTCTAAAAAGTCTATAAGTAATTAAAAATGAAAGACCCTTCCACCATCATACTTGGAGCGCACACAATGCAGGAGAACATGACCCTGCCTGTAACAGCCCAGGCTTGAAAAAGGGTGAAAAATAACTTCATTCATTTTACCACATTAGCTTGTGATGAAGCTGTTGATAGACCTGAAATGAAAATGTCCTTTTCCAGTCTTGTCTGACAAAGGGCATGATATAACGTTATTTGATATTAATGTGATTCTCTAAGTAAGATCCAGAGTCCATTGTAGTTCAAATGTTATTCTTCTTCTTTGTCAGGTGTGTGAGCAGTACTTGGTCATTGTGGTTAACTCTAATAAGATTAAAGTGCTTTCGATAGCGATTCATTTCTTCATTATCAGGCAGAGAACTCACGCAGTCACTTGTTAATTCAATCATCACATTTTGGGGAATACAGAGATGTCTGGTAAATGGAAAAAGAGCTTCATTTTGCATATGATATATTTGTTATATCAGCAGTAGCTGGTTGAAAACCACAACCAACAGAGTTTCATGCAGTGTCAAGCGTTTTTTTTTCTTCCCTCCCGTAAAGGACTGCACTATTTGGCTAGATTTATGTAAGGTGAAATATGAGTTATGTCTATTTCTGTTTCCACCAATCATTTCTGAACACTCTGGTTCATTGAAGATTATATGTCATTACATCCAAATGTTTGAATTGATCGCCAGCAAAAACACTGTGGCAGTCTGGTTCTAATAATAATTTGTGCTCCAACATGATGGCAGATAAAGGGACTTTCATCTTTATGACCACAGGAGCAAAAGGACCGAGCTGGAGGTTTGAGATGGCTTCACGACGGCTTTACTATAATGTTACACTCCTCCGCCACACCAAGCTTTGTGGAATGGGTCCAGTCTGGGCTATTAAAGCGAAGCTTGCCATTACAGGAAATTTACTTGCAGACACCCAGAAACGAGCATAAATTTTGACATGTGACACTGATACCTAGTTTTCTGGGGCCAAGAAAGCAGAGAAAAGCCAATGGAAAATCTGCATTTGTTTTCAACAATCCAAGAACACATGCTCCATGAACACAGCTTCCTCATGTTCACAATTACAATAACAGAACAGAGAACATTAAATATTATGGCAGCATTATCAGTAAACTGTGAGTCTTAAAATATGATACTGTGATACTGTAAAATGCAGCCAAAATGTGAGAACACACAGGGAACATCAAAAGCTTGGTCAGAAAGCAGCATATCAGAATATTTGAGACTAAAAAAAGAGAAAAAAAATGAAAAAATGCATTATCAAACCCAGTATCATTAATAATAAAGTCACTTCTGAATGTCCCAGAAACAATGGCATTGTGTTTGAAAGAGAAGACAAATTTCTGCCTTCCCCTTTCTCTGGAACTCTTCTATCTATTAATTATATTCATTCATTATTTTATTGTATTTCTTCAGATTTTGTCATGTCATGGCAGTTTTTAATCAGAGCATTAAGTTCTGAAGTCTAATCATGAATATTATTAAAGCTTTTATAATTGTGAAGAAAAAAGTCTCTTGATCTGACATGGACTGCAAGGGTTGAGAAATGCAAGGCCAAGGAATTCTTCTACATACATTCTTGAGTTAACGTTCCTCTTTCAAATTCTGGTCATCAAATTTTATAGAAATGCATATAACATTGCTCATTTCTACCTGAACATACAGCAGTTTTTAATGAACGAATTGCTTATTAGAAATAAAGTGCAATAACATCCCTTGAGACACAAAATGAGATTTTTGTGATAATTCTAAATGTTTTCTTTTTGGATTTAGAGACTTCCATAAGCAGCCTGATGTATGGCACTGTGAATCAAGAAAACCTCTGTATAAAGAAACACAGAGCTGAAGGGAGAAGGAACAATCTGAAGCCTTTAGTCTCTGTCAGACTCCGCTTTTTCCCAGGATTCACTAATGACAGTGGCTCCAGTGAGTCATCTCTGGGAATGGTGATCAAAGCCAAATTAAATCTGACTTTCATGCAAAATGTAATATGTAAGCCTCCAGCAATGCCTTCCCTATTGATTTTTTCCCTCTGTTTCACTCAATTTTTATCCATCTGCAATACATAATTTGAAATTTAAAGAAATGTGTTTTCTTTTTTTCCCCCTACCAACAAAATATACTGCAGTATTATATTCAAATTTGAATGTAAGTGGTCATGTTACTAAAATAAAGGTCACTTTCGACGGATAATAGTTAGGGCAGATAATAAATAATGTCTGATAATGTCATGATACTGCTAAGAACTATCTGATTAGTGGTACTTAAGTGGTAATAAGGACACATTTGTGTCATATTTTGGATTTCATATAACTTATAAAAATATAGGTGCATTAACATATAAAAATATAGGTGCAAGCAGCGATTAAGGGGCCAAGCACTGTCTGGCCACACTCCTTAGTAACAGAAGAAGACCAGGTGCTTGTTCCCAAGCCATCTGCTGAGATATTGCCTTACTTTCTGTTTTCAGTAGCCCTCCTATATTCCAAATGAACTTGAAGCTTGTTTCTTAACTCTAGGTCATGTTGCTAAACATATGTGCTAAACATATTAACATAAGTTTGGTGTCACTGAGAAATGACCTCACTTCCTGTTTGGTGACTTCACTGTCAAATTTGTTTGCGCATCATGGTTTGTCTCACAATGCTGTGATTGTGATCATGAATTTTGTGATGATTGGACCAAATTTTTAGCATAATTGAAAAAAATGCTTTTAAAAAAAATTATATATATATATATATATATATATATATATATATATATAAAACATTATAGCATATGTTGAACTCGTAATGACCCAAAGAATCAGGTGGAGTTATTATTCCAAACGTTTCTTAAACTTTGACTGTTGGTGGCATATTATTTTGCCAAATTTCATAAAAAGAATACAAACCATTCTATGGGCTGCCATAGACCCCCTTGTCAAAGTACAGGGTGTTCCAAAAGTATACACACACAGGGGAAATTAACACTTTTTAGCAAAACGTCTTCCAAAAATATCTAGACAAAAGAAGAACATATTGAAATAATTCTCATGGCTCAGGAAGCTGTCGCAAGGTTGGAAACATGGCAAGCACATCACAAATGACACTGTTGCCAAACTTATTAACAAATTCAAAAAGACTGAAAAAGTGTTGCTGACGAACCAAGAAATGGACATCCACGTACATCCACTGATAAAGACAAAAGCGACGTGGTGCTGGCATACATAGTCCCCTATGTAGGGAGACTTTTGGGAGATCCTGTATTATAATAATAATAATAAGAAGAAGAAGAAGAATAATAAGAAGAAGAAGCCCCTAACTACTAGCTACATACATGGAATGTCTCAGAACTGCTTCTATAATTACTTTCACACAAGAAGTGCATTGATTCTGATGGTTCAGAAGACACAAATAAAGCAAAGCAAAGAATAAAAAAGAATAAGTAAAGAATAAATATATCTACTATGTCATCAACTGTATATTTAGTTTTTTTTTTTTTTTTTTTTTTTTTTTTTTGCTATCCAGAGTAATTCAGGATTTTGTCATAAGATTAACTTCACCAGCTTTGAGTTTCAAACACCTGCATGTTCATCATGTGTGTATATCCCCTGTTCACAGTGTAGATACTAACACAGGATGTGCAGTGTCCGTATACAGAATGTATTCCATATATTCCATATTGTTTGACAGTGCTGATGATGTCTTGTGCACCTTTGACAGGTTTGAAATCTTTGCCTGCATCCATATCTTTCTGGCATAAAAAAAAATCCTTTTGCATCATCAAAAGCACTCCCATTTTCAAAAAGCTGGCCTGTGGAGATGGAAGACAGTGACAAACCTTTAATTTCCCTTGACAAGCTGTCGACAACCCCCTTGTGGAAGACCGGTGACTTTTCTGAAAATTATTTACATAATTGTTTATTTGTATCTCTTGCTCCTTTTCCGTTTTTTTTTCTTGCTCCTTTCTTTCTTTCTTTCTTTCTTTCTTTCTTTCTTTCTCTGTATGTTGTAATTGGAAAGCCTCATCCCACCCAGCCTTGTAGAAAGCAAAGCAACCATGATGTTTGCAGATATTTGGAAAAGTGGGACTATTATACTGTAATCTAATCTAATCATCAGCATTATATTATCATCAAAAACTACAGTATTAGTAAAAAAGGGTTCCTCCATGGTTCTTTAGATAGATAAGGGTTCTTACCTCCTTAAAGGTGTTCTACACGGAACCCTCTCTGAACTGACAGGAAAACACTCTGCTGAAATGTTCTATATATAAAGTTTCCTCTAGAGGGATAAACCAAAGAAGGCTTCTTGCTCCGTTGCATCTACCTAGTGACATGCTAGTAGACATTTCAGGGTGTTGTTGGCTAGTTTGCCATTTTGTGGATTAAAAAAAATGAGACGATATGATTCGAGACCTCTAGTATGTAAGAGGATCTAATAATGTAATACACAAAATCATGTTTGTGAGAAATCATGCTGACAACTTCAGATGCTGAGTTCGTCTGAGCTGCTGCAGGAGCTACTTTGTGGCATGGCATCCTGTAGCCACATGCATAATGCGTGATTAATGTGATTTAGCCAGGTTTATCAGGGCTGGGCTGTGCCTGATTAAGGCCTGTGTGCTGCTGCATAAAGTTAAATGTGTCTCTTTATTACTGGCCTTTCTTACAGCCATGTTTCATAATTCCCTCTTTTCATCTCCACCAATCGCCTTAAGTACTTTGAAGAGCCTCTGAGCGTAGTTCAGAAATTTCCACTTAGGGACTATATCAAGTGTCAAAAAAAATCAAGTGTCCTATTTCAGTCCCTCTATCCCTCTCCAAAAAAAAGCTTCTAACGTTGCACTAGGTTCTGTTAATACACTTATAAATTGTATGTTACTCTTACAAATAAGCATATGGACTTCCACGAATCAGCACTCCAGTACTCTACAAGTTTAGAGGCTAAGCTTGTCCAGACATTTTCTAGTTTAGAAGAAGTCAGACAGGAAGGAATGGGAGGTAAAAAAAAAAAAAAAGTGCAGATTCGATTCAATTCAAAACACCTGACCTCTCAGTTTAAATAATATGTGCATATCAGCAGAATCCTGCCACAGTTCTGTGTGTGAACACTATTGTGCATGTATGTGTGTATATGTTATCATCTAAAGAAGTTTCTTTGCTGAGCTGTTCATTTATGCACAAGTTTCTTTCTCCTCAGAGCATCGCCGGGTCTCCTGACTGGCCCCCTCTCCCTCCTTTCTCCATCTCCTCCACTTTTTAATTTTCTCTCTCTTTTTTTCTCTTTGACTTCTCCTTCCTCTGCCCTCACACATGGAGGAACATCATCTTGCATACATAGCACTGAGCGTGATGAGGGACTCAAGTATTACAAGTGTCTGCTCAGGGTTTTTCTGTTCAAAAGATTCAATTAAAAATAATTACCAAAAGATTAGTAGTAGCTGAACATGACTGTACTGTTTGAATTGATGTTTCCTTTTCATCTGGTTTAATAATAGAATGCTTTCTTAATTAAAAAAAAGCTCTGCCTTGGTACACCCTGAATAAAAGTTTGTTTGATGTGCAGAAAAATTAAATATTTTTTTTGATCTAACAAATTAATTTTTTCCTCCCCTCTCCTTTTTTTTCCAGCAGGAGATAAAGACAATTTAATTTAGATACCAGTGGCTAGAACAAACCATTCCCTGAGCTTTGGTCAACGAACAAGCTATAAAACCAAAACCCAGAACAATTAATTGCCATGGTGTTCATCTATAGTGTGGGGTTAGCTACGCGGGAGCGTGATAGCGCATGTATGGGCGGTAATGATATTGGAGCGAGAGAATCCAGGAGAATTTTCTTCTTAAATTACATTCACGGTGGTGGCTCTCTCCGTGTGGCTAATGCACAGCTTACAAATCCCAAGCGTGTATGCAAACACAGCAGGAATCTCCCACACTGCCGTAATTATGCCGCCATTTTAATCCCGTCCAGCTTTATGTGAGATTACACACGATGGAACTTAGATTGTGTCTCTGGGCCAGTCTTGGCATGGAGAGCTGAGTGAAAATGACCATATTCAAGTAAGCAGACTGGGACTATCTCTGTGGCTTTGTTATTTCCATGCTCCACAGCACAGAAACTGCATGGACTGCCGCTCTCTCTCTCTCTCTCTCTCTCTCTTTTCTGTCCCTGCTTGGCTCCCTTCACTCCTTTAATCCACACTGTAGCTGGAGCTGTCAGAAACCCCACTAGCTGTCACAGTACTGACCACTTCATCCTCTCTCACACAGGCACACAGGCCTGCTGCTGTTTGACCACACGTTGACCTCGGCCTGGTTCAGGTGGGAGCCTTCAATGAAAGAGAGAAAGAAAGAGCCAGAGAGATGCAGAGAGAGTTATAACAATACTGTGACAAGTCAGGTAGACTCTGAGTTCATATCTCTATACTTGCCTTCCTGCCTAATATCCTTATTTGTTCTGTATATTGTAGAATAAAAAATGAATTCTGTCACACATTTTATGCATGACTTGGACTGAGTGTGTACGTTGCTTAATGTACACAAAAGATCCTTTATTGAAGGAGAAAGATATAGAGAGAGATGAGGAGAGATATTTCTATTCACTGAAACAAGAACTGAAACGAATGCAGATTTTCCTTTATTCTGCAGAGAATTAGTAAACAAAAGATATCATTCTTTTGCTTTTAATGTTTAATGCTTTTAATGTTGTTAACTTATTGCACCATAACCTTGTTACCTCATTTTAACTTATTTGCTTTTTGCACTACTGGTTGGATACCAACTGCATTTCGTTGTCTCTGTACTTGTACGCTGACAATGACAATAAACTTGAACCTAAACTAACCTTAAGTTCACTCTGAAAAAAAAAAAAACCTGTTCTAACTACTTTCTTGAGCCTTAAATACAGGAACTAAAAGGTTTTATTTTTCAATTAGAATTCCCCTTAATCTACTTTTACAATATTCTAAATATGGTGCACATTGATTGTAGTCCATAATTCCATGAGAATATTAAACTTATATTTATTAGACTTACTAGTTTTGGCTAGGTGTCTCTCTTGAAACTAAACTTGACCTGCATTCAACAAGTTTAATAGCTGGATCATGATTCTCAGTCCATTTGCATTTCCATTTTCACTGGTAAAATCTCTTTTCATAACTTTAGAGTTATGTCACATAAACGTTTTGTTTTTTGCCAAGGACAATGATGTATCATTCAATATTATATTTTAACAATTACAACATGGGGTCTTTATGAGTGTCTCATCAGTGCATACCATGATCCTGTAAGTGTTAAAAATATTTGTGCTTCTCTTAACTAACCATTGCATAATCCTCATGAAAAAAAAAATTAGGATTAATTATCATGATTCTGTAATATTCTATAATAAAGAAACAAAATTAAACAAAACAGATTTTTAAGCAAATACTGCTATGTAAAATCACTGCATTTCAAAAACCGTATATAAAAAAAGGACGAGCAAAGCATCTTCAAAACAACTGATTATGCATTTCCCATCCCGGCTTTGCAAATTAAAAGCTCCAGAAATATGAATCATCTAATTCTTTGACAAGAAAATGCTAAGCAACAATTTGTGGATTACTATGCTGTAACATGTTAGACTTGCAGGAAGTATATGCCCACACAGTTACTGCTCTTCCAGTCGTCTGAAGAGTGAACAATAAAAAAGCACATTACAGTAAAAAAAAATAAATCCATGCATAACATATATATTTAATTTAGTAATTCGATAACCAAATATGCAAAGTATAGAAAATTATTGGCTTTATATGAGCACTTTAAAATTCAAGGTGACCCATTATTTATTATCATTATTTTTTTTTTATTTAATTGTGGATGGAAAGAAGAATTCTATGGGTGTTAATTATGTCAGAAAAAAATCATTTAAGAACAAAAGAAGAAAAAAGGGAAAAAAGGATTTTTCATTCAATAAAATTTTTTTCTTTATCTATGAACTCTGTTCTCCTTTGTCTAGTTTGACTGTCCCTGAATATTCAAGAAATGAATGTCAGCAGGGGGAAGAAAAGATATTAATTAAGAGTAAATTCTGCATTGACTCAGACTTGTACATAAGACAAAAGGTTAAGTAAATGCCAGGGCTGCTATGTCACTTCAAACAATGAATATTAGCTTTGGAATCATTAATGTCTGCTGAGAAAACACAGTCAAATTGGACTCTTGATTGCCAGAAAATGTGAGGCCAGGGCTGTTTCATTTCAATCTATAGCTAAATTAGCCTCCGACAGCGGGTTGAAAACACACAATTAACTGAGCTAGGTGGGGCATAGGGGAACAGGACCTCTTATGTGCTACTAGATTGAGATTGAGCTCAGCTCCTGAAACAGAATCTTCTCATTGGCTTTACAAATCAGAGCTGAGCATCTCAGGCTCTTAGTCCCCCTGCTACCTGCTACCTGTCTATACACACTCTCAGGCTATGCAGCCAGTTAAACAAGATTTAAAGATTTTAAGCAAATAACACTGCATACAATGTGATCTTGTACTTTTATGTAAGATTAGTGTTGTTGTTTTTTTTCAATTTTTATTAATTAAAAGCATTATTTTAACTACTGATATTCCACAAAACAATGAAGATATTATCTCTACAATTTGGACAGAGGTATGAAAATAAATCAACAAGCAAGTATGCAAATATACAAATAAATCCGTGTGGTATTCAAGACCACGGTCTCTTTGTAGTGGGAGAAATTGCAAAAAGCATTTGAGCAGTGCCAAGGTAGCATTGCAGAGCATATGGCATTTTAATTCCTGTTTGTCTCATCTGGGTAACTCCGGCCCGCTGAATCTTCAGCTTTATCCAGGGAAATATGTGAAGAAGTGAAATACTTAAGAACAAAGGACTTCAATTTCCCCTGTAATGGGATTTTTATTCCCCATATTTTCCACAGAATTATGAAACTGCGAATTCCTGATTCACTGATTTATTTCTTTTAGCCGTCTCTCCCCTCACTGCCTCGCTCATGCTGCCTCTTTTGCGTTCTGAGAATTAACAGACAATCAAAAAACATCTCCTTCACCTCCAAACAACTCCATCAATAAAGCACACAAATAACCCAACATTTCACTTCTGACACTCAGCATGAGAGGACGCTGAAGATGTGCGGGATGTTCATTTTTAATCACGAGTGGGCTTTGTGCCTGTTGACAGCTAGTGAAGTATGACTAATAAGTCCGGTGTTGCTGCTTCCCCGCTGAGGTGGAATGGTGTCGCCAGACACACAGCCCTGTACATCATAATAAAATTCATTGCAGGGTGGCTAATAATCTCACTGTTTTTCACTTTGGTGGCAATCATGGCTACTGGAACGAGCCATGATTCACCAATTAGTAGGCCATATTTCTGCAGCCCGCTAGTTTAAATGGACAGTGTCAACAGATCTAGTGAAGGCAGGAGTGAATTGATTGCACTAAGCAGAGATCAGCACTTTCCTGACTGTGTAATAATACAGAGTTATAGAGGTGTTACAGTGTTATTACAGGGACCAGTGTTATAATTTTCTGTTATAATGTTCTGTTCAAATTATTATTCATTTGATTAGAATTAATAATACATTAGACTTATACTTAATATACTATATATACTTTGACTTAATTATAATAATATTTATTAATGGAGCTATTGATAGAGTTATTCGTGGAGTCACAGCTCCAGGGTCTCTGGCTTAACCCTGAGCTTGGGTTACTGTTCTCCCTGTGTCCGTTTGGGTTTCCTCTAGTTTCTCTGGTTTCCTCCCATCTGGAACAAAAATAATTTCCAGTAAGTCCATTTAATATGGATTTATAATAAAATCTATAATAAATTATAAATCTATAATAAAAAAAAAAGTAAAGTGGTCACGGTTTGCAGAAATTTCACGATGTCCATTTGGAATACTTTGCCCAAAATGTTTGGGAATCTCTGCAGTAGGTGGACGGTCAGTGCTAAATTGCCCGTAGGTGTAAATAAGCGTGTGAATGTGTTTATGCATGGTGCCCTGTGATGAACTGGCGTCCAATCCACAGTGTACTTACAAATGCTGCCTTACATTCAGTGTTCCCTGGATAGGATCTGGGTCCACCACGTCCCTGACTAGGATAAAGCGGTTACTGAAGAACGAATGAATGAATATGACCTTTATAGATGACACAGTATAAGCTACAAACAATTCTAATATTCTGGATGATATTTACTGTAGACTATCCCCAGGTCTTATACTGTATCATGTGGTTTAATACAATATGAGATAATGACGGTTTAATGGGGTGGACGTAGATAGAAAGAGCACCCATGGAATCATCAAGCACCTTGAAGAGGGTGATGGGAAGTTGAGCATTGTGTCCTCGTTACAGAGAGCTCACGCACTGGCAGTGCCCCCTGCTGCTTTCACATGCTGCATGGCCCCCACACATCCACCCCCTCCTTTACACAGTAACACACACAATAGGATATGACACCAACCCTCTGCTACAGTTTAAAGACTGCAGAGAGAGAGAGAGATGGAGAGAGAGAGAGATGGAGAGAGGACACATGCTGGTAGTGCAATCCAGTTTTATTATTATGAGGAAACAGACTAAATTCCTCAAGAACCCAGCCTACTGTTGCGTAGTGTATCTCTGATGGCTACCTATAGGGAAAACCCACCACTGTTTAACTGTTTAGGAAAACAAACAGAAGGCAGAATATTGTTTATCCTGCCTGTGCTCGCATTACATGGCAGCATCAATTACAGTATTTTGGCTATTACTGCCAGTATTGTCTGCCTCCAATGTGACAGCTGTTCTCAGTTTTGCTTTAAATGCTCGCAGGTTAAATACTGTGTTTTGGATAATGGGAGCGATGTGAAAATGGAAACCTCTCGGGATTCTCGGCGCTGCCGGGCATTCTCAGAGCCTGCCTGGAAATAATGCAGCAGGAAGAAACCTACAAAGTGTGGAAATAAAAATAAATAAATAAATAAATACATAAATAATAATAAAAAAAATATTGGACAGAGAAGAGTTGACCTCTGCTCTCCACAGAACACATGCATCTCTGATCAGCCTAGAATTTGAAGAAAAAACAAGGCCCTGAACCCTAATCCTCAGACAAATAACAAAGCACACTTTGCAGCTGCCATGCACAACTATCAGCTCAGAGGCCTGAGAGAGTCCCAAGACAATGCCTCCTCTATCAGCCCCAGGACAAATATCTAGACAGCAATATTTTCTGCTTCAGTGCTTGCACTGCACGCAACTCCTGAGTGAGAGAGAGAGAGAGAGAGTGAGAGCGAGAGAGAGATGAGAGTGTTTGCTGAGTGACTATTTTAATTTAGTACCTGATGTAAATCTAAATGAAGTGACATCAGGGCATGAGATGGACACAACCCAATCACAAGCCCTATCTTCCATATGCCCTCGGAGTGAGTAACCTTAGCAACACTACAGACAGCATGGATTTTAAAGCCGCAATTTTATTTGCATCACTTTATCATATGAGGCACGGTGGAAGGATATGCTGCTGCTGTCGAGTCTTGCTGGACACGATACATTCTGAGACAAAGAATTTTTTAAAAATGGAAACAAGAAAGAAAAGCATTCAGTGATAATTTAGATATACTTTTAATGAAAAAAAGAAAGAAAAGGCTCATTGTTAATATCTTCAAAGGAAATTCTCATTTCTATTTTTTACTCCAATAATTTATTACTGATTGTGGCAAATAAATAAATAAATAAATAAATAAATAAATAAACATCAGTCAATATGATTTGACATTAGGATGCATTTTCTTAAATGTGATGAATGAAAGCCAAGATAACAGGGATCCTTGAAAATTTTACAATAATCAATAAGAAAAGTTGTTCACACAGCATTATAGTACATGTAAATATGTATATTTTATTATATGATATGTAAGTTAGCTTTTAGGTTAGCTCTGATATCTGAGTTTATCTGTTAAAATATCTGAAGCGTTAAACTAACATAAAAACTAACTAAAGCAGTGTTGTCCATCGAAAGCCACTGGAGAGGTGGAAGTAGGCCAGACCCTAGCTGTGTGTTAATGAGAGAGAGAGAGAGAGAGAGAGAGAGAGGGACAGAGAGAGAGAGAGAGAGAGAGAGAGAGAGAGAGAGAGAGGGCTGAGGGGTAGATGGGTGCAGAAACCTCTGTCGAGTGCCAGCCCTGCCCAGCCTCAGCCCGCTGGCTCTGGCCTAACTAGCCATCCATCACTGGCACGCAGGCCTGCAGTCCGGCTCTACAGGAGGGAGGGAGTGTGGGAGTGTGCTCTGACTGCCAGCAGGCCCAGCCAGGCGTTTCCACAGCTCCACTAACGCATGAGAACAAAGCACTGCTGCAGGACTCGACCTGTGCATCTGGCCTCCGCAACCCTGCAGCAGAACACACTCAGCACTGGAGTTATTTACACTGAGGTCCAATGTTTAATCAAATTATTTTTTGTCATTAATAACACCCGTGATACATGGTAAATAAACTCCCAGAAAGCTGAAATTAGCGCCTGGTCTGTTACACCTGCATTCCCGTTTTTACTGAAAGGCTCCTCGGGGGAGAAAGAAATCCCTGAAGCATAATGTTTTGATGAATCTACAGAGATATCCAGCACAAAGACTTACAAAAGGGTATGAGTGTCTGAATATGTGTGCTTGAGAGTGTGTGTGTTTATGAGTGTATGAAGTATCCGAAGCATTGAGGAAAGAGCAGGGGGGAAGGAGAAGATCTTCTACCATATGGCAGGGACTAGCATTCTCTAGTCTGCGTTCCCTCTGAAACAGGCCAAAACCACTGGAGCATGCTTCACATCGTTGCCCCCACCCTTTCTCATACCCACTGCTAATTGCATGTTGTTTTTGTCAATCAAAGCATACAGTTTTCTCTTTATCCCCCTCTTTTGTTCATCTCTTGTCTGTAATTTCTCATTCTTTTTTGCAATAAAAGATTTTTGGCAAAGCATCTTTTCTACATTGAAAATAATTCTGATGAAATTCGACCTACTTGATGCATTGTAGAATTATAATTTGTCATCTTTGGAATCTTCAGTAACTTCAGTAACTTGCTTTTGGATATATTTTAGTGTTTCAGACAAAAGTGAAACAGAAATAAAAAAAATTGAGAATTTGAAAAATAAACAGAATTTTACATCTTGGGTAAAATCTTCATTTAGTTAGTCAGCGTTAGCCATACTCAGTTTTTTTACCCCTTTGTTTGACAATACCACCAATCTGGGAGGACAGATGTACAATTTTAATTATCGTGTCTAACTACTAGCCATGTAGCATTAGTGAGCAGCTCAAGAGAAGAATGCAAACAACTGTGATCTATGTCTACATAACCGGGGAGCAGGAGGTACATGAGCAGTAGAGAGAGGAACCTTGTCATCCATCTCGGCCTGGTGTCAAATCGGCTGCTTGTATTATTATTGGATTATTATGTGGTTGGATGGCATGTAGACCTGACATCCCATCATTAGGTCTCACCTACAGTATATAGATACTATCTATGCTGTTTAACATCACAATTTCATCATACTTTTTTAATGTGCTGTTATAATAGTAGAAATCAAATATTATGTACCGTCAAAATTCACTTCATTGCGTGTGTGATCTGTGGAAATGCCTTGTGTCTTGGATTAATTAGTTGAGCTTTGCATTGCAGTAATCTCTTTTTAATACAAAGGCATCACATTCAAACACAGTCTATCTCCTCATAAAGGACACGTGCACAAAAACTCAATACTTTCTCCTGCACACCCTTAATAGCACTTAAAAGAGCGTTCATGAATATCTGTAAACACACTCATATCAAAACTATGCTTAGTATGCAGAGAAATCAATTTTGCCACCTTCTGAAGCACCACTTGAAGTGTGTGTCTTTGGAAACACAGAATGCAGATCCGGATCTCTAAATGTCAAAGTGTAATACCACCTAGCTCAACTAAAGAGCTCCATAAATGTACACTTTACTGCCCACAGAACGTGGATTAAGAGACGACCCAATAAAGAATATGATCATTACTATCATACATTTAACTGCTAATGTTAAAATATTATATTAATTTTAACTTTCATTTTCGCTATCATAAATTGTTAAGTCAAAGTTCAGATATGCAGTTCAGATATGATCCAGATGTCTAAATGTCAGCACACTATTGTTGTCTTTAATCATGATTTTTTTTTCATTAATTATGATTATTATTTTCATTTACATACAGTATATCCATAACTGTTTATGTAACATATGGTGGCCTTTTACATAATATGCTGTGCATTGCATTTATAGCTAAGGTCTAACCTTAGCTATTGACGATGAGCAAAAGTGTTAATCTAAATAATCAATAATAATTAAAAAAACAGTTGTTTTTAACCCCTCAGAATTATTTGTTTAAAATGAAGAACAGAGGTTACATGTGAAAGCGAAAGAAAATCATCCCAAAGGATATTCAGTGTCAAAGCTTATACTAGTTTTGCCTGCAGCTTCTGTATGTGAGTATAAGCAAACTGTTCTGAGGTCAGTAAATATTTGCCTTACAGCATATGTGTATGTTAGACTGCACTGTACATGTGGATGGGTCTGATTAGAGGTCAGTAGTTTCAGTCCTCTATGA
The DNA here is from genome assembly GCF_027358585.1 of Pangasianodon hypophthalmus. Taxonomy (NCBI): domain Eukaryota; kingdom Metazoa; phylum Chordata; class Actinopteri; order Siluriformes; family Pangasiidae; genus Pangasianodon; species Pangasianodon hypophthalmus. Next base: position 14,185,631 of record NC_069712.1, read on the forward strand.
AGCAAATGGCAGGGATCAGACACACAGCTGTCCTCTCTGACACACAGAGCAATTGGTAATGTGTGCTGGCAGCCTCTGGCAGATCAGCCTACACACCTCGCACAAATTAGGAGCTATTTATCTAAAGCACTCTGCACTCAATGGAAATGATTACCAAGACAGTCAAAACCTATTTAGCCCCACTGAATGGCACATCTTCATTAAAGCAGGAAAAAATTAAATGATATATTCTATTTCAAGGACTGTATAAAAACACTGGGAGATTAAAACACATGTCACATGTATTCAGCCATTTGTGATATTTGTATTGTAAAGTGTTATTCCCCTTCAAGCATTCATTGATTGTAACATATAAACTGTCATTCAGGAGAACCGACTGAGTAGAAATGAATATGTGTTTAACTCACTTTTTAGCTAAAGAGTCCTGCTAACTTCACAGCAAGTAGTGCAAAAAAGAACACACTGTTATTGAACAAACTTCAAGGGTTCCTTGAAGTGATTCTTTTTTATTCTTTCTTCAGACATGATCAAAGGAATGGATTAAAACCAATTATGGAGTTGAAGTCATTTTAGAACCATTTTGGATCTGAAAGAAAGAAGAAAAATAGTAATGAAATGAATAGATAAAGCCACAAACAAATAAATAGAGTACAGACACAAGGGAGCCTTAATGATCATAAAAATATTTTTCCCCTTGAATTTCCTACTCTGCATTTCTTCTTCCTCCATCCGTTAACTCAACGGGGCAGATTCAATTAAAGACTTCTTAGTAGAGGCTGGACGTCTCGCTAGATCTGCTCCTCCAGCAAGGTTTGGGGTGGAGGAGGGACCTAATTAGCTGAGAGAGATGAACAATTATCTTATTTAAATTGGCCAGACTTATATATGTCTTGTGAGGCCTCCATCTGCACTTAAGCGCAGGAAGCTGATCACTTTTCCTTTGTGTTGATGCTCAATCTCTCTCTCTCTCTCTCTTTCTCTCTCTCACACACACACACACACACACAGAGGCACCTGGTCTTCTCTTCATTTCAGAGCTCCACTTATCCAAGCACCACCAACCAACACTTAATATATGTTCTGCTGAGATTCCACACATAATACAAGCTAGAATTATCAATTAGATGTTGATGCAAACTACAAATTTCATATCCTAAAGGTCTTTTTCCTCATCTACTTCTCAAAGCTTCCATTAAAATGATAAGAATCAGAGCAAGCCTTTATACTGTTATTAAATAGGCTATATTGTACAATTCTCATTTTTCCCTTGAACTCCACTTAGAAAGTCTGTGTTGTTTTATGTACTGAAAACAGTCTTGATTCATTGTTACATGACTATTTTACGTAACCAACTTTTTTTTTCCCTCGTTGACCTCTATTCTGATTAGCTAGTGTGAAATTAGGAAATTACATACTGTATAGAGTATAAGTGAGTTTTCCTATCCGGGCAGGAAAGAGAGAAATAACTAGAAATAACTCCATTGTCCACTTCAAACGTTTGTCTTTGAGTACGTGGCTCAGTATCAAGAACGCTGATGTAACAAAGCATCAGTTCACAAAATTACAAAAGTAAAGGAATGGACAGAATGACAGTTATTGGCATGCGCAACTGCCGCTAACTGCATCACGTCTGCTGAGATGTGGATCATACACTGGATGCAGAGTGTCAGCCAAGCTGCCACACAACACAAGCTACAACACCTAGCTCCATCTGCCCGCTGTCACCAGCATGGACAAACAGTCAGTCCCCATAATGCTACCTCTGCAAAAGGAGGAAGACGTTAAGCTCTATTTAACAACGTTTCAGTGTCAGGACTGTGCATTTACTGAGTGTAGGCGACACATGTGACAGTGGATTCTGATGATACAAATAACTCCAGGAAATTCAAATTGAGCAAAGAAACTTACCATTGACTGGTCAAAGCAAGAGTCAAATTAGATGGTGAAATGCAGAGAGAACCCCAACCTAGACTCAAAGACTTATTTAAACAGTGGATTACCCTGAGAAAACATGAAAAAGTGTGGATTGGTGACACGATTATCCTAAAACACTTCTACCACTTCATCAATCCCTGATTCAGCAATGGAACACCATATTTAAAAAAAAAAAAATCATGCAGCAGATCTCAGCAACATCTCAGCCAGGCTATTTTCCAGAGACTTTCAGCAATATCAGAGAGCAATATCAGCATAAGTCTGGTAGTATAACATATATATATATGGTACCATACTGGTGACATCACTGGTAACAAACTTCCACGGGGCAGGGGTGAAGGTATCACAATCCACCGCTCGAAGAAGACTTCAAGAGTAGAAATATAGAGGCCATACCACAAGATGAAAACCACTCATCAGGAGTAAGAATCGGAAGGCCAGATTGGAATTCACAGAGAAATATAGAGATGAGCCACAAGTTGTGGGACCAAGATTCACCTCTGTGAAGATTTTTGGAAAGGCCAAAGTGTGGAGAGAGGATCTGCTCATGATCCAGAACATACAAGCTCATCGGTCAAGCACGGTGGAGGTAGTGTCATGGCTTTGGCTTGCATGGCTGCTTCTGGAACAGGCTCAGTAATCTTTATTGATGATGTAATTCATGATGGTACCAGCAGAATAAAATTCAGAAGTCTACGGAAACATTCAGTCTGCCACTTTACAGAGAAAGGCATCCCATCTAATTGGGAGCAACTTCATCATGCAGGAAAACAATGACCCAAATCATACTTCCAACATAACAGGAATTTATTTGGGGAAAAATTGGAAGGTCAAGTCAATCACCAGACCTTAACCCAATTGAGCATGGAATATGCAACCAAATATTGTTCATAAATAAATAAAGTGTTATTTAGTTTCATTTATTTTAAGACTATCTTTTCCAATACCTTTGCTCACCTAAAAATTGGGTGGTCTGCCACCAAAGGTGCCATATTCTAAGCTGTTTAACACATCTAGATGTAAATATCAGGAAATTAAATCTGAAATTCTGATCTATCATCTCATATTCATCTTTTGATCTCAAACTCAAATGTCTTCAGTGTGTCAAAAGAATTAGAAATGCCATTCCAATACTATTAGAGGGCTTGCATACAGCATTTTGGGAAAGCATTTAAAGCATCTAGGGCTATGTGTTTCAGAAAGGAGGCCAAAGAATGTCATCTGGTCCAAGGTCTTCCCCGTAACTCAGAAGAGGAGGGACTATAGAGCCACAAATGAACAAGGTGTAGATCATAACAGCCTACATGCTACCCATGACCTGGAGTAGGGTAACCTTTTGGTCTTTGTCACTGAGTACAGAAAATTTATTTTGAGTCAAGCCACCCTCACAAAAAAGTAATCTGGACACAGGCCTCTGAGGACGGGTGTTAGGATGTGAATCCAAGCATTTGGCTTTGGTCTTGCTTTCCAAAGTTAATTTGAATGGTTAATTCTGCTTCCGAAGTACTATGCCCCACTTTCAGTTCAAGAGCTTTTGCAGTGAAGCTCAGCAAAATCAGTTTCCATGTTCCATATCTGACCATATCCCTATGATCACACGGCCTCTCAAATCTTTAAATCACTTTGGTAACCTTCAATAAAAAAATGCTTTAAAGGATTGCTACTGTACATATAAAAATGTATGTTATCCAAGGTAAAAACGATACTCTTCTTACATGAAAACAACCTCAATATTCTTTTGATGAGGGTGAAATGGTTGAAGAAAAATACCCCTTTTTAAAGAATACATCTTAATCTCAAGAGAACGAAGAAAGAGAGAGAGAGATGGAGAGAGAGAGAGAGAAACAGAGAGAGGAAAGAAAGATAAAAAATCAATGTTTGAGACTTGTCTTTCTTACATTCAGTTCGAGGGTTTGTGGCGAGCACAGAGAGAGCACATTGAAGCCGAGGACATCACAGGTCAATAAGAAATCAATAGTGGTGGGTGAATCTACACTGAGGAGATGAAAGGCTGTAGAGAGGGCCTTGCCCTAGACCATTGTTTGCTGCCTCTCGATGCAGAGGAAGAAGGATGCACAGGTTATTCTGCAACACTTCACGGCAAGCCGTCCATTACTTAACCCTTTCAAGCATGAATTATTAACACAATTCCAGAATATTTTTTAAAATAATCTAGACCTCGATTTAGATACTACTAACTCAGTCATGACCTAGGTTAGATGAAACTGTATGAGTTAAAAAACATTTTTTTTCTATACTTCTTGTACAGGATGCCAACAATAAGCCTTTCCATAAACGAAAAAAAAAATCATACTTTCTTAACTTTATACTTTATTATGTTTATCACAGCGATAAAATTAACATGTTAAGTCATTACATTACACACTACAAAGTCATTTTTCAAGCATGGATTACTGAACAGCTTTATTTGGTAGATGAATTTTCTATGTTCCTTATACATTAGGCAGGTTAAATACAAATGCATAGATTAGTTCTATTCAAGAGTTATGGTAACATTTAGTAAGGTTTCAGACTGATGCGATGCCTGATCAGAAGGCTTTTTACATCCAATAGGCTATATTAGGCTGTATTTCACTAATAATAGTAATTAGGTGAGATCAGGATATGAGGTCATTTAGAGTTGTTTAAACTTGGCAGTAAGCATCACAAATGAGTCTTAATACTCTAATATATGTATATTATGAACTAAATCTGATGTCTGCTGGTATGTAAGACAAGTATGTGCACTGGTCTAAGCAAATATTTAATATTTTCAATCTGAGAAGCATTTTATGCGACTTACTTTGCAATACAGCATTAATTGATGGAATTATGAGATTACAGCATAAACAAAGAGCCAATCATATTCAATATGCTGTGATATGCTACAGTATGATGAAAGGTTAAGTGATATAGAGAGTAACACAAATGATAAAGATAAAGACGCAATGGTAAAGATTATACACCTAATGTGATATTTGGAATAGCAATATACCTTCCAAAAACATGCCAGGAGCTGGACTGGCTGCTCTAAATTCCCCCTAGGATATGTGCATCCATGGTGCCCTACAATGGATTGGAAACCAATCAAGGGTGTATTCTTGCCTTGCGCTCACTGTTTCTGGGATAGGCTCTGGATCCACGGTAACCTTGATAAAGCGGTTACTGAAGATGAATGAAGGCATGAATAAATGAATTTCTCCTCTTCTTCCTATTTCATGCTTTACTAATAAATGAAAATCTCTTATTGAATAATCTTTTATTGAATATTCTTACTGGACAAGAAAAAACATCATTAATGATGACATTCTTCTGACTATACAAATCTAAATACTGTGGTAATACATTTATATGCATAATATTAATCCCAAATCTAAAAACACATATGCTGTACAGAAGGAATAACTAAATATTAGAAAGGTTAGAAACTTTTTTTGCCACCCTCAATTTTTTTTTATTTGTGTTTTTAACCATTGAGTCACATGTTTGGGGATTCCCCAAACCCTGCGTGTTCTCAGCATCTTTATCGGCTTCTCATAATGTGCTGCAATCGATCGGGCCCTCTCGTCTCTGCCGTAATTGCTTTGTTGATTGGTTTAATTTCACAGTCAGTCAGAGACTAAATTGAAGAGAATGCTTATATAATTTTTCTCAACCTGCAAGAATTGAAGCTCCATCACTAGAGTTTTACAGAAAACATGAATTATGCTGTTGAATTGAGAATGCAAAACTATCCAAGATATTTACCCCCCAAGGCTCAGATGCTCATTTCATTAAGAAATGGGAAGAGTTAAAAAGCAAATCAACCAATTAGGCAAAAGCGGATATCAATTAGATGCTGCACTTAAGATTTCTGATGGATTAAAGACATGCAGTGGTGTGTGTATAATGAATTTGAGTGTGAGGTATGGGTGTTTGAGCTTGGACTCCCTCAACCCCCATCACTGCTGTCTTATAAGCTCAACTAATACTAACATTCATTGAGGTATACTGAAGGTACAAAAGCATCATCTCATATTCACTCAGGTACTGAAATACTTAGATATGTCATGGGGAAAAGTGCAGTCCTTCAATCGTTTGCTAATAGTAGGCCACTACTAAAAAAAAAAAGCACCATTCTCAGATACAAAGACATTTAGACTTGTGTTTTTTTTTTTTTTTTTTTTTTTTTTTTTTGACATGTACTGGTGTAGGGCAGTATGTACTGCATGGTTTTTCCCAGAACACACCTGTGTAATGGGCTGCGGGTCAAAGGGCTCAGCAGGGAAGGTGGGCGTTATTGAGGCTCCTTCTGCTGTGGCAGCGTGCCAACAGGAGCGTGGCTGCCACCACGGACCAACAGCTCACGCACACTCTCATACTCTCACACTCTCAATTATGCGTTATCTTTAGATGCATTGTTTCATACGTGTGCTTAGTTAATGATGTCCTCTCATGTAAGTCTATTCATGGTAATTAAGCAGGCAGTTTGTGCAAAATTGTGCCCTCATGTATATGTGTCATATCCTCACTCCCACACACATGAACTCTTACACAAACACACACATGGAGCAGGTACTTCATTTCTATAATATGGTATGTGCAGCCGGTCATTGTGGAGGTTCTAAGTTGAGCAGAAGACAGGAGCGTAAAGCTGTTCAGCCTTTATATCATTCCCATGAAGGTACTGTAACAGATATGACATGAAAAAGTACAGTCCCTCAAGAGTTTGCTAATATTATGTTTCTACAGACCAAAAAAACCACCAATATGTTATAATAGAATACAGTAGATAAACCTTCACAGGCAAGAATATCAAAGACACATCAGACTTGTGTTTTTTGTTTGTTTGTTTGTTTTTTTGCAAACAAACTGTACTGGTGTAGTGCAACGTGTACCGTGTTTTTTTTTTTTTTTTTTTTTTTGTAGAGCACACCTGTATTACAGGCTGCAGGTGAAAGGGAACAGCAGAGAAGGTGGGCGTTATTGAGGCTCCTGCTGCTGCAGCAGAGTGCCAACAGGAACGTGGCTGCCACCACAGAACAACAGCTCTCTCTCTCTCTCTCTCTCTCTCACACACACACACACACACACGCTCTCAATTATGCGTTATCTTTAGAAGCATTGTTTCATATGTGTGCTTAGTTAATGATGTCCTCTCATGTAACTCTATTCAGGGTAATTAAGCAGGCTGTTTGTGCAAAATCATGCCCTCGTGTACATGTGTCATATCCTCACTCCCACACACATGAACTCTTGCTCTTACACACACACACATACACGCACACACAGAGCTTTTAGTCCATAATATGGTTTAAGCACCTGGTCATTGTAGAGGGTAGAAAATTAGTAATGACATGTCTCTCAGTCTGACTTTGGACAAGGAACAAATTAAATCAATAGTTCGTAGTACTAGGAAAACACAAATCAGAAAAACATCATAACCTACTGCTCTCCAGGGCCCAGCAGGAGAATTTTTCACATATGTTATTTACAGTTGCTTTTACAAAGTACATAGAGCTTTATTTACATCATGATAACACAAAAAATAGGTCATAAGATCACCACTGGTGTTTGTGTGTTCATCTGACTTAAAATGTAACTATAGGCACAGACGGTAATCTGACACAAACAGCTTAATTGCAAAAAGGGGTTGGGTTAGAATGAATACTTTATCAAGAGATGTAATTAGACATGCTGCTGCGATATCCAATCAAATCAGCTCCTCTCCTTCCCCACCAGCAGACAGTGGCATTTCTGTAATATCATACAATTAGATTTCACTTTTAAATTTCACACGGATATTTTAGTGTCAGAAATAACCAACTGGCTTTTGAAGGTGTGTTAGCCTCTTAAACAGAATTTATATAATCTTGTCTCTGTGGAAATAAGCTCAGGTATTTAATTTATTTTGTTAGACATACTATTGATTCTGTTAATTATATAATGTTCCATGCATAATCATGCATCAGCTGTCTGATTCACATTTAGTAGCAACATCAGATTTGTCTGTTCTTAATTATCACAGATTAAACAATTCAGTCAATTATGTTTAGCTGGGTAAAGTAATCTATTTATGTTGACATCCACAAAACAGTGTTCTAAGAAATGAAAAATGATTGTTTACAGCAAGAGGGAATCTGGATACGCAGTAATGCAAACAAAATTTTGGAACAAAGTGGCTCAAACCTCGTGTTGTGCCACTCTACCCACGTCAGTTTAGGCATGTTTATTTCTGGCAAGAAATGTCTTGCTTCTACCCAAATTAGCAATATGCTGATTTTACACACCTAAGTTAAGCATCTGACTGCACAAAAATAGACCCAACTCCTGTATTCCACCTTACGCATAAGACGCATTTCACTAGAATTTTTGCAATCTGTACATGTGTATACTGTATAAAGCATATATATATATATATATATATATATATATATATATATATATATATATATATGTATGATATGTATATATATGTATGTCTCATAAATCTTTTCTTATATTCTTGGCAAAGGAAACCAGATTATTGAGAAATGAGGTCGAGAGCTAGAGAGAGAGAGAGGGAGAGAGAAAGAAAGAACGAGAGCGGAGGAGCAGTAAGCAGCTGAACTCGGCTGTGTTTTAGGTCAGTGCCTCATGTGACAAGTTGGAAAGTTTGTCAGCTAATGTGCTGGATGGTGGACAGTGCTGCAACTCTAGAGGAAACCTTCTCATTCATAAACATGTCACACTAAGAGTGCAGATGCAAAGCCATACAGCAGCAATGCAAACACTGAGCTTCTCAGAAAAACCCCAGCAATCCCCTGTTATGAGGGCTGACCATGATAATATTATTGGTCTTGATGGCAATAAAAGAAATTCCATCCAAACACAGAGAACATAAATCAGTCACACCCAACCTAATATACTTTAGCACATCTTCAACATAAGATAGAGGAAAAAAGCTGCCACATGGAGCGATGTCCTCTGGTGTGTGATAGACATTGCAGCCTAGTGGAAAAGCTGGAGCGTGTTGTGGAATGCTGTGTGTGGGCCAGTGAAGTTGGAAAGCAGCCTGAGCTCTGATCCGGGGACTTTTCCATCGGTACTCAGGCTCCATTCTCAGGCCCAACAAGGCACAGCGTCTCCACTGACAGGTGTCCAGACTTCACCCCGCCAATTAACATTTGGAAAGGATTAATCAGCTCCCGTTCAGAGCCCAGTTTTAATGAGTCTGAGTGTGCATTCAGCCAGATGTCCTCCTCTATAGGTATCTGCAAGAGCCTGTTGGTTTAATTAATTATTGATGTCTTAATACCTCCCGCTGTGCAAGTCTCAATCACTTGTGAGCTTTAAGCACCAGCATCCTGTGCTACACTCTAAATATGCACATGCACATTCTAGAAACATATCAAACTTTGCCTGATCTCCAGCTACTTTAAATATGAGCAAATTATGTCCGCTTACATAAACTGTACCCTAACATGCTTTAATACGTATGTAGTAGCATTAAAAAGGCATGCTATTTTGTAAAACTGAAATCATATTCTCAAAAATAGAGCAACTGATTCACTTTGGTAATGAATTCCATGGCTGGGAGTCTTCACATGTGTCTGAGGAAGCATTTCATAGCCTTTTATAAATGCATTTCCTGGTTAGTAGCTGCCATGTAGTCTGAGCCTCAGTTGAGCTGTTCATGGCATCTGAACATCTGATAAATATGTACACGTTTCTGGCCACAAGCTTCAGAATCCTTAAGGTTGTAGTCTAATTGGCTCTCTGCATTTCCAGGTATGTGTTTTGAGCTTCAAGATATAATCAATGGGTTTAAAAAAAACAGCATTATGTGTTGTTCAGGAGTTTATTCAAGAAGATAGCGGCTGTGAGTAAATGTGATAGTCTCAGAGAGGCTTAAAAATGGGGCAAAATGGCAGTCAGTGCAAATTCTGGGATGGCATATGCATTATATTTTAGCAAACTGGAAATGTACAGAGGAGGAGGAGGGAGGTAAAAAGACCAAAAGAAAAAAAAAAAACAGTTGGGATAACATTTTTTAACATCTTACAGCATCCAAAATGGGCATATATCTCTATGTCACTATCCATAGTGTAAAATGAAGACCATAATAATGAAAAAAGGTATACAGAAAGCATAAAACATATGCATTTCATATGACTTCATTCTTATATATTTTTTGTCTCAGCTCACTCCAATACCTCTTAAGTTTACACTTAATGCATATACACACACACACACCCACACACATACACATACACATACACACACAGGTAAACCAGTAAGTCTGTGTAAGTTTGCAGAGGTTGGCGATGAAAAATGACGCAGTGAAACAGAAGCATTTCCATGTTTGCAGGTTTTCGCACATGCGTTTAATCACACTTAATAATGTATCTACAGTGTCGGCTCGCACACAGATAAATGAGAACACATGCTGAGGTGCAGAAGATATTTATCAGGATGAATGAAAAAAAAATGCAAACTCAAGCACTTTGCTCTACTCCTGCCCTGCTATTTTTGAAGAATAAAACTCCAAGCAGTAGGTCAAATGGTCAGCTCAGAGGTACTAAATGATTGAGTTGTGTTGCCATAAAACAAGCCTTTCTCCTTCCTTCATCCCTTTTTTGCTGAAACCTTCCAGATAATCCTTGCTGAACACTCTGCATTTTTCATTAGATGAGATGGAAGTTGACTTCAGGCCAGAAACAGTGGGGATATACTGGAGCAATATTTTGACAAGTTAGAGTCAGAAAAATGGAAAAGTAAGAAAGTCTGAGTGAAGAATGGAATCTTTTTATCTACTTTAATTGTGAAATATAGTTACCAGATCAAAATATGTGGCTGTTTTTTTTTTTTTTGTTTGGCCATGCGGCCATGCATAAAGCTGGCCATCCGAAATGCTACAGCACGATATTGTGATATTCTAGCAGGAACATACGGCAAAGCGTAAGATTTGGCCACTGCTACTGGTCAGGGCTCCAAGATCCAGAGAAGGGAAATTAATGTTCTCCCCAGCCGCCTGTGTCTTAGGCCTCACAGCATCAACTTAGCTTCTAAATACAGAGACGTAGCTCCATTCATGTAGTGTTATTGCAACACTAATGCGCACAAGCATGGATTTGGTGTGGGGAGCCATATATCTGCACGGCTCCTGAATATGTATGCTCTGGAAAGAGAAGAGAACGTCAGCTGAGACACTGAGGATTTGATGTTCAATAAAAGAGTAAGCCTTTGACATGAAATATGAGAGGAGCTAGCCTCAATATAAAAGAACCAGGGAGGGAATTAGGAATAAGGAGAATTCTCTCAGATGTTCAATGTAGGGGGAATTATGAGAGGGAGAGTGATGTTCTGAGAGTGTATGTGTATATGAGAGGAGGAAAAAGAAAGAATGAGGGAAAATGCATTTTATTTCTATAATTTTACAGGAGGAGTGTGATACAAAGAAGAATAGAAAATCATGGGCATAATGTATGAGCTCTTCCACATTTCCTGTGCATCATATTAAACTCATTCTAAGGTAACAGTGTTCCGCAATATTTTATGGCCAATCCCAGCCTCTGTGTGTGTGTCACTGTAAAAACAGATGATGATCAAGTATGATGATGATGACAGATGACAGATGATGATGATCAAGTACAGCTTTTTGTAATATATATATATATATATATATATATATAGAGAGAGAGAGAGAGTAAAGCGGTTGATGACAATGTGATCCCTACAAATGAGTTTATCAAGCACTAAATGATTCAGTGAAGTACTTTAAAGTATGACCTCTTAATCAAACACAAGGCACACACACATATTGATTCATTACAATTGTTTTTAACATAGTAAAGGAGAACAGGGATGAAGAACAAGAAATGAAAAAGCTGCACGATTACTCTATATTGTTGTATATAGCAGTGGTGGCTCAACAGTTAAGGCTCTAGGTTACTGATGAGAAGGTTGGAGGTTCAAGACCCATCCCCCCACCACCACCACACCACCACCACCACCACCAAGCTGCCACTGTTGGGCCCTTGAGCAAGGCCCCTAACCCTCTCTGCTCCAGGGGTGCAGTATCATGGCTGACCCTGTGCTCTTACCCAACCTGGGATATGCGAAGAAAAGGATTTCAGTGTGCTGTAATGTACATGTTACAAATAAAGGCATCTTCTTCTATAGGTGCACAAATGTAGAAAACAATAGGTGAAGTGTCTTGTGAAGTAGCAGAAAGAGAGAAGGATCAAAGATAAGCTTAGATTGTATAATAAAAATGTAGGCCTGCCAGAATCACAAGGCTCACAACATGCTTCAGTTTGTGGGTGAGTACCATATTACTGATGTTTTCCATTGCTATTAGGATTTGGGCCTTATTCCTCTTGACACTGTAATTGTTTTTTCAAATCCAAATTAATAAATCATGCCAGTCTATTTAAGAATTAAAATAGGTCTCCACTGACAGTGCTTTAGACCTCTGGTGCTCAGCACAAGCCGATGTTTACCCAAACAGCTTTCTCAGTGCATGTTTGCTCTAAGGACTCATAACCATAAAGGAATATGATTGGTAGTGAAAAACATGTACCTGAGTATGGCATGATTTTTTGCCCATCCCTTATTTCCTGAAGCCACAATACATCAATGTGTTAAAGAGGGTAATGGGCTCGCTGAATAGAGCAATAGAGCAATCTGGGCAATATTCTCTTTTTGCTAATTGTAAAATGAAACACTGTATAGCTACACCAAAATCATATGTAAACCTTGTGTCCTGAATGGTACCCAGTGGAACTCTAACAAAGTAAAGTTAAATACTATGGGGCTGCTTTGTCTGTGATGTAAAGCTCAAAAGTCATGCAACATAAGTTTCCCTCAACTCTATGTGCATAATGCAAGCAATAAATGATATTGCTTTTAAAATTTGTTTGCAAACTTTTCTGCCAGAAGCTCATTTTTACGTATTATTTTACGTAACATCTCTTACTGCAGCAGCCTGCTGTCGCCTAAGTTGTCCTTTGTCTGTAAAAAAGTTGATTTCAACCTGTTTGAACATTTCACATTGGTTAGGCACAAACCTGGGATATGATGAGTGGCTAAATCACCAAGAGTGTGGATTAAATAAAAAAAAAAAGTGTTTTACAATGACCTTCTCTCCTGCCCTCCCATTATAATATGTTCAAACCCAAGCAAACTATTCAAACCACATTAATCAAATTTTATAAGCAGTTTATACAAAAATCCAGATACATCCAAAAGCATTCTTCCTCACAACTGAAAAGTATGCAAACAGTTCTCACATTATTCCACTTAACAGCTTTACTAAATTCAATATTTATGCTGAATAATGTGTACTGACCACATGGTGGCCTCTGACTGATCCTCTGGGGTCTTCTCTCTCCACTGGTCTGTGCCGAGCTCTTTAGCTATCACAGTGAATTAGTGTAAGACTTGCAATGCACCTTTAGGTCTGTGAGCCCTTTTAAGCCACTCTGAGGTCACCTCCTCAGCTAAATATAAAGCACAACCTTTTGAACATTCGTTTTCACTTGCCAGGCCAGTAGCTCAGATAGCACGCAGCAGAAAGCATGCACTTTCCTGACACACTCCCTCTAATAGCACTGACGGGAGATGGCCAAAAAGGAGGTGAAGAGACCAAGAGTAATAAATGGTGCTAAACTGTACCCTTGCAAATTATTATGCGAAATAATATCACAGTTAAAATGTTACAAGAAATTAGAGTAGTTTTCTCTTAAATTACAAGGCATTAGCAGCATTTTAGGTTTTTGGAAACATTGAAGTAGATCATTTGTGTGTGTGTGTGTGCGTACTACAGGCAGGGAATGAAAGGCCACTAATCTACCGAGCCTCTCAGCCACTGGGCTCTTAACCTGGAAATGGACAGATGAAAGAGGAGGAGAGGCCTCTGAGAAGAGAGGAGGTAGGAGCACCTGTGACCCCAAAGAACAGGGCACAGAGGAGCAGCCAGTAATAGGACAGGACAAGAGAAAAATGGAGATAGTGCAGGGGGAGTGGGAAGTAGAGTGTGGGGGTGGGGAGGGGGGAAGAAAAGCTGAGATAGCAAACCAACACTAAAGAATATTACAGAGAAGAGAACGTGTGTGAGAGAGAAACTGAATGAGTGGGTGAGAGACAGAGGGAATGAGAGAAAGAGCAAAGCTCCTGCTAAAAACACTGAAGTAGCTAGGAACCTAATGGCTTACAGTAATAGTTCCGACACCACTAATTTCAACAAACCTTCACTCTCCCGTATAAAGCATTATTGGAGAATTGCACTTTGGAGAAATGACGGAGGGTGTGGCAGAGAGATAACACAAGCACAAGGAGCTGAACAGAGAGGCTGAAGATTGTGGGAAGGTTGGTGAGGGGGTCTGTTCAAGGATCCATCCTGGTGGTCTCTGTGCTCAGAGCTCACCGCTGCCCTAGACAATGGCCACTAATTGGCCTGGCTGTTGGTGGTCCAGCTGGAGCTGCTGCATTGTTGGAGGCCTCCCCTCTGGATGCAGTGCTCTTGTGCTGTGAGGAAGACCAGAGAAAGAGAGAGAAGGCAGAGTAGAGTCTCAGTCGTATAGGTCCTGAGTAGTGGTGTAATAATACACAAAATTCAAACTTTGATTCAATACAATACAGTATATCTGTATATCCATATGATACATTTTTCGATACAGCAAAAATAAGCATTGCCTATATATGTACCTGTGTCAGTTTATTAAAATATTCAACATTATAAAAGTATAATCAGTGAAACTTCATAATGACACAGTATAGTTTTGCCTGATCACTTCAGCCAGGAGATTTTCCTGAGTATGTGTTGTTTCGAGTTTTCATCTAGTTCTACTGACCAACACAAAAGGCTGATGTCGGAGTAGGTGGCCATGTTTATGGTATTAGTGCCAGTGTATTGTACACTTATTTGGCAGACTTGGCACACTGTAGTATTTTGGTCCACCGCTCATTCGACTTCAGCTTTGTAACTTATGGGGAAGCCAATGTACTCTGATAAGGATTTGGGGAATTTTCCAGTTCTTGCCTGCTGCTGACCAATGCCATTGGTGTTTTTCATGAGTTAATACATAAATTACATAAATACACTAATATGCTAGCTACTCGCCTAACAATGTGTGTAGGAGAAGGGTGTAGCTTATCCTGATTCAAGATGAAGAGGAAGTTTTTGTTTTTTTTTCCAGAGGAACAGTATCTAATTTCAAATAGCTTACTTTATTATTACCATATTGAATTGAGAACCTGGTCTCAAATGCTAAAATACTTTATTTTTACATCTGGTGGTATGGTCTATAAGTATCAATTCAAGAATGTATGCTAAAATTTCTATTTTTACAATTAATACATTGAATGAACAGTATGTTCATGTTAGCATCCATAACGAATAGTCTTTTGCCTCACTTCCGAACTTTATTGGAGAAATCAGTGCTGTCTGAAAGTTTCACAAAATACTGACTTTGAGGGTTGCCAGAACAGGTTTGCCCCACTGGGAGGTGGTAATTATGGTTAGTCCCATATGAGGTGAATGCAGCATTACCACTGCTCAATGGGACTTCACATTAGACTCCTGGATCACTCAGGTAGGAAATCTGAGTGTATGCTGTTAACGTGAATGCAGGGTGTGGCCTGCATTGTACAGAGCTAGGCCTCACGCCCAATAGAACTGCCCTCTCTGTTCATGCACACATAAGCACACACCAGCATAGCAACCCCACAGGGGAGACATCTGTGCTTTTGCCGGCGCAGTTGCACAGAGTGTTAATTATGTATCAATGAGCCAAATGTACAACAGTGTACCTAGTATCAGATGAACACATTCATATGTAGTGGCATGGAGATTAAAGAAGTATTTACTGAATATGGCATGTGGCATTAATAAGATAGAGAGACAAAGGTAAAAAAAAATTGAGAGACTTAATCTTAAGTAATACATAAATCAGCTTGAATTATGAACTATGACTTCTACCGAGTTAATTCAAACCTCTAAATCATTAATGTGGCAGAGGCTTTGTCTCTGTATTGTGTTCTGTATTTACCCAAGAGGTGTAAACTGTAAATGCAAATTGGAAATGTGCACTGCATAAAAAAAAGTTACAGAGGTCATATTAGAACAACTCCGTCCCAACATAAGGCACACCAAAAATACATTTGTGATGATAAAGAGGTGCTGCCTATCCAGGTAGATAAATAAGATAATGTTTTGAAAAATGTAGTTCACAGGATGAAATATTACAGTTGCTATTGTCACCGGGGTGCAGCTGACAGTGCCAGCGGCCACAGCTGAGAATGCTGGGCTTCTGGGACCAGAGCAAAGAGGAAACAGTCCCAATTAGCCAGCACAGACAGGTCAGCCAAGCTCCTATCTCTCCCACCACTGTCTGACATCTGCATATGCTGCATGTCTTAAAATAAAGCACATGCACTAGAGAGTGAGACAGAATACAATGTCTTACTCCTATACCATTACAGAGGAGGACAGATAGCTAATCGTGTTAGAGAGAGAGAGAGAGAGAGAGAGAGAGAGAGAGAGAGCGTGTGTGTGAGAGAGAGAGCAGGAATTAGGACTATACATAGTACTGCACAATTACAAGTCCATGTCCTCAAGTATTAACTGTCACAACAGACCAGTTTCAACATGCCCTTAAAGCAGGTTGGTGCATTAGCAGGTCATGCAATAGCCAAAGACCCCCTGAGAGACAAAAAAAGGGGAAAGAAAGCAGAAAAGAGGACAGGACAGGTTAAGAGGAGAGTCAAAATGAGAAATAAGTCTGGAATATTAGAAAATGGCAGTACGCTGGTCAGAGAACACATCTCATGAGATATTACTATTTATTCTCATGTCTCATTTAAGTACTTATAATGAAGCCTGTACATAATAAAAAGGTTAGCTCACTTCCCAATCACGAATCTTCAGCTTACTACTGTGTCCTTGCTACATTCACTGAAAAGACAAATCAAAAGAATGAACACTGCCTCTAGTGGCTATGTAATGGCAGCGCAAATATGTTCATCCCTTCAGTAACAAGTTGAACATAATATATTAAAGTTCACCTATATATTTACCCAAGCTTTTGGTTTTCCTGAAATTAGTTTTCAGTAACCGTTGTACATCATACAGAGTGCTATGGTTGGGAGACGTTGTGTGTTCTGTGCTAAATCTGCCGGTCCAGATGTATCAGTCTGCCAGACACAACAAAGGAAGCCTCTGACCTTTTGGTCTGACCCACATTTAACAGTGACCGTAAAGGATCAGGTTCCGGACAAAATAAGCGGCCCTCCCCCAGCACCTCCACTCCAATCCCTTGCTACCTTTAAATTCTGGGCCATGGACCTCAACAGATGTGCCTTTTAGCATGTCTATGTCGGGTGGTATGACAGCCCAGTGTGAGGCCATACTGTTCATCTGAAAGTGTAGAGCACAGAGAGAATGGGAGAAAATGATAAATAAGTCATTACAATAAATCTGGGATAAGACATACAGTGTATACACCTCATGCACAATGAACCCTTTGAGCCCTGTATTTCCCTATCTTTACTATTCACTCATCTCAAGTTTAATTCTGTCTTCCTCTTTCGCAAACACTATCTCTCGTTCTCTCACTCCTCTTGTCGACTGTCCTGAGAGAGCCCCTATTACATGGCCTTGTCGCTCCTCTCATGCAGAAACTCAACTCTGACTTTGTGTGATTATTCAAAAAGTCATCCTCAGGTCAAGGCAGTCTGGGTAAAAAAGACAGAGGAGGTATTTCATACATTATTTCCTCTCAATCTCTGTTTCCTCCTCCTATGTCCTCCATCCTTCACCTGTCCCTCCTCTCCGACTCTTCCACATGCTTTTCTGTTTTGAAAATGCAGCTAAATAAAATTTTCTTGTCATGCTGTGCTTGTGTTGTACTGGTATACAGCCGCCTCACATTGTGCATAAGACTAAAGATAGAAGTTACTCTAGATAAGGGGCAGTGGGGTTTCAGCATGCTTGTCCTTCAGGTTGAATGGCAGTCCTCTCTCTTTCTGTTCACTGGAGCTGTAATACATACATCACACACACACACACACACACACACACCACATACATAATACATACTAGGGGTGTAACGCAAGAGCACTATCTGTGTGTGTATCTGTATCTGTCTCCAAATATCCATATCTGTACCTGTATTCATATTTAAACCCAAAGTGGGTGTGGCCTTAATCAATTTTTTTATTTCAACCACTGGGACCGTGATTAGCCAGTTATTAAGAATGAATATATGAATAAATGAATGCTGTTTGTGGTCTTTGGTTGTCACATAGGCTTCATATCTGACAGCTCGAATGGCCTACATGAAAGAAACAACCACCTGCTTGCATGTTTTTTGTTTTGTTTTGTTTTTTGCTGCGTGCTGTGGGATGACATCTCTAGTCTCAACTAGATACTCCATGAACCTTTCTGGCAAAACAAAACATAAATAGTGCACCCCCTATTTGTATCTGTATTTGTGTCCATTTAGATTGCATCATCTGTTCAATCAGAATAATATATATTCATATCTGGTTACACCCATAATACATACTGTACATGCATGCATTTATGTTTACTCATTTGACACTTTTATCCAAAGAGACTTATAATTGTGCTGAGCAGAAGGTTATGGGCCTTGCTCAAGGGCCAGACAGTGGCAGCTTGGCAAGTGCTGGGATTTAAACTCACAAAACACACACACACACATACACACACATATCCTGCCACTGTTTCCCACAGGGTCGACTGATGAAAGCCAGCGCTGTGTTTGATATGTACACCAGTTTCCCTGCTCCCACACATAACCTTTGGACCCGACCGTGACCTGGGTAGCCAGTACTGGGTCACGCTAGGCCATGTCTCCTTCCTCTTTCAAGTGCATCTGCTTAATTAGAGAACAAGGAGGGGGTTAGTGAATGAAAAGGTCGAGTTCACATGGACATACACAGTAAAGAATGCTCTCTCTCGCTCTCTTTTTCGCCTTCTGTCTCTCTCTCTGTCTCTTTCTCTCTCTCTGATGTTGCAGAGGTCCTGAGCTCATGCCATTTATTATTCCTGATACAGCAGTAAAGTACAGTGTAGGATTTCAGCCATATGACAGAGATACACAAATCAAAGTATTTATGTGCCACGAAATGGTGAAACGTCACGAATTCACACAAAGTAGATCAGAATGTAATTAAATCCAGCTCTCACCTTGACAATTTGTTCCCAAATAAAGTGGTTATTGGATTTCTTATTGTTAGACCCGTTCACATGCACAGAAGCTTAATCTTCACATCAGGATCATCATCAATTCATATAATACAGATGTACGTTACATTTTCAATTATATATCAGATTAATTAGATGGGGTAATTAAATCTAAGATGTATGCCACAATGCAGTCATCACACCTGGGAACTTTTGCAAAATTTCTAACAAATCTATTTGAGCAATATTCATATGAAAAGCCACCAGAGTAATCCAGGTTAAATGGATCTCTCAAAGGTATGGCTGCAAGTGGTCCACTAGGGATTGCAGGCTTGAAGCCTGAGCTTTCTCTCTGCTGCTGGTGTTTGATTTAGTGCTGCTCCAGACGGTGGCAGTGAGGCGGTGTGCTCAGTGACAGACTTTTCTGAGAAGCTGGATCCTCTCAGCCTCCCTAGCGAGCTCCAGTCTGGGGAGATGCTCTCTGATTGTGCACTGTGAGACACACAATGTCACCACTCACTGGAGCCTCGGACTGGGAGATACAACAACGACGGTGTATTTGTCCAACAAACATTGTCTACTCAAAACTGCGGCTGTGTTCCTTCTCTCGTTAGTGACCGTCCTATTACAGGACAGGGCAAAAGTGTCATCAGTTTTAGCCAAAATAGAAATGCCATACATTCTGCATATCACTATGTAATAATGTTAAAATAAACATAAATCTAAATAAATAAAAACCTACCTCGAGTAGATTAGAATAATCTACCTCTAGTATATCTTCTCTGCTTGGAAAATCTTCTATTTAAATATGACAGACTGTAAAAGTTAAATACAACCATAGGTAGCTTTAATGCAAGTAATAAACCACGACATGGCCATGCTGTTATAGGAAAATAATAATGATGATGTCTGACAAGAAGCAGAGAACAGTTACCATCCCGACATTCATTATTTTCCAATATAAGCAAGTCCAAAAGTGTTTTATTCCTCATATAGGACATCAGTTTGGCAATGCTAACATTTTTTAAAATTTATTAAAGAATGACACATCATACATTTTATCATTTCACTTTATCACTTACTACAGTACTTGCTACTTACAGTATAACTGTTATAAACAGTCCTTCCCTACCCAGCACCTCTTTTTCTCTCTGTCTCTCTTGAAGACAAAAAAGTATAGCTTTTCAAGTTACAGAGAAACCCCAAAGCCCTCCATCCTGAAGACTCTCGCTTGTTGGAGTTCTTTACAACTTAAAGTTATAGCTACAACTCTGTTACAAAGTGCTGAAACTGAAGACTCCTTACCAACACTGGGAAGTCTGGGAAAATCTGTCTGAGTAGAAGTAACCATTTTTTTTTTAAATAATTTTTTGTTTTGATCTTTACTCAAGTTAAAATACACATTTATACTCAAGTAATGTAGCAGTATATCCAAGTACATTAACAAATTATCTCTACTGGTATCACATTCATGTCATGTCCCTTCTGTTCACTTTTAGTCCTCAAGGAGTTTTGGCCATCAAGCTACAGCAAAACAGTCAAACCCACAGCAAAAATATTCTACCACAAAAAGAGCTGGTCTCTGTGACCAGAGCTCAGAAGATTTACTGATACTAAGCATATTTCAGTCTGTCTACGAGCTAGAGGGAGGGAGAGAGACAGAAGGAGGGAGTGTGTGTGTATGTGTGTGTATGTATGTGTGTGTGTGTGTGTGTGTAGGCCGTAAATCACCCTGAGTGGATGAAATGTGGACAGGATATGGGGACATTGCTTTCTTAGTGGAGTAAAGGCCTAGGAAATGCCTGTTAGCATATTTTCAAGAAACTCACTGACACCTGGCTAAACGTCCTGTATAGCAAGGAAGTGAGAGTGACCACAAGCACCACATGTTAACAGTCGAGAGAGAGAGAGAGAGAGAGAGAGCGAGAGAGAGAACTGCCTCTACTATTTGACAGGCTGATTGCACTATATGATCAAATCTCTTATTTCTCAGGTTATGTCATATGTTTCAAGATAAGCCAGGAACAGACACAAAGTGCATAAGCAATGTCTTGTGTGAAATATTTCAGGGTTGAGCAAAGTCATGTATGAAATGCAAATTACAAATCTGGCATAAAAAAGAAGAAAAGCAGAGGCACACACTCCTCAAGTGTTTAAACCACTAGTATTCCATGAATATTAATGTCCTGAAAAAATGACAATAGCAGCGCAAAGCTGTTTACAGCAGAGAGCAGCATGTTTTAGGCTCTGAATCTGCTGTTTAGCATGCACTGGTACCAAGCCATATCAAATAAGCAGACACACCACCTGACTCACTACTACTCAGCTCTGACATTGTGTCTCACAAGCCGCTGGAGTAGGATGAGAGACAAGAGAGGAGACAACAGAGAGAGAGGAAGCAAGTCAGTGAAGGCAAGGGAAGGAAAAAATGAAGGAGAAAAGAAGAAGAAGAAGAAGAGTCTGCCTGGAGAGGGAGTGGGGAGAAAATGACTGACTGTGTTAAGATGTTGTCGTAAGTTGAGGCTGAACTGTTGACCTCCTCCGCATACACTAGTACACGTGTTAGCAGTCACAGTTACACACAGATCTGTAACACAGCCATATTACAAAATACTGCCAAACCCATCCATTTATCTTTACATTCCCATTAGTGTGTGCTACTGAAGTTGGCTCATAAATATCAGTGCGAGATACTGATATATGAGAGTTATTGCTTCTATAGTCCTTCATTATAATTCGAGCCGCAGAAATTGCATATCTACAACCTAATACGTATGATATCATTAAAAGAATACATCAGCATTTTTCAACATAATCTCTATCCATTGCTCTCTAACTGTAGCTTAAATGCAACTCCTGGACATGAATTTTTGTGTTTGAAAGTTACCCTGAACTAAAAAAAAAAAAGAACTGAAAACTGAAACTCTAAACTTATAATGAAAATTTAAGGGCAATAAAATTTAAAAATATGCAACTACAGTATATAACACAAATTCAAAACTCTAACTTTTAGGATGACAGATATGTATGCATGTCTTACCAAACTGTTTTTATCTAGTATTATTCCACTTTCAAACTGGGTCAGTACAGTTAAATCGTCTTTTTTTGTAAACTATGTAACAAATAACCAGAAAAGTCTTCATGAGTCACATTCTGAAAGGATGAATTACACAAATTTAAAGCTTAATTTACAATATCTTGGAAGAATTCATGAAAACATTGTATAAAAATACATTTTGCCTTGACCATTCCATCAAGTGCCCTTAGGCTTCTTTATTATTCTTTAATCTGTACTATAATTATGAGTGACTATCGAGTAAACAGATTTTCTGTTCTTTTCTCAGTTACAGAGAATGTTGTAATCATCTAAACCAGATCCATATGGTACACCAAAATCTAAATTGAGAAGTATTCCTTTAAATTACTTGCTGTGTTAGTAGTATCGAAATGAATATTTATCCAGAAGTTTAGGACTTTGATAACTCAGGTGTTTTACACCTTAAAAGCAAACTCAGGTTTATTTTATATTTTGCGAACTAAGAGTTTACATTTGAGACCATCTGGCATCCCTGGGGAAAGTGTTCCTTTGATTAAGAGAAGAACTACCACAGCCCTTTCTACAGCTAGATGATTTTTACTTATGAGCACTTTGCAGTGTTTGATGGTGCAAACAAGACTAACCTTTCTCCCTCTCCTTCTCTCTCGCACTCTTGCTTTTTGGCCTACGTACTTGCTTTTTCCTCACTCTTAACACACACAAACACAAACAAATCAATTTTAATATTTACTAAATGTATGTATATCACTTGAGAAAAGTAAAGAGACATTTCAAACAGACACCATATTGTTCTCCTGGCAGAATGGCAGCCACAGCTTTATTGGCTTATTAGTTAAGAAAGTGGGCCAGCATAAGCAGGACACAATAATAATTCTTTGAGTGGCTGGGCTGTGGCCTATGAGAGCGTGGCGATGATGAATCTGTGTGCCATGGTACATTATGGTGGGATAAAAGAACAGAGGGGTGAAGGACAGTGCCTGCTCTGAACCTTAATCAGATGCAGATCAGACTAAAAGCATCGGAGCAGCAAATCCCCACTACAGAGCACAGCAGCTCTCTGCTCCGCTCCACTCCGGCCACCTCGCCCACCCCCCTCTCTCCTTTTCTCTTTCTTCCATCGCTTCTTTTTTTCTTCTCACCTCATTCCCTTTCTCCCCAAGCCCTTCAGAAAAGATTGGTAGATAGATTCAAGTCTTTATTGAAAGATCATATGGGATGACTGCAAAATCCCATTACTTGTTGATTAAGTATTGATCCCACCCCCAAGTATTAACAAGTAAGCTAATATGGAGTGACCCGTGAGACCAGTGGCTGAGGAGCAGACAGATCAGACACTTTAGAGGGGGAAGGAGATAGGGAGAGAGAGAGAGAGAGAGAGAGAGAGAGAGAGAATTGGGGGGGGGGGGGGGGGGGGGGGGGGTACTACAAAACAAAAAAAGAGATGAGAGAGACCTTGGCGAAATAGATATTTTGAAATGGACAGATGTGCAGCATAAGATATGTGAGTGAGCTCCTGGCTCTGGTTAAAATGTCACACTTCACAGCGAAGATCAATGGGTACTTTATTTCTCTGATGCCCTCTTATTACCATTATCAGACAGCTCCACTCTCCTACCTCCTAATGACCCCCACTGAACCACACACACTCCTTACTTACAGTGAGGGCTTCCTTCCTCCATCTCTCCAACATCAACTCCTGTAGCCACACATTCCCATTAACCTGTTCATGCCCATCCAGAACAGCTTGAAAAATTCCCCTACTACCACCAGTTCAACACACATACCCCGACACACACACTTTCAGTGAGGGACATTCTGTGAGGGAAGGGCACAGTCACAAGATGTAGTGCAAATAACAAGCTTGTCTCATGGGATCTAAGTATCTCAGCCCACGTAGATGTGCTGGCAGGCAGGCTGGTGTGGTTCAGCAAAAACATGGTCAGAGCCACGGTAAGTATAACCCCATGAGACAAGTTAGCTAAATATGGACTGGTCCGCTCTGCTTCCTACACTTCCTGATGGTACAGTATTTGTGTTAGTCTACCTCAGGTTTCCTTAGGTATTAGCACTGCTTAAACATATAATAATAATAATAATAATAATAATAATAATAATAATAGCAGGTAGCATTGCTGCCTCACAGCTCCAGGGTCCCCAATACAATCCTGAGCTCAGGTTACTGTCTGTGCGTTTCTGTGCATGTTCTCCCCCTGTCCACATGGGCTTCCTCTGGGTTCTGCAGTTTCTTCCCACCTCCCGTAAACATGCCAGTAGGTGGATTGCCTGCTCTATATTGTCCCTAGGTGTGAATGTGTGTGCATGGTACCCTGTGATGGACTGGCATTCCATCCAGGGTGTATTCTCACCTCACTCCCAGTGTTCCTGGGATAGGCTCTGGATCCACTGTGACCCAGACCAAGATAAAGCGTTTACTGAAGATGAATGAATGAATGAACGAATGAAGTTTCTCAATAAGATAAAGTCACAACAAAATAAAAATATTATAAATAAATAAAAGAAAGACATGACAAAATGTCACTACATTACCACATACGTTTTCCCCCCATAGTTTAGCTTTAGGAGAATACTTGTATGAGTTCAAATAAATGGAGAGAATGTTGTTTGATTTTATATGAATGAAATCATAAGACTGACCTTTGTAACATTTCATACAAACTGAGTTGTGTGAACTACACATGTGGGGCCATGCAGACTTTGTGGAGGGGGTAAGGTGGGCTTCCATACTTAAGCAGTGTGTTCATTATGGTTCATTTGAGAGTCTCATTCTAACTGGCTAAATTCAAAATTCAAGGCAAACAATCATAAGATGCTCACCGCATGATTAGCACCTCCAAAGCAGAGCACACATCACCCACCCGGTGCCTCTCACAGATGCAAAAACAATTAGACCCAGATGAAAGTAGGCTCCTTTATTTAAACTGTGCCAACTTTTAAGCCCACCCACCTGTGCTCACCTTTAAAAATTCATATTTCATTTCAAACTCATCACCACAGAAATCTCCCTCTTTATCAGATCCCGTAGATAAATCACACAAGGAGGAGACCGTGGCCAGACAATAAGCAGATTGAATGTCTAAATGTAATTGCCATTTGATGCTTTAGTTTTATGTAAAGGGGAAGACGGAGATTGATATGACAAGTTAAGGGACGGCATGTGATGTTCTTGGAGCTTCCGCTATTAAACAGGAGACAGAGGATTTTTTTTTTTTTTTCAATTCTGGCACATTCTGCTTGTTCAGTCGATACATCCACAGATTATTCAGATTAGTGAGAGGTTTAACTCTGCTCATTGACTTGATGAAGGTTTTGTCCAGTTAGAAAGCTGACACAGTCCATTACGACTAACATCCCGATATTGATTAAACCATTTCAGGGGTTGGCCTTCTCCTGAGAGCAACTTCAGCAGGCTCGCTCTCTATATATCTCTCTGAATCTTTTTATCTCTTTCTCTCTTGTATCTCTTTCATTCACATTTATCATCCCAGCTCTTAGAATTATGTATAAGTTATCTAAGACCTTAAAGCTTTATATGGCTACTGTTTTCACCAAGGGTGCATAAGTATTAAAAAAAAACCTTTACTCAACTGTTTTTTCTCCTCACTATACCATACTCAGGGCTAACAGGATGTATGTTCAGGTTGATGGGATACTTTTGGACTTCAACCCAGTTTGGGCATATGACACTGGATCAAAGGGCACGTTGTCTAACCACTTTTTAAGAACATGTGATATGTAGGAAGGACTGTCTCTAAAAGAAACATTGCTTGATTACCTGTGTGCCTCTTGCCTGATTGCATTGAGAGTGAGAAATCAGTCTGTTTTTGCCTGCCTGCTGCTCACTGATTAGCTTTATGTATGTCATTGGTTGTATTAGAAAGTAAATTCAAAGAGGCAAGGCCAAAGTTTTTAGACTTATGACTGTCTATTGACCAATCATTGCACAAGTCTTTGCCTCTGTTTGCCTCTACAGTGAAGCTCATGTTTACTGAACAGCCCAGTTAATTTTGCCTCTTTTTCTGTTTATTAGCGATTCAAAGTCCTAATAAGCATGTAGGCCAAAGTGGATGAGGCGCGATATTCTTCAGCCTAATGGCCAATTAAGGGAAGCTAAATGAGAAGGTAGGAGATTACTATCTACTCTAGCCTCCCTTGAGACAGGGGAAAAATTGGTTCAACCCTCAACCTTTTGCTCTATTGCTACAAAGAACAGCTACTTCTAGGAACCCCAGGAGTGGTTACTGTGGGAAAAATAATTTGTTGCACAATACATCATCATACAGTATATCTCTTACACCAGGAATAAATATATTCACTCAGCAGCCACTTTAATAGGAACACCTGTACCCCTGTTCATTCATGCAATTATCTAATCAGACAATCATGTGGCAGCAGCGTAGTGCATTAAATCACGGAGATAGAGGTCAAGAGCTTCAGTTAATGTTCACGTCAAACATGGGGAAAAATGTGATCTCAGTGACTTTGACTGTGGCATTGTTGTTACTGCCAGATGGGCTGGTGTGGGTATTTCAGAAACTGCTGATCTCCTGGGATTTCCACGCACAACCGTCTCTAGAATTTACACAGAATGATGCTTTTCTGCTCACCACAGTTGTAAACAATGGTTGTTATAGTTATTGTACACTTCCTGTCAGCTTGAACCATGTCTCAGTCAAAGCCACGGGGATCACATTTTTTCCCATTCTGATGTTGGATGTGTGCATTAACTTAAGCTTTGGACCTGTATCTCTGTGATATAATGCACTGCGCTGCTGACACATGATTGTCTGAATAGATAATTGCATGGATGTGCAGGGGTACAGGTGTTCCTATTAAAGTGTCTGTTGATTCTACACATGTATAGATTTTATTTCTTGATCTATATGGTGACCTAAATGAGGAATTCAATACTGGTTACCCAGGAAATAATTCTTAATTTGCCAGGCTGCTTAGTTACATTATTTGTGTCCTGTAGTAAACAGCAAAGATGCATCAGTGAGAAAACAGTAGCTAAGCAGTTTCAGGGTAGATACAGAGAGAGAGAAAGCGAGAGAGAGCGAGAGATAGAAAGAGAGAGAGAGAGATAGGGGGCAGCTTTGTACTCCATACTGTATCAATTTTGCTCGGTCTAAATGACCTAAATAAAGGATTCTACACAGGGAACCAAAAGGAAGCTTAGTCCACGTATTTATTAAATCCAGGCTCTTTGTTCACTGCTAAAATATTCTGTGGTTTGGTGAAGTTTAGACTACAGTCCTGTGATCCAAGATGGATTGTAAATCAGATCCCCTCCTATAATAAGCCAGACTAGAAAAGTGGTGGCATTCCACAGCCAGGGAATGGGGACTCCTAAAGACCAGAGCACACTGGGTCACACAATAGCATGATTGACTGCATCAGATGTATGGACGCGCCAGGCGAAATCAAAGCGAGCTTATTTAAGGGCACCTCAGGATGAAACAGGCAAGTGAGAGCTCATTCATATGAGCCAGTACAGCTTACTCAAGGACAGCAATACCGTCAAACAGGACAGGACATTCACTGCTTAAAAGTAAGCGTGAGAGTATGAAAAAGTCCAGGTATTGTTTTAAGGAAACAGTGGTTTACCATCTCCCTCCCTATTATACTCACGTGGTGAAAATTGCAGCGTCCCCTCCCCCTAGCGTGTTTAGAAGTGGAGGACATCAACATGCACAGCGTGTAATGATGTCAAAGAGCTATTTCATGGTGAATGTTTGGCTTGAATTAGAGGCCAGCAGGAGATCGGACTCTCACACAGACTCTCAAACCATCCTTGCAGGGTCCCTTTGTTCTTCCGTGCACTGTGGTGCAGATGGGACTTCTGTCTCTCGCTCTCTCTCTCTTGCTCTCTGCCACACTGTCCCTTTGCATGTCTCAATGTCTCATGCCACCA
Organism: Pangasianodon hypophthalmus; assembly: GCF_027358585.1. Taxonomy (NCBI): domain Eukaryota; kingdom Metazoa; phylum Chordata; class Actinopteri; order Siluriformes; family Pangasiidae; genus Pangasianodon; species Pangasianodon hypophthalmus. The sequence goes on from NC_069712.1 coordinate 14,213,726, forward strand.
TTATGCTTACATTCTCTGCAGTAGTCCTGACACTTGCTCTGAGATGGACGCACCTGCAAGACACACACACACACACACACACACACAAAGGGTCAGTGACACCCCCATCCCCTTGTTAAGAAAAATACTCCCAAGGGCATTCTTTTACATGCGTCATCTCTTATTAATGCAGTATCTTGAATCAGAAAAGAAGAAACGTCTGTGAGCTGTATTCAGATGCTGAGGCATTTACTGAATGGCTGAATGAATAAATGGGAAGTTGAAGACAGGAAAAGGACAGAAGTGCAAAGTCTGGCGGTCTATGACCTTTTTAAGATCCCAGTCAAATGGATAAATAAGATCCCGAGGTGACTGTCATTTACAGGTTGGATATTGATGTGGAGCTGCCCAGTCCTGAGAGAGCAGGCCACTGCACTCGAGAGTGAGGAAACAGGAAACAGGACATGCACATTAACATCACAGCACAGCACACACAACACAACACATATACATGTGGAAAGTGTGGCTTTGTCAAAAAAGTAGAAATAAAATATCCAAATCTCACTTTTGATGAATACACTTTGCAAACCAGCAGTTGATTCACAGTAACATACAATGGGGTCCAAAAGTCTGAGACTACATTACATTTATTTATTTATTTATTTTATTTATTTTTTTTAATTAAAACTGGAAATAAACAGTGATATCCTGAAATGAGTGATGAGAAATGAGGGTACTGGCAAGCTTTGGAGAATGTAACTATGCCTTTTTTTTCTTTTCATTCGTTCGTTCATTCAGTTTGTTCCCAAAACACATGCAAACACATTCAATTCTGCTTTGGCGCAGCTCAGCTCTGTCCATGTGCTCCCCCTGGTTCACATTTCCTTCCCTTCAATGCAAGAGACACAACCACATTAATCACACACAGGTGTACGTTCATTCATGGAATTACTCACTCGTTCTCCTGGGCTCCGCCCTGCATTCACTCGACCATGCCTCTGCCACCACAAACAGAAATATTTAGAATCTTGAAAAAAACTTTTAAACAAATAGATTGATTATTCAATATTCAAGATTCTGCACTTTTTCTCAATCACTATTTAAATCAGGGATGTGATTTGATTACGTTTTTATTTTGGTTCATTCTGAACAGAAATTTTTTTTTCTGTTCCTGCTCCAGCATTCCATCTTTTTTAGTTGGAATCCAAATAACAACAAAACAAAAGAAAGGAACATGTGATTTGTGGTTTGCAGAATTGTAGGAAAAATACTTTCTACACTGCCATCATCCCATCTTCAAAAGTTACCTAACATCCTATCTTCCTGCAGCCAGGTATACGATTTTGATTACATTCAGTGAAACAAACTATTCATTTTTGGTTTGTGTTTTCATTCCCTGTAACGTTTCCAATCCCTGATTTAACTGTAAGCAAATCTGTGATGTGGACCATGTAAACTCTGTTGTAAAAGAAAGGTCAGGTTCTTATCCATTCCACTGAAGCACATGTTCAAATGACACTCTGATGGATCTGATCTAACAGGGATCATCAGGTTTTACACAAACTTCAGGAGTCCATGCCACACTGTCAATCAAGCAAAAGGGGGACATACAAAATATTGAAATTCTGAAATTCATGTAAATATTTCATACGGTTCTAATTTTCACTCCAGGTATTGCTGATAATATAATTTGTAATGAAGAATTAGTATTAAATTAGAAAAGAATGCAGAAGTGAAGCATTTTCATTATAGGACTACACTATACATACAGTATGTGTGCTTCTTGTGTTTTCACTTGAGCCAGAGCGAACAGCGTTGCATGTGTTTTCTTATGCTGTGGTCAAGGATACCTCACTTTAACTTATCACATGGAGAAATGGCAGTGACAGGACTGCTGCAGGCTGATGTTCTGGGGAAAACTAGCATAAGCTCCTTATCGCACAACATTAAGTTTATGCCCAAAGGTGAACGGTTGTGTCACTTTCTGAGACCTGCTGGAAATTCATGCATCGATGTGACAGGTCAAAGCATAAAACTAGCCTGCAGCTGGAGGACGCCGCACACACACAGACACGCACGCGCACACACATACTGTGCTACATAAAAATGCTGAAACGGTGCGACTCAATCACCCCAGACACGGAGAGAAGCAATTTTAATTAATTCCAAGAATATACTATATGCCTGTCCAGATAGTTATTTCGCTGTTTTGCAGAGGAAAAAATAGTTTTATTTGTCTACCTTTCATTAAGAATATTTTTAGATTTTTTGTTCATATGAACCCACATGCTTTCATTATTGATATGTTTTAAACTAGTTACTGCATGATTTGTTCATGGTCAAAAGAAGGTAAACAACACCTCTAACTCTTGAGAGTTAATTTGATAATAGCAGGTGTCTGGTCTTTTGTTGTTGTATTTATTTAAATATGCTGCTTAGCATGAGAAACATCCTATTTTTCCAAGGTTGAGTCTAGTTTTTATAGAAAAAAAAGATCATTTAAAGTGAAGCTGCAATTAAAAAGAAAAAAAAAAATGCTAGATGATATGCATGTATGCAGCATCTCTCTGGATCGATTAAGAGAGGTCAGAGTGAGTAGTTGGAGGAACGTAATGCGTGTTAGACCCCTGATATTATAGTTATATAGAAATATTGCCATTTCATTCACAAGGGAAGAGCAAAGCTGCAGCCCAAGATATTTTCAATCATACATTAGAATATTTTTTCTAATATATCATTCTTGTTGGTATAGTAATCTTATATTCATCCTAATACTATTGTAGAGATATATAGCTGCTCAGAGGCTAGCCAGGAGAGTAGATCAAGTTTAAAATATACAAACACAGAGAGACACACACACGCAAATGAGCTAGATTAATCCTATTAGCACCAACAAAAGGTCTTGTGGTGACAGAAGGAGGGATCACTAGAGCTGAAGCGGCCCTTCGTCCCATATTGTATTGATGACCCATATCTGCAGTGCAAGAGTGGGTCGGTGTCGGGCTTCACAGCTCTGCCCAGCTCTGGCTCACACTTCTGTGCTTGGCCCGGCCCCTGACTAGGCCATCTTAAAAATGCTCTAAGATCCCCTGTCCTTTACTGTCTCATTCAAAGCGCTCTGCCTTTAAAATTCAGCACTGCAAGATGGCGTGAGCATTTGTTCCCTCCACCACAGCAAAGGACATGCGACAGAATCACTCTCCAAGCTGAACGTGAATATCCAAAGTGGGGTTGTAAATTCACCGTATCAAGGTCACACTGCTTTATGCTTTTGCAGAGAAATGCTAGCAACCAGAACAAATTAATGCATGTTGGGATTTAAAGTAATTGATAAGGTAATGCTGTCAGTCCTAGTCTTACTCTTGAAGGTCAGCCTCATTTGCAAGCAATGTCTTCTATATAACTATATAATTATATAACTAGATTGGTGAGTGCACACACACACACACACACACACACACACACAAAATAAGGTATGATGATGTGCAGGTCTTGTCTAGAGAGACCGAGTGGCTGAATGGCCTCAGGCCTGCTGATCTCTGTGTAAATGATGGTCAGATACAGCTCTCCTATGTGTGTGTGTGTGTTTGTGTGTGTGTGTGTGTGTGTGTGTGTATGCTCTGCAAAGGACTGTATGGACTTCATTTACAGAAACGACTAAAAAGGGCAGTTAAAAAATAACCTTGAGAAACAAAATTAACTGTGTTACAGAAGCCTTTTTGCAATTAAATTCATAGGCTTGAAATAACACTGAAATGTGCCTTTTCTCATTGACCTGTTTATGAAACATTTCAACTTATTATTATTATTGTTATTATTATTATTATTATTATTACAATTCAGTAATCATATTGCAAGAGGCACAAGAGCAAAAATAAAAAGAAGTGCGTTTTAATAATTAAAAAAACCTTTGAATAGCTGTGATTTCCTTCTTCATAGTTTTTATGGTCTATACACTTAGGCTTGACTCACAGTACAGTATAATAATGATAATGTCATATTTTGTTGTCTGTTTTAAAAAGAAAAACAGAGAAAAATACACTATCTTGAAGATTTCGAGATATCCACCCAAATAAGAAATGTGGAATGAAGTGCAGGGCACATGTACAAACCCTGAGAAACCATTTTCTCTTTAGACCTGTATATATATATATATACTCAGGCTTTTTAAACCTCATTCCTTCATTTTAATCTTTCTCACACTTTTCTGTGCATCCAGTTGCATTTCAGTTCTTCAGTGAGAGAGTGTCAGTTTTGTAAGATTGCAGTTGCAGCCTGTCTCATGGTCATGGCATACTTATTGGACTACTGTAAGTGCTTTTCTCACTAATTCAAAATTGATTCTTTAAGCAAGGCAGGGCTCAATAAGTCACTCCTTGCCACTCCAGTTATCAGTGTGTGCTCTGGTACTTGCGTATGTCTTTCCTTTCACTGAAGTGGATGAGGGCAGAGAGAATATAGTGGCTTCGTTTCTAGAAAAAGGCTAATATTGTGGCACTGGATGAAAAATATGACGAAAAATCACTTATTTGCAATGACTGCTGTAAAATAAGAGGAGGAAGTCTTCAACCATGAAGAGAACATTAAGTAATGAACCTGGCACTGCTGACCAGCCCATTAAGCTGAGCCTTTATGGGCCATTACGCACTGGGTCAATGAACACACAAGTGCAAGCTCTCTACAGCCAGCTGGCAACTCACCCCAGGCTGGCATACTGCTTTTGGTTTGTGTGTGTGTGTGTGTGTGTGTGTGTGTGTGTGCAGCAACCTTAACCCACACTGAAACAGTCATGCATAAAGCTACACCTGAATATGGCACTATTCGTGAATCCTATTTCTTTCCGCCAGCCTGGCCTTTCTATTTTATTTTTCTCCCTCTCCCAGTAATTACTTTGATTGTAAGTTGTGACTACACTCGTGCTTCCAGGTGTGAGCCTACGCAGGAACATAACACACTCAAAGCTAACTTACACATCAACCAGTGACTCCACTCATGTGGTAATGAATAGAAATGCAGCTTTCAGGAGTACGTGGAAAGTGGGAGTGTGCGTGTGTGTCTGTGTGTGTTCACCATGGGGGGTGGCAGGGGTGCAGGGCGAGCCATGCAGCTCCCTTCTCCTCCTTGCTGTCAGAAAATATAATTTGCGCCTTCAGTGATTCACCTGGTTCATATGCAGCATGCAAATTTATTTCCCTAATAATCAGCACAGGAGATTGCCCAGGAGGATTAATGGCATCATTCCTTATGCACCCGCAGCCTACCGGACCGCCAGGATATTACCCACCTCTGACATGGAAAAATTGTGTTAGTTCTACAGAGAAAACGCCGGGATATTTGTCCTGCTCGACAATATAATGGGATGGCGCATCATCAGATTGCAATGTCATTTCAAAAACCTTGAATACAAATAATGTACAGAGGGAGAATAGATGGTGTGTTCACTAATATGGCGGACTAGTTATCCTTCATGCATTTATAAAGGCGGCTCTTTGACGCCAGACCTTATTTAAATGAAACTCACCACTTCCAGCAGCTCTGGGCTCTGTCCTAGGACAGATCCTTCTTGCCCCCTTTTTAATTAATCTTTTCTGCTTCCCTCCTGTTTTTTTTTTCTCTCATAGAATCTCTTTTCTCCCCTCCTTCACCGTTTTCAGGCAAACAGCATGAAATATGTATGGACCGGACATATTAATTATCCCACTATGTGGGGGAAAACAATGCGGCGATGGCGCGGCAGGCTCGGGAGCAGATCTGTCACCAGGGCATGGAGATAGAGAATGCTAGAGAAGGGAAAAGCTAATTAATAAGATAAGTGACCAACAGGAACCCTCTGTCAGGAGTCACCCCCACCCCAGAGCAAAGCTGGCGCACTATCGCAGGATGCCCAGGCAGCCATCTTGATGAAGCTGCCCAGTTTCTGCTTTGATCTAATACAGTGCAGCGCTCTCCTCTCCATGAACACCTATTTCAACACCTAAGATCTATGAGAGGCACTGTTCACGCTCTACATGGAACTCATTCTCAAATGAAATATACAGTAACTCCAGCCATTGTGGCGTGAGCTAAAGAGGGAAGCAGATCATCTTGTAAAGATTAGAGGAGTAAAAAAATATATGAATCAATATTTCATCATTGGGAGGAATCCATAACTGCCCTTTGTTTAATTTATGCTTGACACAGTAGATCGCGTTTCCTTGGAGGTTGGTCATGGGGTTTCCGGAGGACTGTGGAGAATTCTTCATCAGTCCAGAGCAGACTAATCCTGTCGGTCCTGTCGAACATCTGCTTAATGCATCCAGCTTAGGTCACGCGGCCCAGCACAAAGAGAACATCAGCGTTAATGGATGTTAAGAGGAGAGTAGGCCAGGAAAGGAAGCCCTCATCATAAAGACATCTCTCTATCATACTCTTGCTCGCTTTTGTTCTTCTCCGAGACCGTGGGGTGGCCTGAGGTGAGGCCTAGTATTTTCTCTATATGTCACCTACTCATTACGGCCTTGACATCTCCCCCACCTCCTTTGGCTCTTCATCGCCGAATTATAGGAAAGAATTTCTCAGTGAAAAACAACAGTGTTCTCACCCTACCATTGTCCAGTGGATGGAGCCAAGAGCAACAGTGTGGAGGAGCAAGTCCTCTGACTTCACAGACACTACACAAACACTGCATCAACCCAATACCCAGCACACCCAGCCGAGATAAAAGACTTACTCACTTTCCGGGCAAACGCTATATATCAGCAAGGTTCAGCCTTCGGCAATACAAAAAAAATTCTTCTTGAGTACACCTTACTAGCTACTACCTCCATTAAAAATAAAAAGAACTCAAAAATAAAAAGGTCAAAGGCAGGTCTCCCTGAAGTTTTTTTTTTTTTTTTTTTTTAATAGCCAGAGTTCATCACTGATCACTGCAGCTTCATAAGGGGGCACTGCTTCCACAGTCATCAGCTTTACAGAAGAAAGTGATGAACCCACATGTGACCAATTATAACCTAGTTTATTGCATCTGATTGGCCAGTCAGGTTTGTGTGTCCCAGGCTGTTATAATGCTCTAAAGTGCAAAAAGCCATCTTTGTGGGCTTCATTTCTTCAGCTTTGCCTCTCTAAGGAGTTTAGCAGTGCAAATAAACCTTGAAAAAAAAACAAATAAACAAACAAACAAAAAACAGCAGAGGGCATGGCTGGTTACAAGGAAAATTGTTTGTAAGTACAAGAACACACAATAGAATTATTTTCTACCATAAGTAATAAAGGCACAACTTGCAGCTGATCCATTTTGAGAAAAGTAAAACAACAAAATAAGAGTCTCACATAAAAAGAAAACCCCGACAGCTACAAAAGTTCAAATCAAGAATTTTGACAGAACCTTTTATGCTTTTATGAGGTGAGGAAGAACTGCTTTGAAATGACCTGTCACCATCCAGTGTGGCTAATGATGAAGACGTGCACACGTTTGCTTAAAGTTATAAATGACTCTTTTCATCTAAAATGGGATTTATTCAAATGAACTCATAATTAAATTTAGCGATGAGCCACATTGAACAATGTCAGATAGCGGCTACTTTGATTTTGCTTTAAAGTAATTATGCCGAATTGACATGAGTGAGTGTAGTGCTGTGGCCTCTTCTAATGAATTAAATAAGAAAAATAGCCCAAGTTTCAGAGTCTGGCAGGAGTTAATTGCACTGATATGATTGTTACCCTGAATGCTGTCATTTGATTTTTGTTCTCAACTTCTTTCAATAGAAATTACAAGTTTTGTTCTCATTTCTTTTAATCACCAGGGAATTTCATTGCTCCTGTCATACATGAAAGAATAGATTAACCCCTTTTGATTAATTTGGCATTGTTTCTCTCATTTAAAATATAATTTGAAACAATTCACATGGACAAATGTATATAATTCTGTTTATTACCTTTAGAGCAGGCCTGTCACCCAGGAATGACACATTTACTGGAATAGTAGAAACAGCAGGAGGGTTCTATACTTTATTACCAGCTTGATTAGACTTTATTGCTGCTTAGAGGCATTAGATATTAATGTATTCTGTGGTCTGAGAAGGTCTAGTATTAAGGACATTTTAGATTGTTATAGATTCATTAGATCATTTATTAATCTATGAATCTATAATTTATGATTTCTTTTTAAAACCATAGTTGCTTTACATTCTAAATTTAGGGCCTGTGATGTATATTTAATTGCATCCCTACCAATATAAAACAATTGATATAAACCGGCAAAAAAAATCATAAAGCACGGCATTTAAATCCAAAAGAGAAACTAAACAAAGAAAAAAAAAAGACAACTTTGTCGTTGTCTAGTCAGGTGAAATTTTGGTGCATGTGTGTCATTTACCATTTGCATATTCCCAAGAACGGGAAAAGTGCTGATGCTGCAGAGGCTGCTTACTTCTCATACGCTGTCAAAAAATGGGAACAGAAAGAAAAAATAGCAGGAGTGGCTTTGTGAGAGGCTTAAACCCTAAACCCTACAGTGAGTTCAGCCTTCTTAAAAACCACACCACAGAAAACAGTGAAACAAATCTGCAGGAAGACAAGCAAGGCTCAAGTGCTCTCCTGCAACAACCACCGCCTTCACACTCCAACATGCCCAAGTTTACCAAAACATCGCCATGGAGACAGATCACACAAAGGGCTTAATTTGGCCCCTTGGCCACAACAAGACGCTGACTGAATTGAACTGTATCAATAGTCCAGCATGAATATAATACACCCTCCTCCACAAGACTCACAGGGAACAGAAGATCAGTGATGCGCTATAAACAAATACAGGTTATAAACAGTGACTTTCATTTGCAGTGAGGAAAGGCTCAATGTCACGGCCTTGGGTGCATCCAGACACATTTTAATTATAATGCCCGGTGTCCATTCCCACTTCTGCAGAACTGAGAATTATATTCAACCAGGGCAACCCTCTTTATTACAGGGTCCACTCGCCATGTTCTCCGCTCCTAGTGTCCATGAAATAAATAAATAAATATATAAATAAACAGAAAGAAAGAAAGAAAGAGCGGCTTGCTGTCCTCTGGCTCCCAGTGGAAATTGGCGAGCCCATCTCAGTGCTTAGCAACCAACCCTGGGGCCTGTTTTGCACAGCTTAATTCAGATGTGAGTTAGAGGAAGTTGATTGGCTGCACTGCCCACCCCTCCCTCTGTCTCTCTCCATCCCTGTCTCTCTCTCCCTCTGATGCTGAGACTTCTGCGTGTGACAGTAATGAAGGATGACTCGGACAAGAAGGGGGTTGCACTGGGACTGTACTCGCAGGAGATAATGGTCAGCGTTCTCTAAATGCTGCTGTGAATGCAATTTTAAAAGTTTAACTGTTCTCTAAGAATCAGCTTGCAGTTTACGCCCTCTTTGGAAGGCTTTTGTTTATGGACGAAAATGTGTACATGTTATCTAGAGTGCTATATGAAAGTATAAATACATTTCTGATATTATTTACAGTGATTGTGGGATGAAAGAATTCTGAGAAAAAACAAAATGATAATACATGCTTAATACAAAAAGCTCCAGGTGGAAATAGAGTTCATATAAATAATATACAAAATAATACAAAAAGCAAAATAATACAAAAAGCTCCAGGTGGAAATAGAGTTCAGCTTGTTTGGATCAGGTAGAACCCTTTCCTAAAGGTTCTTCAACTAATGAATTCTCTACATTCATTCATTCATCTTTACCAAGCACTTTACCCTGTTCGGGGTCACAGTGAATCCGGAGCCAAGCCTGGTAACACTGCACACAAGGTGGGAGAATTCAGCCCAGATGGGATGCCGGTGAATATGTGTTATGGGATGTGCACATAAATTCAGGAGCTCATTCACACCTAGGGGCAATTTTACATTTCAGCAATTTAACAGCATGTTTTTGGACAGTTGGAGAAAACCTAAGAACCTGGAGGAAACCCACAAGAACATGGGAAGATAGACAGTAACCCAACATAGACAGTAACTAGAGCTCAGGATCGAACCGGGGACCGCAACACTACTAGCTGCATCACTGTGACAACCCAAATGTGGGTACTTCAAAGTCAAAATCTCAACAATCTTATAAACACATGTCAATAGACCTGGTAACATGCTTACAAAGAGCACTCTAAAAATAAAACTGCAAACAGGATGATACAGTATGGCATGGTATTAAAATGAAGAAAACTTCACCTAAAGGCATGTCTTCTCAGTGAAAGTCTTTAAATAGCACACTAATTATTTGTATATGAATATTTAATGTGGTAAACATTGCAACATGCTTCAAACTGCTTGCTCTAAATTCAGGTAAGTTGTGTTATGTGAATGAACAGATTCATTTCATTTGCGCATATTATTATGAATTGGGGAAAATAAACATTCACACACTGAGTCATATTACCTTTAATGAAGCAAGCAGGCAAGTAGGATTACACACAGACACCAAGTTGACATCACTGAAAAAGACGTTCTTTTCCACACAATTTGAATTACAGTGGTGTTTTATTGGTGTGCAGAGTATAGGAATAATGCAATAACTCTACTGCCTCCCACTGCTGCTCGTGTACTCAAGCAGTGTGTGTGTGCGTGTGCGTGTGCGTGTGTGTGTGTGTGTGTGAGAGAGAGAGAGAGAGAGAGAGAGAGAGGAATGTGGAATGAAATGAGCTCAACATGGACTCACACCACTGAGGCACAATTTAACATCTTCACTGATAGCGGGTCAATTACCTGTGTGTAATTGCAATAATTCCAATAACGCTGCAGTCATGCTTGACAGTTTCCAGACCAGGTCCAGTAATTGCAAGGTGATGTATATGACTGGGAATCAAAGGAGCGCCATTGGATCTAGGCTTTGCCTTGCACAGTGGAACTGACGATACTTAATGCAATAAAATCTGGGCTTATTAGCATTGCTCTAAATGGCAAATTGGTGTGAATACAAAATTGTTCAGGTTATGATTGAGGACAGAAAAGTTGAAGAGGAGAGCCTCAAGTGAGAAACGAAGTGATATTTCAGCAAAAGGCCTTACAAAAACTTGGAATTAACTTAATTTGCAAAATTTAATGCAATGGCATGCGCATACCGGTTGTTCAATGAGAACATAAATTGCTTTGTCACTTTATTGTGTCTTGCATGATATAAAGCATGTAAAGTTTAACCTGGCAAATGTATAACCCTAACGGCTTTCACTCTATTACATTCCTTGATGTATTAGCCATATGCCTTCATGTAAATGATGTAGACCAATGTAATGATCTGCTCTTTTCATTACAGTATCAATGTTCTAAGAAGAATGCAGCACTGAAGTGGTTTTCCCAGGAAAAGAAGCTCTGCTCCTAGCTGCACTCACTAGGACACTCAGTAACATGGAGCAACAAGAGGTTAATGTGAATGGAGTACATTTACTGAAGTAATTAAACCCCAAAGCAGAGAGAAGATAGGCAAGAGAACTGCAGGGACAGAGAAATATTGCCCAATAGTGGGGCCATTTTGCTAATAGGCCCTGCATGATGATGGATCTCACAAAGTGGCCTCTGCGCATTAGCAGGAAGGCATTAATAAACAGGAATGGGTTAATAGTGCAGAAAAAAAAGCCAGAAGTCAGACCATGGGGGGGTGGAATATTCCTTTCTTAAGTCAGCTGTAAGTAATTACGCCATGGTGCGCTTCTGACGATTACCATAACAGAGCAATTGGACGTGAAAAATGGATAATAGCATGGACATGGAAGTGTGTTTAAAGAGCGCCTGGGAGAGTTAGTTAATATGGCGCATTCCACTCCTCTCCTAGGCCGTGCACACTGGCGATCTGTGCACATGGGGCTCTCTAACGCTCGGAAGGGCACCCCTCTGAAACTTTTCACGTTTATAAATTTTGACAAGGCCTCTCTCGCAGTTAACTCCGAATTCTGTCCTCTGTATTTGGCAGCTGTCCATTCCATACATATACATGGCAAGACATTTAACAGCCACACAAATGAAAGGCGAGAACCTTGAAAATCTAGAGGATCTTGGCTTTGGCCCATTAGATTGCAGTGTGTCACGGAGACACATGAAACGCTCCTGCTCGTGTTTAATGTTCATGCCTTGGCATTAGGCTGTTCAAATTATTCTCTTTTCAGATCCCAGAATAGCCTTTAATCAAACCTACAACTCAAGCAGAAAAAAGTAGCTCTCCTATTGGCAGGTTAGTTGCTCCTTAATCTCACATTAATAATGTTCATGTGGAATAATGAAAATATAATAGAACAGACCTCCATCATGAGCAGATGGCTGAGAAATATATTACACATTCCTAAGCTCCAGCATATACTTCCTACTGACCTGTGGCTTCTCCCTGGACCAGGTCTATCCCTGAAAGGTGGGATAGTCAACTGTGATTGATGGACACAACTCATTAAGTAGTCAAAGTGGACATGATATATAAGGACATTGAGTTTATATTATGATTTAAATGTGTGTAAATTATGACTGAAAAATTATATGATAAGAACAATTACATCTGTATTTGTCCTTCTGAGATGATGAACTTGATAAAAGAGAAACTGGCGGAAGTGCATAGTAGGTAATACAGGCTGTTTTTAAAAGTATTAGCATCTATAAATGGTGAAATATTACACCATATGGTTAATGACTAATTTGCACTATTTAAACATTATGCCTAAGATGCTCGTAACACGACGATTGCGGATAAGTCGCAAAAAGTCACAAGATGGCATCATACACTAATTTGCATATATCCATCAATTTGTCATGATCATGTGCATATTAAAATGTGTTACATGAAGAAGGAAGATAGAGCAGAGTAGTTAGGAATTACACATGAAGGAAATGGTTAGAGGTGGAATAACATACTTTTATTAACTTGTAAATATAGACAAGACAAGAGTTTAAAACAAAGATCCAAGAAGTGCATGGGTGAGACAAACAATGGTGAATAGTGATTAGTCATTGGGAACAATGGTGATCAGTGATTGGTCATTAGGAACAATGGCGATCAGTGATTGGTCATTGGGAACAATGGTGATCAGTGATTGGTCATTGGGAACAATGGTGATCAGTGATTAGTCATTAGGAACAATAGTGATCTGTGATTGGTCATTAGGAACAATGGTGATCAGTGATTAGTCATTAGGAACAATGGTGATCAGTAATTGGTCATTAGGAACAATGGTGATCAGTGATTAGTCATTAGGAACAATGGTGATCTGTGATTGGTCATTAGGAACAATGGTGATCAGTGATTAGTTGTTGGAAATAGCAGTGATCAGTGATTGGTCATTGGGGACAATAGTGATCAGTGATTGGTCATTGGGGACAATAGTGATCAGTGATTGGTCATCCAGAACACATGCCCGTGTAACCTCAGGCAGGCTTTACACACTGGTGGTGAGTCCCTGCTCCCTCTCAGCTTGTATAACAGCAGCTGTGATGTGAGCTGAAGAGTCATATCCAGTGCAAGACCAACATTAACGTCTGCTCCAAAAGTCGCTAAATTTGTCACTTTTCAGGTCGCTAATGAGGTCTAATATTTAACAACAAAGCCACAAATTTAGCAACATTGATAAAACTGTATTTAAAGGTTCAGTTTTCACCTAAAGACAGGACGTGAGATCACAGTACATCTGGTCTAGAAGTTATATAACTTAGCTTCTAGTTCTGGGGAATGGGAATGTATTGTAACTGTGAAATGGAAGTGATTGGAACAAATATGTTTTTCCCTACACAATATACTTGCTCACACAATGTGGACATTCAGATCTGACCCCCAGCACACGGGTCTGACATTGTCCTTGACTGTAAAGGAACGACATAAGAAGGAGGATGGAAAATAAAGTCTATTTAAATCCAAACAAGCCCAGTAGCCACAAGGTGGCAGGTCCCACCAGCTGGACTAACACTTCACTCTGGACCGCTGAGCTCAAGAGTCAGAGGTCATTCAGCAGGGCAGTGCTTCCTTTGGAAAGCTCAAAACATCCTTTCAATAACAACACCATTCTCAGTCAACTGACAAAAAACAGAGTAACCTTAATAACAAAACATATAAGAGTAGACTCTCTGTGCCAATGCATTATTTTAACTTACCTTCTATAGTCTTTAGCTTTTCTAGCCTTTACAGATTTGCTGCTTCTCAGGGCAGACATATGTGGTAGATCATCTTCTATCTTATAAAGAAAAGGGCAAAAAAAAGCCAGGGATACTAATCTTTTCATCACCTCCCTAGCTGCCATTATAGAAGGTTCCTCTGGCAGACGCTCCAAAAAATGGAGCCAGAAACAATAGCTCATCTCCAGTGGAAAAGAGCACACTCTTGCAAAAGCTTACCCAGCACTCCTAAAGAGGCCAAACTCAGAGCCGTGCTCGCATGGCCATCATCCAGCACGTTTGCTCAGATATATTTATGTGCATTGCATTAAAAAGGGGGGCTGTATTTGGACCGGGCTGTGAGCTGACAGCTCAATCTGTCGTGTGACACACAGCCAGTTGCCTGATTCCTCCACGTCTGCCTGGCAGAGATGGACCTCTCCAGACTGGCGGTCTCAAAGCCTTCACCCTGGCTGCCCTGCCAGGAGCCCGGCCACCTCATACAGCCTCCACTCACACTGCTTCACTTAAAAGATTTACAGCAGACAGGGGTATTTTCGATACTCTGCTGCATTTCTCTCTGTGTGCATGTATGTGTATATGTATGTGAGATCGATGCAGTCAGCTAGAAAGGCCTGTGCAAGGTCAAAACTCCGCAGGCTGACTCTCGCCACCAATCTTTCCAGACAACCCTGAAAGTTTCACTCTCAAAGCTCAGAATAAATATTTATTGACAGTGTGCCATGCGACTCCCTGTGCCCTGGACACGCTGGATCTAAAATAAGGCTCTGCTAAGGGTCTTTCCAAGGTTCTGCACAGAAAAACAAAACTGAAATTTCTCTTGGAAAGCACATTTAAATGACTCAGTGGCCACTGCAGCCCACACAGAGGTATGGACACACAGACGAGAGCAGGTGACACACAGCTTCACCTATACGGCACAGCTACAACCTGCTTCTGCCGCGTTCTGGTTCTTAATCTATTTATAAATATTTAGCTTCTATTGAAGAAAATGTTTATTTCAGGAAATTCATATCTCTTAATGAGAAACATTAAATTATTAAATTACTCCACTTAAATTTTTCTCCACAATTATCTGCAATCATAGAAAGTCCCTTTGTACCATATGTATTGTTTATTAGTGATGCGTACTGAATTAAATTACAAATCACATTTTACATTATTGAGCATTTATTTAAAGATTGAAAAAATTGCCCAGCACAGGTATTGCTGCTGCCTCACAGCTCTTTATTGTCTGTGCATGTTTTCCCTGTGTCCACATGTGGGTTTCCTCTAGGTTCTCTGGTTTCCTCCCATCTTCCAAAATGAATCTCAAATGAGTGAAAGTAAGAAAAAAATGCTATGAAATTGTTCAGGTCTTCAGTGAAATCAACACAGGTCTAGAGTGAAATCAACCAACACAGTTTAGCTGTGCAGCCACTATGAGAAGCAAACAACAAAATCATTTAGTCATTGCATGAGTGCTTTCACAAAAGAAATGTACCTATCCATTTCCTTTTTTATTTATAAAACAATTTCAGTTTTTAATTTGTAATCACATGATTTCCAGGAAGAAATGGTTAAATGTTTACACTACAAAAATAACATCTTAATAATGGTGCAGCGGGTAGCGCTGCCACCTCACAGCTCCATGTTCTTCTTGTGTCCATGTGGGCTTCCTCTGGGTTTTCCGGTTTCCTCAGACCTTCCAAAAACACGTCAGTAGTTGGTTTGGTTACTATAAATTGCCCCTAGGCGTGAATGAATGCGTGAATGTGTGTGTGCATGGTGCCTATCAATGGACTGGCTTCCATCCGGAATTTATTTCTACCTTCCTTACAGTTTTCCCGGTACAGGCACTGCATCCACAGTGACTTTCAAAAGGATAAAACGGTTACTGAAAAGAAATGAATGTCTAGAGATAATATTCTCTCTTTTTTGTATTCTTTCTTTTGTTTTATAATAATTTCATAATAATTTAGCCTATATTTTAGACATTTACATTTTAATTGTAATGTTTAATGGTTAAACTACTAAGTAAAATTTATCTTTTGTACATATCTAGTGTATTAGTGTGCAAATGTGTGTGTGTGCGTGTGTGTGTGTGTGTGTGTGTGTGTACCTACACCCCTGTACGGCTCTGGTCAACTAAGTCATTGCATCCAAAGCAAATTATGTGAAAACTGCAGGAAATTGTTATAAATAGACTGAACCTTTACTTTTAGGTGTTGTATTGTAACCATAAACAAACTATTAAAAAACATTATACTGCAAATTCAAACACAAAAGTAATTACAAGTCCATTTTACATGTACAAATGTTACATTACTTCATCAGCTGCAATGAATAATACCTGTATATGTGCACACACACATTTTTTTTCACAACACTTCCTCTAACCAGCTCTTCTGACCAATGGCCATTTATTTTCCTGTCCGCAGTGTTGGACAGCGAGCGAAAGATTTAAATGCGGCCTTGGCCGACCGTTAGCGGTCAGTCTGAAGCTATTGTATACCAGAGAGTCAGCATAACACACATACAATTTCATACACCAAGAGCAGAAAGCAAAGCTGATTATAATGGTGATGTATATGGTTAACCATCTATTAAAGTACACACCACAACCAGGCCACTAACTGCTCTCTGCTTTCCATTTAATATTGGAAAGGTCTTTTATGCTGATTTTTAAAGGCTATATACAGTTCCTTGGTGCTTTCTACACAACACATAAACAGCAGGCCTTGTTAGCGCCATGTAACATGAATCTAATTAGGACATCCTGATTTGGAGTACAGTGTAGTTGGAGCTTGTGTTCCCAGTTCAGATAGGAAGAGAATGAGAGTGAAACAGACAGAGTGTTGGCCTAAGAGGCTTCCCACATTGGCACTGTGAGCACGCTGCCTGGCGCAGGTGGACACTGAGGGGCCGAGTGTCGGTGCCTGGTGCCCCCCAGCCTCCAAAATCCTGGCACAAGGAGCCCAGTCCCTCACCCACTGAGCCTGGACAGAGATGGCCGACGGGGACAGGCCCAGTCCTGTAGGACAAGCGGGCAGATGGTGTCTCCACTGCTCTGAGGAAGGGGACACACTCTCACACACATACACACATGCATGCCTGGCATTTGGCCCAGCCTTTGCCTATGCTCATGCAATTGCTAACTCTAAAGTCCAAACCTTCAGAGACTTAAGGGGAGCTCCAGCCAGCCAGTCCTCTTCATCCAGTCAATTACCCCCAGCCACCCACACACACACACCACACACACACTTTGCTCGCCAGCAACAGGCAACTTCACAGACCAGCGCACACACTCTTAGCCCACCCATCAGAGCAGCCTGGGACTGGCACTCTGGCACAACAGACTGTAGAGAGGAGTGTTAAAAGTGAAAAAGAGCGAGAGTTTGTAATGAAACAGATGTGGGAGACCCAGCGGTCCCTTCTTTGTGTGTGTGTTTGTGTGTGGTGAACTGAGCTGCTGCTTGTGTATGTTACCTGCGGCTGGTGTGCAGATGTCCTGGGCTGATCCTCTCTACACGCCTGCAGCCACAAAGCAGGACAGGGAAGATCACACACACACACACACACACACACACACCAAACAAACACACAGACAGTCTTGTATTACTATTCTCTGTGGGTAAATTGATCTACCGCTAACCATAACCTTAAAAGAACACACCATCTTTTTCTTCATCATAATCTCTGTCATCATATCTGCAGCATAAGTGAGACTCCAATAAGAATTTTTTTAAAGAAGAAAAAAAAGTTTACTTTTTACTGTGCTAATGGAAAATTAAATAAAACTATATTAAGAACAGTTCTGGTAGGACATTTTCTTTACTCGCTCATCTTTAGAGTGTTAATGTTTAAATAGCCACATATTTTATGCATTTATTGATAGAGTAACACCTCTCTTTATTTATGCACTCTATAAATAAATATGTACATAAATCTACTCTAATAAATATACTCTATGAATTTAAAAATGATAGAGTGTAGCTTTCATCAAATCTCAGGATCTTTTCAGGCTGTAAAATAATGTGTAAAAATCTCACTGGAGAACAAATATATCACAAATCCTACAATCTGACTTCTTCCGAAAGAACTAAATACATAGCCAGACTAACACAGGTATACATGCTCCAACTGAACTGAAAAAGAAAACCTTTTGTCTCTTTTGTTTTTTTTAATGAAAGTTGCAGGAAAAAAAGCAGTTGTGACCCAGCAAATGTCCAAATGTCCCCATATGGTCAAAACTGTCAAATATTTATATACTTGTGGGTACATTTGATCTAAAGATACCGAGATATAAAATCAATCACACACAATCACAAACTTTCTTCCTCCCAAATGCAGCAATGTGATAAACAACAACAACAAAACAAACAAAAAAATAAATCCTTGTCCACAGCATACATTTGAATACATCAAACCATAGGTGCCTGCTTATGAGCTATAAAATAATTCACAATACATATCAGTTCTCTTCTGTGTGGATCTCTTCCTCATGCATGTTTCTTTGCTGATCTGCATATCCACACAAAGCCAGCACACTAAAACTCTCTCTCTCTCTCTGTCTCTCTCACACACACACATACACTCACACACAGACATACACACACTATCTTAGCTCAGGAAAGGTTGGGGGCGGGAGATAAAAAAGCAGACAGAGGCATTAAAAAAAAGAAGTTCGACTAACAGTCGCCATAGCCACTCGCTTAAGACAACATGACAGGTGTAAGTTTCACAAACTTAAATGTCCGGATTAGCCACTAGTGGTTCTCTTCGTATGCATTCCTTATGGGAATTGATTCCATTTGAAATGCAAGGCCAAAGGCAAGATTACAGAGGCAGAGCCCCATGGCGAGGTGTATGCTGCAACTAAACGCCTGGATTTAAATAATTGTACAGGCTTAGTACCCAAATCAGCACAGAACAGAACGAATGGATTATTGCAAGCAACTTTGTACATTTCTGACTGCTTCTCTCACTGAAATACCTTTTGCCCTGAAAGTGTGTGTTTGTGCATGCATGGACCTATGTGTGTGTGATTTGAAAGACAAAAAAAGGTTTATTTCAGAAAGTAAAGAGAATGAGAGCATGGGAAAATAGAGAGAGCAACAGTGAGAGAAGTGAAAGAGGAGTGTAATGGAGGAATATATATTCAGCGTGTGTGTGTGTGTGTGTGTGTGTTAATGTAATGTGTGTGTGCATGAGGGGAGGGATATAAAGGTGTTAAAAGGAGGTGAGGAGAGAAAAGGAATAGCTAATGAGAAGAGGGAGAAGGAGCGTGTCCTGACTGATTCGTCAGATCGCTGAAGAGCCCAGTTCAACAGATTCAGGCTGAGTAAAGCACAGCTCAGGGAAAGAGTGTTTAGCATGAAAGGCCAGCCTCACCCTCGGGAGACACGAAGACGGGGGGAACACTCTTATACAGCCTGCTGAATCCTCAATCCCTTACCCACAAACCTCGAAGGTAAGGCGCCCTTGCTGACGCCATGTTTATTTCATGCGGCCAATCACTGTAATCTGATCATTAGCCTTCTGCTCCACCTGAGCGGGGCTCCAGACGGCCCGAGCCAAAGTGGCTCTACACACTCGCGCTTTAATCAGAGCCTTCTCCAGTTCGTCCCGTACACAAAGCACGTTTGAGCAGAGCTGCTCACACATGTCGATGAAGTGGTGAGGAAAAGCACGGGTTGAGGTGAGTCTAATTGCATTGATGTGGGCTAGAGTTCATTTGAGCTAGGCCACTCTTGTTTGTTGTCTCCACATTAGCATACAAGGTGATAATTACAAGAAGCATTAATATTAAAGCTCCAATAGGGAACTGACGAAATGACACTGCAACCATCCAACAAGCTCGGCGCTTACTAACACAGAGAACAGACAATAAATGCATTTAAGTCTCTGAGTTCTTTCTTTTTCTTATATGCCTTATATCACAACTTTATAGACTGGAAAAAGTCTGTAAACATTCAGTAAAGCCTAAAATCATCTACTAGACCTGTATATATAAATAAAATACTAACCAGGTTTTTCTCCAAGTACCTGTATTCTGTGGGAATTTGTGGGTTCAGCTGGGTCAGCAATGCTTAAAAACACTGAATGGGCATTATGGTGAATATTTTATTTACACTAAGTTTTGCAGAAAAGGTTAAGTGGTTCTGCAACAGTAGGTTCAGTCTGAAATGTCTGAGCAAATGTCTGAAGTGGACAAAGTAAGTACCACAAAAACCAGGGTCAGATTGCAATTTCTTTTACTAGGATCGTGCAAATGCACTCAACACTTTCACAAGTCCCTTTATATATTAATTAAAAAAATACTATTTAATAATTCCAAAATAACCATTTATTGTTGTCAGTACTTATGCTTGCCAGTAGAGTTGGAATGGAAATCAACACCCAAAAATCATCACGATAAATCATAAATGGAAATTAACACCCTTGTGAATAATAACATGATTTACATGTGAATTTTACATGTAGTGTTTTAAATGTTTACATGTTCTTTATAATATAATATAGAATACATGATTATATTAATCTTATATATAATTTATTTAAATCTTAATACATAGGAAATAATAAGAAACACTCAATAAATGTGAGCATATTCAAGATATTTTGCTTGATGTCATTTTCTGCAGCGACGAATGTGCAATTTCAGGTCATAACATGGTCAGCTGCACCTTCACATGTTTTTCATAATCACATGTGAAATGTGTGTGATTTTTTCCATTAAGGAAAATGTGTCTATAGTAGAAACAGGTGACACAGTGCTCTCACAAACAAGCTGGTGTTTTGCTACCCTCTATCTTTTACTCTAATGTACAGTACATGTACATACATCAGCAGACTACAAAAAAAAAAAAAAAACTAAAATAGGAATAGGACAACAATATCTCTAAATTTCAACAATATCTCCATCTTAAGGAGAATTCAGTAAAGTAGCTTTGACTACTGGAGCAGTTTGTCATTTATACCTCGGAGCTCAATTCTAGCCCTGAATAAATAGAATAAATTCTGTCATTCTCTTGTTCTAATGCACCACACTTAAATCGTCAGATAGTTACCAAGCCCTTTATGACTTGGTTCAGATGTGTTACAGTAGGCTGAGCACTATAATGTGCAGAACATATGACCCTCAGGACTGGACCTGAGAACCACTTATCTAAAAATATTGCCAAACAAAATCTTTTTCATGCTGCAAAGATTACCATGACCAGTAGGGGCACAATGGTTAAAAAGAAGGTGGGTAAACCTTAAATTTTACAATGGCACAGTGACACGAGTGCAGAAAGAAGGACACTCATGCATATAATGCATAAATAAGGAATAACACATGCGGTTATACAAAAGTAATCCATGCTGGTGTTTTCCTACCCTCTATACCCTCTGCGAAATTCTAGCATTGATAAACAACATGAGAACTCGGATTGACTATACTATAGAAACAATAAATGGAACAAGCACATTAATATAACTCTATCATTCATGTTATAACCGGAACTACTGTCCAAGCTGTCCGTAGTTAAAATGGTGCACGAATCACTGCTTGGGTTTTTCACCATGCTCTAGGTATTTATTCAAACAAAGAACATGATTCAGACTCACAACATGGTGCTTTGAAAATGAAAATAAGAGTAAAGACCATACATAATGCTGCCTGGCAGTTTCAGTGTGAGAAACGATAAACCAAAAGAATGTAGACAGAATAAAGACAGAAAATGACATAAAGAAGAGACAGAAGCAATAAGGAAAAAAGACTCACAAGAAAATTTCAGACATGTTGATGACCAAATTCCAGATAGACTGGACGACATCAGAGACTAACTACAGCATACACAATGCAGAGTCACCACTTTGTGAAAGAGTATGACCAAGAGCTGATGAAAACTTGGACATGGAGGTCATTATATAACAAGACAGCATATATGATAACACACATTAAAGAAAAAAAGTTGAGGTAGCAATGCTAGGCATTTACGTGCATGGGTACAAAGTATACCCTCTGTTGTTTTGACAATTCGTCTTTAAAGTGACAACTTTAAGGTGACAAGAGCCCTTCAGATGTGGCGGAGGACAAGTGAAGGGACTATTCATCTGACGGATAGGCTTCAGCAGTGTGTCAATCACTTTCTAACACTTGAAGCGTCCTGTTTTTGCCATCTACTCTCAGAGAGGACACAAACAAGATGGGCATCAGCATCCCACTTCTCCTTGCTCATCCTCCCCCTCTGCTCCAGCCTTCTCGTTAAGAAATTATGCTGATTAAATCTTCATGAGGCTGTGGCAGTGGGCTTGGCCATATTTGAGTCTTTTCTAAATGTGTAAATAATTTAATCCTTCTGATAAGTCAAGTGGATTTATCCAGCAGCAGGGTATAATACCCAGTGCAGGAGTGGCGCATCAAGGGAAAGGTGTGACGTGACTGGTCTTGTTGGATTAACCCTTTCTACCTCCACTTCTAGATCACACCACACACTATCAAAAAAATGTCTATATACTTGACGCATGAAGTATTAACGCCATTGTTTCATTTACTGTTTGCTAAAGTGTGGAATTGAATTTGAGTCCAAAGGGACACGTTGACACCAGGCCACAGCTCAAACTCTTTGCAGTGTGTGAACATTTATATGACACTATACACACCGTGAGGTTGTTGTTGCAGATTGAGGCAATTGTGAGCTCAGTGTAAAAACTCCTTTACACACACACAGACACACACCCTCATACCCACAGTGGCCAAATGAGAGATATGCGAAAAGGCAGAGAGAAAGAGACAGATTAAAGGAGAAAGACACAAAAAAAGAGAGCCCTGGCGGAACGCTGGTTAGATTAATGTCACCTCTCCCCATCAGTTGGTGATACATCTATTTCTTTTCTGCTTTTCAGCAATCACCAGTTACATTTAAATATATCAAGTCATCTGAAAGTGACAAGTCATAGTGGAGCGATAATGACTTGGGCTGAAGCAGCTCTGCAGGCCAGCTGGGCAGCGTTTGGGAATAGGGATCGTAATACAGGCAGATAAAAGATTCCAGTCTCTATTTAAAAGTAGGAGGGCGCAGGCTCCCCCCTGGAGCTAGCAGCAGCTGAAGATTGCGATGGCAGGACCCCAATCTCATCCTTCTGCCAGGCCTGTTGGAGCAGCCAGTCCCGGCTGAAATACCTGGCCTTCCCGCACCTCCCGGGCCTCCAGTGCCACGTCACCCCTAATCAAATAAATAACTCAAATGAAGAGACGTGTGAATTACTTTTTGGTACAGTCCTGTTCTTCGGTGGGACTGACGGTGAGTCTCAGTCGGGGGGCCTGGCAGGGAGTCTGGGTGTTTTTTTTAACACAGGTACAGAATAATGTGTGTTTGAGAGACAAAGCCCAACATGGGCAAGCCTAGGCATAACTCTTACACACACACACACAGACATAAATGTATGACACAGTCACACACAGTACATCCAGTTTATACCAGTGTACACTGTTCATACATATCTCCTGGTCAGTGTGTGTACCAAAATCCAAATATCTATCTATTCTTGACTTGGCTAGTCAGTATATTATTGCCGTTCGGTTGTCATTTTTTTTCGTCTCTCTTCCTTTTGTAATAGTTTGGAAAAGGAAAAAAGGGGATAAGAACAGGCCAAGCAATAGCTGTTCAAAATCCAGAGACAAATGTTTTTGTAGAAAAAGCCTTTACTACAGTGTGTAGTGATCTGAGGAATTCTTTGACAACATCAGCCAAACTATACAGAGCTGCAATTCCTCTCATATTGCACTTGTCTTAAGAAGCTGGCACTGAAGTGACTGTTCCGGTGAAAAGCACTTAAAAAAAAAGAGCTAGGATCTCCAGCTTCAAAGAAGAAACAAGAGAGGCTATTAATGCAAAGAAGAAATATGTGAATGTATTTCACTCATTTGCTGACCTGAAACCAGGTTACATGGCTATTTCCATTCCAGGGCAGGACTGTTCTTCAGTGTCAACCCACACAGCTGCTGGCTTGTGAACAAAGGCAGCACTGACAGTGCCTTGGAGACACAAGACTGTGCTTATTAGTTCAAAGGACACCTCTTGACTAAAGAAAAGGAAATATATATACTTGACAGGGTTTCGGGACTCACACAACAAACAAGAGCAACATGCTAACACCATAACCATGATTTGATTTCCAGTGTATGTGCGTGTTTGAGATTGAGATAGAACCAAGAAGTAGTGTGTATTAGAGTTTATGATCTTGTTCTGACCTTCTGATTCATCCATAATGCATCATCAGTATAAACCTTTATGAATGTTTAATAAAGAAAAAAAAGATTTTTCTTTTCTTGCGCTGTAGCATTATGTCTGTGTAATCTTCATATAATCAGAGGGATTGCATTTGGATGAAATACCAGGATACAGGACCTTCTCGTCTCTCCAAACACTGCTGTGATCTCCACAAAACAAGCCTCTATTTCTCTCTCTCACTTTCTCTCTCTCTCTGTCTATCTCATTATTCCGACGTCAGATCTGCAGTGATTCCAAGAAGAGGAGTAAAAATGCTTTCTTCTCTCCCAAGAAACATTGTTCTCGCTTTTTGCCGTCGTTGCAGAAAACCCCGTACTCTGGAGCAACACATCCATAAACAGAAGAGGAAAAATGTATTTGGGCAAAGCAGCACATCCATTTCCCCTTTTTTCCCCTTTCCTCATACATTTCATTTTAAGGGAAACATGTTACAAGTTTAAGAATGTTAGATGCACCTCAGCAACCAGGCCTGCGCTTTCTGCACGCTTAATCCCTGTCTTTACTTGCTGGGATTTGGAAATGAATCTACAATAAGCCGCATCCCATGCAGCTTCATCCAGGAGATATGAGCTTCCAAACTTGCCTGATAGTCTGGAGTCAGCTGCCAGTGAATACAGATGCTCCCACCTTTATATGCCACATAGATCTGGTTTCTGACACACAGGTGGAGAGGTCTTCCTCCAAGTCCTGCATTATAATTCACCATAATAATTCTCATGTGACTCGGGTGGAACATTCACCTCCAAGTTTTAGACAATAGTTATGTATGCATTTCTTTCTCCCTACTTTTTCTCTCTACCTTTCCTGAACTAATACATAATCATCTGAACTATTATTCAGTTATTAGGATTATTATCACCTCTGGCTCGCTCACTGCGTAACAAAATCTATATTTAGATTTCTTTAAAGCTATACCGTGACAATGTTTATTGTTAAAAGGGCTATACAAATAAAATTTAATTGATTTGAATCATTTATGCACTTATATAGTATATAATAAGTGAAGACTAATATATGATATATATAATAAGTGAAGCCTCAAGGTTCTGGAAGTTGTGCCCGCCTGAGATGCTCTTCTGTTCACCATGGTTGTAAAGAGTGATTATTGAGTTATCATAGCTTTCCTGTCAGTCTGGTCAATCTCCTCTGACTGATGTCATCAGCAGGGCATTGAACCGCCGCTCACTGGTAATTTTTAGTTTTCATATAATTCTTTGTATACTTTATAGATTGTTGTATACAGATGCACCAGCCACTTTAATAGGAACACCTGTACACCTGATCATTCATGCAATTAGTCAGTTGGCCGATCATGTGGCAGGCCTGAAACTAAGCAGTTGAAGATTGGAAAAATACCATATACATATATAATTATATAAAACTGATATTTTTTAAAATGATTACAGATTATTATTAAAGATTAGTATTAAAATTATAGTTCAACATCTTCTCATCAACTTCAACAATATAACCAAATTCTAAAGAGCAGTACATCTGAGACCTGCTATAAGAGAGACTTATAAACTGCACTACACAGAGGATTTCCCTTTTCCACTTTTTCATGCTTAATATTTTTTCCCCTGCTACTCTATATGTTTATTTTTCTTTTTGGATCTTCCAGATCACATCAGGAGAAATTACAGTTGTCTGGCTCTACATCTGTACTTGTCACTCGTGCTTTTACCACTCCACTATGGTCCAATGTTTTGGTTAATGCTGATTGAAATATAGGCACTGTCCTTCTGGAAAACCACTTTATGTCAACATGTCAATGCTGAACAGGGAGAAATAAGTCAAAAATGACCAGACTGTCAAATCATATGCTACGGGAAGCTGTGCAGAGTGGATATGCTGGCTGGCCCAGAATCAGTGAGGTTTTGACCAGGATTTTGTGCAGCGTGTCTTATGTTTCAAAATTAATCCTACTGAAAAAATGATGGGTTCCTTTCATTCCTTCATTCCCAACTGTCATTGCCATGGTTACAATATTTTAAGCCTAAGAGATGCAGAAGGATGAGGTGCAAAGAGAAAGGAGAGAGTGTGCAGCTTTGATTCTCTTACCGTTTCAACTGCCACGAAAGAGCAAAATCGAAATCTTAACAAAGAGCAAATTACATTTTATCAGGGCTCATTGTTCTATGAACGGGAGGAGGGAGAAAAGCCAAGTGACAAAGAGAGTGCATGCCTGCTGCTTAATTAAGGCACAACTTAACTCCTTCTAATTAAATGTGTTTCTTCTGGTGAGGAGGAGCTGGGACTGTTAGGGTAAACAGTAAGGAGGAGTGGTGCTTTGTGGAGAACTGAAGGCACTGTACACAGGGGTGAGGACATACAGAGAGAAAAAAAATCACTTTTAATAAAATTAGAGAGGACAGATTAGTCTGAAAACAGCTCTTGACCCAGGTATGATCTCTCAGGCTCAGGGCCTCTGAACAGTGACCATCACTGCAGTCACTGGCTCCACTTCTGTGCACACACACACACACACACACACACACATAGTTATTTAAGGTGAATTTAAAGTCTTCTTGTGGAGATTGTATCAAATAAACAGTATTTATACATCTGAAAATGGCAAAATAGTGATTGTTAATACACCAAACTCATGACCAGACGTGCTGCTCAGTGCCAAGTATGCTGGAAGCTGTTCAACTTTTACACAAATGTTGATGATGTGGTCACTGCTCTGTGTGCTCCGAGCTCCCACACAGGTCATACAGGCAGTGCTACTGAGTGGTACACACACCCTCTCAGACCCAGGCTAACTGTCGTACATTATTGTTTACACTGTCAGAAGGCCAAAACATGACAGAGTAACACAGACACACTCACAAAAAATACACATACACTCGTGGACAAAAAAAAAAAAAAAAAAAAAGGCGAAGCTCAAAATGGCAAATATTAAGCTTTAATGGTCTTAACAACAAATCATTGGTCAGAATATTAGCAAGAATTAAATTATAGCTCCTGTGTCACCATTTAATGGTTTACTTTTGCTGCAGTGAACTGTTTGTGGAAAAGCTAGAAACAGGGAAATTCACTTATATAGTCTTCTTGTATGCAAAAGTAAAATCATGAAATGATTAATATGTTTGATGTAAAATTCAAATTAACATATGTCTGGGTATACAAAATTTTCCAAAAATGTCTTCTGGGATGTTTTTTCTTAAAATGATTGCCCAGGAGTGTACACTATGCCACTTTTGATTCCCTTGGATCTTCATTTCTCCATTAATATTAAAGGCTGGTTTTTGCTTCATTCTAAATGTATCTGAATCCTCCGGAAAGTTCCAAATGCACTTTGTACATGGGTCAGGTCCAAGGATGTTCGAAATGCTCACTCTCCATGACAGAAACATCTGAAACACTACAGCAGTTGGCCAGTAGACTCTGCAGCTATGAAAAGATGGACATAATTTTTGGCACTTTAGTGTCACTACAAATAAAAAGCCTGTAAGTGGGATTGACTGTCTACTTCTAAGTAGAAGTAAGTTGTAGCTTACTTCTAACTAGTAGTCTGCCTAAAACACCTGAGATTAGCTTATAGACAGTGAAAAATCCTTGTGTGTGTGTTTGTGTGTGTGAAAGCTTTCCTCAATTTTATTGCAACAACAAAATGGCACTTTTACCTCACCGCTTTTTGTTTTTATTATGTAGCCTTTCACTGTGTACCTTTTGTGGACACATTTTGCACAAGGAACAAATCACATATTCTGCAAATGAAGCTTAAGTGGCACCCCTTATACACTCTAGATGCTTCTTTGCCACCCTGTGCCTAAAAACCTGGACACAGCACTGGCAATAGCACTGGCAACAGTGTTTTAAGAGGAGAGTAGCTAAACCAAGGTCAGAAGTCACTAGAAGTTACCAGATGACATCATATGCTAATTTGCATATTCACTGATTCATCATGATCATTGATAGTTCATTGGCAGTGATAGTGAGTAGTCGTGAAAGGTGAGTAGTCATGAAGGAAAAGGTGAAGGATGGGGTACCTCACTTTTATTACTTACAAGAAGAGAGTTTAAAATGAACAGCAGAGTGTGTGGTTGGGACAAACAATGGTCATCTGTGATTGGTCATTGGGAAACAATAGTCATTGGTCCATCCATTGGAACCTTGGTCTTGTTCAAGCATAACTCAGTCAGGCTTTACACACTGGTGGCAAGTCGAGTGAACCTGCTCTCTCAACTCATAACCAGAAGCTGAAAAGAAGCTTATTGCTTATTACCAGTTTATTGCTTATTATTAAGCTTATTACCAGAAGCTTATTGAGCACAGGACAGTTGTCGATGTCTGCCGAAAAAGTCACTAGATTTGACACTAGGTTCTTTTTTCTAAAATAAAGTAGTCAAAAAAGTTGCCAAACGTAGCGACAATGTCTTCATTGACTTCCTAAGCTTTGTTCTAAGTTTCTTCTTGGTCCCCAGAAAGCATGAGAAGCATTTCTGATGAAGCATAAACCAGGCTTATACAATGACGTGACCATGTATCACTATATCTTTTCAAGGCTGCTAGTATCCTCTTCACAGAAAATTCATCCACATTCTAAAAGCAACAACGCTTATACTTACATTTACAGACACTTTTATCAAAAGCAGCTTATAGGTGAAGCAGGATATAATCCAAGCATAGTGCTGTTAAAGAGACCAACAGTGATATAAGTACCAAAATATAACAATATAAACATGTGGAAGGGCTGACAGCATGACACATGGCTGAGAACTGTTTACACATATTCAATTATGTGATATTCATGTGATGTTAGTTGTCTTGTTTATGTTGACAGCAAGAATTGCTTTCAAGAGTAGACAGTGTGGAAATGCTGTGTCAGACAGTGTGTGAGTGTACGGCTGGGTTCATGAAGGAGGAGACAGTATGACCCAGAGATATCAGAGTGTGTTTCACACCAACTCAGACCGTGGCTTAACACTTAGCTTCCAGCATGATGCCTTCCCCTTGGAAAACTTCACACACATCAATCGATGAATGTGTGTGCGTTTCAGAGGGAAATGCATGAGGAGGAATGAGAGACCACTTTTATACATACGAGAAGCAAACACACACACACACACACACACAGTGCAAGGATCAGCATTTAATCACTGTCACACTAAAACAACATGCAAACCCTTCATTGTAATATTTCAGATTCTATGAAATAGAGATGAGAAGAAAATATATGTTCAACACAAAGTTTGAGGTAAAAACCCAGAAGCTGAAAAAGAGGAATAAAATAAAAAAGCATGTCACATTTCAGCTCAGCATGTGATAGTAGCTAAACCCTGCAGTCATGGTGCATCGTGCTCCAGCAAAGAGCTCCTGTGTGCTACAGCACACTGCTATGGCCTCGTTTCCCCTCTTTCACACTCTTTCTTTCAGCCCTGGCTGTCACTGGCCCCCTGAAAGGCTAAACCTTCAAAGACTTAGTTCAAACAGGCTGAGCTCTGGAGGTCTTAGTGGCAGAAGACTTCCCTCTGTGGGCCTGGACTCCAAAAGACGATGGCTTCTGGAGAGATGATGTCTTAAGTCCACTAAGTTGCAGGTGTCCAGACCAGAGAAGAGAGTTAGATTACATCCAGATTGGAGAATCTAAATTGTGAGTGCTGAGGTGAAGGGAGGTCAGTCCTGAGTGGTGTCCTGCGTGCTACTGTAACTATAGTCCACATGAGCAAGCATCCCCAGAGGCCTCTGACAGTAGGGGCTACTGCTGAATTTATTGGCTTCCTCAATCATCCTGCTGCCAAGGCTATATAACAGACCTAACCAGTTGACTTTGGCCAGCGAAGCCTGAGATTCATGGCATGGCTGAGAGCAGAAGATGCACTCCCTGCCACTTTGACCAGAGACATGAACAAATAAATCAAAACCATTCATTTTATTTGTTCCAGAAATTCAGGGAAGAAGTCAAACTTTTCCACAAACAAGGAGAAAGGCTGTGTAGTAAATGGAAAATCGAAACACTGAGGTTAAAATTAATGGGAAAACAATGACACATGTAGTTATATCAGCAAGTTCAGCACTGTCATCACCCACCCGAGCATCCATCCACACATCCTGGCCTTTAGCAGAAATGTCTGTACAAGAAAGACTGTCCTGATATCTTCAGATACAAATTCTACTATATTTATCTTTGCCCAGTTTATGCTTACTAAATTTTTTTATAGGTGCTCAATATCCTGGTATTTTGAATTAACCTCAAAGTGACTTAGCCAGACACTGGGGCATACTGAGGAGGATCTCAGGTTACAGAATTTTCAGCTACACCTACACTGCAGTTTTTTTTCCATTAAAGGAGCTAATTATCTGATGACTTGTTTGAACGCTACATTGCAAGTCATCATGCATGAAATTGCTACCACGTCTTTTTGAAAAGCACTGTTTTAGTACACTAAATGAAATAACCATTTCCTAAAATCAATATCACACTGAATATGCTACAGAGAGCATTTCCATGTGCACATTTTTAAAATATTTCTTCGAAGAAGAGCCCAAACATCACTGAGGCTGTAAGGAAGGGCTTTCATGGTGCTCTATCATACAACTAGAGCTGCAACTAAAATGTTCATTAATAGGCAGTGAATTAAGATAGAGTCCTGATTTCTTAAAAAAAAATGTTCAGGGTCAAATATTTGTGAAATAAGTTTTGATACACATTAACACTGATTTATACACTTTAAGCAGAATAAAATGTGTTTGGATGCACCATCTGGCATGTACATGGCATGCCTCTACAGTATATAGCATCTCACAACAGTTATTTATATGACTATAATTAAATTTTTTGTAAGGTTATCGTTTATCTGGTCAGGGATGAAGTTAGGAGGGCTGGTTTCTGAGCATCAGTCATGTCATGCCCACTCCCTCCCTCCCTTTTGTGCTCCTTCCATACACATCAACCATGTTAATGCATATGTAAATGAACTTTAACCCCTCCCCCTATCACTCCACCTCATTCTTCTACAGCCAACTCTTTCTATAAGCCCACTATGTAATGTGCATGCTAGGGGACCAAAACTGATGTATTTTTCTCTTTTTGATATTTCGTCCACCTGATTGTCTGTCTGTCTGCATGTCTATCTCTATACTGGCTAACTGTGGTGGACCGAGGCCTGACTCTTATTATGCCATTGTAGACGTGCTTTGTTGTTCTGTGCAGTCGCTATCATCCGTCCACACAATGGACTGCGTTGACGCTGGACATGCCGGTCATGTTCCATTTGCCAATGTGCATTATCTCCCAACCCTGTCCTTTTGCTTACTGTGATCTCTGAAGGTCCCTGCTTTGAATAGAGTCTAAAGCCATTATTGGGGGAGAGGGGAGGAAAAAAAGCCCCACGAGTGACGGGGGCTCAGACTGTTATAGGCTACATTTGGGCTCAGCTACATGCATACTAATAACATCATTACAGCACTGTGCTTCTGGATAGCATGTTTACTTTGTTATGGTTTCCATCACCTTCCCCCCACACTCCACTGAATCACTAATGTCCACTTCTTTTTCTCCTTGCTTCACTCAGTCAGTCCCCCACCCCTTTTTTTTAATGTAAATAGCACACAGGGCTAGTTTTCTTGTATTTGCCCAAAAAATTAGGCTACATAGTTCACCTAATTCTCCCTCAGCTTGCTGCACAGTGTGTGGGTGGCGCTCTCCACAGCAAACACTTCTTTTCCGTGGCATTGAACTTGACCGTGGATGACCTCCCTATAATGAGTGAATTGAAAACATCTCCCTTTGGAATGCAGCTTGGAGATACCGGCTACGCCTGCTTTTTTTTTCTCACCTCCCTACCACTCCACCCCTTTGCATTGATGAATTAATGGCCCAGTGTCCACATTCCTCTCACCTGCACACTAAAGCTTGCCTCTCAACAGAGGCAAGGTCAATAATGTTGGCTTTAAAAAAAAAAATAAATAAATTTACTCTTTTTATTTTTCTACTGAATATTACAGTAAGTCTCTCAATTCAGAGACAGTAGAAGTCCATGCTCTGTTTTGTTCTTGCCCCATCTAACTGAGCAGGTAATCTTGTATGAACAGCTGCAATCAATAGGCTGGAAATCTATGTATTCATTAATGGTAGATTTGTTAATAGAAGGTTATGGAAATTTTTCCAACTAATCTGACCAGAAAATATTGATATCCGAGTGCTTTCAAAACATTAAACCATTTAAACAGTTTTAATATGTTTAATATGTAATTTAATATTAGTATTCATTATGTCTATGTTTTGTTAATTTTTGCAGTTTTGAAGATTTCATAGCGTACCTGTGAAAGATCACAGCTCTTCCTCTTCCTCATTATTACAATAACACCTGGCTTGCAGGCTATATAAAAAGTTAAGAACTAACACCCACAGAGTAGGAGAGGCTTTAGTTAGAAATCGGCAATCAGCAAACATCCAGAGGATTATCACCACATAGAACAACAGTAAAAGTTTTTTTTGTAAGTGTTGCTTCTGATCCTGACAGCTTTCCATAGTATGTACACCTGGGTTTCACCTATTGGCGTCCCACTTCCTTCAATTTGGCCATTACATGTTCTTCCTGGAATTCAGTCAGGTTTCTCATTTTGATTGAGATTTTTTTTATAGTATATACTGTGTTCTGGTTTGTCTGTCCTTTTGGCTTATATTCACAAATTTGCC
The DNA here is from genome assembly GCF_027358585.1 of Pangasianodon hypophthalmus. Lineage (NCBI taxonomy): Eukaryota > Metazoa > Chordata > Actinopteri > Siluriformes > Pangasiidae > Pangasianodon > Pangasianodon hypophthalmus. The sequence continues at coordinate 14,246,705 of NC_069712.1, forward strand.
TGCATTCACTTTGCTGCTTGGGAAAAAGGGAAAAAAAAAAAAAAAAGGGAAAAAAAAAAAAAAAAAAAACAGATTCATTATATAAGGCCAATGACTACAAATCTTGTGCATTTTTTGGCAAATGATGCACTTTCACAACATTTGACAACATCTGTAAAAATGTAGGATTATGCCATCTGAGACTTGATGAAGGATGACTAATTTACACATTAGAGGAGATTTTATACATTTTGACAGTGCAAGACTACAAAAGTTTTCAATTATATAATTGGTAAGATTTACAAAACAATCATAGTACATTAGAAATAGAGTATAATGTTTAACTGATGTTTATTTTATAATTAGTAAGTTGCTGAAGGAAAAGGGAAGCTGTATATACAAGCACATAGTTCCAGTAGGGCTATAATTAATATATTATTTAAAAAAAACAACAACATGGTAAACATTAGAGGTTTCCATTGAATCCTTATGGTGTTGTGTGTGTGTGTGTGTGTATATATATATATATATATATATATATATATATATATATATACACACAAACACACGCACACACATATATATATATATATTTATATATATATATAAAGAGCATTTGCAGTAATAAGGCAAGGGTCTTAACTGTTTAACAGGTGACTACTGACTAATACGATGCATTTGATGGGTTTGTAATAGGATTTAAGGGTGTCCTTCAGGAATTTGGTGGTCTCTGGTGGTCACCTTGTGGTAATAATCTGTGGTTTGGTGACTGATCTAATAACGGGTGCTGATAAACAGCTTCTGTCCCATTCAGATACATCACAAATAATGATACACTGTAACTAAAGCAAAAATTAGTTAAGTGTGAGGTTATGCTTGCTCCTAAAACTAGAATATTCATAATTTTACAGCATTGAAAGTTTGGTCATCTCTTCCTCTGGGATTTCTGCCATACTTTCACTGATTGAGCCAAGTAATCTTTTCAGTGATTTCCATTTTGAATATTTTTTTTTTCAGTTGCTTAAAATCAGATTAGAAGCTCAGAAAGACAAATCAAGAGCTGCCATCTTGCTTCACCTTCAAAATGTGAGATCTCCATGAGGAATAAGAAAGAAATAAAGGTATGTTTATTTACTTGTTTGTTTGTTTCATTGCTATGTGCATTTCAGGCATTCTGTATACAGGAATATGAAAATGTCTGCACCTGTATTTAATGAATAAATAGGACTGGGTGAAGGTTGAACAGAGTAAATGTACAAACACATGACAGTTATTTTAACTTTTAAGATTTAACTGAAAAGGTTTAATTAATGAAACTCCCAGCTTTGATGGACTTTCAAGAAACATCGATGCAATATATTTTACAAAAAAAATGTAGATTAGGGGACTATTGCACTAAGGTTTTGAAATATCAGTTCTTTCAGACATTCGTCAGTGTGTATTCAGTGTATTCAAAGGCCAGGATATAAACAACACTGAGCATCTCCACTGAGTTTCCCAGGTCACGTGAAACCCTGCGTCTGAGATGAATGTTTTTGTGATGATACTGATGCCGTGGCAAATAAAGTCTGCCGTGTAGTCCTTCAGAGAGTGTGTGTATGTGTGGTGGAAGTGTATTTGATCTTAATCATGATATATTCTCCATCAGTACTGTCACGATCCATCACTTAGCCATGGCCGCCCAGCCAAGGTGTGGCTTATTACACCGCCCCACAGCTCATGAATAATAAACAGGGGTGAAAAGGCATTCAGACTGTTGCCCGCTGAAGCAATATCCCCACGGCAACGTCCCCTCGCCCCCCAGCCCTGCGTGCCCCCTTCCATCACCACCTCCATCACCTCCATCTTTCCCACTCCCATCCCCCGGACCCCATGTTTATGCATGATGCCTGTTTCATATGTATCAGCCACATCATTTCTGCTGTTGTCCCCGGGACTGATGACACACTCTGCATTAAGAGTGATGACCTGCACACAAGGGCCCACCACTTTCCCCACTTTACTGCCATTGTCAAAACAGCGGCACATTTTCCATGCACACGACACTAGCAGCTGTTGTTTCTGCTACCTTGGCATCATCAGGAAGATGAAGAGGGAAAGCAGGAAAAAGCGAGAATGAGCGTGTAAGGATATGTGGGTGCCATATACACAGTTTGCCAGCTCGGCTTCTATTTGTATCTTATTATGAGAAACATGAAACAGAAAAGAAGAGAAAGAAATCAAATAAAACAAAAAGAAAGGTGCTCTCTGCAGCTCAATGCCTCGTAATTAAGTTTGCCTCCCTTTTGGTGTCAGAGAAAGAGATGTGATTTGATTCCTACCTTTTTATGTTTTTTTATGTTATTTTCTTTCTCCCTTTCCCTCATCCTCTTCAATCGCAAAGATCTGAGTGGGTGAAGAATACATAATGCATATGATGGACAAGTAATAAATAGGATTTCATGAATATTTAATGACTGTGAATGCACATATCTGAGTACATTTCCACTTCAAAATAAATATTGTATTTAGTTTAAAAATGTGTTTATTTTTCAATTTCATCTGTAGACACGGTTACCAATTTCCACTATGATGTGAATCTTCTGTATTGTGCCCCAATAGCTCTCAAATCATTTTTGTAAAGCAGGGGTGTGTGTGTGTGTGTGCTTGCGTGTATATGTGCGTGCATGTGTACGTGTGTGTGTATTTTAAGATAGTTCTCTCATACCTGCTTGATTCCTTTGGACTCTCTGGTTGCAGGAAATGGAAGCCTTCAGGATTAAGGCAGCCTTTTATGCAAAAAGAAAGAGAGAGAGAAAAATAAACAGGTAACATGACTGAGCATGCTTAACTGATGCCACACATTTCTTTGCCTTGCATGCCTCCAGTTACAGGAAGAATTTAAGGGTTAAGATGTTATTTTACTTTAAATCAGCAACGTGAGACACTTTCCCTTTTTATTTGTAATCCATTTAACTTTGGTGTACACTGAAATATTAAAAGTGAGAACACTTATCTGCTGCTGTTCTACCTGTGCAGCATTACTTCCACTGTCCTACCTGCCATTCTTCACATGTCTTTATTTCCACTTTGACCTTTCTTTCTTTCCTCCAAGCTTTTGCCATCTGAACATATCCTTCCCCTCTTTTCACACACATTCTCTTTTTTCTCACTCTTTCTACCTTCCTCCTTGCAGCAGTCCTGTCCTCGAGCATTCCTTCACAACCTTCCTCCTGTTTAAGATCAGTGAGTCTGCGCTGGCCCTGTGCCCATACACACATTTGTGTCTGTCTTTTGAGTGTTTTCAGAGGCCCATTAAACAGCACCTTGGCAGGACCAGGAACACTCACCTCACTCCCGAAGATGTGCAGAGAGAGAGAAGGTTATCGTATTCCCTTATCTATGCCAGACACACACATATACACACACACGGAAGGCTGAAGGTAGCCATCCATGTGAAGGAAACCATGCGTTCTACACCCAAACTCAAGATTTTGGAACTTGTAAACATGCCACAGTTTTTTGTATTTCAAAACCTAGGTTTAGTGTTTGTCTGCCTGCGGATTGGATGTGAGCACTGTAAAGCTGCAGAGATGGCAGACTCAGGGGGGTTGGCTGGGACCAGGGCACAGGGGTGCTTGCTTTAAATTTGGGTATGCAACAACTGTGCCTTCTGCTGGCCAGTGGGAGAACATCATTGCAAACACTGCTCATGTGTAACTCAACACCCGGTATCAGGTGCAGAGCCACACACTTCTAAATGCTGAAATATTTACCATGCTATTAGTCAACAACAACATTTGGGGTTAGAGACAGCAGAGACTATAATCTGAAGGTAATTAAGTGACGTAGTGAAAATGGATGAGCAAAGACTCATCACACTTCAGATTTGGATCCGTACTAGACACATACTAAATACCTTCTTGTCCTGTTTGGCAAAATAATAATAATTACACCAGTGTATGAGAATATTCCAGAGGAAACAAGCTGTCTCTCTTTTTCTATTCTGTGAGCTGGACTTAATGGGTGTCAGAGAAGAAATAATACTAATTAGCATAAAAAGGAGGCTGATAGGTAAATATGGAAGACTGGTGCTCCAAGTAGCAGCCATTTCATCAGACAATACTGAGACATGTCAGAGTTAATTATCCCATTCTCTCACACCTGCAAGCATCAGGCAGGAAGAAAGTGAGGGAGAGGTGTGTGTGTGTGTGTGTGAATAAGAGAGATGGCTATGCTGAAAGGGGACTTGATATTTTGACTTGTGAGCTTGATGACTGCCTCCCTCTGCCACCTGTGAAGGTCTCTGCTTCATCAAAGCACATTAGAGATATTAGGCCCGTTCTTACTTATGAAGCAGATGAAAAGCTGTGGGGCCTCTGGCTTCTCAAGCTGTGACTGGAATAGCTTTGCAATTTGCCAGCTATTTCAAAAAAAAAAAAAAAAAGATCAGCATTTTGATCTTAATGAATATAAAATGGCTTCCATTAAAAGTAAAACAGATTATTTTGGGCTTTACAGGGCGCGCGGCTCACTTGACGGTCTTGGAGGGCTACTATGATCTTTCATTAAAACCTCACAGTGGGGTCCCCTTCATGGCCAGACAGGCCTCAGCCCTCAAAGAGATACTGTGTTTAAAAGTCATTTTCATAAATCTACATAGATTCCCCAAATTTGGTTAAGACAGAGGTTTAGTGACTGCTGCCTGGTGGCCGGTCATGTTGGTTAGGCAGAGGAGATAGGAGCAGACTCGTCAGCATCACCCCCACCGTGGCACCGTGCCATATGAGCTTCTGCCTAATCTGTGTTTGTTAATGACTAGCATGTGCTAATTACTGTCAGCATCCAGGCTCTGGTTTGGCGCACTGCGAGCACCCCAGACCAGGCTACCTGCCCAATCAGATGGCCTGGACACTGCACATTTTTAATCGCATTAAACTTTGCCTGGTGATTTGTTGCACTGGGAGTGAGGGGAGGAAACGCACAGGAGTGGAGAGGACTGACAGCTGGCCAGCTCCACTAATGGACCTTTAGAAGTCAGGCAGGCTGGGAATTTTTTGGTCTGCCTGTTTTCATTCATCTGTGTGATCTTGACACAGTACTAAGACACTCTAAAATGTCTCTCTCAGCTTCTGGGACTGGACCCTGCCAAGAACACAACTGTTTATTAAGCTGGTCATTTAGTGGGCCAAGAAATAGGTTCAAACAAGACTAGTGGAACTGATATCTATATTTGAGAGCAATCCTAAATAATTCAGAACATTTCTTTACTCATTCTGACTTATAGAAAAATTAATTTCAAAAAACTTGTAGACACTGTTGAAATATGTTGGCATAAGTATTTTGTTTAGATATGAAAATGAGGAATCGTATGCTGGTTGTTCTGAGCAGAATGCCTAGGACGCTATGGACAACTTTCTCTTTTCCTTTTTCTGCAGTAAATTAACATGGATAGCGGGAAGGCAGTGATCTATGCAAGATGCAGTGTACGTGGCGATCTGGGTCAGCCTCAAGCCTTTTCAGGCAAAAATTATTTTCCCTACTCTTTCATCCTCTGAATGCCACTACTTAGATCTCTCTCTTGGACACATCTGATGCTTCTCTACAAACAGAAAATGTAAGTAACATACTAAATATTTAGAGCAAGTAAATGTATGAAATATATATAAAGACTGCACAGGGCTATCAGAATGCATATACAATATATAATGATGTGTAAACTGTTGGACATACAGAGCAAGGGAAAAAATGCTTAACTGGAGTCCCACCAGTGTGCGGGAACACACATGCACGCCTACACATTCAACATCAAGGTCTGCGATCCAAAAGGAAATTAGTGGGCACTTATATCCAGCCATGGCGAGTGTTTCTGCCGGGATTCAGGCCAAAAAATTCAAGCAGTAGCACATGAAAGAGATGTTGGTGGCCACAAATAACAGCAATGGTTCACACCTAGAGCTTCTGTCACTGCATTCTGTGCAGTTTAAGCTTATTTAATCATGGTTTACATATTATATTGCTGGGTGTTACTTCAATGTCACACATGAAAATTCATACATACATTGTGACAGTTGGCTTCTTAACAAGAACTGACACACACACACACACACTTTCAAGAACAGCAAGATATTACACCAAAACATCTAACACCTAGGTAGGAATAATAAGAATGTGTTGATTTCTTTCAAATTCTGAAAAAAAGAATACCAGGTTACAGCATTGTAATGAGCTATATTGGAAAAATGGGGACTGGTGGATAAATGTGCAAGCAAAAAAGTTTACGATGTCGAATACCACCCATTTAAAATGCACTGTCGTCCCCCTGCCTTAGCCATAGTGTGTATGGAGCAGGCAATGTTGTTCGCAATGCACACAGCACACCGTTCCAGGCCTGGCACAGGATGCCATGAGGCTCAGGGGCTGCCCTCAATGTTCCAGGCATCTCTGCCGACCACACTGTTTAGCGCCCACCGCCCAGTAGTAATTCCATGTTTATCAACTCTTTATTATGGGCGCATCATCATTTACAATGGTACCATCTGCTCATTACCTTCCCTGAGTATGGGGCAAATTGCTTTCACAGGGAGTTAACCAGGAGAGGGAAATTGTCAGCAATAGAGAGAGAATCAAGAAACCTGCTCTTGCCTATTTGTAGAGGCTGTTAGCCACACAAGAGAATCCAAAAAAAAAAAGAACGTTTATTTTTAAGGAGATCAAATAATTAGCCAACTCTGGTTGTGTGAAGAGAAGCTATGAGATTGGTAAATTAAAACGAGGGGCCTTGGTCGAAATCAAATACATTTCCAAGCGTTTTATGGGTACCTGCAGCTGTGTAGCAAAAACAAATATCGCATATGACCACATGACTCTAATTTATCTGCTTCGCTCCTAAATTAACAGCCTGGGCCAGGCAATGGGAAAAACAGTAGGAAGCAGAAAATAGGAGAATTCCTATCTCCGCTCTCACATTTATTTCATTAACTCCTCTAACAACATGGGATGAGGAGAAGCGCTCTCACTCACAAAAAGCACCCATCAGGGAAAAAAAAAACAAAAAAAAAACAAATGCCTAACACCTAAACCTTTACTCAATATGGAGAATTAGACTGCCTCTCTTTTCCAACTGTGAATATCAATACTGCAGGCAGCACCATTTTCTCCCACGTACATGGTGGAAGAGACGAGGGGGAAGTATGACCATCTGTTTCATTTCGCTCTACAAATGATGTACGGAGAAGCACAACAATGATTAGGAAACCAAAAAAGTCAAACTGCAAAACCTATAAAGAGAAAAATCACATTAGCACCCAACTAAAAAAAATGTGAAAGGATCACAGGAGGACTGTAGACATTCTCAAAATTGTAATTGGGATTGTTATTACTCCCTGGTTTGTTTAGGGATCTGATTCATCAAGTGATGTTTTGAACATTGTTTTATTGCACTGAAAAAGTGTACTTCTTTGTGTATTATACAAATAGAAAATATGTGCATCAGAACATGTGAAAATGTGAGTGGAAAAAGAAAAGAAAAAGCACAAAGCAAGCACTAGTCAAAATTTATACCACAACACTGTCAAAAGCTCGAGTCTGACTGGTCAGAAAGTGTTATAACAGTGGCTCTGGCAGCTATTCCGGCCGTCCAAGTTTATATTAAAGCTCCATATAAACAGATTAAAAAATGTGTGTAGTCACAAGTATAATGATGTTTTCTGTGAGTGTCAGTAACTTTAAAAGCTGTACCATTAATTTTCCAACACAGGAAACTTTTCTCTCTATTAGCTTCAATAGAGAGACATTCCACAACATGAAACATAACTATAAATGAATGAAATGTATAACATGCCATTCTTTAATGAATAAAAAGTGTAAGAGTTGACAAACTGCTGAGGTATAAGAGGAATAAAACAGTTCATGTGCTGTTATGAGAAAACACCCCATCATAACAGCACGCACTGTCCTTTTTTTTTTTTTTTATTCCTTGCTATAGAACTTTCAGAACAATTTGTGACACTTTTGGATATTCTCAAAGTCATGATATTTTGTTGAGGACAAAGGCTTCAACATTCAGGGATGGTGATCTGACGCTATAGTATGCCTTCAATCAGTGGTCAACAACGCTGCGCCATCACTGTCGGTCACGCACACACACACACACACGCACACGCACACCTATCAGAGTGACTCACTCACACCCATTAAACCCCTAACTCTATTATTAACATTCCCTACTCAAACATAGACACAAACACATTCACACGCATATAACCACCGCTCTTGGAGTGATTGATATGCTCATATAGCTAATTCAGACATATTCAACCTCTCCTTATCACATCCTCGCCACCTCAAATCACATTATTTCTGTCTCATGATACTCCTTCTGATGAGAAAGCAAGAGCAAATAAAAACAAAGCTCCTGAAAAGACATAAAAGATGGAAAGAAGGGCGCATTATGTACTCGACGTCGCAATATTCTCATATCTTTTGAGGCTGATTTACAGTCCTCCTTCAAAGGTGGCACGCCGCAATGCCGGAGATTTATGTAGCGAGGGTCACATCACACCTAGCTGCAGCCATATGCACGTCTCATTTCCATATGCTGTATTAGTGTCATGTCAGACAGTGTGCTGAGACTGGGGCCTTATTAGGTGTGGGGGTCCCTACTGCAGTACAAATCAACACCGCCGGGACCTCTGCTCATTCTCTGTCACCAACTCCACCAAACACATCTCCATATGCACACATACACACTCTCCGTCCTTACGCCTCCTTCCCCACCACACGCGTCATGAGCGTCTGGGGAGAGGAAGACACAAGCCGTGGGGAGCAGAGGAGAAGGATGGGGGGGTTTCGGGGGTGCCGTAAAGTTGGCAGTGTGTGATTGCGACAGCTTTGATTCCCAAAAAAGAGAGTAAATAAACAAGATCCCCTGCGGTTCTGGCAGAAATGGAGAGAAGGAGCACAAGATGGAGGGACAGAAGAGATGAAGAAAGGAGTATTGGGAAACAATTGGTGGGGCACAAAGAGTGTTCTCACGATGACACAAGAAACGTACAAATACAAGAAATTTATGTGAATTTGTGCAATTGTCTCAGACAAACAGAAGAGTGCTCAGACATTTTCTAGGACAGGTTTCAAAACCAAGCCAGTCACTTACAACGATTCTACAAAGGGAAGGATCTAATGTCAGTGAAAAATGTTTGAAAATGTGCCACTCTTCTCCAATCATCTCCACTATCTGTATTTTTTACCCAAAATCACTTCAATTTAGTGGTCTTCCAATATATTACAGTAAGTCTCCAAGAAAGTCCAACCATTGATGCATATGTCATATCTGTAATGCACCAGATAAGATAAACACTCAACAGGTAAGAAATCTGTCTCTTCAGTAAACACAGAGCACTGCAAACGTCCTGACAAAAAGCAGATGAGGATTTATAAAAACTGTCAAACACTTGTCCTTTCATGCCACTGTGAGCTTTTGCACACACACACACACACACACACACACATATATATATATATATACATACACACACACACACACATATATATATATATATATATATGGATTTACTGTTGTCAGTCAAACTTTTTTCGAGAATGAGGGGGAAAATTGCAGGTGTCTGCAGAAATTGAGGTTGTTCTTCATCCAGTTTTGGGAAACCATTTTTGTAACTTGCCCCAGAGAGATTGTGAACACGTGACCCTTGCGCTTTATTACCTATGTCCTCTACATACTTATATTCTCCCTGGAACATTCTCAACCACTGAGAGAGAGAGAGAGAAAGAGAGAGAGAGAGAGAAAGAGAGAGAGAGAGAGAAAGAGAGAGAGAGAGAGAAAGAGAGAGAGAGAGATTCTGCTGATGTTATGCACTAGCATAATGCTCATGTTATTTATTACAATCAGCAGCAAAGCCTGTGCTGTAAAATGACAAAATGAGCTCAGAAGAGAGTGGTTGCAGCATTTTAACTCCTCAAATTGACCCAGATTAAATCAAATTTAGACTCACAAGCTCATCAGAAATTTGGCACTCTGAAAAGCAGCTAAAATGGGATATCCATCTCAGCATTTGCATGATAAAAGAGAAACGGTGGAACAAGAAGGAGGAGAAAATGCTGGCCTCAGATGTAAATCAGGTTGGTTGGCCAAGAGAAAATAAGGACAGGATGAATGAGGCTTACACAGAGTAAGCCTCTTGTTAGTCACATCTGCATGGGTCAGAATCGCTCTCACTCTTCTGACCTTTGACCTTCTCTCAGTCATCCAGCATTCAGTTTCCTCAACCCTCTGATGATCACTAAGGTCTGATAACCTGCTCACCTCCACTCAAACATGGACGTATGGGCTTCATTTTCATTTTTAGTAAGATCAGGCTGATAAAAAAAAAAACAAATCCCTGCCTCCCACTCTCCTTTCTTCTCGATCCCTCTCTGAGACTTTTTTCTTCTCTGAAGCACTTGACTTTTGTCCAAGGCTCGGTGAAAGTAGCCCTGTTATTTCTGAAGAGGCTGATACTCGGACGCGACACAAATCCTCTTAGCCCCAACTGCAAACGGCTTTTTGGGTGGCGGCTTAAAGAAGCCATTGTGGTGCTCCTGGTTTTAAAACTTCCTCTGATGCCTTTCATTCCAGGGTCTAATGTAAATAAATGAGTGGCCCCAGACAAGAGCACAGGAAAGGCTGGGGAGGGGTACAGGGATAAAAGCTCATGTCTCACTTCAACACCGGCATCCTGAGACAGCCTAATCTCCCTATCAGAGACTGAGAGAGAGGAAGAGAGGGAGAGATGAGGAGGAAAAAAAGCAGAGAGAGAGAAAACACAGGAGGAGCGGAAGAAACTGAGACGAGAACAGATCGCTCCACACCCTCAGCCTCTCTAGGATGCCAATTCTGGCTCCAGCCAGTCCTTCATCTATTCAGTGTCCATGTGTGTAATTGGCTGCATGTAGTGTTAGTGATCTTGGGAATCCAAAGAAGCAGGAAGGTGGGTGTTCAGAGCTGCTGTCTCTTATAAGAGTAGTGTCCACTGCTTCATTATGGGGGAGAGGCTGTCCAACTCTGGGCCTGAGAGCAAATCTCTCCCTGGCACAAAAACCACGGCCGTACAACAGAGTAGAAACACAATGATAGGGCCTTCAGGAGCCAAGAATTTATTCATTATGGAAATCATCATAATCCTGCGTACAAGCCCATAAAGATTTAACATTGATTTCATTGTGTCTGCATGTCAAATTCTGTTTTTTATTAGTTTGGTGGACGGCTTTTATTTAATTGTCTTTACATTTAACGATTCCTTATTTTCTGCTTATATTACAATAAAATGTTATTGTATCATGCATTATTAAATTAAATGTTTTTGACTGAACTCGGGGCCCAGATTAAAAATGCTATTGCTTCTGTCTTTTATTTGCTTAAATGTAGAATTGCTTATTAAGAACTTATAAAAGATTAAAACAGAGCATTATCATTGATTTTCCCATAATTGCATGACTAAATTTCCTCCTTAATATTTCAACTAGGGATTTGAAGAAAATGTAATGTGATATTAAAAGTAATGATATTTCTGTAAGTATGGAAAAAATAAAGCTTTTATTTAAAATGATTGTACTTATTTTATTCTTTAAAAAAGAAAAGACTATATAGAAGGTATATGTTTCTTTCTTTATGTGTTATTAATAATAAAGAAATAGATCAAACAACACCATTGACACACTTCTTCACTGTTCTTCTCACCAAAGCAGGAAACAAACGACTGCAGAGAAGAGTAATGTCATTTATTTCTCCCCTAATTCTCATAAAAGTATATTTTAAAAAAACTCTCCTTAGTGATAAGTGCATCCACTAAAATATATGCAGTTTTCAAGAGCCTCTTCGTAAACTATACACATTAGTGATGCTCTGTTCTTTTAACTGACTTCTAAACAGCTCCACATCAAAATAGCATCTCTGTAGACATATGGTTTGAATAGATTTTAATGGAAATAGAAAATTTACTCCAGGAGAGAAATGTCATTAAACATGGCAAATGGTCAGTGAGAATCTGATACATAACCATCAGAGAGTATGATTAGGATAACATTACGATATAAGTGCAATCCGTATCATATCCATGTTACAGCCATACTGTATATGACTGAAGATCAGCCTGAAGCCATTCTCATAAAGGGATATAGTTTTATAGTGGCACCAAACCACTTCCAGATGGCTCATCAGAGTGGGCTGAGATTCGCAGAGTACACTGAGTACAGAGGCTCAGGCCATGTCATGCGCTGCATGGTCACATCAATCTGGAACAGCTACAACCAGAGTGTCCTCTGAGCCAGCAATGCCTCTCCAAAACAGCTGTGCTGATGGTTTCCAACACTGCAGAGAGACGTTCACTGTGGAAAAACTGCTGCAATTTTAGAGAATTTATTTAACAGCAAATTATGGTTTTATTTTTTGTACTATAAACAATTGTGCAATTAGAACATTACACTGGTTTACAGTAAAATACCAGAAAACACAATGCACAGTGGGATATCTAATGTTCTAAGCAGGAGTAAACATGGTACAAATTCTCTTTGTGTCAACATCTGAAAATTAGTGGATGGGTTTTTTTTTTTTTTTTTTTTTTTGTGCCCTTTATTTGAGCCACTATTTTAGGCAAATACAAACCTTCTTTGAGTTTAAGTTTATATGCTAGCAAAAACTTTGGTTTAGTAAGACACTGAAATTAGTCTTTTAGCTCAAATTCAGCCACGGTTCAATAATTATGCCTTTGTGCTACAGATCAGAGGGTCATGAGTTCAAATCCCACTGCCAAGGCTGCCCTGGTTGGGACTTTAACCAAACAAGACCCTTAACCTTGCTCAGTTATATCCTGTCTGAACTGTAAGTCTCATTGGATAAAAGCATGCATGAAGTGGATTGTATTTTATTTTCAATTCAAGCATATTACTGGAAACATAGTCATATATTGTAAAAAGCAATTACCTGTAAATATATTACAAAACTTTACTGTAAATATGTTTTGCAACCATTTACTGTAAATTCACAGTACTCTGTTGCCAGTAAATTACTGTAAATTTTACATTAAATTTTTACAGTGTACCAAATCCCACATACTAATTCCTGGCCATTACATCCACAATTTCTAAGTTAGCACGGACAAATCAGAACACCATCGAATCAACTAATTTTGCTACTGTCAGTGGAGCATGTTTCAAAAAATATGTAAAATGAAGCCAAATGAAACACATTTCAACTAGACCTGCAGTTTCTTACAGCTGAATTGTGTACTCATGGTCATTCTTCTCTCCCTCCTTCATCCTTTCACCTTTTCCTCTCTGCCTGCATCTGTAGCCCCAAATTGAGCATCTTAGTGGGTATCACCCTAAGTCCCTAAGTCACAGATAATTATTCATTTAGCTGCTTTAGAGAGCCCTGAGAGTGATAAGCTCTCTATTCATTTACGCAGGGATAAAGCCTCACAAGTTCCTTTCCTTCATCTCTGCATTTTTCAATTAGCTATTACATTGGATGGCGATATTTATTTTAGCCTGATTGCTTGTTAATTAGAAATCATGGGACATCTTTAAATGATAGCTCTTCTATTCGTATACCTCGCAGACATAAATCCAGGTAATGCTTGATTATATTCTCTGTTCCCAGAGATCTTGACATGCCAAATGAGGTAATAAAATAAGACATGGTGACTGTGATTACTAATACACAATAGTACAGTTGTTAATGTGTTTACTCTGGCACTAATGCCTGCGATGTAGGACGCAATAAAATGAATGATTAAATCAGCCAGAGACTCTGATGGAAGATAGATGGCCACCCAGGCACAATTATATACATGAAGCATAGTCTCTACTACTACTACTACTACTACTACTACTACTGCTGCTGCTAGTACTACTACTACTACTACTACTAATAATAATAATAATAATAATAACAAAGCGTCATAAGTGAAACTTCTAAGAGCTTAGTTAAACCTATTTTATTTATTCCTCTTTTTTGCTCCAAGTTTTAATAACATAAAAAATAATATGAAATGAAACAAAAAGGTTGTATTACTAGCTTCGCAGGTTTAAGTACAAAGTGTATGCTTTCATGTTCTGACAGAAGCATTACACCCATTTGGCCCTGTGCTTTGCATCACCTTATTTCAGAAAGAACGGCTACATTATGTCTCAGAGCAGACATGGCGTTTACCCAAATTGGCAGGTCAAAGGAGGGCACTTCAGTAATGTTGCAAAGCACTTCAAAACCCACTTTCTCTCTTTCTCTCGCCTCTTCTCCCCCTTCTTTATCTCTCATTTTATTTCAGAGGAATCTCTTTCAACTAGAGTGGGCTTAGGACAACTGCAGAGTTTGACATAATTATGTCTAGGCTAGCTTTAATCACTCTGGGCCCTCACTCCTTGATGCACATTATCTGACTCCAAACATGTCAGATCTATGGCTGAAACAGGCCAATTTACCCTCCAAAGTCAGCACCGAATCCTGTCTTTAACTGAAAGCCGCAGAGACGTTACCGTCTGACTTGTTTTTCATCCCTTTTTTGAACATCACTTGTCTTCCAAGAAAAAAGTTCAAATCTGTTACTTTCCTGCACTTTTAATAGATTAAAAATCTGCCTGTAAAGAGGTTAATAAGGCACTGATGCTAGATGTGCAGCAATGCGATGGGGGAGATTTGCTGTCAAATGAAAAGAAAATGTATCTGCACAAAAAAACAATTAACTGTTGATTCACAGAGGGCTAACATGAATTGAATATTTCACCATAATGTAGATACCTTTAAGGAAGCCTCCACTCTAACACACATTAAATAAGCTTATACTGAAATATTTGTGATGTGCTTAGCAGTTCTGGTGCTAATTCTATAATCTTAAACATAAGTGATAATGGTTAGGTTTTGGTGTTAGCTCCTAAAAACAAAAGAGAAAAGAGCTTCTTTTCTCACTCACTATTTTCACTGTCATATTAATGAGAAATACAATGTAGATATAGCAAATGTTGGACTCCAAGTTTAAGAATACAATGCAGCTATAGGACACAGTTGCACTCAATTACGGCAGCAACTTGGTTCAGCTAGCTAGCGATCTACAAGATGGCACTGATAGAGGCATTAGCATGAAGGTTGCATGAAAAACTTTATCTGTTTGAGCAGAGTATACAAATGAGGAGGTGAGAGATCTGGATAGATTAAAGGATTAAAGCACTGCTGCATTGGTTTTAAAGACTGCTACATCGGTCACTTTAGGTAGACATGAAGCAATGGCTAATTCTTCCTTTGAGGACAATTCAGGAGTTCTACTCATTTGTAATATATAGTCACAAATTAAATTAGTATGTTCAGTATAGGGTGTGCCAAAATAATCCTGTGCAAATCTCACTTCACATGCAGTTCTTCTTCACTTATATAATACAGGGTGTCCCAAAAGTCTCCATTCATAGGGGACTATGTACACCAGCACCACATCAGTTGTGCCTTCGTCAGTGGATGTTAATGGATGTCTACTTCTCTGTTGGTCAGCAACACTTCCAGTCTTTCTGAATTTGTTAATAAGTTTGGCAGCAGTGTCGTGTGTGATGTGCTTGCCATGTTTCCTGTTAAAGTCCATCACAACCTTGAGACAGCTTCCTGATCCAGCCATGAGAATTATTTCAATATGTTCTTTTTTTGTCAAAGGCATTCTTAAAGGCTGTCTGAAAAAAATTATTTACGTATATATATAAGACATCTTGCTAAAAAGTGTTAATTTCCTCTATGTAAGGAGGCTTTTGGAACACGCTGTATTATAGTGAAATGTTCTTGTGAGACTGCTTTCAGCTGACAAGGCCATAAATACACAGATCTTCTGCTGATTGGTCAGTTCTATTTTATAAGCACACCATGAGCCTGAACAAGACTCAAATGGGTCAGAGAACAAAGCCGCATCAAAGCCACAGAGGCAGATCATGCACACACACTAATGTGCTCCCAAGATACAGTCTTTCAACTTAAATCCAGGACCTTTGATGATGCTTTGATGAGCCTGATGGACCACTGTTAAAGAGAAAACATCAGCCAATATGAGCAGTTCTACTCGCAGGAACGTGCAGTCCTGAGCTACATGCACACACACACACACACACACGCCAGAGCTTAGCAAGCTGGTCAAAGAATATGAAAAATACAAGTGTGTGTAGACAGACCAATGAATCAATCATTCTGATTACCTTAAACATACAAAAATACAAATATGCCTAAATGCCTATGCAGCTATATGCTGGACAGATTTTCCATATTACAGCTCTGCCTAATCTACAGGCTTTCTACTGGAGCCAGAGGATGAGAAACAGACACAGCAGGGCAAACGAAAATGCCCAAAGAGAAAAAAAAGTGACACAAATTGAGATATAACTGGACAGAGCACAGGAACAGCAGTAGAGCGTTTAACAGCTGCAGTGAATTTCAGTTTGAGGGGGTTGAAAAGGGCAGAGCTGGCTCCTTCTTCACATGGCCTGAGTGCCACACGGAGCCATGAGCCAGCAGTCCCAGTGGAGAAAACCACTCTCCCCACACTTCACTCCTCAGCACCAGGCCAGGAAGAGAGTTTCTCACACTCTCTAGAGGCTCTGCTGCTGAAGCCAGGCCTGATGCATCTGTCAGAGTGAGAGAGGAGGGCAGAGGAGACACATGACATGAAGGGCAGCGGTCAACATGTGAGCAGCACTGGGAATCACTGGTCAACCAGAAGAGAAGAGCAGAGCACAGCAGAAAAGAGAAGAGAAGAGAAGAGAAGAGAAGAATGTCAGACTGATAGAATTTAAGGACAGATGACACAAAGTTACAAACATGGAGGGGAAATGGTAATCTAAAACTGTAAATCTATGCAAAAAAATGTACCTCATTAATGGAGTTCAGCATGTGGAGCTCTGGTTCTTATTGAAATAAGTATGAGGACTATTACCACTATGCATAAACATTGGAAAACACTGGAAAAACCCCAAAGGTAGAATAGCCATGCTGCAAAATAATTATATCTTTAAAATAATTATATCCAAGTGAAAATATACTGAATATGGACAGATTTATCTAATGTTTCTTATTATGTGATTATTCTAAATCAAATCTTGTTCTGAATATGACATTTGATGCTTTTACTCATTTCAACCTTTAAATTCTATTGGTAGATATTTTTTCTTCTTTGTAAAATTAAATGTTTACATTTAGAAAAAGTAGGAAATAGGAAATTCTAGATAAATATGACTGTATTTAAGATATTTTTACATCACTCAAGTTCATAATCGGTCTCAACTAGAAATGTGTGCGGGACTGTTTTTTTTTTTTTTTTAACTGCTCACAAAGATATTATTTTTGTTTGTACCTGCTTATGATATTTTCTAATATGTTTAGGTGGTTCTATTTCTCAAAATATAAACAAACAAGTAGCCTAATTTAAACCACTGTGACCCTGACCAGGCAGTTACTAAAGATGAATGAGTGAACACTGTACAGTTATCACATGTTAATTAACTTGGTCTTTGTTTGTCCCACAACTTCATAGCTCAGCACTCTAAATAATAATATTAATAATTAAAAAAAGAGGGTGCTCCTATTTGTATCCATATTTGTTTCTGTTTAAAACATATTATCTGTTCATTCTAAATAATGCACTCGCATTCAGTTACATCCCTGATATACACATTTACCCCTCGCCTCCATGTGCTTTGTAGATATACAATTACTTATTGTAGTCCACAATTTGTCAGCCTGCTTCTACACCTTCCATCACTGGGAAGTGACCACCACAGGACCACCACTGACCAGATATTAATCAGGTGGCGGATCATTCTCAGCACAGCAGTGCCACTGACTGGTAAGGGCATGTTAGTGTGTATGTCTCTGGTATGAGTGAATTATTCATTTACATTTTTAACTGTATGTATCCTTATGTATTATGTATTCACCATTTCATCAGACACACCTACACTGCAAACACCAATTAAGTATAACTTGAATATAAGCAAATTCAACAAATTCAACTTCTCTTTATTAGATTGTTTTTTTAAACCAATATAAGATTATCAAACCTATTTCTAGACATTTTACTAATTTCAAGGTCAAAATAGTCTTTTTCCATTGGCAGATAATTTTGCTAATTTTAAGCATTTATTTCTAGAAAGAAGTAAAATTATCTGCCAATAGAGTAAGATATTGTAAAACCAGAAATTAGTGAGAATGTACAGAAACAGGTTTAATAATCTTATATTTTGTTGATTGTAATCTTATAATATCTTGTAATGATTTTATAATCATTATTATCTTATAATCATATCTGGTTAGTGTTGGTTTAATGGTGGTTCTTTCTGACTGATAAATGGGGTAGACAGGGGCTAACAAACTGCATAGCAGCACATGGGCTATAGTCAGTAACTGTATACCTACAAAATCATGTATATGGAAGGAGATCTGGCTAATAAATGAAGTTTAAGAGGCAGCAGGTTTTTGCTATTTAATCAAAACGCACACTAAACTAAGAACTCCCCGGAAGCATGAAAGTCTGGCACTGCGGTTATCATTCTGGAATACTTTCTAACTTTCTGTGTAATCGTCTCTCTCATCTGAAAGCAGATCTTCCGTCCTTATGATCTATCATATTTTGTTTTTAATTCTTCCAGCTACATCTTTTATTAGTTGTGCACTCAGTGTCAGGATCTAATTTCTGTGGGAGAGAACAACAGATGCAGCTGATTATGATTATTGAGAGCGTGATACTACATAAGTTAAAGCTATAGTGCTATAAAGTGACAGATTAAGGGTGGGAGACATGTGTTACGAAATCAAACCTGGGCCTGGGACGCAGTAAATAAATATCTATCATTTTTCCCACAAACATGACATATAAGAAATGAAAAAGAAAAAGCAGGAGGAAGTGTGTGGTTTTTATTTGTTAAAGTCAGAAGACTTTCTGGGATCCATATGTTCCCCTTAGTAGAAAATGAGATGACTTCATAGCTCATAGCTTTATTGTCTACCCTATGTTATGACATTAAAAAATGCAGTCAAAAGGAAAATATTGGCATTCATAGGTCGGGTATATGGCATAAACATCCCATAATCTCTATCCATGGAAACAGTAATGCATATTAAATTGAAAGCTTATTCTATGGTGAATTGGAATATATGCCTGATGTGAAATTATTGTCAATATTAAAGAGAAAGATATAGTGATTGACGTAGTAGTGGTCTCTTTGCAAACCTCAAAACTTCCTCTCGCCTCTGCCTCAGCCATGCTGAATTAATGATAACAGACAGTTATGAATCATTCACATGCATGTCTTTTAAAAAGAAAGACTAACAATGGAAACACAAGTATAAAAGATGAAATTAGGCATAATGATATAATGGCACATCATCCAAGGCTGACATTATGACACATTTTCCAACCAGTCTCATTGCATTGATTTTCATTAAGCCAGAAACTTGATCCTTTCTGTAGCCTTGTAACCCACTTATTTTCAATGATGCCCCAAGATATGTGTCTCTACTGTCTGATTCCGAAGAGGGTTGAGTTAATCAGAAATGAGGCCTGGCAAACTGGCGAATTAGTATTCATAAAATGAGATAGACAGAATGTTAGTGTGTGGGTGTGCGTGGGTAACAATGGCAGCTGCAGCCATTATAGCAGCCATATGTACGAATAAAGCCATCGTGGAAGTGGAGGTATGCAATATTCAGGCTGTTTCACACTGAAGAAAGAAGAGCACATGCTGATCACACATACTAACATCCCAACTAAATGTTCAATCTGTTTCTCCAAACACAATGACCAGACAATCAGACCAATGAGTACTGCTCTAAAGAGCCAAAAACACTCCACAGTATGCTAAACACCCAGTTCTCTCACACACCTAATTCAACGTAATAATTAGCTGATGAGATAAATTAGCAGTGTTAAAGCAGGTAAATAACATAGCCGTATCTGCACCAATGTAGTCTCACATCCTTGCTGCATTTTTAATCAGAAATCTGCACATCAGGAAGAAATAAACATGAAGGTTTTTTTGATAATAAGTCTTTAAATTTGAAGAAGAATACTAATTTAAGTAAGACCACTACATGCCTACCATATTATTCCCTAATTCTATATATCTATTATCTACTGTATCTAGCAATAGCAAAAGAACATGTGAATATTATCTCCTAATTTAATTTTTTTCTTTCTGTGACACTTACTAAATCATTATTCTTTAATTCGGTCCTGAAGTAATGCAAATATTGGAATCAGTTATATTCTAGTGTGTGTAAACTATAATACTATATGATTGCTTACTAGTTTGCTTTCACTACCTAGGTTGATCAGACTTGAAGAGACTGTTCAAGTACGGATGCATAGTTTTAATAGAAAAGGTACATGGAATGGGCAACCTATATCAGCCTTGGGACCAAGCCATTTACACCGAACACATAGAAAATAGAAAAAACCTTTGAAACTTTTTTTCCCCCATTGTTTATTGCAAATAGATGTCACAAAAGTGTATCAGGTTTAAGGTAGCAGTAGCATGCAAATTTTCCAAGACCAGTATTAACCTATTTAGAAAGCAATCATGAATTTTAGTTTTGTGGTATTATAAGACGAAGCCGTTCCATCATAGTCATCATAATATTTAAAATAAAATAAAATTAAATCATTCTCTGCTCTTCTCCTTTTAAAGCAAGACAGTACAGGTGAAAAGAGTACTCCTTTTAAACAACAGATATCAAAACCAATATTTGTAATC
Organism: Pangasianodon hypophthalmus; assembly: GCF_027358585.1. Taxonomy (NCBI): domain Eukaryota; kingdom Metazoa; phylum Chordata; class Actinopteri; order Siluriformes; family Pangasiidae; genus Pangasianodon; species Pangasianodon hypophthalmus. The sequence goes on from NC_069712.1 coordinate 14,267,432, forward strand.
TGATTGCTGATGTTCTCACAAGTATTTTTATACTGACATTTTTTTCTTTTTTAAAGTTTCATCTAACTAAATATATTTGCATACTTAATAAAACCTAAATCTATTTTTTATGTTGTAAGTATTGAAATATTCAAAAGAATGGATTTTACATAAAAGTTTGTTGTAAAATCATTTCTTTACTGCTTAATCATGCACCATTATAAAACATACATTTTTGTGCATTTTTTGGATTTATTCATAAATCCAAAAATAATCAACATTTTGAGAAATACTTCTGTAATATCGATCCGATTTGGAATAGTAAAACACATAAAACATGAAAGAACTGATTTTGAGGAAAATGCTTTTAAGGATACAGTGTGGTTTAATGTGTTTCCATTCTAGTTAGTGTGGTTCATATAGCTTTTCAGGGATATATGACATGATGTGATTGTGGAGAGTGGGTGGAGCTTAGATTTTCTTCGAAGTTGCTAAGTTTTAGATAATGAGATGGTTGTAAAAACAGTGAATTACATATTTTCTGTTGCGTTTTAATTTTGTAGTGCTGTGCTTTAAGAAAAGATATTTTGTAGATGGAAGTTTGACCTGACATGATCAAAACAATTGACTTGACATGAACAAAGTAGTTGTTTCTACCTGTAACGTCTTGCCTTAAAAAAGAGTGAGTAGATTCTTGTATTTCTCTGTTTCTCTGATCCACCACACTACCCTAATAAAAAAAATGCTAGAACTACTATATTATGCCTTCCTGATCTTGAGGTCAGTCTGGCCTCAGGAGCACTTCTGAGATACAGTCTTGTTCTGCAAATCCACTCAATAAATTACAGTTGATTCAGTCGGACAGTGTGTAAGATATCATACATTAATCTCCCCCATTTCATTTTTTTGAGGCTGAGAGTATAAAATTGGTGTGCTGCATATCTAATTTTCTCTTTTTTTTATTCCTGAATAGCTGATACATCTCTTCTTCAGAAGCTGGAGTGTGGTCGCCGTTGTGGACCCTGTAGTGCATTCACAGCCAGCAACATCAACTCTCAAATCTTATCTTGTTAAATCAGCCAAATGCGAGGAGCTGTGAGGGAGGGAATTAATGGGCAGAATGCTGGAGTGGGAGAACAGGTCGTTTTAATCCAGGGAACAAGGGTGTGTGTCTGTGTGTGTCTGTGTGTGTGTGTGTGTCTAGGGAAGGGATGTGACTGTGTGAAGATGAGTATCTGCTGTCAAGGTTGCATTGCGCCGTTTGCTCCACAGGTTCGTGTTCCTCCCCGCTTCCCAGTTGAATACTGCAGTATCGGAGTTATCTACTTCGTTTGGGAGATGGGACGGTGTGAGATACAGTGGAGCAGAAAGAAGAGAAAACAAGTGCCATAAACCTCACAACTGCTCAGCTAGAAAGAGGGGAAGTGTAAAATTACTTAAAGAATATTATTTTTGTGGGTTGTCAGGGTGTTCTATGGATTATGCAATACCACTACTGCTTATAAGCAAGTATGATCATACACATTATTACTTTGATGCAAGTATCAGGTGCTCGTTACACTGCCACTCATTTATGTGTCACCAGAAAGCCATCTAACCACTGAGGTCATAAAGCGGAGCCTTATTGGAGGCGCTAATGTGACTGTGGCAGAACAATGGCATTGTAGCCTTTCTCCACTGAAGAGCATACTAATTACACACACTGCCCTTGATCCTGACCTTGGTGGGTCACTTAGCAGTTGTGATCTGTCTCTGACTCTTAATAAAATCTCGTTCGGCAGGGTAAGCCAGAGTGGCGGCCCCTCTCTCTCTCTCTCTCTCTCTCCCTCTCTCTCTCTCTCTCACTCTCTCTCTCATTACTGTTCTGTAAAGTTGGCAAAGACATAATGACTGGAGCCATCACTCTTGTGGCTTCACAAAACCAATTCCAGTGCCACTCCTTTCAAATGAGCTGCAACACTTACTGTGGAGGCTGAACTGAAGATATAAATTAAAAAATTTATATGTATGTTTTTATATTTGTTACATGGATATACATTTTAGTATCACAAAGGGTTTTTTTCCTTAACACAGTACTTTCAGTATTCTGCCCCAGTCACTATTCAAGAGTATAATCTTTACCAGATTATGTAATTTAGCACAGATAATATTATTGGCTATACAGTCCTGCTGTGGAAACTGGAATAATATTAGCATGGTGTGATCATTTGTCTGCATCATAGCACTGCCAAATGTCCTCTACTGACTCACCCACCCAAAGGGGTCTTGTAAAAATCTGCAATACAGTATACAGCTGAAATGGAATGAAAAATACTGTAAAGTCTTTTCACATGAATACTGTATATTTACAATATATGTTTACGGAGAATTAACAAAACTAGGCAAACCTAGATTTTGCAGGACAGCAGTTCAGTAAGCAGACAATTGATTTATTCACTTCACGGTACTCAGCATAACAAAATGTGAACTTAGTCCACATTACTGTATTTCACATATTTCACACATTTCAACTATTTTTTTATCTCCATTTTTTCACAATCTGTGTTTAATCAGCACACTGCTTCTGAGTAACAACTCTTAGCCAGTCCTAGCCAAATGTTTTTGGAGGCTCAGGGAGTGGGAATAATCATAGCACAAGAGTAATAATAATAATATGGTATGTCAAAATAATGGTAGGTTAACATGATTGTGAAAATCTTTGCTACTCTTCTTTTCTAAGTTTATTGATGAATTGCTGGTGCAAGTCTTAGGTGTATACTGCCACAACTAATGGTTGGACATCCCAAGAGATATTATCGAATACACTGCCCCTCAATTAAAATGTGTTATTAAGAAGTGTATTATTATTATTATTATTATTATCATTATTATTATTATTGTTATTATTATTATTATTATTGTTATTATTCCTTTAACTTAATTTGTTTAGATGTCATTTTTTTAGATGTTGAACCAACACATTGCAATCAGGGTGAAAGGGAATGTACAGTGTTAAATAAATTTGAGTTTTCAGCTTTGGTGACTCTTTGGGGTGGCTGAGTAGTTGCAAAAATCAGAAAATTTCTCTTCCTTGTTCTGAACCTCCTCAGTGTCAGTTTAGAAAAAATCCAGACACTAATAAGGACAAGCTGATATAAACTACAGAAACTACAGTATTTGTCAAACAGTCATATATATATATATATGTGTGTGTGTGTGTGTGTGTGTGTGTGTGTGTGTGTGTGTGTGTGAATATATAAATAAATAAAGGCTTATACCTGAAGCTACACATTTTTCTACCGAAGAATTTGTCTATACAGTATCACGCAAAGATTCATTCCAAAAGATACCAATCAGCCTTCTAAAGAGCCATAAATACATGTTGAATATATATTGATTTTCTTTTATATATATATATATATATATATATATATATATATATATATATATATATATATATATATATACTGCTTTACCGCTTTTGTCTGCATTGCATAATGCATCTTTTATTAACACTAGTGTTAGTGAGAGTGACAGTCCAGGTTTAAAATGCAACCCCATAAAGCCAGCAGTAAGGCAGTGATGGGGAGCGGGGAGAAGTCGAGACTGTCGAGAATAATGGCTGCATCTTTCAAGTTGGATCAGGTCTTTCTGTAATGAAGAGAAAAGTTTTTCTTCCTCCTGTATGTCAGGAACAATAAGCGAGAACGATGGCGGGAGAGAGAGAGACTCTGAGAGCAGTGAGAAGGTAATTACACAGAGTTTGTGCATATCCAGGAGTGCGTGTGAGTGGCTGAAAGCTTGCGCGATAGTACAGTGACTGAAAGTTGATTTTAATGATTTTGTTCCTGCTTTCTGCAAGCTAAGGAGGAAAGATCTGACCCTCTCCTCCCCTCTCTTTTTCCCCAGCCCTGGGTCAGGGCCAGAGGTGTACCACAGCTGTCTAATATATCCATTATTTACTCGCCTTATTTCCCACTATTTACTGTTTTTGTGGGAACCATTGTCCCTCTGCAATCTCTTTGTGTTGCCATTAATTGCACAGGAGAATGGAGGGCTGTGTATATATATATATATATATATATATATATATATATATATATATATATATATATATATATATATATATATATTTGTGTCTGTGTGTGTGTGTGTGTGTGTGTTTTCAGATGTGCTGGCTCTCTGTCTGTCCTTGCTCACACTCCTCCTCCCAATTTTTCCCCATTTTCCCGGAGCTGAAGTGTGTTCACACTCGATGTGCGACAGCCACAGAACAAGCTGTGACTCTCAGCAGTAATCTGTGCACCACCTCACGCCGGCCCCTTCACGCACACACACACACACACACACACACACACAAAGCACAATGACAAAAACAGAAATGCTTTCTTCTCCTAGCTAATTAAGAGTGAGTGAGGAGGATGCTAGTCTTCTGAATAAACTGCAGACAGTACAGTTCTCACATGAACAAGTTGTGTGTATGTGTTTGTATCAGTCTGTCCTCTGTGCTGTAGCGGAGTGAAGCGGAATGGGACTAGGACCATATCCCACCTACCAGCTTGTATATTAGACCACTGTAGATGATACAAAATGCGGCAGGGCGTATGGTGTTCAATCAACAAATATGCACATTATGCCCTTTTTTCATCTCACTCCACTGACTCCCTGGAGCTGCTCGCATCAAGTACAAGCCTTTGACGCTTGTTTGTAAAGTAACCAATGGAACTTTGCCCACCTACATGGAACCATTTGTCTGAGTGTACTTTTTACTCCAACTAATTTTATTCAAACTCTTTTTACTAGTGGATTGAATTGCTCAAATTCACTGAGCAGCTTTCTTTACAACAATCAAGAAACACTTGCAGCCTCAGTTTCTGAGTGCATATGAATATTGTGTGTGTGTGTGTGTGTGTATTTGTCTCACTAGATTATCACCTTTACCATGTGGTTACCTGTTGACCTCTGTTACTTGGGGTTATCCATTATGCATCAAGATTGTATTATTTGTGCTGCCTAGGTGTCCTAATCTATAGGTATGTCCTATGCCAGGAGGTGGATTGGCTATGCTAAATTACAACAAAATTGGAATAAACATAAATGTAGGAAGCTGTGGTTCCACCTCTCTATGACGCAGTTGTGCATGTGCAAATGGTTTCTTCCAAAGAAAAAAGCTTTTCAAGGAGATATGTGTCACAGGACCACACTGCATTCATGCATACACATCGGAAAATGAATATGGAACATGACTAAGCACAATCTCTCTCTCTCTCTCTCCCTCTCTCTCTCTCTTTCTGTCTCTCTCTCTCACTCCAAAAAAACCTCCCACAAACTCACTGTGATGAGTTATAATAAAGAGGTTTTTTTTTTAATCCCCATATCATTGGGGTCCTCTCTGAGCGAATATCTTGCTTAATGCCCCATCTATCAGACATGGCAGGCTTACCTTTACTCATACTTGCTCCTGCATGAGTGTGTATGTGTTCTGAGAAGCTACTGTGAACTATAATGAGGCCCTTTGGTGGCTGTAAAGATTGGAGTGTAGAAGACAGAGGGAGCGGTGCACATATAGCTCTATTTGTCTTACAAATATAACACTAACTACCAATTACAGCACTATAAACCTCCTGGCTACTGCGTACCTCCCTTGCTATAACACTGGAGCCACAGGCAAACTGTGCTGAGCCCTTGCTCACTCTCTTACTGTAATGTGTGAGGTGCTGTGGTCACTGATGCGGGCTGTGAAGTCAATGAGGCTGGTAATGAGGTCTTTTTTAAAGAGTGGTGGGGTTGTTCGATTAACGTTGGCACTATGAGGGAGAAGGGAGGGCAGCACTGGCATCGGCACTCCTTGCTACACTGCTGCCTTCTGGCCAAGGGTGAGGCATCAGGCAAAGGGCAAAACATCACTTTAAAGAGAACACACACATACAGATACATGGGGACATGAATATAATGATATATTCACCACTTCACAGGATGTGAGAGAAAAATTGAGTGATTAGTTAAAGTTCAATAATACTCTAATTCACTGCATCTGAAGCATATGTGTGATTATTAAAGACAGAATTCGACACTGACTCTTACAAGAAAGGTTCTTTAAGGCTTCATTTGGTAATTAAGGGTTCTTAACTTCCAAAAAGTTATGCTTTATTATTAGTAAACACTTTGTTGTAGGGTTCTACATACAACTAGGAGTGTGTGATATGACAAAAATATCATATCACCATTCTTGAAGGGATTTCCATGATATGATATGTCATGATATTTTTGGTTGCCTCACAAAACATCAGCAAAACAGTAGTTTCATTTGGAGAAATGAAAAATTGATGATTTATATAATGTCTACAAAAATAAATGTATCTTATTTTTGTATTTAAATAAATATACTGTCAGGTAAATAAGTATTTGGACAGTGACACAATTTTTTGTAATTTTGCCTCTGTACACCACCACAATGGTGAAATGAAGCAATCAAAATGTGACTGAAGTGTAGACTTTCAGCTTTAATTCAAGGATTTTTTAACAAAAATATTGCATTAATATTGCATCCCTCCATTTTCACAGGCCCCAAAGTAATTGGACAATTGACTGATAAACAGTTTAATGGCTAAATGTGGCTTGTTTCCTCATTATTTCATGACAAATTAAGGAGATAAAAGGTCTGGAGTTGATTCCAAGTGTTGAATTTGCAATTGGTGGCTGTTCAAGGAAAGTCTCAATATGCAGTCCAAATAGGTGTCGATGCAAGTGAAGGAGGACATCATTAGGCCATCATTAGGCTAAAAACCTCTAAAAAGAGCCTGTACAGTTCTGATGCAAGAATAACTTGTACCAGAATGATGGGAAGAGAAGAGTGTGGAGAAGGAAAGGAAGGGCTCATGATCCAAAGCATGTGTTATGGCATGGGCATGTATGGCTGCCAATGCAACTGGGTCACTGGTGTTTATTAATGATGCGACTGCTAATAGAAGTGGCAGGATGAATTTTGAAGCATATAGACCTATAGTTTCTGCTCAGATTCAGCCAAATGCTGCAAAACTGACAGTGCAGATGGATAATGACCCAAAACATACCACAAAAGCAACCCAAGAGCTTCGTAAGGCAAAGAAATTAAATGTTCTTAAATATTTGATGACTACAACCCAATTGAGCATGCTTTTCACTTACTGAAGACAAAACTAAAGGCAGAAAGACCCACAAACAAGCAGAAAATGAAGGCAGCTGCAGTAAAGGCCTGGCAAAGCATCTCAAGGGAGGAAAGCAATATTTGGTTAATGCAATATTTTTGTTAAACTCCTTGAATTAAAGCTGAAAGTCTACACTTCATTACTATCCTAATTATGGACCTGAGTGTATATATATATATATATATATATATATATATATATATATATATATATATATATATATATATATATATATATATATATATATTACAGTTTCAAAGATTAAGTACAAAATTCTAACATCAAATCAGCTGCTTCCAGTCAGTTTGTAATTAAATTTATTTAAAAAAAAAAACATAAAAATATATCCACAGTATCTCAGAAAAGCGTGTTGTGACAAAATTTATCAAAACATCGATATTATATTGTGATATGGCCCAGCCCTAAATATAACCTTTAAGTGTTCCTCCACAGGGACAGCAAAAGAGCCCTGTAAAGGGTTAATGGGGAACAATATGACAAAAATATCACATCACAATACCTGAAGTGATACACAATATATATCACAATATATAATTTCCAGAGGTTTTGCTTCCAAGGCACCAACAAGGGCTGTTATCTGTTGTAGAAAATGAGGGGGAGATAAAACAATTGGTACAAAAAAATTTAATCTTCAGTCGGTTACTTTTCACATTGTGTACTGACAATAATAATGATGTTGAGAAAAGTGTATCATGATTTTATTGATATCGATGTGATATAGCCCATGAAGTAATCTACTTAGAAAGCAACAGAAAACATTTATAACTTAAAACTCCCCTACAATAGAGGTTTAGGGGCAGTTGTTCAATTCTGTAAGCAAATATTTAAAACACATGATCATATAATGCAAATAATGAGGAAAAAACGAAGAGAGTGCTGTTAGCTGTTTTTATGTAGTCTGATGCAAAACAGATGATGCAAAACAGTAAAAAGCAATTCTGTTACTAACAATTCTAGCCACTTCTGTGTATAAGCTACACTGATGCTAAGCACAAACTCAGATGAATTTTGATGAAACTGAATTTGTGCTAACTACTTGTTTGTGGTAATCTCACATATACTGCATATGCAGTAGATAAAGATAAGTTTGAAAACTGCTGGAGTATTTCTTTAAGCTCTATATGCACAGTTCTGGTGTACACATGACTGCTTGGCAATGCTTTTATCCAGTGCTTTAGCCATTAGAGAAGCCACCCTTAGAGTCTCATAAAATAGTGAGATGTTTGTTCAGTGCTGCCAGAAAATGAGCTGGTCTGATACATTGTAATATCATATAAGGATCTAATGATACTAATACACATTTCCATTTGTGGCTGAGAAAAAAAAAGATAGAGCACTGATGGACTGGGTTTGCCAATAGACATGAGCTTATTATTAGGCAGCGAGAGAGTCATCAGTGGATTTAACAGCTTTGCACCACTCATGAGTTGGAGGTGTGGAGGACGGACGGCTCTCTGAGCCCAGGCCAAGTCTTGTGCTCTGGGGCCACACATGGAGCTCGGCCTCCAGCCTCAACAATAATGGCCCAGCCTCAGCTGCTGGAAATGTTATTCTAATTAACAGGGGATTAAGTCATCATCTTCTCGTGTAATACAGTCTGGATGGGAATTTCAATATGGAACAGCAGTGCAAAAAAAGCAGGAAAAAAAAAGCATTTAGCATTGCAGTAAATTACTCTTGACCCCCTGGACGGCAGTCTATCGGCGCGTCAATTGCCTGCCAATTAAAACAGGCCACCCTTGCCAAAACTTTATTGGGACGGACTGGGCTTTCAGACGTGGTACACATTTCATGGGGCTGGAGAAGAGAGACGAGTGCCTGGCTGGCTGCTGACACTATTCTGGTGGGAATTTTGTCAAGTTTGGAGAAATGAGCATATGAAACGATTTTCTCGAGCTATCGCGGGCCATAGCTGAGCTGACTGCCACACAAACAGTTTCTCTGAAGTGCAGCTCTTTGATAAGTGACCATATGTGGAGCATCATGTGCATGGAGAGCTAAAACACAAACAATAACCCTAGAGCAGGATTCTGAAGGACTGGACAAAGGCTTCCAATACTAACAAGAGCTCCAGCACTAACAAGCTGAGGCATTTATTGTTCTTATGTGCATCCTTTCAAAAATGCATCATGACACACCATGACATTTTACAAAGACTTTTTGACTTAAAGTAAAGTTCCATGCAGAAAGTGTTTGGAGTGTGACATGGCCAGTGCATTTTCCTTAACAGTGGAAAATAATGCTATCTTGTAAATGGATTCGTTCCCACCCAAAAAGAACAGGCTTGGCTCATAGTACAGACAATCCTGATGTAACATGATGTAATTTATGTCCACTTAAAAAAAGTTACTTGTATACACTGGAGAATATTTCATTTCTCCATGGCCATGATCCGACACACAATATAGTGGCTCAGTAGACAGGACTACATAAAGTGCAATACACAACAGTCCAGAGACCAGAGGAAAATATGCAACAAATACACAGGATAATACATAAACAGGACAATGAATACTTTGGACAGTGCACAAGGACTAGACAGGACAACAGAATGGTATTGTATGAAAGAAACCAGTACAAACAATTATCTTAAACAGTTGACTCAACCCTACTGTGCAATTAGTATGTAGAGAATATAGAGAAAAATTAGCAGCAAGATCAGTAGTAAAAAGTGTCCTGTAGCAGTCTATATAGCAATATATAAAAAATTATGCTGTAAAATAAATCAAAAGAAAAACACATAAATTATCTCCATGTAAGTTGAGCCAGGATCAACATTTCCTAGTGAGTCCAGTTATTAATAACCATTTTAAAAAATCTAAAATATGTTTCAAATCTACCTGGGATATATTAATTCTTCGATTTCATTATGACTATGTGCTAGTAGAGAGCTTAATTAAACACTGGTGCTGCAGAAGAGAAGAGAAGAGAACAGAAGAGAAGAGGGAGCAAGGGGAGCAAATGTACATATTTCGAAGAGTAAAAAAGAAAAGACAGAGCCTGTAGGCCTCTCCCTCTGTGCTAAAGCATTGTTTTCTGCTCGGCTAAGCAGCATCAAATTGATATGCTAGCAATGATGTGCAATGACAATTAAATTGTAACTGACCTGCATGTAACCATCATTATGCCTTCTATCTTTACTGCCATCCCTGTTATTTAATCACACAGCATGTGGGCTTTTTATTAGGCAGTAACAATGAAGACCACATCCGCCTGCCTATAAACACTTGACTATCTATCAGCTCTTCCCTGAAAGCAAAAAATGTTTTTGGCACATTTGGTTCCTCTGAGAAAGCTGCTACACACGAAAGAAAAAAGTGACATAACATGCTTGATACATATCCAGCTACACAACCAAATAGGGAGTATTTATACAGTTTCCATACTCCCTAACATCAGGATCAACAGACATTATGATCATAATAATTGGGATGTCTGTGTTTGACACTTAAAAGCTAAATCAGTGGCTTCCTAGAATTCATATTAGGATCCATACGAAACAACAAAACTGGGGGGAAAGAGACTACCGAAAACAAATGAGGTCCTGCTATGGGTTTTCTCTCTCATTCACTCTCTGAGTCACACACACACCCTAACAAACATCACAACCTTTCTCCAATGATTGCCACATATTCATTTGCATAACAATTTTCGCTTGTGTTTCTGGTTAGATGGAATTCACAGCATGGTGCCTGCATTGTGAGTGCTGGGTCATTGCTATGTATATGTGACAGAGAGAGAGAGAGAAAAAAAGCAAACCTCTCACTTTCTTCTACGGGGAACACATACTGTAGGTACGGTACACACCCTCATACAGAGAACAATGACTTCAAACAGTCCAGCAATGCCTCTATATTAATATTCATGCAGGAGAAACATTTATTATTATTATTAGTAGTAGTAGTAGTAGTAGCAGTAGTAGTATTAGAATTGTTGTTGTGTGTCTCTGTCTCTCAAGGATTATACCTATGCTTTGTGTCTGTTCATAAGCATGAATAATGTGACAACTACATTAAATAAGAGGTGCTTATTCTCTCTTGAATAATCTCTCCCACAAAGATTCTCAGGGGAAAAAATTGTATGAAGCTGTGGCACCATTTGTGTATATAATTATAAGATATTTATTTGATCCAAATAAATGCCTTAAACACACAATCAGTAAGACCAGTGCTGAGTCGAGGATGCTTGTCCCAAAAGACTAACACAATCAGAAATTAGCCCATAAAGGCGGGAAGAAGGTAAGTGAGTGCTGGGTGAAATACAGAAGAAATAGAGGTTAATAAAATATATTCAGGTCTAAAAAATCTGATATTTGTAGAGTATGAAAGAAAGAACCTTAGTAGCTTGTGCTGCACATTTTTTCTGGTCAGTGAATATGTAAAGGTTAGTTTAGTTAATTAGTGAAGTAGGTTCTATATGCATATTCTCTATTTATAGAGTGCCAAAGTTACGTATGTGAAAATACACTCACCGGCCACTTTTATAGTAACACCTGTAGACCTGGTTACTTATGTGTAATGCATAAAATCATGCACATACATGAGCTTTACTTAAAGTTTACATCAAAGATCAGACTGGGGAAAAAAATGTGATCTCAGTAACTTGTGGCATTGTTTTTGGTGCCTGGCTGGGTTCAGTATTTCAGTATTTTAGAAACTGCTGATCTCCTGGGATTTTCATAGATGTTTCTATTAAAGTGGCCAGTAAGTGTAAAGTGGCCGGTAAATGGCCATATAAGCTTTAAAAAATTTCAACTATAGCAGGTTGTTAGAGGATATATCAGCTTGGGTGAAAAGCCATGTTATTGTTTATAATCACTCAGATCTGAGTCGTGAGAATTTATCTCTCTCATTTTTTCCTTCCCTCCACACTCCTTGGCTCTTGTCTCATTTCTTGCTTTCATTCTTCTCATTTTTCTCACTTATTCCGTTTCATTGTCTGTCACATTGTAGACATTGGTCTGTCAAATACTCAAAGAGAAATCGTTATCAGTCTGGAAAATGAAAAAGACGAAAAGTGTATTATTTAGCATAGCTCCCTTTGTCAGGAATTCCAGACAAGAACTTGGAGTGCGGGCGCAGAAACTAATGATCATACTAGTGAAATATGATAAACCATCTTGAGTAAATGCAAGAAATGCTTAAACAATAATACAATAAATGAATATGCTTCACTCTGAAATGGATTTATGTATTAGTAGGATTGGGCAATCCAATGCGAACTATAATATTATTCATAAGGTAAGATAAGATGTATCTTCATTGATCTATCAGAGGGGAAATTCAGTTGACAATGCAGCACAAGTAGTAGGAGTAATATCAAAGAAAGGAAAATAATTTCCATAAATACCTATAAAATAGAAATAATAGAAACAACAAAATACAAAGCAGTACTTCCAGTAATACCCAGGACAATATTTTGAGATATTAAGGATATCTTCATTGGCTTGTTGGTCAGAAAATAAGTATCAGCCTGCATGGCACATACATGACCCTTGTCAGGAATACTTTCTGCCCCAAATGCTAATAAAGATAAATAAAATAAAGAACAATTCTTGTTCCACCAAATATACTACAGTATACTTTAAGTTAGACTAAGCCAAAATAAAAAAATATAAAAGTCATCAATCAATGGCCAAATGGTATTAAATGAAAATAGTTAATTAAATTAAAATAGAATTCAAATAATATGTATATTTATTACACCTGTACAATTCTACAAGATTAATTGTTAATTAATTGCTATTACAGTATGGGGTTACCAGTGGGGTTGTATTCATTTATTTTACAAATTATTATTATGAATATCACTCTAACTATGAATACAGACTCTAACTATGAATACACATGTGCTACTATTTGAAATGTTAATGGGAGCAACATTTAACTGAAGAGCGTATGTGCTGTTTTAGTCTTCTATTCTATTCTTACAAGCTGCACTAGCAAAGAAGTTCAGCAATAAAATGGTGAGTAATTCTGACTGAGTGCAACAACAGAAACCAGGAAAGTGAACACAAAATATGCCAGAACATTTACCGAATATGTATTTACATTTATATCTGGTGTGGTATTCATAATGTCCATTTGCGGTTGTTTGATCAAAAAATTTGAGAAACACTGGTCTAGGCCATTGGAGGGTTGGTCAAATCTCAGGATAGCACACTACCTGGGCCTGTCAGCAAGGCCCTTAACTGCTCAGCTTGATATTCACTTGCATGGTATCCTACCATCATTAAGTATGCAGATGACCTGCCACGGTGGTAGGTTACATCAGCAACAATGATGAGTCGGTCTACAGGGAGGAGATCCAGAGTCTAGCAGCATGGTGTTCTTCCAACAACCTTACCCTCAATGCCAAGAAGACCAAAGAGCTCATTGTGGACTTCTGGAAATCTAATAGCAGCAGACACTCTCCTATCTACATCAATAGGACTGAAGTAGAGCATGTCTTCAGCATCAAGTTCCTGGGTGTCCACATCTCTGAGGATCTTTCCTGGCAATTATAGTTAGAAAGGCACAACAGCGTCTTTACTTCCTGAGGAGACTGAAGAAACTTCATCTGTCTCCCCAGATCTTAACAAGTCTACTGCTGCACCATTGAGAGCATCCTGATCAACGGTGTCACAGTGTGGTATGGCAGCTCTACAGAGTCTGAAATAAAAGCCCTGCAAAGGGTAGTGAAAACCGCCTAACACATCATTGGTGCACAAATCCCAGCCATTGAATATCTTCACCACAGTAGATGTCTGCATAGATCATTCAACATCATCAGGGACATCTCCTATAACAGTTACAAACTGTTCAGCCTCCTTGCTTCCAGGAGGAGATATAGAAAAATTCGTACCAAAAACCAGCAGGCTCAGGGTCAGCTTCCTCTCCACAACCATTACCCTGCTGAACTCTACACTACACCGTTAGGCCATTGATGTTTTTTACTGCCTGTAATCATCTTGCATATTCTGTATTATCTCTATATAATTGTAGAGTCATAGTATATATCCTAGGTTATCTTTACATATCAGTATATAATCTGTATATACTGTATGTTGTATATTATCCATGGATAATCTGGGTACTGTTGTATATACAATGTATCTATCTATCTATCTATCTATCTATCTATCTATCAATCACAATTGTAAGTCGCTCTGGATAAAAAAAATCATTTGCTGAATGAATGCACAGAAATGTATTGCTAGGCTCTTTCCAGTATACACTCCAAATCTTTCATTGCCACATTCTGTATGCTAAAAGAGAAGGCACTCAACATTCATACATGTCTTGCAGAGATCATTAGTAGATCATTGGTTGACCTCCTCTTGCATAGTTAAACTACCTGTTTAAAGAAAAAATATTGATTAGAAAATGCTGAGGCTAATTATCACAAGTGCTTTAAATTCTGTCAAATGGCTTTTAATGGCCAGTCAGGAAAAATACTGAGCAACATGTTCATCAATACTCTTTGATTCATATGATTCTACACAACTTCTTCCTGAAAATGTTATATACACTTTTGCTAAGATGTTTTCCATGGCTTTTGGAGTGTATATGAGTATGTTTGGATTTTGAAAATGATGCGTGCCCATCTTCTAGTTAATCAAAGGTATATACTCATGGATATACACTCACCAAACACTTTATAAGGAGGAATTTACTAATACTGGGTGGTGCCTCCATTTGTTCTCAAAACAGCCACAAGAAATTCATGTAGAATCCATGCCACAAGATGTTGGAAACATTCCTTTGAGATTCTGGTCCATGTTGACATGATTGCACGATGCAATTCACGCAGATTTTTCAGATGCACTTTCATGCTGTGAATGTCCCGTTCTACCACATCCCGAAGGTGTTGTATTGAATTCAGACCCAGTGACTTGAAAGGCCACTGAAGAAAATTGAACTCATTGTCATGTTCATGAAACCAGTTCGAGACAACTCTTGCTTTATGATATGGTGCATTATCATGCTGGAAATAGCCATTTGAAGATGGGTAGATCTTGGCCATGAAGGGATGCACATGGTCAGCAACAATACTAAAATAGGCTGTGGCATTAAAGCAATGATTGATTGGTATTAAAGGGCCAAACACCACCTCCACCAGTCTGGACTGTTGACACAAGACAGGTTGGGCCTATGGATTCATGCTGTTGGCACCAAATTCTGACCCTACCATCTGTATGCCTCAGCAGAAATTGGGATTCATCAGACCAGGCTACATTTTTCCAGTCTGTCCAGTATTGTGAGCCTGTGCCCAGTGCAGCCTCAGCTTTCTGTTCTTGGCTGTCAGAAGTAGAACCAGACGTGGTCTTCTGCTGTTGTAGCCCATCTGCCTCAAAGTTCAATGTGTTGTGTTTTCTGAGATGCTTTTCTGCTCACCACAATTGTACAGAGTGGTTATCTGAGTTACTGTATCCTTTCTGTCAGCTCAAACCAGTCTGGCCATTCTCCATTGACCCCTCTCATCAACATTTTTCGTCTGCAGAAGTGCCGTTAACTGGATGTTTTTTTTTCTTTATTGCACCATTCTGAGTAAACTCTAGAGACTACTGTGCATGAAAATCCCAGGAGATCAGCAGTTACAGAAATACTCAAACCAGCTCAGCTGGCACCAACAATCATGCCACGGTCAAAATCACTGAGATCACATTTTTTCCATATTCTGATGGTTGACGTGAACATTACCCGAAGCAGCTGGCCCATATATGCATGTTTTTATGCACTGCACTGCTGCCACACAATTGTCTAGATAATTGCATGAATGAGTAGGTGTACAGGTGTTCCTAATAAAGTGCTCCATAATGTTGCTTTTGTGCAGTGAAACATGTCTAAATCTATGTGCGAAAAACTCCTCTGTAATACAAATTGTGAAGGATATCTGAAGTACAGTAACATCTTTCAGAAAAGAACCGCAGCATTTCTCAATCTTTATTTATTTGCAAAGCCTTTCTGAATGGATTTCATAAGGGTTGCTACTATTGTAGGGGGAAACGATAAAAAGTTATCTGCAGTTGAAAATTTCCTAGGAGCAATTATCCATTCACAAAGCATCCTGGAGAAATAAAGGCCACTGATTGGCCCCTTCATGCATGACAGCAACAGAACAATGGCATGGTAAAGTTCCACACACAGAGGAGCATGGCTGATTCCCCACACACCCGGCTGGGCAAGCTGACACTGACACTGACACTCACATACATATGCACACACACTTAGAAAAACTGAGAGAACACTCACTGGAGGCCAGCATAATGACAAAAACCATAAAGTCATACTTGAAGTGGCTCAAAACAAGCTCCCAACTCTAATTCCATAACCACGACACTTCTTTCTCTTTTTCTTGCTCACTTCCAATTTCTCTGTCCTCCTCTGTGATCCTGGTCAGGGAGCTTGTTATATATCTATAGATCCATAATAAGCAGGGAAGAGACTACCTCCCGTGTGTTTTAATTTGACTTGAAAACCATCCTCAGTGCTGTCTGGGCTTTTAATAGTTATTCACTTACAAATGATTGCAGGTCATTACACAGTCATTGGGAGGGCAGTAATGAGATTGGCTTAATGGCTCTTGTAGAACATTGCTGTAAACGATAGGGAAAAGTTCCCCTCAGTAAGTTTTTATGATTATTCCATATGAGCTGCGTTTGTTTAAGCACATATTAGTGTAAAAATGGGTAGCAATCTTCTTAATCAAATGTGATTTATAATAGCATTAGTTCTTTCTGCTCTAAAGCAATCATCATATCAAAAGAGAGCGAAAGCCAGAGAATGAGACAGACTGAAAATCTCATCGTCCTTCTAGACAAATATTGTATTAATATTTGGTCATGTTAATTTTGCTATCAGCCCCTATTTTCATCACAATTTAACTGTGGCCAGTGACAGGAGGCGTAATCATCTGAAGATGTGAATGAGCTCATATTTATTAGGAGCCGGCACGGACGCTAACAGAGACAGCTAAGTACCCGGTCGTCCTTATCCCTATTGATGTACAAGGCCGACAACTAAATTAAATTTACCTTTGGAAATTGTTCTATTAGTATTTTTATTAGGTTAATTAAGCAAGCTCTGGGGACTCGTTGAATTGGTGAGATTGGAGATTAATTCACTGTTCTCCGCATGCTGGAGGAGTGGGACGGTAATCCCCATACAGCCATCCTCCTACAGATCTGCACATCGCTGGTGAGCCACACCACTTCATTAGTTGCTCCTGTAAGATGCACCGTACCACCAATTACTCCCACACCTCCACACCAGCCTGTTCATAGGAGAGAAGGAAGGGGGGATCTGAGGACTTGACTCACAGTTAAGTTAAAAGTGGTTAAAGGAGTCTCTAGAATTCAGATTAATCCAGCCATAATAACACCATCCTCCATTCCTGAGTGAAGTACTGATGAAGACAGGACTGGATAATACTCTTAGCTATGTGATGGGTATAATTAAGTAGATGAACTGGTAGCCACTCAACCTTTGTGTGTCACTGCTAAATGCTTTTAGTGCTGAAGGTCTGTGAAGACATTAGATTGTCCTGCAGGTGGTCGAAGCAGATACAGTGGACCAGTGCAACACCGACCTGCCCTCCCTTGATGGAAGCACTATTGATTGATTGAGAAAAAATACCCTCCGATAGAGAAGATTGCTCATTGGAGTGGAACGTCATGTGCCTCTGATGTACCACCTCTCAATCAGCCGGCACCTGATCGACCGGGCTGGCTGAAGCGTCTTCGCCTCTCATCCCACTTAAGGCCAGCTTGTCAATTGGTCTCTCTAGCCCTTCTACTTAGAAGGAAAAAAATGCCATAGAGCCAGAATGTGAACTCCTCTGCTGGCTCCTGCAGTGACGGTTGTGCTCCATCAGGGACAGCTCTTATTTAGCTATAGTCAAAAACAAATCACGCCCAATCCAAGTGCCATAGCTGCCTGGTTTGTGCCTGGAGGAAATCAAATTTGTATTTTTAGAGGGATGAAAACAAACCACCTTGAACGACTGAACTTATTTGGCACCCTGATAAACTCTAAAGAGCTGTGGGATTGGAAAGTTTGGATTTCATCTAGCCCTGAATAGCATGAATAGCCACGCACACCAACTCTGTTTGTTCATTCAGTGTAATTGCACGCATGTGGAGAGCTCAGACAAGAGTACAAAGTGAAGAGAGGTGAGGACGATATTGCTGAATTGTTTCACCACTACAGTGGGCCTCTTCATGTTTGTGCTAATGAGAGGAAGGGCCACTGGGTGCACACGTGCCCTGCCTCAAAACAGACAGCAGGACCCAGTCACTCTGGGTCTTTCACTCTCTACATGGTGTGCTGAGTTTGTATTTTTAATTAAATCATTTAAATGTACTCAGAGTTGGATTAGTAAAGCTAGACAACAGTTTATCCTTGGGGTTTTATGAAGTGTCACAAGCAATTTGATTTTGTTTTTGATTCTTCAGGGTGAAGAATACACAGAAACATAATCAGACAGACATTTAATGTCCACTATTCTGTTGTCTCACTTTGTTTTCACTTTGTTTCACTCCACAAATTTAGTCTGGCATTAACCCATTTAGAAGCCATTTCTCTGGCCATTTCTTAATCTGACCAATAAGTGTATTCTAATGAGATGAAAACAGCTCAGTTGATGATGCCAACTAAATGCGCAAATACAGGGCATGAAGATCAACAATAAAGCCAATAAAATGATGCTCTCGAGGTTTATGTTGACTCCAACAAAATGCCAGACTAAACAGTAAGGTGAAGAGTCTAAACAAACAAGGTGAAAGTTCAAGGCGTTCAAGAAAATTTGATCTGAACCAGTGTAGAAGCAGTCAAAAGCCATCCTATAAAGAAAAGCTTAAATTACTGTATATTCCAGCACAGTCCTGTTTTTGTACATGAAGTTTAAGCAGCAAAAAGTTTGCAGTGTACACAAAGTACCTCCTCAGCAAAAAGGTCAATATGAGATAAAGATATTTTGACTTTTCCATTTAAAAAGGAACAATGTTTTTCTCAGGTTTACCAATCTTGATCAAGATAAATACTAATAAAAAAGTTGGACCTCTTAGACATACCGAGTCTACTCCAAGCTGCTCCTTTTCTCAACCTCACTAGACACCCATAAAGCTTAATAATTGATTACAATTGATTTTAACTCAGCCCTGACCTGGGTAAAAAGGCTCAGCCAATAGTATCCATGCATCAAGAAAATGGGGGGAAAAAACAGGACAGCACCAACTTTAAAAGCTCAAGACTTGTACAAATAAAATATTTAGGCTGCAGAAGCCTTGACCTCCCCATACTAGCCAGCTCCTAACATGAATTGATTTCTGACAAGGCAACTGGGACTCAATTACAACAAAATGCACTAAAGCTGACCTGTTGCACCTCCCAACATTTACGCCAGCTTAACCTCCCAGAGTGATGAAGGTCTGGTTGAATAGACAGAATGAAGTCCACACACTTGCTTTTCTTTGACCAGCACTCACTAGCTAAAGAAATCATATTTCCTCAGTCTGAAGCTATCTCAGATCATCTCATCTCATTTAAAATGGGTCTTAATCATAATATATGCATCAAATGTACATTCACATTAGCTACTGCACAGAGTTTTATCAATAATCTCCCAGAGTTACCAACCACTGGCTCACCGTCTGAATCCAAAGAACTTGATCAGGCAACTGAATGCTTAGAGTCAACGTTCCACTACACGCTAGATAAGGTAGCTCCACTTAAAAGATTAATTAGAGAGAAAAAGCTAGCACCCTGGTGTAACGATCACACACGTACCTTGAAACAGAGCACTCGAGAATTAGAACGTAAATAGCGTCAAACTAAATTGGTAGTATTTCAAACAGCATGGAAGAAGAGCCTCCTGAGCTATAGAAATCTCTTAGTGCTGCTGGATCAATGCATCTCTCCACACTAATTGAAGATAACAAAAATAATCCTAGATTCTTATTTAATACTGTAGCAAAATTAAGTAGGAATAAGACAACAACAGAAAAGTGCACACAATCATTATATAGCAGTGATGACTTCATGAATTTTTTCAATGGCAAAATATCAGGCAAAAAATTCAGACTATTAATTTAAAACCAGACAGTTTTATAACTAAGTTATCAGTTATCAAACCCCTGATTAAAAAAAACTGACCTTAACCCCTGTCAATTGTCCAGGGGATCCTAGAAAAGGTTGTAGCACAGCAGTTATGCTCATACCTACATAGAAATAACATTCATGAAATGTATCAGTCAGGATTTAGGCCTCATCATAGCACAGAGACAGCGCTGGTTAAAATGGTAAATGACCTACTACTGGCCTCTGATCTTGCTTGTGTTGCTTGACCTTAGTGCAGCTTTTGACAACAATGATCATGCTATTCTCCTTGATAGACTAGAAGATGTTGTTGGAGTTAAGGGAATGGCCTTCTCCTGGCTCAGGTCTCATTTGACTGATCATTATCAGTTTGCAGATGTAAATGGTGACTTCTTTACGCATACTAAGGTAAAGTTTGGTGTTCCGCAAGGTTCTGTTTTAGGCCCACTGCCCTTTTCTTTATATATGCTACCTCTGGGCAAAATTATTCATCAACATGGTATTAGCTTCCACTGTTATGCTGATGACACAGTTGTATGTTTCAGCAAAGCCAGATGACAGACACCAGCTTAATAAAGTTGAGGAATGTGTAAAAGACATTAGACAGTGGACACTTATTAACTTCCTTTTATGTAATTCTGACAGGACAGAAGTACTTGTACTAGGACCACATGCAGCTAGACATAAGCTTTCTGATTAAATAGTAACTCTGGATGGCCTTTCTGTTTCATCATGTGCAGTAAAGGACCTTGGTGTGACTATTGACTCCAGTCTTTCATTTGAAGCTCATGTAGATAATATTACTAGGATAGACTTCTTTCACCTCAGAAATATTGCTAAGATAAGAAATATAATGTCACGACACAATGCAGAAAAATTAGTTCATGCTTTTGCTACCTCTAGGTTGGATTATTGTAATGCCTTACTGTCTGGGGGTTCCAGTAGGTGCATAAACAAGCTCCAGTTAGTCCAGAATGCAGGAGTGAGAGTCCTTACTAGAACCAGAAGATATGACCACATCACCCCTATCTTATCCACACTGCACTGGCTGATTGATTATAAAATACTACTACTATTGACCTATAAAACACTGAATGGTCTCACGCTGCAGTACCTGAGCATACTTTTGGTCTTTTATGATCCGTCGTGCCTACTTCGATCAAAAGGTGTAGGCTATTTGTTGGTACCTCAAATAGTGCGGGCTACAGCAGGGGGTAGAGCTTTCTCTTACAAAGCCCCACAGTTATGGAACAACCTTCTAATTAGCGTCGGGACTCAGACACTCAGACGAGTCTCAGTGTTTAAGTCTAGGCTGAAAACATATGTTTCGTCAGGCCTTTTGAGAATAATTTTTACTTAGGTAAGGGAGCAGACCTGGAGTGTTCACAGGCATAGAGTGTTGTGGTGAACTGCCGGAGTCCCGGCTTGCACTCTGCACGCAAAGTACATTGTCCTTAACCATTACGGGACTGATGGGTATGATTGTTAGCATACCTAACAATCTCTCCCTCTTTCTCTCTCGCTCTCTCTCTCTCTCTCGCTCCCTTTCTCTCTCTCTGTCGAGCTACACGTTATATTCCTGAGATACCAGTGATCCTGACCCCTTCTGCTCTCCGCACCTGCCTGATCCATCCTGATGCCCTACTTCTGGTTGGAGTTCTCATCAGTTGGAGATTGCTCGCTGCTGCTGGCGGTGGCCCCACATGGACAGCCTGAAGATCATTGGGATTGCTGGGGACGGTGCCGCTTGGAGACCATGGAGATGGTTTTGGACTGCGGTTCATAAGGGCAGTTGTACTGTGATGGCTTGGGACTGCGATTGCTGTGGTGACTTTGGGGCTGCAGTTGCCGCAAGCAGTTTTGCGCTCAGCTCTCCATCAGTGGACAGCGGATAGGTTCAACAAAACAGACTTCATGTGAAAACTGTAATCAATTTCCTGATTACGCAATTGCAGTATTTGTCCATGTAGTACACAGTTATAGAAGGGATTTATTTATAATAGCACTATCCATTACTGGGTCCGTTACCGAGATGAGGACGGATTCCCTTTTGAGTCTGATTCCTATCAAGGTTTCTTCCTCATATCATCTCAGGGAGTTTTTCCTTGCCACCGTCGCCTCTGATTTGCTCATTAGGGGTAAATTCATACATTTACAATTTATATCCTGAAAGTATTTATTTCTGCAAAGCTGCTGTGTGACAATGCCCATTGTTAAAAGTGCTACACAAATAAAATTGAATTGAATTGAATGATGAAGATCATGGCTGGCCAGTTGGCTCTGCACTGATGTAAGCCACGGAGTTCCAATATGACGGACTTAGAAAATGAACATAAATGAATGAATGAATGAATAAATAAATAAATAAATTATCTATGTATAAACTACTCTCAAGTGTGAAAAACTGATCTCCAACAGAAAGTGGACACAGGAAACACCACACTTTGTTACAGATTAAATCTTTAATAGCACATAGTGTCGATGTCAAAACAGATCATATTTGTACTATATACGAATGGGTAGGCCATTCGATAAAAGATATGAGACTAAAATAAATAAACATAAAAAAAACAGGCACAGATAACTTATAAGTGTACAATAAATTCTTAGCAGCTAGCATAAACAGACTGTGGCATCATACACAGTTTTATTTTAACTGTGATATAAAGTACATCGGCTTCAGCATATGAGATGATGAGCAGTACAGTGTGTTCACTTCAATCAAATACTAATAAGAGCATGTTAATCCTGAGGGTCTATCTTTGGCCACTAGATTTAACCTACTACATTCTGGAGACTTGAGGAACATGCACTGCTGTCTGTAACACACACATGCACATGAACGCATACACAAATGTGCATATACAAATGCACACTCATCTTCAGAGCTCATTTGTTTATTGACTGCAGAACTGATAAGAACACTCTATGGAGGAAATCAATCCACTTCAGATGGCTATCTCAACCTTTTTTTCAAACTGTCCACACACAAAAACACACACAAACACACACACACACACACACACACATATATATATATATATATATATATATATATATATATATATACTTTGTCTAATGAATTAAGAAAGGTGAGGCTGGGAAATGATACAGACACACATCCACACACTGAAGCCCCAGTGCAGCATAGGTAGCATAAGCTCCATAGTAATATAGTAGTGCATGTACTGTATGTGTGTGTGTGTATGTGCTGTGTGTATCTGAATGTGTGTGCAGCAAAACCAGGTCATTAATCATAGACCGGCAATAGAGGCTGCGTGTGTGGTGAGCCAGGGTCAAACTGGGGCTATTAAAGGAAGCCCAGGGACTGGAGCCTCTGTTGTGTTAACCCCCCACTCCCTGTAGGCTCAGGCTGGACTTATCCCACAGCTGTCCCTTTCCTCCCTCATGCCAGCTGCAGGATAGAAGAAAGAATAGGAGAGAAAAGTATAGAGGTGCAGAGAATCATCTCTACAGCTAATCATAGATAGGCAAAAAAATTAAAAATGGATTTTGACACATAATACAAAATATTCAAAATCATTGCTGGCCCAATAGCGAATTTGGTGCAACTAGAAAATGGCCAGTACAACATAATATGTGAGCCTGCCAAATCTGTTCTTCCTGCATGTCCATTCCACTCTATTCTACAGCTTGTCTGAAACCAAGCTATTGTATTAATACTCCGTACTGATTGTTGTTTTGCTGTTCCATCCTGGATAGCATCCTGATTGGTAGCCATCAAACACAGGATGAATAAAAAATTGACATTACTGATCATGTGAAATGTTTTCAACAGTTATTAAACATCCAGTGCAAACAGCGTTGAGTTTTACAACATCAGTCAACACATTAATAGGTCCCCATTTCCTCCCTGACCTATCACTTTGAATGAATCGTCCACAAGCAGTTGTGGTGTGAGTACCTTTTCTGAAGGCCACAAAAAGCATGTGATACAACCCATTCCTGCTCCTGATGCTCCACAAACTGCGCAGGATTGAGAAGAAGTGAAGAGAGACAAGAAGGGATGCTTCAGTGCTCTATAGATCTGGGCTACATTTATGATCTGCAGCTTCATGCTGTACTGTAACTTCTCTACATAGCCAAGCTTGAGTCTCGGCCCACTGAGGCTTCACAGAAACATTTCCAGTGCTTCACTCACACAGAGAGAAGATGAGAAACCTTCATCCTGACAGCAAAATCATGAGTCTTTGTTCTGAGGCTTTGAAGGCTTTACTGTTTTGACATTTTATGGATGGTCAGCTGCAGCTCAGAGTAATAAAATGTATAATTTACAGTATGCAATGATATTATTCATTGCCACATGAATGCTGTGGGCTAAGAGTAACTTACACCTCGTAAGTTATAACAAATATATCTAACATATTATTGACTGGGAAGTGGACATGGTGTTATGCTCAGTGGTCATTGGTATAACTTTTTTACTTCCACTGTGATAGGATTTCTCTTTATTCTCTCTATCCCTCTCTCTGTCTCTCTGCTCTGTGCCAGCACTCCCTCAACTAATCCCAAATGGTTCAGTGTTGTCCAATTAAATTCCAGTTGACATGCATTCAGTGCAGGCGCTACTATCAGTAATTTAGCCCTCTTTATAGGCAATCTATTTTTTAATATAGGGTCTGAAGAAAACATTAAAGTATTGATCTTTATTTATTGATCTTTCACAAAGCATAGTTAAGGCCAACACAAATCAATCAAAAATAAATTTAAAATGATGATAGCACATAGGAAGCCCTGATGTTGCACTCCAGGCTTAATTAGTGAAATGGTGAGAGGGAACTCAAAGCAATATCACACTGTACTACATCGCCTCAGCTGTGTTAGCGGGCCAGATTAAGCGTCTGTATTGTATTAAACCTAGCGTTCTGGAGCCAAGGTTAATGAATGGCCAACGCAGTCCGGGCCAGCTTAATCCCCAGCAAACCTCTCACAACAAATGTTAATGCAGCCTGATTTTAATGTCATCAGCCAGATTCACCCCCACACACACACACCCCACACACAAACACACACACACACACTCTGCCAAAAAGTCATATTTCCCTAATGCAGAGAGAGAGAGCCTACAGAAGTGTTATCATTATCAGATGAATGTAGCATGAGTGTCGCTGTGATAAACACAACATCCACATCCTCTCATTTACTCAAATATCACTGCGTGGACAGATGCACGTGTGTCCCTGTTCGTGGCTTAAAAGATGTCATTATTACTCAAACCAGAACCTCACTCATTTTCAAATTTCAACTTTTTTCTCAACTTTTTCACCTTTCATTCTCAAACCCTTAAACCCTTACACTGTGAACATTTTTAAAGCACAGTTGAACATTTCCTGTAAATAAATGTGCATCAGTCACAGAATTTATGTGATGAAACATTTTAGACTCACACAAATATTAATGAGTTTACAAGGACCTTCTCATTATAATTATGTAGAGCAACAGCAGCATCTTAGTGGGCCAGCAATCCCTGTGGGATCCATAAATCTACCAGGCTAGCAAAACTCGCCTACTTTTGACAAAACACTTTACATGCAGACACAAATAATGCCAAGCATCCTTCATTATTAACAGCCAGTGCCTTAGTGTGCCATCTGTAGTTTAACCTGAAGCTGATTTTTACACTGATGCACCAAATTTCATATCCCCATGCTAAATACACTTTTAAGACATTTTCAAGACTCTTAAACTAGGGGGAAAATGGAAATGTACATTCCGTTAAAGACTCGAAACAGCAAGCAAAATTCAAAGTCGTAGTTACAAAAAGTTTCTCAGCAGTCCCTAATTAAGAGACCGCAATCTACGGCCAATTTACAAGCAACACCCTAATGAATTTTCATAAGAAGCATGCTTGACAACCTCTGGATGAAAGCATGACACGTGTTAAACCGAACGCATGTCCCAGCCCGAAGTTGTCTGTTGTCCGCTACAGATGAGAGTGTGGGCCAGGGGGAGAGCGCAGCGCTCCCTCCTCCTTTCTGCTTTGGGAGAATAATTAAAGGAAGGCCTGTTGTAATTAGCCAACCTCTCACTGCGTTTGTGCCTGTTTGCAATGCTGTAAGGAAAAAAAAAACAAAAAAAAACACCACAACCTGGTATGTGACAAAGCCTCTTTCTTTCCTCGCCATATGGGAGCGGCTGGTGAGTGTCACACATCGCACAGGGTTACATGGAACACAGTCAAACTTATGAGCTTAACAACAGGGAAAAAAAACAAAAAAAAAAAAACAAAGACAAGCCACCTGATAATGCCACTTGGGGAAAAAAAACAAGAGCGAAGTGCTACTGTATATACAGCCTTTTTTCTCTGCTTTTGTGAGCTTTAAAGGACTTCTGTCTTGGTGAGATGTATAACTCGCTTCTGTGTTCCTGACAACACTAAAGCAGTTGAGATCAACATAAAAACCTGATCTTCAGTTGGAGAGTAATCATCCTTAAAGGGCTCTTAAAGGGAGTTGGAGAAAGAAAGGGAGGAGAAAAGCTGGAGCCTAAAGTGGCAAGCAGAAGTGTTTTAAAACATAGGACAGATTCAGAAAAGGAAAGTGGTACACGAGTGCACGTATGCTGCAAACAATGAGCAGAATAAAGGTCATGCCACAGAACCATTTTGTTGAATGAAAGATTATAGCAGATAGCTGCTCAGAAAGTGTGTGTGTGCCACTGTGAACGTCTCTGTGAGTGTGTGTCTCTGCTGGCTGAGCAGTGGGGTGACTGCTCCCCTGTCTTCCCACCATCTGCCCGAGAGAGAGTCTTTCCAGCCCAGCCCCTCTGTTCCCCTTTTCCACACACCACTCGTCCTCTCTGGAGCTGTAAGTGTGAGGATGAGGAGATGAGGAGGAGGAAGAGGAAGATATTCAGCTAACTATAGCATGCCACATTTTAAGGCCATTTCTAAACCAAAATTCAAGGATGGAGTATGAGAAGTAAATTCCACTGAGATTAGGTTCTTTGTACGGAGTGTAGTGGTCCTACATGTACTTTAATTGGACTGAAAATGCTCCATTCACTTATTCCAGGAAGATCCAGGCACTACCTGTGCCAACGCGACTAATGTATGCTATGAGCTTGTTTGGAAAGACTTACCCTTTTCAGAACTCAGAGCTCCATTAGACAAAGAGGAGAAGGGCAGGCTAATTAAAGAGTGACCGTGTGGCCAGTCTAGAGCAAAGCCTCGTTTACCCTGGCCCTGTGCTCTATCCAGCTCTCCTCGCTCTGCTAATAGAAAAATAAGCTACTTCACTCAGCATCGCGCACAGTGACACCTACACTGGAGGGGGTAATGGTGTTTAATGGCCTTTTAAATTTTTATTCAGCCAGAGAATCATAAAAGGGGAGGCAGACAGCCACTGGATCTCTTAATAACCCCAATGCTATGGCAACCCGAGACTCACTCAGGTCTCGGACGTCACGTGGCTCTGCAATGGTTGGTCGGGGTTTGCAAATAAATAGAAATGGACAGAAAGTTGGACTGGGGACCGAAAATGGGATTAAAACAAGAGAGAACAAACAGTGTAAAATACAAAGGTCACTACTGATCACGGTAATGTTTTTTTGATAATCATGAATGTTTTAAAGTTTAAGTGCTGCCATTCGGTAGAAATCACAACCAGACAGCAAAAGCGTTTGCATAACTGTGTGCAGAATAAATAAAGCAGATGATAAGAGTGCAGGAATGAATACTTGTGAAAGTGCACATTTCAGTATGCTGCTTTCTCAAGGGATCCACAAATCCAGAGCTGAATGGAAGAGAGCGGTACCTCCAACACACTGATCCAAGACCAACTGCAGACACAGAAAGATGAAGAGAGAGGGAGAGAGAGAGAGAGAGGCAGGAATGACAGAGAGAGAGAAGGAGGAAGAGACTTTAACTTTTGCACTTTCAATTTGCAACCTCAGAAGACAGTACAGCAGACACACACCATGCACTCCACTGTGTATTCTACTGCATGGCTTTATTAAATTGTACTGTAAAAAAAAAATAGAATCTTTTCCTTTGAGCTCTGAGCAGCCCATTTCTGAGCTCCGTTCTCAGCAACCTGAGCTAAAGCAAAAGTTGTGAGGAAGTTCAGTGAAGAAGACAGCACTGAAGTGTTGTAGACAGAGCCTGCGTCCCGCAGCCAAACGTGGAACTGGCCTCCGTCTTCACCTAACATTGTGTAAATGCAGTGTATTGCTGTTTTAATGTCAGTGATAGACATCAAAACCCTGTTCTTCTCTAAGCCCATCTGCTTGCTGCAGATGTCTCAATCAAGCCAGCAGCTGCATGGTGTCTGGGCTGTCAGAAAGGGCCGAGGCTACACTTATACATGCTTCTGTTTAGGCACGCAAAACATGGACACACTCGCCACATGCTACCTGACCCAGCATTCTGCAGCCTGTCAATCAGCCTTCATCGGCGGCCCATTTCCTACAAACACACTCTCTTCTTCCAACTTCCACACACCCCCACACATAACCACACACACTCACACACCTACCACCCACATATTGTGCACAACAGTCATCTATCTAGGAGAGTAAAGCTTCTACTGTTTTATCCTGTCTATCCAAAGGCAAAACCAGAGGCACAATTAAATAAAGATACCGCTTTTAAAAAAAAAGGAGTATCTGTAGCAGCATGTCAGTCCCCTAATCCCTAAGAATACGAGAAGAATATAAAAAATGACAGAATTATATGTAAATATATATAATCCAATATTTACTACTTCAGTACTTGCACAATGATTTAAAGGAATACTCCAGCTCCTTCCAACCTAACCTCGATCCACGGTATCTCTAGCTCATGCATGAGACAAAAATTGATATGTTTTTCAATACATTTTTGAGAACAAAACTTTTTACTCAAAACTCACTTATAGATAAAAAGAAATCTAAGAGCAATAGCTGAATTCAGTCAATAAACATGAAAAATATATGGCGGTGAACTTGGTGGAATTTTGGCATTTTCTACTACATATAGTTCAAAAACCTACAGACTTCTGAACTAAAATTTTCCCTTTTTTGCAGATTTTCCAACCACAAACATTCTAAGTTATACATTTATTTAATTTAATTAAATAAAATAAGTTGGATTCATTTTAAAATAAACGAGATTTATTTTTCAAATCTAATTGTTCAGAAGGTGTGCATTAATTTTCTATAACTGCATGGCTCAGGGAGTGGTTCCTGCTGTAGCTTAAATGATAGGTATATATTAATGCACCCATTCTCATTTGTTATTGTTTCTATAGTAACAACTTATTCACAGGGACTTTATATAATCTATATAATATGTATAATAAACCAAATTTTTAAAAAATGCTGTTTAAACAAAGAAAAATGTATAATCATTGATGTGGTGAACCTTTCTGTTAGATATTTAGATACTATTCTTAGTTAGATACAGTTGAGGTCAAAAATTTACATTCCCCTTTCAGAATCTGCAAAATGTTAATTATTTTACCAAAATAAGAGAGATCATACAAAATGCATGTTACTGTTTTGAGATCCATCTTTTCACACTGAGGACAACTGAGGGACTCGTATGCAACTATTACAGAAGGTTCAAATGCTCACTGATGCTCCAGAAGGGAAAACCATGCATTAAGAGCCGGGGGGTGAAAACTTTTTGAATTTGAAGATCAGGGTAAATTTAAACTTATTTTGTCTTCTGGGAAACATGTAACTATCTTCTGTAGCCTCTGAAGGGCAGTACTAAATGAAAAAATATGGGCAAAATAAGAAAAATGTACACATCTCCATTCTGTTCAAAACTTTTCACCCCCAGATCTCAAAATCATACAGTCATTGTTGGAAAGGGTTCAAATACACAGAAATGCTGGAAAACCAAAGAATTTGTGGGATCTGAAGGATTTTTCTGAAGAACAGCAGGCAGTTTAACTGTTCAGGACAAACAAGGGACTCATGAACAACTATCAGTAAACAAAAAAACACAGCTGTGGATCATTCAGGTAACAACACAGTATTAAGAATCAAGGGGATGTAAACTTTTGAACAGGGTCATTTTTATAAATTCAACTAGTATTTTCTCTTGTGGACTATATGTAAACATCTTTTATGTGAAATATCTTATTCAGGTCAGCACTAAATAAACAATAACATGCATTTTGTATAATCCCTCTTATTTTGGTAAAATAATTAACATTTTGCAGATTCTGAAAGGGGGATGTAAACTTTTGACCTCAACTGTAGTTAGATACTATTCTATTAGATAGCAGATATTTTAATATTTATGGAAGGAGTCTCGACGGTCAGCACAGAGAGTCTTCAGGACAGAGGAGTTTTCAACACTTTCCAGTGTCTAGGTCACATTACACACTGCATTTCTTTTGTTTTATTAACTTCAAGAGAGTAAGAAAGAGAGTCTGGTGAGGCAGCGACTGTTTATAACCGCTAAAACATAAGTGATATTGCTTGAATTCAACCACAGCAACATCCAGTGGTGTTTCCTAGACCACCAGACATATACTCAACACTGGAGCTGAGATTTCACAGTATCCAGACTCCATGACAGTGAATCCGATTACATTAGCAACACTTAGCCACACATTACTTCTTCATAAAACATAAAACATTTTACAAAAAAAATACATTTTACATAAACATTTATTGAGAATGACTTTAGACTGCTACTATAAGGGAGTTTGAGTTCTTTCATTTCTCAGTACAGGGAATGTCTCACATCTCTTTATCCATGGTAATGTCACATACGTTACAGATGCAGTAGATAGAAATAGGTTGAAAGGTTATTTGCACATTACTTGGGCAAATATTCTTGGAAAAGTACTGTGCTGTAAATGTGCTGGTCCAACAGGATCTTCTCATGTAAATATGACCAAAGGACATTTACTGTATATCTTTTCTTTTCTTTTACCACCACTGTAATTTATATTCTATAGTTTTTAGATTTCCTATTTTTATGACTTTTTTTATCTTGCTCTAATACTGGACAATATATTGCACAATTTTTCTTCGTTTCTTTATTTGTTATTATTTATCCTGTTTATTTAGCATCTGTGAGAATGAGCAAACTAATAATTTCTGTGTACAAGGAGCTTGTGCATATCGTAATAAAGTTCTTGAAAAGAATCTTGAAAACACACTGAAGTATCTCATTTTAGAGGTTACTCTTATTCAAAACGGACACAAAAGCTTGCGAAAATTAATCTTAGTGTTCTTGTCAAATCTGTAGTAACTATAGCTGGGCATCACACTGCTGTACTACACACACTGCTCCATGTGATGTGGCTCTTTGTTGTGAAAAGACACTGGCTGCTCAGCAGGAGGGCAAAACAGCTTCTGCTGCAGCTAACGAAGAAATGAAGATACACACACAAACACACACACACACAGCGAGAGAGAGAGAGAGAGAGAGAGAGAGAGAGAGAGCAGAGAAACCACATAAGCTGTCCAACTCCATTAAAGCATTAAAGTGCAGACATACATACATAATGCAGCTGCATGAGGAAAAAAATAGCTAATTCAGTTTTTTTTAGCATGAACAATAGACTCATAAAGGAAATGAAAGTAGGCATGCTGAATAAAGAAAATATTATGGTATACCACTGCATTAATACTGTGATTCAAACACATACCTACACACACACACACACACACACACACACACACACACACTATTGTTATTATTATTAAATAGTTAAATAGTAAAACACTTACATGTACATCTAACTTTAACTGCAACCTTAATCACTGAGAAGTAATATTTTATTTCTTTTTTATTTATGTATTTATTGATTTATATCATAATTTATATCATACAAGCTGTATTTACAGAAGCCAACAGAGAGCAGCACCATGATGTGCGAATATTCACATTTCCCTATCAGTGTGAAGAGAACAATGTGTGCAAGAATGCAGGCAGGCACACACACACACACACACACACACACACACGTCACTTGTTAGTACCCCATCCCTCTGACAGGTATCTGCTAGACTGTGTTCTCTGCAGCTTACAGGCTTTTCTGAGATTGATTAAAGCTCCAATGTTGATTTCTTCCCGAGTCACGCATAAAAGCCTATTTAAAGCAGCCCTGCCAGCTCATTAAACGCGCCACACGACACACACACATTAAAGGTAATGTCCCTGCCACTTTATCTCTCATTGTTTTATTTTGCTCTCTGGATCTAATGAAGGCAGCGGAATTATGTCGTTTTAAAACCGTCTGCTTTATGATTCTATTTGTTTATCTATCTCTTATTTCCGCGTCTCTCCCACTCTCGTCTGTCATCCTCCGGTACTTTAATTTGATTGGGCGCTCGGCAACGGGCCTGTTGATCGCTGCCCATTTGCAGATTAGCAGATTAAGTTATTCATCACTCAAGAAGCTCCCCGCTGCGACAGCGCTATCAGCAAACTGCCAAATCAAAACATCTCTGCCAGCCATTCCAAAATAATTGAATGCACAATAATTTCCCTATTAATACATTTCTCATATTACAGATTATGCATGAAAATGTCCACATTATCTGTAGCACTTTTTTTTTGGTTAATGTCTTGCTCCTCACCAGTAAATTTAATAGACAGGAGTAGAACAGCACATAGTAAGATGAAGCGATGGGTTACAGATAGCCTCTCCTCCCATATTTATTCATTTTTTCTCTCTCTCTCTCTCTCTCTCTCTCTCACTGTCTCTTGGAGGATGCGGCAGAAAATTAAAGAAAATCGATCATTGTACAGCAGGGTGGCAATGACTGGCTCTGACGGTTGCTAGGCCAACAGTTACTCAGCCGCTTGCTGCTGTCTGTTTTGTCAGTTTTCTCTGATAAGCTTCAGATTTATTTTATTTTTCACCTGCTTATTTTATCGGGGGTTAATTACACTGATCTGCATTCATCTGGCATATCATTTTTTTTTCCTCTGATATTTTTTTCTCCTGTACTATGTCGTGGCCACATGCAATAGATTACACACAACCAAAGGACCACTGCAGAAGATTCAGATATTTTTCCAAGGGTGTGCAACGCATATAATTATATGTGCAAACACGCAATATAACACAGGTATCTATATTTCACATACATGTGTGCACATGCATAAAACAGAAAAGAGGGCGAGAAAAACAGTATCCTGCCAACAAAAATGTGGAATGTCGGGTCAAATTAGTCGATGTGTCTTCACCGGTGTACAAAGAATATTACTCTCATATAGAGCAAGGGGGTAGGACAGAACTAGCAGCATGTAATCCTACTCTGATCTGATCCTGATGCTCACAGTATATCATGCTAAGTTCATTCAAAGGCAACAGCATGATGTTGAAGATGCTCACTGTAGAGAAGCTCCATGCCGAGTCTCTCGTAGCAGCAGGAGGAGCCATGAACGCCACAGCCTGCCTTAATACCATAATATGGATGAACCAGAAGAGGCAGAAATCAATAGAGGGAGCATGTCTCATGGTTATGATGCCTGAACAGACTAATTATCCACTGCTCAGCACTACCAGCTTTCTGAACAAAGTGAACACACTCTCCAATAAAGTGTGGGGAAATATGAAGGTAGCCCCTGTGTGTATGCAGACTGTGTAATGTATTCTGTGTGTATGTAGACTGCATGTGTATTCTGTGTGTATGTAGACTGTGTGATGTATTCTGTGTGTATATAGACTGTGTGATGTATTCTGTGTGTATGTACACTGTGTGATGTATTCTGGGTGTATGTACACTGTGTTATGTATTCTGTGTGTATGTAGACTGTGTGATGTATTCTTTGTGTATATAGACTGTGTGATGTATTCTGTGTGTATATAGACTGTGTGATGTATTCTGTGTGTATGTAGACTGTGTGATGTATTCTGTGTGTATATAGACTGTGTGATGTATTCTGTGTGTATATAGACTGTGTGATGTATTCTGTGTGTATGTACACTGTGTGATGTATTCTGGTGTATGTACACTGTGTTATGTATTCTGTGTGTATGTAGACTGTGTGATGTATTCTGTGTGTATATAGACTGTGTGATGTATTCTGTGTGTATGTAGACTGTGTGATGTATTCTGTGTGTATATAGACTGTGTGATGTATTCTGTGTGTATGTAGACTGTGTGATGTATTCTGTGTGTATGTAGATTGTGTGATGCATTCTGTGCGTATATAGCCTGTGTGATATATTCTGTGTGTATGTAGACTGTGTGATGTATTCTGTGTGTATGTAGATTGTGTGATGCATTCTGTGCGTATATAGCCTGTGTGATGTATTCTGTGTGTATGTACACTGTGTGATGTATTCTGTGTGTATGTAGACTGTGTGATGTATTCTGTGTGTATGTAGACTGCATGTGTATTCTGCGTGTATGTAGACTGTGTGATGTATTCTGCGTGTATGTACACTGTGTGATGTATTCTGTGTGTATGTAGACTGTGTGATGTATTCTGGGTGTATGTACACTGTGTGATGTATTCTGTGTGTATGTACACTGTGTGATGTATTCTGTGTGATGTATTCTGTGTGTATGTAGACTGCATGTGTATTCTGTGTGTATGTAGACTGTGTGATGTATTCTGTGTATATAGACTGTGTGATGTATTCTGTGTGTATGTAGACTGTGTGATGTATTCTGTGTGTATGTACACTGTGTGATGTATTCTGTGTGTATGTAGACTGTGTGATGTATTCTGTGTGTATGTACACTGTGTTATGTATTCTGTGTGTATGTAGACTGTGTGATGTATTCTGTGTGTATGTACACTGTGTTATGTATTCTGTGTGTATGTACACTGTGTGATGTATTCTGTGTGTATGTACACTGTGTGATGTATTCTGTGTGTATGTAGACTGCATGTGTATTCTGTGTGCATGTACACTGTGTGATGTATTCTGTGTGTATGTAGACTGTGTGGTGTATTCTGTGTATATATAGCCTGTGTGATGTATTCTGTGTGTATGTAGACTGTGTGGTGTATTCTGTGTGTATGTAGATTGTGTGATGCATTCTGTGCGTATATAGCCTGTGTGATGTATTCTGTGTGTATGTAGACTGCATGTGTATTCTGTGTGCATGTACACTGTGTGATGTATTCTGTGTGTATGTAGTCTGTGTGGTGTATTCTGTGTATATATAGCCTGTGTGATGTATTCTGTGTGTATGTAGACTGTGTGATGTATTCTGTGTGTATGTAGACTGTGTGATGTATTCTGTGTGTATGTACACTGTGTGATGTATTCTGTGTGTATGTACACTGTGTGATGTATTCTGTGTGTATGTAGACTGTGTGATGTATTCTGTGTGTATGTGCACTGTGTGATGTATTCTGTGTGTATGTAGACTGTGTGATGTATTCTGGGTGTATGTACACTGTGTGATGTATTCTGTGTGTATGTAGACTGTGTGATGTATTCTGTGTGTATGTAGACTGCATGTGTATTCTGTGTGTATGTAGACTGTGTGATGTATTCTGTGTATATAGACTGTGTGATGTATTCTGTGTGTATGTACACTGTGTGATGTATTCTGTGTGTATGTACACTGTGTGATGTATTCTGTGTGTATGTAGACTGTGTGATGTATTCTGGGTGTATGTACACTGTGTGATGTATTCTGTGTGTATGTAGACTGTGTGATGTATTCTGTGTGTATGTAGACTGTGTGATGTATTCTGTGTGTATGTAGACTGTGTGATGTATTCTGTGTGTATGTAGACTGTCTGATGTATTCTGGGTGTATGTACACTGTGTGATGTGTTCTGTGTGTATGTAGACTGCATGTGTATTCTGTGTGTATGTACACTGTGTGATGTATTCTGTGTGTATGTAGACTGCATGTGTATTCTGTGTGTATGTACACTGTGTGATGTATTCTGTGTATATAGACTGTGTGATGTATTCTGGGTGTATGTACACTGTGTGATGTATTCTGTGTGTATGTAGACTGTGTCATGTATTCTGTGTGTATGTAGACTGTGTGATGTATTCTGTGTATATAGACTGTGTGATGTATTCTGTGTGTATGTACACTGTGTGATGTATTCTGTGTGTATGTACACTGTGTGATGTATTCTGTGTGTATGTAGACTGTGTGATGTATTCTGGGTGTATGTACACTGTGTGATGTATTCTGTGTGTATGTACACTGTGTGATGTATTCTGTGTGTATGTAGACTGTGTGATGTATTCTGTGTGTATGTAGACTGTGTGATGTATTCTGGGTGTATGTACACTGTGTGATGTATTCTGTGTGTATGTAGACTGCATGTGTATTCTGTGTGCATGTACACTGTGTGATGTATTCTGTGTGCATGTACACTGTGTGATGTATTCTGTGTGTATGTAGACTGTGTAATGTATTCTGTGTGTATATAGCCTGTGTGATGTATTCTGTGTGTATGTACACTGTGTGATGTATTCTGTGTATATATAGCCTGTGTGATGTATTCTGTGTGTATGTAGACTGTGTGGTGTATTCTGTGTGTATGTAGATTGTGTGATGCATTCTGTGCGTATATAGCCTGTGTGATGTATTCTGTGTGTATGTAGTCTGTGTGATGTATTCTGTGTGTATGTAAACAGGGTCTATGTAAACTATGTGTATGTAGACTGAGTGTACATTATGTGTATGTAGATTGTGTGTATGTAGACTGTGTCATGTAGACAGTGTTTGTATTTTGTGTGTATTTAGATTGTGTGATATAGAGAGTGTATATGTAGAATGCACATGTGCATTACGTGTGTGTATAGATTGTGTATATAGGCTGTGTATGCATTGTGTGTGAATGTAGATGGTGTCATGTAGACAGTGTATATGTAGACTGTGTATATTTATACTGTGTGTATGTAGACTGTGTGTGTGTAGGTGGTGCCATGTAGACAGTGTACAGTATATGAAGACTGTGAGTATGTAGACTGTGTGATGTATTTTGTATGTATATAGACTGTGTGTATTTAGACTGTGTGTATGTAGACTGTGTGTATCGTAGTGCCCAGCCTGTTCTCTACTAAAATGAACATGCACTCTCTCTCTGCTCACACGACCCTCCAAATGCATTATAAGCATTAATGAAAAAGTTAATGGACCATGTTCCTACATATCAATTTACATTTTACAATTTGGGTAGACAAATGATGTCTGCTATTGCAGGCCCATAATATTTTGCTCAAGGAAACAGTTCTAATGTGTTTTATAGACATCAAATGTTGTGAATAATGATGCGTCCATAGCATGCAAATCAAGACAACAGCAGGCTGATCAGCTGTTATTGTGTAGCTGCATACAGTGAAGGAAAGGCTGATACTAGTGTCGAACTACAGAGTAACACTGCTGCTATGGCATCATTCAGCTGGACCACATGATGGGAATTGAAATACACACAAACACACATACTAACACAGCAACACAATGATCTAATTAATTTACCAAAACAATTAAAGCAATACAGCTCACAATCATTATCTAAGTGGCATCTTGAGAAGATCTCTGTGATTGGTTTTTGTTACACAGCTTAAGGCGGAAAATGACACTTCCTGAATTTCCACTTCTACGCCTGATTCCCCATTATCAGCGCTCGTACACAGTTCACATCAAATGTATATTCTGATCCAACCGCAGGCAGTGCTGATATAAATTTGGAAAATGTGCGTGTGCAGATTGCTCTGCGATTAGTGTGCATACACTTGTTACACAGCAGTCATTAAATGCAGCATAGCAGTACGGGGATCTACACACTCCCTGAGCTCCAGCCTCAGACGACTAGCCACTAACCTGCCTGCGCTTTTCATGACATTCCATCACGCCTATTCTCCTCAAGTTCATAGAAAATAATCATTTTCACCACAGGGCCTTTTTCCACACACGTCTCCTGTGTGCTGCCGATGGCGTCTCCGCGAGGACGTGGCTGTCTCGGCGGCTCGGGTTCTGAGAGCAGGGGGCTATGGGTGTGAATGTGTGTTTCAGTGCCATCTGCATGTGAGGTGAGAACTCTTGGAGCAGGGAGCCAATCACACACCCACGCACACCTGAGGAAGCGTCACCATCACAGCCTATTGTTTCAGAACACACTTCGGTATGTGTAAGGCGCATGGGAATGAGCTCACACCTTCTAAACACACCGAGTTTTACACATATATACACACGGACACTGACAAACAAGTGTTTATGAGGTGTATGCAAAAATACTATATGTTCCTGTTTCATTGAAATCCCTCTCTAACTATTGCTACAATACACTCAGTATAAAAGAACACCCTGCACACATACATATAACCAATACTTTTTATACACAAGTGCAAATGAAAAGTCGCCCACAGTTTCACACTCTCTCTCCTGTTCTCTCTGGTTTCGCTCTCATTATTCTGCTCCCTCTCCCCATCTCTACTCATCTCTCCCCCCCACTAACAGCAGCAGTCCAACGCAATGGCCAATAACACAGCACGCTGTAACAGACACCTGCAATGCTAATATCATTAATCAATACCAATAGAATTGTGTGGAGGGACTTGGCGAAATGAAGGTCCCAGCGGTACCAATCTTGCTCCCTTTAAACCTCATTTGCAAGCCCAAGATGGCCGCTCTAATGACTGGCAGCAAAGTTTTTCCAACAAATTTCATGGGGCATGATCCAAAGATAATAGGTTTTCAGCCCAATGACAATCCAATTACAATGCCAATCAAAGCTGACTCCATGCAGGCTAATTATCAGCTTCAGCCGCGAGTTCAAATTCGAGCACACCACTTTTTGTTTGAATAAGAACTTGGTTTGGAGGCAAGGCAGGTTTTGCAGTGTTACCAGTGAGAGGTCTCCCTCTGTCACTGAAACAGAACAGCTGAAATAAGTTCAAGCAGATTTGTATAACTTCACTGAATTAAAATTAAACACGAACATACTGCATGCCACTGATATATTGTCCTACAATTAGGAGCAGTGACACAAAACATCAGCTAATTAGAAAATTAGAAAATAAAACCGAGTATATTTCAATTAGTATATTTCTCACACACAGATTGCACAACACTGTTTCCCCCCTAACTATTAGATCTGTATCCAACACCAAGAAATGGCAGCTGAATATTTTTTTTGCTTGATATGGTTAACCACTATTGCTCTCCCATTTTGAATTTATGAAGCTTGATACTAATATTGTATACACTTAAGCAAATGGGTGATCAAAATAAACATTCATGCTGTGAAATATAGCCACAAGCAACTCTGTTCATCCAGAACATGGGCATATTAATGCATCATCAAATCGCTGCAAAATATCAGTTAGATTCAGACATCAAACCATTAACAGTATGGTGCTTTTAAGCAACTGTAGGTCAATACACACATAGGGTTCTCTAATAATTAGAATACATTAAGTAACTAGCCACAACAATGAGCCTCTTCATAAGGCTCAGTATGGAGCAGCACAGAGTCCATTACATCCAATATTCCTGCATAATAATAATAATAATAATAATAATAACAAACTGTGTGGTTGTCATCATTTTTGCAGTTTATTATCAGTTATTATGGTTCACTCGAGCAATTTGCAAAGAACAAATCAGTCACTCATGTGGCAGCAGCACACTACATAAAATCATGCAGATAAAGGTTAAGAGTTAATCTTCACATCAAAGATCAGACTGGGGGAAAAAATGTGATCTCAGTGACTTGGCATGGTTGTTGGTGCCAGATGGGCTGGTTTGAGTATTTCATAAACTGCTGATCTCTTGGGATTTTCACACACAACAGTCTCTAGAGTTTATACAGAATGGTGCGAAAAACAAAAAACATCAAGTGAGCAGCAGTTCTGCAGATGGAAACACCTTGGAGAATGGATAGACTCGAGCTGACAGGAAGCCTACAGTAACTCACATAACCATAGTGAGCAGAAAAGCATCTCAGCACGCACAACATGCCAAACCATGAGGCAGATGGGCTATAACAGCAAAAGACCACATCGGGTTCCACTCCTGTCAGCCAAGAACAAGAAGCTTAGGCTACAGGCTCAGCAAAACTGAACAGTTAAAGATTGGGAAAAGCAGTGCTTGGTCTTTTTTGATGCCATAAATGCCATCAAGCTTTTGTATATCGAAAATGTATTTTGCCCTGTCTATATTTTGTATTTGCATTTGTACATGTGTGTATTTTCTTTACTATATGTTATATGCTAATATATGTACAGTATTTGTTAGTGGAGCTACCACAAGAATTCCAACGTGCAGTTTTCCATGTGTCAACTGTGCAAATGACAAATAAAGACTTTGATTTTGACAAAAACTTTATAATAAATCCTTATAATATTTATAATAAATATAAATAAATAAATCCTTTTTTCTTATTTAAATTAAAGCAATAATCTAATTTAAAGCATATTTTTACTATTTTCTTCTAGGAGAAGCATCAGAATATGATTTAAATAATCTTCTGTTTAGAGATGGTACTTACAGTTCAAAATAACAAAATAAAAGTGACTGAGAGATCGCGCTTCTCAAAGTTTGCCACAAACCATCTACCAGTTTATTAGGATATGAACATGACATTTAATATAGAATATAGAATAGAAAATATAGAATGTTCCCTTTATGTTGAAAAGCAAATTATAAAGTAAATTATATTTATTTTAGAAACAACCATTTTTAAATTCCATAAATTCTACGATGTATTGAAATTAAATATATCCAGTAGAAATAATTCCAAATTCTCATTTAATGATTACGATGACATGTGTTTTCTGTCTGTATATTATATATTATGAAGATCAACCAATATTAATCCTCTTTATGTTTATCTACGAATGCTTTACAAAAACCACACTTGCACAATATACACTCACACTCCTGTGCACGCACACACACACACACACACACACACACACACACACACACACACACATTCAAACAAACAAAAAACAGCATCAATAACACAAATGATTAAACATTCATGGCCTTTTGTAGAGAACATCTGCTCTATATAAGAGTGTAGCCTCGGGGATTGGGTGGAAGGAATCTGGAGGATTTCTCTCACACAACCACAAGAAAGCAATAAGATGGTACTGAGACTGAGCGAGATTTACACACAAATGCATACACACTCCCAGAACAGGAAGCCTGCTCCTCATAGACAATATGAGTCTGTAAGTTAGCACCTGGGCAACGTCCATTTCACTCAGCTGTACAATGACAGGAGTGGAAATAGAAGTGCTGTGCTCTCATAAGCAAGTCAAAATAAGAAAATCAAGACAGTTTTGGAGCTCAGTATCTCACCAAACACTCACTACAAACAGCCTCAGTATCTTTTAAATCCTTTCAACAGCCCATGACTTTTTCCTCTGAAGTGAGTTTAGCATATCACTGTATCTATACACATATTATGATAAGGCATCTCTGGTTTTATTTATTTATTTGTTTGTTTTTATTTTATTTTTTAAGCTCAGCTTGAATAAGTATACCACATTGATTACTCCTCCTGACTGCAGTCCCTCACAGTGCAGGCCCAGCTGAGAAACGATTACCTTTGATTATCTGTGAGTTTGCAGTTCGATAAATTCACAGAGATGTGAGGCGAGGAGAGCTGGAGTGAGCGGCTCTCTCCACACACACACACACACACACACACACATTATCACTGCTTTCTACACAAACGCCGCAGATCTGAAGAGATTAATGATACGTTTTCCGCGGAGATAACATCTGTCTCAACCGCTCCTGGAATATTAAGCTTAATAAATATATTTATGAGCCCTGCTCTCTATAGCGCTAATGCAATCAGCCGTACTGCTCACGCTGGCCCGAGACACTGAAAACACATCGACTCATTTTGTAGCGAATTAGTCCTACCCCCTAATCGCCGAGCCCTGCTGCACTTTTTGAATTATGACTCAAAGACACCCATCTTCTCCACTGCAACGCTGGTATGAATAATAGCAATTCGTAAAAATTACCACTGCCCGGATTTCATTAACACCACATAAAACAGCGGTTTATGTTTATTATTGCACTGACCTCATCTATAAATAACCTGCCTACAAGTAAGCATGCATTGGACATTAACGCATAATGGTAAAGGGATACATCATTAAAACTGACAATATGTCATAATAATGTCTGGTCAAAAGGCACAAATTGCACAATCATACTTAGTCTCGGGCAGCGTGTGAACAGAAAGCGCAACCAAAGAAGAGCAGTGAATACACTCCTCCTACACCGTTATAGTACATCCTATCACAACCTGATACACAGACATCCATGGTAAACAACTATGTAGCTCCACCTACTACAGACCAGATGAAACACACACACACGCACACACAAACATTTGTCTTACTATACTTGTGAGGACCTTCCACTGATATAATTATAGAAGCAGCTAATTAATCATATGTCTACACATAAATCTAACCCTAACCTTAACAGAAAGGAAACCTTTTGGCTCTTTTAGGTCTAAACAAACAAACAAACAAACAAACAAACAAATAAATAAAAAGCCATTTTCCTCTGGGCCAACCAAATGTCCCCACAAGGTCAAACTGTCAGAACTGTCATTTTGGGCACATCTGGTCCCCACCAGGACATAAAAACAATCCTACACACACACACACACACACACACACACACACATGCACACACACACCAAATACCCAGTGTAACGCACTAGCCAGGGGCAATGCTACACACAGGAAGCTACAAAAGGACAAATCCTCATCCAAGTCCAGGAAGTATAAAATGTGATTATCTTTTTATCAGGCTACAGCCAACTCTGTTTTCTAAATATTAGTCCACATAATCCGAGATCTGTGGTGTGGCTGGAGGGAGAGAGGATGAGAGGGGGCAGATAAATCATGGGGGCTAAACTAACACAAATTAATAACACTGATGGAGATCTGTCTTTTTAGCATAATTTCAGAGAAAATGTTCCCTGACCCTGCAGCCATGCTCCTTATCTTGATGCTTCTGAACAATGTGAAATAGCTATTTTGTTTACTGGTTAACCTTTAGCAGGCTGCGGGAGACACCAGGACTGTCGCTGCACTCCGATCTGTGTGTGTGTGTGGCCAGGCCACGTTGCTGGTGTGTTAGTGGGCGTGTGGTGTGTCTCGCTCGTGTGCGTCATACACACACAGGTACACAAAGTTGAGAGTACACTTTCTTCAGAATATCTCACTGCATAATAATTATTCTATAAAACAAATAATAATACTAATTAAACAAAATAAAAATCTAACAAATAAAATAAAACAAATTAACAAACAAAAAGACAGACAAAAACAAACAGAAATAAATATCAGATATTCTATTTCATTCTTATATTCTAGCACCAGTTCTTTTACTAATGCTGGTCAATTTCTATTTTATTCACTTATTTAAGAAATCTAATCTACATTCTGTATTGTACTGATTATACATATTTATGAAGATTATTTTAAAATTACATGTGTATTATTATTTAGTAGTGCAAATATATTGCATAGATTACATTAATTTCTACAACAATATTATATAAAAATACACTAAAGGTATTTCTATATATTTATACACGTCTCTGATCTTGTTTTCCACAAATATTAAATATACAGACACAGAAGGTTCACATGCAGGCGCACACACATGCACACACACACACACACACACACACACACACACACACACACACACACACAGAGCTGTAAAATGCTTCATCAGAGGGAGATGCAGGGATGTTAACTGCTATGGTAACCAAGCCCCGGGGACTCTGCATTCTGATCAGCTCACCTCGCAACATCTGCCTCTTCAATGTTCAAGCGCAAAAATATGAATAAATAAAAGAAGAAATTAAAACAAGAGAGCTAATGATGCCTGCAGATTTCTACCCTTCTTCATCAGTGCAGTGCAGAGAGCAGACTCATGTGCTCACACACACACACACACACACATACTTATACACAACACATGCACACTCTGCTAACAAACGTGGCTATATGAAAACTAATTGAATCTTGATTGCTGATTAAGTGGCCTTTCTTTCAGTTCCGATCAGCGCCACTCGCTCCTCTGGCACACCAGGCTCAAAATGACAGCAGGGTCGACAGTACAGGGGAGAGCGAGAGGTCGAGAAGAGGCCATTATCTGAAAGTTAATGACCACCATGAATAGAGGGGCATTACCTTTACAGATTTCTACATTGAAAATAATGGCCCCCTTTTGCATGAACCACACTTAGCTTTGCATTTTACGCTGGACCCATCATTACCGACTTTTAAGGTGCAGTA
Organism: Pangasianodon hypophthalmus; assembly: GCF_027358585.1. Classification (NCBI taxonomy): domain Eukaryota; kingdom Metazoa; phylum Chordata; class Actinopteri; order Siluriformes; family Pangasiidae; genus Pangasianodon; species Pangasianodon hypophthalmus. The sequence goes on from NC_069712.1 coordinate 14,311,871, forward strand.
GTTTGAGGTCCATTATGAACATAATGCATCCAGCCTCCCTTAAAATCAGCTCTGTGGGCTAGATACAGATTTGAAGAAGTTTACATTAAGCCAATGATGTCCCCGTGTGCACCATTTGTTGTAAAAATAATAAAAGGAAATTTTACAACAAAAAAGGCAAGTTTTTTTATTCATCTTTCAATAAAGTACCACATTTGTATAGTATATCCACTCAACCTTGATGACGAACAAGGGCTAAAAATATTGAATACCAACTCAGATGATTCTTAATAAGCATTTTCAGCTTTTCAGAATGAGTCCCAATGCCTATACATGTGACCTTCACATGACCCCAGAACACACTGCTCTGTTTACTGCTCCTATCGATACCCTTATCTCGTCTAAGAGCACTTGCTTTCCAAATTGACGCCAATTAACCGAGGGATAGTATGTTCAGAATTAATCAGGATTAATCCCTAATTAGCAGAACAACCAACTATACCACAAGAAGACACTTCCCTCTGATGAAGTGATCGCTTTTAGTAATTTAGATCAACTTCTGCACGGCAATCAACACCTCCCTCCCTCATATACTGAGGAATTAGAGAATGTGCAATAACATTATCTAACAAAAAAATAGCAAACTACTTTGACATTTCTGCACTCCATCCAGAGCTATGTTTTTATACGTGGGTTTGTGTACGTAAAGTGGTATTATAAACACAATAATTTAACAAACAAGGTTCTTTTTTTTTTTTGGTCAATTTCTTAACTGAAAGTTAAGTCGAGGCCAGACATAATGTACTCAAATGTGACCCAGAGTATTGTCTATTGTAAACTGAAAACAATCATCAGCATTCATCTGGAGTCCTAAATGAGGCCAGCTTTCACTGAGTGGAACAGATGAACAGATGAACTAGGAAGGCATTCAGGTGGAATTGACACAAAATGTCAATTAGCAAATTATCATTGCCTTTAAAGAGAATTGGATCTTTTCTTTACACCCCCCCCCCCCCCCCCCCCCAATCTTTTTTTTCTTTTTTTTTTTTTTTTTGGCTAAACTGTCTGACAGCTCTCTCCCCAAAGACCATTACAGAGTGATTTTTGAGGTATTATATTCATGTGGGGTTTCAGTAATTGGATTAAATTGGTTCCAGAATGTAGCAATTTATATTATAATAGCCCATTACTTCTAATACTGTACTTAATTAATTAGGCCTCTTTTTGCCTGATGTGTAAGTTAGCGGACACAAGAAGACTGGTTCAGTTTGTGCTGCTCTTTGTCTCTCCCTCCTGTCATTCTCTCAGCCACCACTTCCTCTCCCTCCCTCCCTCTCTCTCTCTCTCTCTCTCTCTCTCCCTCTTTCTCAGAAGTTGACTTATTAAAGACATGAATTATAACCAGTAAGTACAAATCACATGTCTGCTGATATGTCAAATACGGTCGAACAACACCTTATTCAGATGTGCTCTAGTGCAATAATAAAACATTTCATTCACCTGCTAACTAAATACCGAAAGTTTTCATTTTGTGAGGGCTCAGTGAGCAAAGTTCAGTATCATCACCTGCCGCTCTTTCACTTCATTTTATTTCCTTATTTGGTTTTAATATAAGAAAGTCATTCTTCTTTGCCTATTAAAAATTAATACCATTTTTAGACAATTTCCATATGCAAATACAATTTAATTAACTAAATTAAATAATTTCTATTCTCCACCGCAAAGCCTGCAGGCTGTGTGGGTGGTGTATGTGTGATACATAAGCGTCAGTGAAGCACACACAGGCATACACAGATATGCACACACACACACACACACACACACACATATATATACATATATATATATATATATATATATATATATATATATATATATATATAAATATATATATATATATATATATACATACACAAATATATACAACCCACTGATTAAAATGGGGTATGATGATGAAGTGATAGAGTAAGTAACTGAGAAAATATGGAAAAAGAGTGAAAAAAACATCCCTATGCATAATAAAAAGAGAGATCAAATAGCTAGGACTCAAGTAAAGACAAGGCGCTATACTGCAGAAATATACATTCAAAGAGAATAGCTACAAAAAATGTACATATATGTACAAGGACGAATAATCTACATTAACAAATAAATAAAATCAGAAAACATACAGGAAAAGGTGTATAATTACACACATTCCCTTCATGAATAATTACACACCGTCGCTCAGTCTAGAGCTGTATAACAAGCTGTCACATCAAACACACTCTCAATATTTCTTAGGCAAATGTATTCAGCAGTACAGTTATTATTATATTAATGTGAACGTTAAGATGACACCTGAACAAAGAGAAACTCAGCAGGCCTTGCATGCAAGTTGTCCTTGTACGCAACATGCGCGCGCACACACACACACACACACACACACATACACAAATGTAGTGTCTGAATATTGAGGCTAGTAATAAATACAGAGAATCCAAGAGAACATTCTAATTTCTCATTAAGACGATTAAAGCCGACAGTGCGATATATTTTACATTAATAATGTTTACTCGTGTTACAATTTTCCCTCATTTCTGCAGATATAATATAGTGCATTGTTAAAGTACACAAAGAGTAATGAAAAATGATTAGAAGATATGATTATATTATGGATATTGTCTATCAGACAGCTCAATCTTGTTATGATGGAACATTTAATATACTGATTAGGAGAGCTGCAGATTATAGTACTATATAAAACCACCACTCACATAAAACTGAAAAAAAAGGGTGGGAATGAGTTTTCTGATGTGTGTGTGTGTGTGTGTGTGTGTGTGTGTGTGAGAGAGAGAGAGAGAGAGAGAGAGAGGGAGAGAGAGTTGGCTGGGTCTAGTTTCCTGTTACCACAAGGTGGCATCTTCCTTCCTACAGCTTCCTTCTGCTTCGTGTCTGATCTACAGATGCTACAGGACAAGCAAGAGTGAGGAACTAGATGCAAGACCTGATGCAAACTGTACATATTTAATGAGTATCATTGTTCTGCTACTATTATAGGACACAGACCTCAAACAATGTCAAAAAACACAGACTCCTATTCAAATACAGAAGAGTGTCTGTATGTGTTTGTGGTTTGGGGAGTAGAGAAGTGCAGTTGTAAAAACATGAGCATTTTTATGTTTAAATAAAACATGCAAATCTTGGTAATGAATATTTAACTAAAAAAGCCCTAAAAAGACAGATAAAGCTAGATATGAAATATATAAATAAATTAAATAATAGGCTAGGAAGCAGAAGCAAGATGACACACTACTGCCCATCTAAGGCTTGCCTGCATGAATAATGTCTTTCAGATGGACACTATATTGGGTCCTGCGCTACTGCTCTTTCAATGCTGACAGCTACAGGGAAATACAGAGAGAGAGAAAGAGATAGAGAGACATACAGCTAGACCTGCTAGTTTTTCCTAGCTGAAGCACCATTCTCCTCACCCCTCACTCTCTCTCCTCACCTGTTCATTTCTTCCTGCCATTTGCCATATGGACAAGTGCTGCACACTGAGTAAACAGTTCCATTTCCATCGGCGGTGGCTCATTACGAGACGTGTTCATTCTCCTTTTCATGGGCTAGCTTTAGCAGCTGTAGCCTCACTAATTTCTATAGGTGCAATTAAACATCTGCTTCCTGGAGCTGATTAATATTATCTCCATGTCGAACAGTACAGACGAAAAAAAACAAGATGGTGAGAACGTGCTATCATATTTAGGACAATATATATATATATATATATATATATATATATATATATATATATATATATATATATATATATATATATATATATATATCGATCGATTAGCCATAACATTAAAACCACTGAAAGGTGACGTGAATAACGTTGATTATCTCATTACAATGGCACCTGTCAAGGGGTGGGATGTATTAGGCAGCAAGTGAACAGTCAGTTTCCGAAGTTGACATGTTGGAAGAAGCAGGAAAAATGGGCAAGTTTAAGGATCTGAGAGACTTTGAGTTGGACCAAATTGTGTTGGCTAGACGACTGGGTCAGTGCATCTCCAAAACGGCAGGTCTTTTGGGGCATTCCATGTGTGCAGTGGTTAGTACCTACCAAAAGTGGTCTGAAGATGGACAACCAGTGAACCGGCGACAGGGTCATGCGCGACCAAGGCTCACTGATGAGCGTGGAGAGCGAAGGCTAGCCCTTCTGGTCAGATCCCACAGAAGAGTTACTGTAGCACAAATTGCTGAAAAAGTTAATGCTGGTTTTGACAGACAGGTGTCAGAAAACACACCGCATTACAGCTTGCTGCGTAAGAAGCTATGTAGCCACAGACCAGTCAGAGTGCCCATGCTGACCCCTGTCCACCGCCAAAAGCACCTACAGTGGGCACTCAAGCATCTGAACTGGACCATGGAGCAATGGAAGAAGGTGGCCTGGTCTGATGAATCATGTTTTCTTTTACATCATGTGGATGGCCAGGTGCGTCGCTAACCTGGAGAAGACATGGCACCAGGATGCACTATGAGAAGAAGGCAAGCTGGCAGAGGCAGTGTGATGTTCTGGGCAATGTTCTGCTGGGAAACCTTGGGTCCTTGGGCATTAATGCGGATGCTACTTTGACACTTACCACCTACCTAAACATTGTTGTAGACCAAGTACACCCCTTCATGGCAACTGTATTTTATATGGCCTGCACAGAGCCCTGACCTCAACCCCACTAAACACCTTTGGGATGAACTGGAACGCCGACTGCACCCCAGGCCTCCTCGCTCAACATCAGTGTCTGACCTCACTACTGCTCTCATGGCTGAAGGAGCACAAATCCCTACAGCCATGCTCCACAATCTAGTGGAAAGCCTTCCCAGAAGAGTGGAGTTTATTATAAACAGCAAAGGGGGACTGAATCTTGTCAGGTGTCCACAAACATTTGGCCATTTAGTGTTACTAGATTAACACACACAAACAAACACAAAGGATGTAACACAATGACACTAAAAATATGTATCTTTATCTGCATTCAGAATTAAACCCTAAATGGGCATGGCCTGAAAGTGTTTTTTGTTGTTGTTTCTATTAAACATGAACCCTACCATGATGCCCACCTTAAAAACTGCAAATTACTGTCAGTTAAGATGGGTCAAAAAAGGAAAAAATATGAAAACAAAACCACATCATTCAGTACTTTGCACAACCTCCCTGCCAACATATCAGCACTGAGTCTTCCTTTATAATCCCGTATAATTAATGATACATGGTTCATGATACTTTGAAGTTTCCTTGATGAGAGATAGCAATATCAATTAAACTAGCATTATTATTGATTGATTCATTGATTGATTGATTTATATTATTAATGATTACCATTATATGATTGATTTATATGATTAATGATGTTATAATTTTATTCTTATGTATATGTACAGCATTTTGGCCAACTCTTGTTGTTTTACATGTGCTTTGTAAATAAAACTTATTTACTTCTCTTACTTCTCAGTTTCTACAGGCAGAGATCTTCTCAGAAACATCCTGTTAATGTATAAATTCTTCACTGAACAACTCTATAAACCAAGCTCCATAAGCCCATATTCAATGGGCCCCTTTTTTCTATTTCATCCACCCTAAACACATCAATCACCTACATTTGAAATGGGAGAAATAAATGTACCAGAAAGAAAGAGATCTATCTCTTGTAAAGGAATACTCATTACAAATACATTTACATGTAGTTTGTATTCTACCGTGTGTAGCTCTCCCTCAAGTTTTAAAAAAGAACAAGATCTCGTTCATTTTTCTAGTGTGAATAAGTCTGAAAGCTGTCTTGTTTTGGTCAAATGGTCAACAACAAAATTATTCATTTTCATGGTTGTCAATTTCAGCCAACACAATATGACCATTATTCATATACAACCAAAAACACAATAAAACAGTGTGAAATGATGCATGTTGGTGGTAAATAGTTTCTTTCTTTTCTGACACAAAAACACAAGGGGGAAAAAAATTCGGCAACACTGTCGGTCTCACTTTCATAGAGCAGGAAAAAAACATTGGGGTAGCTTTATTATCAGATTGAATCTGGAGGCCATCATGTAAATAGGTCTGCATCTCGGGAAGTTGATATGCAAAGCAGCCCTGTCCCGTGTGTCACGATCTGTGCAACAAGGAGATTAATGGAATCCTAAAAGTGTAAATTATAGCCTTTACCCAGTGTGGTGTGGAGAGGAGGGCCAGCTGCCCCCGGGGAGACTTCCCACAAAGCAATTCCACCCGCTCCACACATGCAGATCTCCCCGACGCAGAGGTGAAGGGCAATTTCCCTCAGCCTCACTTCTTTATTTATTTCTGCAGATTGACTGGCTGGACACATCTACATAACCATGTGAGGGTGGCTGATGAACATGCACAATATGAAAAACAATAACCCTCCTGTGGTAATAATAATCATATTGGTGCTTTTTTCCATTGTCTTTTGAACTCATAATCAATGCATTACAAAAAGTATGCTATATTTCTATCTGAATAATACCATTACCAACCTGGAAAATAGTGGCAAAAGAACTCCGGCTAACGGTTATTGCAAAACACTATAATGAGGCCTAGGAAAGCAAACAATGCATAAACATTTTTCAAACATTTTTCAACAGCCATCAGAGCCAGGGAATAACGCATAATACATGCAAATGCCTCTGCATGCTTGCCTCGTGGTAGAGAAAAAAAGCAAGAAAGAAAAGCTCCCAGTACACACTCGGCATCTGTGAATAGGTGCTGACAGGGGAGCACCTCCGGACAGGGCGTCATAATTACGAGCACTATGTAATGTGTGTATTTTAATGGAATGATGCATGTCCTTGGTATTAAAACACCTCTTCAAATCTGTCCTTTTTTCTGCTTACACCCTGTGTCTTTTATTCTCTTTTTCGCTTTCAGGTCTGGCTACACTGATGTCCTCTCTGCTTCCCCCACCTCTCCCTTTTTACTATTCATTGAGATACAATCGGCGGTTGGCACTTCTCCAGTGTTAGATGCATTTGAATAATACATGACATGCCCTTTCGCTGACATCACAGTGCCAGAGCTCCGACAAGGTATGACTCTTATTCTATATACACTTCCAATGTTCAGCTGTTCACAATCTATACTGTCAACAATTTATCAAGGGGATGCAGAGTGGCTCTGCCAAGTTATCAGAGTGGTCTGCGAGCGCGTGTGATCTAGTCGCAGCATCTGGCTCTTCACTGCTCCTGACATTAGCACAGACAAGAGAATCAGTGGACTATTGAATGCAATTACAGTAAGCGAGACAGACAATAAAGATTGATAGCGCTTTCTCATTTTATCACATGACAAATATAGCGGAGGTTAAGGCAGCGCCTTCAGCTGCCTGAATCTAATAATGATTGAAAATATGCTACGGTGCGGGCACAGAGAGAGGTACAGTGAAAGAACATAGAAATGACGAGATATGCAATCCATGTACATGCATTACGCACACAGTGTATGTATGCATTCACGCTCACACAAATATGCAAAACACACAACATGGAAATACAGTACATGTCAAAGTTCATATAAGCAAATATATGGAGCATATAATACTGGATTTTAAAAGAAGGAAAAGCCGTAGACGCAGTTTGCATTCAGCATCAATGAATATTTACACTACATCGATTACATTTTTTTCAAGCAATCCGAATGATTAAGAGGGGAGAAAGTCGGCATGCATATTTAAACAATGCAAAAGATAATAAATGGATCCCTTCAGTACAATCAACAACCTCAGGCAAAGCAAGGAGAAACATCCGAGGGAAATAACCTCACCATTGACCACACACACACACACTCACCCACACACACAAACCTAACATCAGCTTTAAAACTAAGCATGGGACAGGAAAACATCTGTCAAATCGCATTGAAATGACCTGACATGATTTTGACTACCTGGCCAGTATTACCTATTGTAATTTTAACTGAGCTTACTAGCAAACATGACGAATGTTTAATTCCCTGGAAGACTGTGGAAGAAAAACCATTTTGTAGGAGACATGGAGGAGATGACATGTCACCGTGAGGCTTTTCCATTATTTGCTTGAGTAATCATAACAATACAACATACTTCCCCCCAAGAGTTAATTGCACTATGGTGGGAACAGGGCAGTGAAGGCGTTGCTGGGTTTTGCATTCAATGTTGCTCCATTCCCTCTTTCTTTATGATAAGAATAGATTTTAATACTACCACATCACATTTCAGGATTACTATATCTGTGTAGGTCCCTTGAGAAAACATGCTATTAAGGAGTCACTAAGGAGACTGTGTCACTGAGCCAATAATATATAATGACATACATATAACATACGCACACACACATAAGTTAAACCACATAAATTGCCTTAGTTTTTAACAATTTTCAGCGCTGCAAAACAAAAAAAATCAAGAGTAAGATGAACAATCCAGAAGCAAAACAGGCTCAAAGTTTGTGTTATGTCTTCCTGATTCAGACAGAAGGTTAGGGTGTGTGTGTGTGTGTGTGTGTGTGTGTGTGTGCGTGTGTGAGAGAGAGAGAGAGGAAAGATGAGGTGGGTTGACAGCTGAGGATATTTGCATGCACACACGGTCGCACACGCAGTCACAGACGGTCACACATGCAAGGTGCAAGGGACTTATCAGCCAAGATAAGGCCTGGCTGGCCTTTTTACCTGGGGAATCCAGGTCTAATCTGAAAAAGACTGTCAGGAACAAAGAGAGACCGCTTCCTCCAGGATAGCAGAGCTAAAGTGAGGCCCAACTTTGCTCCTCAGCTTTTATCACCTCCCTTCATTTAGGCCCACACTTGTTCCCATACTGCAATGCTTTTATCCTTGTGCAGTGACCCCATTGCTTGTGGATACTGTCTCTCTTGTCCTGTCACTCTTTGATAGGTAAGAGAATAAATATTGACGATTTTTTCTGTTTTTTTTCTTTGCAAAGTTGACTTTGTCCTGCATTTATTTACCATCATTGAGGTCAATTTGCCTGAACTATTTATTCACCTTGAAAAAAGAGCACAAACAGTTTTGCATCAGATAAATAAACTATCAAATAAGCCAAAGGTAATTTATGGACCTACTGGTCAGTACGATGTTTACTGACCAAACAAATCATTTGCATATAAAACAGCCAGACGATCCGAATCACAATCAGATGATACAGCAGTTACACTGAGGTTTAAGCACCTGCTCGTACACACAACGTAGCACAAATTACCACTAGTATAAAAAAGTAAACAGCCCTGTTAACAGCATCTCGTTAATTGACGGACACATTGTCTCATAGCTGTGAGACTGCTAAGAGTGTTATCTTAAAATCATCACCAAAAAAAACCCACAAAGACTCACTGACTACTGTCAATCAAGATGTGCATGAGCACTGTGACATATTGCTCAAAAACAGAGTAGATAAGACAGACCCGAGACTGCTGTACCTCAGTCAGTGGCCACTGGATTTCCTGCACATTCAAAGGGCCTAATTCCTCACTCATATGAATATGCTATTTTCATCCTGCCAGCATGATGAATCCCTGAACTCTATGCCACTTTTAGTTAGCTCCACCAAAAATGCCATATTAATGTCAAAAGAGATATAATGATTTAGATCCATCAGATATCCCGATGTCAGAACATATCCGTCCTTGGAGCTGGTTCATTAGAGATTTCCCATCAGAGTCCAAGGTGGAAAGAAGATAAGCCTGCTTTTTGAATTGGGAAGCTCTAGAGGAAGCAGAGGGCCACAAGAGTTTTAGCAACTTTACTATCACCCATTCTTTGGCACAGTTCCTAGCTGAGGTCATTTCATCAAAAAGGACTCTATGGTGAAGCAGGTGTAAACAGATTTTTAAAACCTACACAAATGCAATGTTTCATGTCTGCGTGTGTTCCCTCTTTTCCCTTGAGTGTGCTGTACTGCATCAGTGTTTAATGAAGGAACTGGTAGAGGTCAGGAAGACACGAGGGCACCAGCTGTCCAGCCCAGAGAGTGCTGCAAACGCTGCCTCCATTTTAAGGGTCATTAATTACGCAGAGAGGGATTATTCTGCATAGCTTCCTCTCATGCTTCCTCATCCCTGTCACCACTTAACAGGTTCAAGCTCCGATACATCAAATTCAAGATAAAAATCTCCAATAACAATTAAGCCGGAAACACGCAAATTGCTGAAGAAGAAAAAATGGTCAATACCTATTACTGCCTCTGAATACTAAATGAACACGTCGCTTTTTTTTCCAGCACAAATAATAGACACTGGAACTTGAGATATGACTCATGTGTACTTAAGGTGTTCAGCACAAGCAACTGCATGTATTAGGAGAAAAATACAACACCATAAATTATTGTGTATAGATGTTTATCTCCATGCCAGATACATGGTTTTGTCACTAAATTAGGCTAGATTTAAACTGCTGTTGTAGGTTATTTTTTTCTTTGTTTGTTTTTGTCTACATGTTCGGGTTGAGCATTTTGCATACACAAGATTAATAATATCTCTGTCTTAAGCTCCCAGGACACAATGGTGTCCTTACACAGCCAGCTTTCCTATTAGTTTCACTGTAGTTGCTGAATAATTTATAGTATTTACTGAATAATATCCTACAAGGGGGTAAAATCACTTTAAGAGCATAAAATCCATATTCAAATGAAATATAATCATACACAATCCTAAATTGACCTCGAGATGTTCACAAGCACACCCCTAAGCTTTTCAGCATGCCTTAGAATTGGTCTCCTCATCCTCTCATTATCAAATTTAGCCATATTAATTTAATATATAAATGTATAATACTGTGTCAGAGAATTGGTCTTCTCTTGTAATAGCTGGAAAGAGATATACGTATTACTTAAATACTTTCTTTAACAACATACAGATGTTTCCCTGTAACTTCATTTTTCCTTTTTCTCCTTTTAAATTTTCCTTTTTCTCCATGAATGCAGAAGACAAAATCAGTAAAAAGTGATGTTAAAAATAGGGGGCTAAGACTTTTGCACAGTACAATATGTAATAACTTGACTCTCAGTGAAAGAACTGTTTGGGAAACTAATCTTTTTTTAATACTACTTCTTCAAAAATGTATTGTATGACGTTACATGGTAAATACTGTAATACATTCTGTAATAGATAGACAGACAGACAGACAGACAGATAGATAGCTAGCTAGCTAGCTAGCTAGCTAGATAGATAGATAGATAGATAGATAGATAGATTTTTTTTGATCCCGAAGGAAATCGCAGCATTACGGTAGTGGTAAAGAAAACAATCACAGATAACCATAAATATTGGATAATATTGGAAAAATTGAAATTTGTGGGGGTTACTCTTTTCTCTATACAAAAATAAGTGTAAACAAACAAACAACAACAACAATAATAATAATGATGATATCAGTGTACAGGGTTTGGGAGATCAGTGGATAGTGTTTGGGAGATCAGTGTACATGGTTTGAGAAATCAGTGTATAGGACTTGGGAGATCAGTGTACAGGGTTTGGGAGATCAGTGTACATGGTTTGGGAGATCAGTGTACATGGTTTGGGAGATCAGTGGTCAGTGTTTGGGAGATCAGTGTACAGGGTTTGGGAGATCAGTGGTCAGTGTTTGGGAGATCAGTGTACATGGTTTGGGAGATCAGTGGTCAGTGTTTGGGAGATCAGTGGACAGGGTTTGGGAGATCAGTGGTCAGTGTTTGGGAGATCAGTGTACAGGGTTTGGGAGATCAGTGTACAGGGTTTGGGAGATCAGTGTACAAGGTTTGGGAGATCAGTGTACATGGTTTGAGAAATCAGTGTACAGGGTTTGGGAGATCAGTGTACAGGGTTTGGGAGATCAGTGGTCAGTGTTTGGGAGATCAGTGGTCAGTGTTTGGGAGATCAGTGTACAGGGTTTGGGAGATCAGTGTACAGGGTTTGGGAGATCAGTGTACAGAGTTTGGGAGAGCAGTGTACATGGTTTGAGAAATCAGTGGATAGGGTCTGGGAGGTCAGTGTACAGGGTTTGGAAGAGCAGTGTACATGGTTTGGGAGATCAGTGTACAGGGTTTGGGAGATCAGTGTACATGGTTTGGGAGATCAGTGTACAGAGTTTGGGAGAGCAGTGTACATGGTTTGGGAGATCAGTGTACAGGGTTTGGGAGAGCAGTGTACATGGTTTGGGAGATCAGTGTACATGGTTTGAGAAATCAGTGTACAGGGTTTGGGAGATCAGTGTACAGGGTTTGGAAGAGCAGTGTACATGGTTTGGGAGATCAGTGTACATGGTTTGAGAAATCAGTGTACAGGGTTTGGGAGATCAGTGTACAGGGTTTGGGAGATCAGTGTACATGGTTTGGGAGATCAGTGTACAGGGTTTGGGAGATCAGTGTACATGGTTTGGGAGATCAGTGTACAGAGTTTGGGAGATCAGTGTACAGAGTTTGGGAGATCAGTGTACAGGGTTTGGGAGATCAGTGTACAGGGTTTGGGAGATCAGTGTACAGGGTTTGGGAGATCAGTGTATAGGGTCTGGGAAACCAGTGGATAGAGTTTGGGAGATCAGTGTATAGGGTTTGGGAAACCAGTGGATAGTGTTTGGGAGATCAGTGTATAGGGTTTGGGAAACCAGTGGATAGGGTTTGGGAGATCAGTGTATAGGGTTTGGGAGATCATTGGATAGGGTTTGGGAGATCAGCGTACAGGGTTTGGGAGAGCAGTGAATAAGGTTTGAGAAATCAGTTTTGGCATTGGCTGTTCTTTGGAATACTTTTGTCACACAGATCTGGTAACCCTGTCCCTGATCGTCAGTGTGCTGTATATTGTAAGTACTGTGTATAGTACACTTATACTTTCTACATTGTCTCTGCATGAAGACCTCCAGACCACAAATAAGAGGACAATTACTGTAACTTAGTGTGTGTGTGTTTGTGTGCGCTTTATGTTCCTGCTATGCTTTATTGGTTGTTAACAGCAAACGCCCACAGTCATCGTGGTTGAACATCACTATGGTGATTGATTCATTGGGTCATTGCCCAGGCTTTCATGTTGCTCCACACACACCTTTCCCTCTACAACCACAAACAACACAAACACACACATACTCACATATACACACAGCCAGTAGCACAGGAGGGCACCACATACATGTTCCATTATTCATCCTCTCTCTCGGGCTGCTGACAGTCCCTCTGAGATGACACTTCTCAGTGGCTCTACTGCTGACTTCAAAACGAGTGTGTATGTGTCCACCAGCATGCAGCATGGAGCCATGCAATATACATAGTATACAACATTCACAGATATAATGGTTAAACTCTTACCAAAATGCTACATAGCACTAATCATTATTCACTGTTGTGATACTGAATGTAGTAATGGTATGTTGTAACATGGTAGTTGTTGGCTTTATTTTGGTTCATGTATGTGTTTGTTGGTTCTGGTTGTACACAACGTAAACGTCACCACCCAAGAATCAATCACTATGGTGGTGTTCAGCTAGTGTGTGTGTGTGTGTGTGTGTGTGTGTGTGTATGTACACATGCATGGGCACACAGGATATAATAAAATGTGAAAGACTACACTGAGTTAGATAATATTACAGAAAAAGAAATGGCTAATTTTTTAATCAGCTTTATGAACACTGTTACACTGCATATAAATGAAAAGACTGAGAAAAAAACATTATCCACTATTGAAGTCAAGCTTTATTCTGTGACTCACCTAACCAGCGCAAGAAATTCACAGAGATAAAGCAGGAATGCCTAACAAGGCTTGAAATCCATTCTAATCTGCACCTAACTGTTATGTCTTAATTAAAAATGTAAATACCACCCTACTTCATAAAATCTCGGGTGACCTACATTAGAATTAATGATGTCGCCGGATAGCGTGCAGGAAGTCGGAGGAGATTCCCAATGAAAGAGAATTAGAAAGAAGCTGACCCAAATACAATCTCACCAGCAGAGGAATCATGTTATGCTAAGTAGGCCATAAAGGTACTTAAAGATTATGCAAAAATTCTCTTTTAATAGATGACATGAAGCAATGAAAGTCGGGCAAATCTCCTGGTACGGAGAAGGTTCCCACCCAACTCGTCTACATGTACATGTAGAGCCACAGGGCATAAGAAGACATGTGAACACAGAGCTGGGACAATATCGAGCATGTCAAACTCTTATTCAGACATGAAATGTGAGGTGTGGTTATTAACCAACCATGATCACTGTCTCAATTTAAGATGTGGTTAGAATTACGCAAAAACACTATCTATATGAGGCTCCCAAGTGGCGCAAAAGAAAAGAATCTGGACAGCATGAGGTGGAATCCTGATGTTACCAAAGTCATTCATGGCAACCCAATCTCACAGAAAAAAAACCCTTCACTGGCAACTTATCTGCAGAACCTTCTATATGTCAAATATTGAACTGCATAACTGCAATTTATGACCAATGATTTGTTGTTAAGACCATTAAAAGCTTAATATTTTGCCATTTTGGGATTGGCCCATTTTTTTTTTGCCCAGGAGTGTATGAGTGTATCAAACTTTCACTCGAATGCTCTTTATGGCATCTTCCGCACCAACGTATTTTAACCAAACTAACACGCACATCTATGCTGTTTGCTATTTGAGCAGGATTGATATTTAAAAATTATTTTAAATAATTCTCTTTTAAATATTTTATCTCTTTTTTAGCATAAGCATGTGCTTTTCACAACATATAATTAGACTTTCCGGGCTTAGGAAACATCTCCTCTTCTCTGCAAACACACTCGGGCTTGTAAGTCACGTGGTAACGCAGTAATGGTAACTCTGGTATTTTCAAAACAGAACGTATTGAAGGTGCTGCAGATATGTTGCATGCGAATGTTGGTTGTGATTGGGTTGTGGCCAGAGTACAAGGGAGCAAAGTGGGAGGGATACCATTACTTTCTCCCCTGTCAATCACAGCAACAATAGCTAACTGTGGGCATCTGTGAGCTCATGTTGTGCGGAAGAGGGTAGATGGCGCATTCCTGTTACGCTGCCATGTGCTGCAGCATGAGCATCAGTTCTCAGAGGCCTTCATGATCCCTGGATGGTAGTAACATCCCCTGATAGAGGGGAGGTTGCCAGTTGGGGGAACTGGCAAATAACCAAAACCAGAAGAAAATGGGGTATGTATGTATGTATGTATGTATCTATGTACTGTATGCATGTATCTATCTATCAACCTATCAAAGAAACAAGCAAATAAACAATAAATAAATAAATAAATAAATAGGGAATATTCCAGAGCTTGAAGGAGAGTCACTTATGTGTTTGAATGCACATGAGTTCACAGTTGAAATTTACTCAGTGAAATAATTCCTGAGTAGATTTTTGAGGATTTGCAGAAAGCATGCTAGTATTCATCAGCATTCTCATGCTTCCCTTCTGTCTTCTCCAAACCCAGTGGCATGGCCGACTCACAGTCCCACGCACACATTCAGGCACCGAGCCAAAGGGGCAGTGGTGAGGCCCTGGCGGAACCCGTGCACCATGAGCCCTGACTTTTACGACTTCATTATTTTCCTTCCCCGCGACGCTCGCTTTCATTTGTGCAAGCCTCCATGTTGGCATAATGACTCCTCTATAAAAACGTTGCTTTAAAAAGGGCTTTGCATACTATCCCATTTTCTGTTGAATCCTTCAGCAAGCATATGGCAGGTAATCAGGTTGGCAATCACAGGGCCCATAATATGTGCAGCATGATTTCAGCATTGTGCTATTACCCATCTGGTTCTGCACACAGAGACATGAACCTTAGTGAGAGAGGTCAGCGCTTTCATGGCATTGCCACTTTCTCAAAAGCCGTATCCTTCCCAGGACACATTATTTGTGATTTCTTCTGAACTCCCAGCCAAATCCTTTCTCTCTCCCTCCTCTCTTTCTTTCCCTCACTCATCCATTCATTCCTATTCTCTCTCCCTCTCTCTCTCTGTCAGATCAGTCAAGTGTGTCTGGTGAGTGAGCAGCACTGATCCTGCTTTGACATTCACATTACACACTTAAAAATTGTCAATGCTTTAAATGTATTAAATGTGTGCCAAGGTCCAGTGAGCTCTTTGTGAAGAGTTTGAGAATAAGTAATCATCTCATCCGTGGAAAAAAAAATAATAAAATAGAAGAAGAGGCAGCAGCTGTGATGGGACATTCGGAGAATTTCCTGCATTCTGAGCATGTGCAAAGAGAATGTAATAATAATGTTAATCAGCATTCATTGTAACAAGCAAGGATTATATAAGTCATTTGTCCATTTATTTTTCTATAGTTATTTTTTTAAAGCAGTGTTATGGAAGATGTAATCCACCATATGCCAGGAAGAATATTTATAAATCAAGCAACATTTCTGGAAGAAAGACTGTAGGTAAAAATAAATACATAAAAAAATCTAATTACAAATCACATGCTCTTTGACAGTAAGGACACAGCATATTCATTCATTGCAGGAAATATTTAAAATATTAAAATATTATCATTTTCATCTTATTAAATGATTTGGTGTCTGATCAATCATGAAAAAGCTTTAAAACCTACACAGTGGGTATTTAATGTTTACTTTTTTACCTTGCATCAAAAAAGTCCATGTGAAGATTTTAACTTTTTCAGGAATACTACTTATAATGTATTAATTATTTATTTAATTATTTATGAATTAGTATTAATATAAAGGCAAATGTGCTACATTTATGCTACTGGAAATCAACAACACCGGTCATTTGATTGAGATCTCAGTTAAAAGAATTTTCAAACTCTTTTGTCGCTATTGATCTGATTTTGCACTGACACAGTGGATGTCGTTAATACCAGCAGTTTCACACACTGAGGCCTGCAATGACTCGCTGCCAACCTGCAACACACGTGTTAATTAGTCCTGTATGTAATCACGTAGCTAATTCTCTTGGCAAGCCTGCAAATATGCTAATAAGACTACATGTATTAGTACTGGTACGAAATTATTCATTTTCATAGCAATAACCCCTTGCAGCACTTTATACTACTCCATACAGTTCTTTTCTTTAACAAATTTTTTCCCTCCAAATTATTTTTTTCAAACAAATTTTCAATTATGTAGCTAATAGTTAAGGTAAATGTATTAAGTGAAAAAATAAAGATGCAAGAAATTAGAGAGATTCACACAAAATGTGTACTGTAAAATCCTAACCAACAGTTAAACATGCCACACAAATAAATCCAGCCTTCATGTCATGCATTAAAAGCTGGTTAGGTTGCACAAGAGGTCAGTAAAAGAGAGCAAATGTGTCTGGAATCAAGCAGTAATGCTTAAATAACAATAACCTTAGAGCAGCCTGTAAGATATTCAACATTTGTCTGGGCTACTTTAGTATGATGTGTATAAAAACATGCGGTTACAACTCTTATCACCCATAACACGGGAAGGGACTGATCCTTTTAAGCAGAATGACAAGTGGAGTAGCATCCACCATTTGAATGACTTTTATTGGGCTTTAAAATTACTGGAGAGGTGAAGGGGTCAAGAGGGAGAGCTTACAGGAGAGCTGAGGAAAAAAAATCATTTTTCCTGGCAAAGAATAACAGTCTCTGTGTCAGTGCCATAAACACAAACTGAACACAAAAGACATTTCAAGTCAGCATAAAATACAGTAGGCTCTATGGGCCAAGACAAAAGCAGCTGGAAGATAAAGGCTTCATTGACAAGCTGAGCACTGAATACAACTTAACCCTGGATCTGGCAGCATGCATGGAAGCAATTATTTCCACCTCTGAGTCTGCTTAGGATGAGGCCCTTGCATTTTTGTGGTACAGTTCTTCATTGCTTCTACTCCCACATACTACTGTGTGCGTTTCTGAAAATTTGACTTACAGTGAGGGAAGGAAAGGGGAAGAGTGGGAGTGAAAAGAAAAGTGTGTTATTCAGTACTGGGGTATGACGGTTTACTGATATGACAGTAGGGATGACATCTCTCTCCCTCTCTCTCTCCAGCAGGGAAATTATTAAATTTATTTTAAAAATTTAAAATTTTAAGCTGTTTTGAAGATTATTGGAGAAAACTGCAATTCTACCTCCTTCTACATTTCTAATTTTTATACAATATAAAATACAAAAGTTAAAAAAAATACAAAAACTCTATATAGTATACAGTACACACACACGCTCTCTCTCTCTCTCTCTCTCTCTCTCTCTCTCTCTATATATATATATATATATATATATATATATATATATATATATATATATATATAATCTTAAACAATTACATATTACAATTAGATGATTTTATTTTAAATGTGATATTTAATGCTGCACTATTATAATAACATATTACTATGTATGCCTATGCTGATGTCAAAAAAGAGTCACTGAGTCTCTTTCACTCAACATGGAACATACATTATTTGTTCAACATTACTGAGCCATAAAACAGTAAATATGCAAAAATCTATATCTAAAAAATATTTTTTTAGATATCTGTTAGATAAACACCTAAAAGGCTAAGAGCAATCATCAATTTGGGGGGAAAAAAATACCTGTTTTTTTCCCTAAACACAGAATTTAATACCCACGCCACTGCTACAACATTACCGATAAATGTTATTCATTTTCAAAAAGGCTGTAACCAGCTTTCATGATTTTGAGCTGTATATGAAGTCTTCATACGGTGTCATGATGTGTATTTCTGTGCAGAAAACACATTCACTCCAACTCATGCACAGCTGATTTAGTTGAGTTTACAGAGAACAACTACATGTAGCATAGCACTGGTTATTTATTTATGTAAGAACAAAAAATCAACGCATCTCTGTCACTATTACTACCATAAATTCAAAATACAAACTGCCACACATCATAGCTTGCAATGGTGAAATCCATAGCCAATGCTCCTAGCAGTATTAGTAATATATTCACCCGTAATCTAATATTTTACCCTTTTTATTCAGTTTATGATAACGATAAGTCATAATCTAATTTACTAAGTTCAGACAGGAAGTGGCATCAACTGCTTTTTCTTCCCAGTCCCATTATGCTATCAGCATCTCAAAGTGTAAACAACAAATGCACACTAAATCTTTATCTGAGACTGGATCTCTGATTATAACCCCCTATCTGAAAAGCACATGATGTGGAGTACATTACAATGCACTAAAAGTTATCTTCCTCATCTCTTTCTCTCTCTCTCTCTCTCTCTCTCTCTGTCTCTCTCTCTCTGTCTCTCTCTCTCTCTCTCTGTCTCTCTCTGCCTGCTGAAGGTCTTGTTTGTACAACTCTCAGCCCAAATCTATTATTACTTCCTAAACTGACGAATCATTTCCACAAATATATGCTTCCCCTCATGCTCGCTGATAAGATAAATAGTGAAGTCGACTGAGGACAGACACGGAGGTAAGACGTTCTCATTTCAATATGCAAAGCATCTCTCTATGAATGTCCATTTACAAAGAATAGGAAGAAAAAAAAACTAGCACTAGGGATGGCACCGATCCAACACCCAGGACTGTTATCAGGCCGATACCAGCAAACGATGGTGGAATGGATATCGGCTGGAAAAAAGAATCAGATCCTGTAACAAACGGAAAAGATTGGAATTAGATTAGGAAAGGATTTGATCTGAACTGGAAATGTTTACATACAAAAAGACTTGATTGTACTTTTTTGTTAGGATTGATTTTTATTATATTTATATTTTATACTGTATTTTAGCTATGTATCTTTTCCTGTATGATCACAAAGTCATTGTAGGGTCTCTACTCTCATCTTATGTTTCAACCTTATTGACATCTATACAGTACGGTCTAAAAGCCTGTGGTCATGTCATTCATTTTCATTCGTGTGAAAACAGTTGGATCTTTTTTCCTGTACTGAATAACAGACTTTACTGTAGTTGTTGAGCTACGACAGTAATCAATACTGTATTATGAACATACATGTGTTACCAAATGTATGATGTTAGGAGTTGGGCTACATGAAAAAAAAACATATATATATATATATATATATATATATATATATATATATATATATATATATATATAAAACTGAAGACATTGAATGCCACATGATGTATTATCACAGTTTTAAGTTTGCTTTCAGGATTGTAGTAGAACAATAGTGATGCAATTAAAACAACTGAAAAAATATATGGTTTTAAATTCATTTAAACGATTTTAAATTTTAGATCTAATAATATAAACAATTTGAGAGGAAAATAAAACATTCTGTTTTTCACCATTCCGTCAGCTACTTAATACTGCAGAATTTTACAAATACTATGAATACCCATAATGTCTCAGGAAAGGGTATTGTGATACAGTTCATCATGGTATCAATACTATATTGATTTATATCACAGTGCTATGGAATGCTCGCTTCTGATTGGTCAGAAGGTGTTTATTTATTCATTTTCTATAAGAGACAGCAAAAAAGAGAGGCAGGTCAGGGGCTGACTGTTTATACCTGCTGTAACTTAAATGGTAACAGGACCTACCTTGTTTTGAGACATTCAGAGTAACTAAAATTGGATAAAATGTATACAATGTGTTGCTTTTAAATTAATTAATCACTGTAATCGTTGGCAAATTGCTCTGGTATAAAAGGAATGAAATGCTTCAGGATATGCTGTTCTAGGAAAATAATCAATTTCAGGGTGATAACACATCACACCACCCTGCTGCTGATTAATTTCATTATCCTATTTCTTACATCGGTCTCAGAGCTATATGGCATCACAAAATGTAAATTAAGAAAATGTACATTGTACATATTTAGATACAGTATATGATGATTTCGTATAAGAAATTTTCAAAGAAGTATAATAAATGTTCTGCTACAGTTTTAAAAAAACATATTCCTAAATATGTGTCAAATAAGTAAAAAAAGCCTTTCCCTAATAAACTACTGTGTGCCTATGCTGACTCACTTATGAATGTAAATTTACTACATAAATGTACAACATGAGCTGGTAAATATAATTGAGCCATAACGCTATTTTATGAATAATAACGCTGTGTGAGATATTATGTGAGCGTAGGTCTTTGCAGAACAACCAGGGATAAGCGAATAAGGGAGAGTATAAAAGCTAAAATCCCAGTGGAGTCGTGCAGCGCAGCACTTAGCTCATCCCTCTCGCCATGCTCCTGGGGCAGCTTTAATAGCCAATAAGAGAGGTCATAATTAATACCCCAATACAGGCACTAATAAACAATTCCAAATTGCCACCATAATCAGATGATGCAAACATCTACGAGTTACAAAAGTTCACAGCCACAACTGACAATTTCTTAATTGTATTCAGTCATTCATGGAAATTTTATTAACATGGAGCTGATGTATCCTGCCCTTCCTCTGTCACAACACCAGGGATCTAATTTCATTATTTTCCACAAGATTTGCTTGACTACTGCCACGATTCTAATGCTGCGCCAGTCCAGATGTTTATGCTATTTAAATTAGAAGGCAAGGCCTGTTGGGTAAACATAATTAAAGAAAGTTAAGATTTTTTTTCTTGCCCTCTCTTTGTCTCTCAGCACAAACCCCCCCCCCTCCTCCCCCAACCCCCCACCCCCTCCCCCCTCGCAAGTTTACTTCATTAGACAACTTTCAATTAACACAAGATGCCACATGGTCCTCCCATATAGCACAGGCCTCCACAGATCTGTGCTCGGCTCAGGTTGCCGTGAAGGAGCCTTACGCACATCAGCGCACACCGAACACGGGCACAACAGGAAGTGCTAGACAGGGGTGAAGGTAAGACCAAGGCCAAGGAAGGAGTTTCGGTATGAAGTGTGTGATGCGTAGTGCACCACTGACATGTTTGCAGTCATGCAAAACACAGGCGTTCCTAAGCTTTGCCCTGCAGGACTGAAGTTGTGGGATTACTTGTTAAGCACGACCTGTCTAAAACTATCTGAGAGAAGTAATGAATGGACACTGGACACTGATGCAGCTCATAAGGAAGTAATCGTCAATTGCTATTCTCAGGAGGACACGCACAGTATTCTGCATTCTGCTGTTGTAGCAGCTCAGGCAGTGGAGATGAATTCTAACGGTGGTAACTTGTGAACCCACAGCGTGCATGTGTTTAAAAGAATCATCAAGGTCCAGCCCAGTGATGAGAGCATTATTTCTGCTGTTTGGTGAATACTAAACAGCTGGCCAAACACTATGTGTGTGTGTGTGTGTATGTGTGTGTGTATGTGGGTGCATACAAAAAGAGTGGGAAATTATATCACTCATGTCAGAGTGCTAATAGGCCCGGCCTCACTCCAAATTTAATTTCGTAAGCCGCTGTTCTTGATTTTTTTTCCCCCCTTTTAAGATCAGCAGCTAACAAATTAAAGGCAATATCACAGACAGTGTAATACAAGAGGTCATTACAAGATTATGTAAACTCTAGACTTGCATTACCATTCTGCCTCCATTTACATGCCCATTATTTTGGCAGAAATTAGTGTGTGATTAGAAAGCACAGTAACCTTTTCTCTTCATAGATAGATCTGAGCATACAGCAGAGGGGAAACTGGCCATTTGTGGTAGGGATTTATAGAATTATGCCATCATTTGTTTTTTGTCGGTGTGGCTGCGGCAACGCATCAGTCATAAAACCTAATCATTCTGTTCTCTTTCTCCCACCGTGGCCCAAACATTCATTTCTCATATTTGCTATAAACAGCCACATCAGGGGCATAGAGGAATAAAAAGCGGCCTGAGCAGCATTATGCTAGGACCATACATCCGTTTATAAGTATGCAGCGCATGAAGTGTTC
Source organism: Pangasianodon hypophthalmus (assembly GCF_027358585.1). Lineage (NCBI taxonomy): Eukaryota > Metazoa > Chordata > Actinopteri > Siluriformes > Pangasiidae > Pangasianodon > Pangasianodon hypophthalmus. Next base: position 14,334,609 of record NC_069712.1, read on the forward strand.
GCCATACTTTAGTGCACAGGAGCCGAGTAGCTGTCAAAATTACAACAGGCATCTCAAGTAATTATGCAGATTTATGCAAAACATTAACAAGAAGAATTAAATGCACAAATGAGGTGGCTACACTTGAATTGTTAAGATTATGAATAATTACCATGAATCTTTTTTGCTCTTAATATAACTTGTTTTTGATAAACAAAGCCTTAATTATCAGAATACTTCTGAGGATATCGGTGACCTTCATTAATCTTACAAAACAAGTCTCTGGTGAGCGCCAGCGGAGCAGGCCTGCTCCCCGAGAACACAAACAACAGGAGATGCGTTATGCTAACTAGCCACTTCAGAGAGTGGAGCGTGTGGCCAGGTATATCTTACAGCTAAGCCACGGATGCACGATCATGCCGAGCGACTAAGCCTTTCCATCTGGGACTCCCCATTCTGGCGACTCATTAATTACAATCATATTTCTCATCACCTTCTCCCTTCCCTCCTCAACTGGAGAGATCTCCTTTCTTCACCTGATTCTGCCACAAGAATAATTGTTACAGCATTGTGAGTCTTGTCTTTTCTGAGCGCTATTTGATCGCTGGACGATGAATTCCACCTGGCTGAGAAACCTTAGCGCGCTCTTCGTGCACTGCCCTCGGTATCGATTGTCACAACGGCTTGTCAATCAACATGTAGCCTCCACGCTCCTCTTCCTCCTACACAGTCTCTCGGTACAGACTGAGGGTCCATCAATCCAACCTCTAGCACTCCACTCGTCCTCGGCACATTCGTCCTCGCTCCACCCCTCCATCTGTCCCTTATATACAGTGCTCCTGCTTTCCGGGCACAGAGAAAGGAACAGATGAGAACAGGCTCCAGAACTGAACAACCATTGGACAGGAGTTTCCTGGTAAAATAACAATGTGCATCAAGGTCTGCTTGATTGTTTGTGCTGCACTTATTTATTTTTTTTAGACACACTTTCTCAGCATCTCAGTTTCTCCTGTGTGTGTGTGTGTGTGTGTGTTTTTAACAAGTCTTAATATTTCCTTATAGCTCCTGTCTCAGAGGAATAGCTGAACAGGCTTTTTGGTTAGTGTCATTCTTTCTCTCCTTGGAATGCAGATGCTCTCTGCCAGGGTGTCACGCCTTGACACTTTGAAGACCAGAATTAATATACAGCACAGCTTCTGGAGAGAGAGAGAGAGAGAGAGAGAGAGAGAGAAGCTTAAAATGCTAATGCTAATATTGTACTGGGCAGTAGGTTTGGTGTCCACACTTCATAGCGTATAGAAGAATGAGAGCGGAACAAAGCCCACTCATTCTTTTTGTTATGATAATGTCGCTAGTGCACCTAGTATGCACTTGGGAGAGTAGAGAGCTGCGAGAGGTTGTTTAGCATGCTGAGGTGTGTGACACACATGCACACACTTCTGGTGCACTGCTCCCTAACCCTTGCGTCTTTCTGTTTCTACAATGACATACGGCAGCTATACAGCGTCAAACCAAACTAGTAACAATCATAGCAAAACAATAATATGATATATCTATACAGCCGCTATCATTCCACAAGTAATATTATCCACCATTTCCTCAGAAATTACCAATACAAGCGGCGTGACGATTACCATTTATTATGAGATAATAATAAGGATTATTGCCTTTGTATATTGATCTGTACAAACACTATAATTCAGGCAGTACGGCACAGACAGATGCAGCCAATAGCCTCCGTTTGGTTTACTGCTCCTCTTCGCAACATCAATGCTGCAATATTGGACGACTTTGCGTAAAAAAGATGGTTGCTGTTAACCTGTTAAGTAGTTCCAGATTTACTGAGTCTATTTCTACATTTTCCTTTTTCGAATCAATAGGTGAGCGGGGCTTCTTCCACTGCAAAAATCTGTTCATTTTCCACACACACATCAATACCACAACCCCATAGTTCATTCCTTTTCATCCTCACGCTCAGTTTTAGGCAATTTTTAATAGGACTAGTCTTCGGTTCAGAGACATTTCCCACAAGGCACATACGCTTTAAAGTTATTTTAAGCTGTGGGCTTAGACTATGGAGGTGCGATTTGTGGGAAGAACTGACCCATAGACTAAAGCGCAGCCTGATCCGGGTAACCCACACACCCCACGGGTCATGCCATGCCCGTTACACAGGCACAAAACTTGGCATCACATCTCCATGTGTGATCCAAGGTGCACACAGGAAAACTTGCCTGGGGAAACAGGGTACTTTTTTTGGATGTACGTGAAAACCGTGCACTATTGTTTTGTTCGTTATGTTTATACTGAATGGCAAGAAAATATTTTCCTGTTGGCGTGCGCTTATGAGGATGCATGGTGGTCGAGAATGCGTTTGTGGATGGGCAATAAAGCAGCGCTCAGGCTGAGCCCATTATTATTCCGCTAATGAAGTTGAGATAGTCGTTTAATTTGCTGTGTGTCGGTGTGTGTGCGGAGCCTGCTGTGTTCTGGTTCAGCACGGTGCAGAGAGGAAATCCGCTCTCACGCTGCCTCCAGTCTCAGCACAGAGTCTCAGCGTCTGACCCTAAGGCTCCCAGGCAAACAGATGTCCCCTCAGGCCCCCATAAGGCCTCTTTAATTATCCCTCTCTCGCCTCCCTAATAAAACATTAAGCCCGCTAATCGAATCGGATGCAGATGACCCGTACTTCCAGTGCAGTCCTTTCTCCACATGAAGACATATTGAAGCTCCACAACACGCACACACAACTTGCACATTGTCCAAATAGCCATACCCCATCAGCCATCAGATGAATTAGAGGCAAGAATCAACAAACAGCTCGTTTTCAGACATGAGCAGAAACTAGATTAAAACCATCAGTCATTTTAAATATAAACCATCTGGCTCTGCTTGATAGACGTTTCATACTTTTTATGGCTTCTGCCTCGATGACTCATTATACAAACACAACAAACCCAAGTCTCAGCTTTTTTCACAGTTCTCACATTAAAATTCTCTTACAAGCAGCTCCCCTCTTTTTTTTCCCTTTTTCCAAATGAGTTTCAGATTCTTAGATATTCCACATGCATTTGCGATACCGTGACCACGAGTGGCAGTGTGACAGGTGCGTTTTTTTTGTTCGGTGCTGTTGTGCCACGGTAGTTGCGCGAGTAAAGCAAGCACGGTGGAACCTGCTAGACTGACCTGCTAAATGTATTCTGCTCTCAATAACCGGTCCGAGTTGAAATTCATGTAAAACGCCCGCAACTCCCGATGCTTTTAAAAGCCACATCTGATAGTAGATAATGACAGAGATTTCAGAGCCATTATAGAAGGCTATCAAATATTCCATTCTTTTTTTTTCACATTCAGATTTGTAAAACATCCACAGAGAGGCTGCCACTGCTCAGTATCTGCACAACACAGAGAAAGATAAGACTGCCTGGTACCAACTGAGGCTGCGACAAAGAAATAAGAAAGTGCTTATCAAAATGAAATGCACAAAATGTATGACGTACCATGACTGAGACTTCTGAGTTTGCACCAAGCTAAAGGTCGGCATATTAAATAAACAAATGTGAAACAACGTGGCGTTTCCAGCATGTGGAATAAAGACTAGATGGGAAGAAAGTGTCAAAAACAGAAAATAGGTGCTTTTATTACTTTTATTATGTCTAACATATAGGTAATGTAAGAGAACTCTACTGTTGACCAGATCTATGGCAGCACAGCAACGATACTTATAAAGTAGTTGCGTGGTAGTGTGTGTGTGTGTGTGTGTGTGTGTGTGGCGCTGACACAAATGTGTCAGGACTATGGTGTACCTGTTTTGGTTGTTGTTGTGGTTGTTGTTGCTAGGTTAAAAACAATTAGCTAATCAAAAATGTCTGCTAACAGCAGTCATCAAAACCGTATTTAAAAAAATGATTTACTTAAATTTTTTTTCTTCTGAGTTAAAAAATGTTAGCTAACAGCAGTGCTTGGGTCCGAAATAAATTAAAATAATTAATTTATATGTAAAATTAGATTATATATAAAATTATAAAGTAGTTTTTTTTTCCTTCTGGGTTTGAAAATCATAAGCTATAAAAATAATGAAAAACTTCCAGCTAACAGCAGTCCTGTGGTCAGAAAATAAATAAATACTAGGGTTATTTTAATAAAAAGCAAAATATAATGTGAAAAAAAAATTGTTCTGACCATTGAACAACACGGAGAACAAGAGAAGAAGAAAATGAGAGGTTCAGGAGACACACATCAAAAACTTGTACGTAATGCGCAGGCATTCACCCATTGGACCAACAGCTTTCAATTTATTAGCATGACAAAAGACACAATCATTTTGGATATGCCTGAATGCTATTTTCATTAACTTTGCAATGATTTATTAACAAAAGTGTCGGGAATGTAATAAAAGCAGCAGGACTTGGCAAAATACTAAAGCAGGAAAATAGAAAGAATTAAACAGCATAAAACAAAAAAGAATGCAATCAAAATCAAGGAAAAAAGAAAATAAGGGGAAAAAAAAGGAGAGAAGTGGTACGGGGTTCATCTTGCATCATCAGGTGAACAAGATTTCCCAACTCCATCTCTGACATCGTAGTAACTAAACTGTGCAATTAACACAGAAACATCTCATTTCAGTGTAATTACCCTGCAGTGAAAGTGAGACAGAGGAGGCAATACCATCATCAGCCAGGCCTGTATTAGCCATGACATTCATGCACACACCCTGACATGTACACACACATACACACACAAGTGTATTGCATGGTATAAACTCATGCCTTGAGTGAGGAAACAGGAGCCCGTACTGGCCTTGTTGACAGTTACTTCCACTTATCATGTGGCTTGTCTGCTGTTTCTGTTGGTGGGGCAGTTTTTTTTTTCTGCGCACAGTTCACATTTTTCTTTCTCAAAGTTGCAAAAGCACAATAGCGCCATTCTTCTACATGATGGCAAGACCACACTGAAAATCATCAACTCTGCATTATTCTCCTCTTCAGTCCTGGAGATTGCCTGTGCTCACAGAGATTTTCATCATTTACTTCAACTTCAACTTCATGACTAAATATTTCTAAAGCTCCTTTTATTCCTCACAAAAGCAGGCATTACTGAGTGAACTCTATGCAAAGACCTTATTTCGGAGAGGCAAAAAAAAAACCAGAGGAAAAGATAACAATACAGTAGGAAAGAAAATATGAGCCTAGTCCAGAGTTGCGTAAGAATAGTTAAACTCATAAAGTGAACGAGCCCCTACAGATCCTGCACTTCACTGAGATTTTATCAATTAATATCTCGGCTGACATCATAAACACTAGACAGCAGAGAAAGTAAACGTTCAAAAGACAGCACCTGTTGTGTGATCAGGCTGCTTTAGCAAATTATTAAAGCCCACTTGAATACTGACTGCAGAGATTTGGGTAATAGTAATGGAGGACCTGGCAACCACATACAACCCTCTGCAATTCTTTACAACAGTTGGTAGTGCACAGACACTGGCAGGATGGAGCGCGTCATACTGTGTGTACAGTAACATTCTGTCGTGTTTTTGGACATTGTCCACCCTCAGGGCTCACATTCAAATAAAAAAAGTACCTTCCCCCATTCCCTTAACAGAACACTTAGTATTTTTCAGCATAATCTCGATGTGCTGCATCTGTAGTGTAATTATCATTATCATGGTCAAGAATATCAACATGTTTTCCTGAACTGAGAACAAAACAACAAATTCACTTATAATAGAAGGCTATAAACACTTCAACAAACATAAGACAGACATGAGAGAAAGTCTTATCAAAATCTTGCAAACTCTGGAGCAATAAAATAAAATGTGCATCTGTTTATGTATGCATTTCATAAGGGTTTGTGCTTACCATGAGTGATTAGGAACAACCTGCACAATTTTATGTATATGTGTCTATACTGGTAACACATCACTGCAAATTCTTCCTTCTGAAAAAGTAATCCGTTCTAGAAAATGAAAAATAATACAGATGTAGAGCTTGATTTGAAAATACCTCTCGAAAGCATTCTTCACAACTATATACATGTGTGAGGGTGTGGAAAAACAAACCGGGTGTCACTGTGTCTGAATTCTGCAAAAAAATACAAAACGGAATCAGGGCTTGGCCAGTGTTGTTTTTTTAATGTCTATAATTAAGCAGTATCGCATGAGCAGGAGTGCCGTTGTAGTAAATATTAGCATGGCTGTGATTCAGCCATAGGCATGAGGCCTCAGGTAATCACAGCTGTGCTGATATTCACTACAACAGCACGACTGCAAGTGTGGTATGGCTTTTATATACAACAGATCCATAAACAAGAAATTAATATTGAGTAACTGACATTTAGACAGAATATGGCCAAATATTTTGTTTATTTTTCTCCATCAACAAAATTATTTCCCAAAGTAGCCACAGCTGGATAGAGCGTTGTGTGACAGATAGCCTATAGTGAGTTTAGTAACAGTTTCAGGGTAAAGAGCTATTGCTAGAATTGGAATTTTTATGTCGTGAACACAGAAAAGTGCAGTGATATAAACAGTACCAGTGTTATTATACTAAATATCAGCACTCTTGGAATGCCGCTTGTCCAGTCCAAATTTGTAGACCAGAACTAACTGTTAAAGAAAGTAAAATATATTTTTCCACCTCAACCATAAATATATTTCATCAAGACAGCATGGAAATGTTTTTATTTACTTTATAGTCTTGCCTAGCCTTTCTGCAAAGATCACATTGGGTAAATAAGTACACAAGCGCGGTTGTAAAAACAGGCAGGCTGCTTAAATATGTCTAAAGCCTCGACACCTGGATTTCCTCCAACAATGAACGTCACATTTTCGTTGTTGGAGAGTCACACGCCATATCAAAACGAGTATAAGCCTAATCAATTCCATTTGTAATAGCGGTGTAAACCTCAGACTTCTACACAATACAATACCATTTTGGTTCATAAGGCAATGATAACACTGAATCTGCTACAATACAATACAGTGTGACTCAATTTAGAAGCCTTCCAGCTATACGTCAACAATTTTGTTCAGAATCTGAGGAAAGCCTATTGTTTATTTCCAAATGATGATGATGTGGAGAAGAACTATTTTAAAAGCACCAGTTAAATTATTTACACATCAGTTTAAAAATATGAATGATTTTTTACACATCAGTCGCCTGTCCTTTTCAAATTCAAATTCCAATTTTATTGGTCACTTACATAATCATACACAGTACGAAATGCTTTTTCCGACTGGCTGTGACATAAAAATAGAACTTACATAAACCAGAATTTACTTCTATACCTTTTGAATAATAGTTGATTTACAATCATTCATAATCAGTTATAATCTATTATAATCCATTTTTGATTGTTGCATCGATTCATTTCAATCAATCCAAATCATCCAAGCATTACACATCAGATACCAGCTGGAAAAACGTTCCAGATGTTCCTGTGCTGCAGTCAGAAGGGAATCTTTAAATGCAATTTTCACCCGTTTCACTTCCAGGGAAAATGTGTTAACTTTACTTGTGGTTGAGATACATGCAAAAGACAAACTTGTTTTAGTTCAGCAAAGCCTTGAACATGTCAAAATTCCACCATGTGAAGGGTTTTTCCAGGCCACCACACAGTTTGTAAAAATCTTTATTGATTACCCAAACAACTCCCGTTCATTATAGGTGAGTCTTATTCTTTCTTATTTCATACTTATTCTTCTCAGTACAGCAAAATGTGTTGAAACTCTTGCCTGGTACAATCACACATGCAACAGATATAGGGATTAGTCTGAAAAACTGCAAGATTATTTCTTTAAGTGATATCAATCATGAATTCAATCATTTGTGACTCTATGATGCTACGGAAGACAACCAAAATCCAAACATGTGTTCACCTGCGAGGTCCATATGTCAGGAAATTAAATTCGTCCTGCAGTAGTCAATTTCTATACTGCACAGCCTTCAATTTTACGTAAACTAATCACTGAGGGAATGACAGAGAGACCACTATGATTAGCTGAACATTAGTCTAATTTATGTCTGAGAGATAAATATTCACCTGCCTTCCCCAAGGACAAATGTCAGGGTGGTGTAGCATTGGCTTGGAAGAGAAAGAAAGGAGGAAAAAACATGCACTCTTTATATATAGTCAACTTTTAGAGAAGCTTATTCTGGCAAAGGTGCCTGATGAATGAGGTTCCTTTCTCCAGCTCTTTCAGGGAAAGAAAATAAGCTCAACATTGCAATTTACTAAGCTGTATAAATCAGTTCGTGACCACAAATAATTCTGCAAGGAGAGAATTTATATGTTTAATTACAGCGTGCAGGTGCCAGGCTTGTCTTCCTCATTATTCTAAGATATATGAAACACGCTTAATAACATGTACAACAGCAGGACAAAAGGAAGACAAAGCAATTAGCTGGGCATTATTTAATAAGCTACTTCTACGAGATGCTCCACTTTGGCCTGGTACTTCATAACCTACATCTCATTTCACAATGAGAGTGTACCAGATTACCTTAGAATGGTTGGCTGTGTTAATTGGTATTTACATTCATCATTATAATAGTAATTACAAGAGGTAGAGGTGGATTCTTTCCTTGTGTTATTCTTCCTTGAGTACAGTAGGCTACAGGAGGGGAGTGGGTATTGTGGCCAAACAGTGGCAACCCTCACATAGAGGGTGAATTTTCACAGCCACAGCAAAAAAAAGAGAAAAAATGCAGACTGAAGACACTGCCCTTGCACGCAGGAGCCTGGAAGCAAATCAACATGCCAGTGCAGGTGGCAGGAGGTTCAAATACCGAGCAGATAATGGTCACGAGAGAGCGAGAGCGAGTTAAAGAGCAGTGATGTGAAAGCCACATGTGTGCTGGGCTTCTCTTTTTTTTCACCACAGGCCACATGCCCTCACTGCACTCCTAGCCTGGAGATATTTAACCTGCCAGCACAGCCAGGTCCAGATCCTCTGTGTTTTCTAACTTTTCCTCTCTCTCTCGCTCTCTCTCTCTCTCTCTCTCTCTGTCTTCTGGAGTTGTTCAGTGATCCTTTCACATGAGGCAGGACCTCACCTCGCTGCCAGCTTCCCTACAGCTGCTTGTACTTACACACATTCTGTATTAAGCTTGGCCTGTGCTGGTCTGGCACTGTTTGGTAAGCGGGCACTAGTGAACCATGGGAATATCTTGGCTAGGCTAATCACATGGCCATGCCCAGAATGACATGGGCTGCCTGGCCTGAGCCAGTCTCACCGGACCCTTCTGGGCATCGCGCCGGACACAAGCCATTTACTAAAATACCATATTTCACTCCAATATTACCAGAGCAAGCACGGCTTTGCTATCCTGCTGGTGAAAACCAAAGGTCTATTCAGACAAAATACATACCGAAGTTGTGATATGGTGTCTATACTTGTTTATACAGGTGCACTGTTTCAGTATAGCCGAAAGCTTAAAGGAAATTTCCACCATAAAGCACACTAAAATGTTTATATTAAAATATTTGTAATGTGCTTAGCAATTCTGATGATCATTTTTTTGTTGATGCTGTATTTTTGTTATTCTCGTGAGAAGTTAGCGGTTGTGTGAAGTGCTGATGTCACAGGGGAACTTTGCTAGCGCAGTCACGTTGACATATAATAGGAGAAATAATTTCAGCAATCTCAAACATATGCAATAACGGTCAGGTTTGATCCTAAAAAAACAAAAGAGCAGGAGCAAACATTGGACTCAAAGTTCCAGTAGGCATTGAACATATACGACGCGGTTACGCTGAGTTATGACAGAGACTCAGTTCGGCTAGTTAGTGATCTACGAGATGACTAGCACGACAGCATTGACAGAGGTATTAGCATGAAAGTTGAAGCTTTAAAACTGGATCTGTTTGAGCCGAGTGTACAGATGAGGAGGTAAGAGAGCTGGGCAGACCAAAAGACTAAAGCGCTGCTGTATCAGTCCTCACATTACATTACACATTACACTTTTCATTACAAAATAAAGCTTTGATGCCATTGAAGATAATGTTAATTATAAAGATACAAGTTGTTCAGGGTTGATTTTGTGTTTAAGGGTTGTTCTAAGCACATATAAAGCTTAATAATAAATATAAACTCTGATGAGAGAAAGAGAAGGCAGTTGCAATACAATTTAAACGTGCAGCATTTAACAAGAGTGGACTCTAACTGAAAGTCAAGCAAATATATTAACCCTCTAAAGAAATACTGTAGCATGTTTAATGATCATCTCTGTATAGTAGATGTGATTAATATGCAAAAATAATTTCAAGCCATCTCCCTGTACTGAGAACAGAACTAAGAGGCAGTTTACTCCAAACATATGTGTAATGAGAGTATAGGAGATGCTGTATGCCATGAATATATATATATATATATATATATATATATATATATATATATATATATATATATATTTATGCAACTACATCAAGCAAATTCAAAATTGAAATGGTTGCACTCTTACAATAAAGAGCTTAGGATAAGATACAATCTGAACTTATGTAATTTTATCCAACAATTACTATACTGGAGTAATATATTCATTGATTTATTCATCTTCAGTAACCGGTCAGAGTTAGGGTGGATCCCGAGACTATCCTGGAAACACTGTGAGGTGGGAATATACCCTAGATTTGATGCTAGTCCATTGCAGAGCACCATGCATACACGTTCACACATAGGGGAAATTTAGTACAGCCAGGTCACCTATCTGTGGTGGGAAGAAACTGGAGAACCAAAAGACAAGTACTCTGAGCTCAAGCTTGAACCATAGACCCTTGAGCCGTGAGACAGCAATGCTACCTGCTGTGCCACCATGCCATTCTTGGAGCAATGCAACAAAAAAATCATTCAAGTTACTTACTGTAACTGTTGAGGTTTTGTGCTAGAAACTGATGCACTTCTCACAGAAAAAAAAAATCTCTGAAATGATACATTATACACATTTAGAGCTGAATTTATGAATAGCTTTGACTGAAGAATTCATGAAAGTGCTTCACATAAAGGTTTATTCACTACCAGAACAACTGCCCTTAGACTTCCATTATACGTGAGTTTCAGGTAAACAGGTTTTCTTTTCTTTCATCAGTACAGAGAAATATGTTGAAATTTGTATTAATCCATATAATTCGAGTTGAACACAGATGCAGTGGATAAAGATTAATTTGAAAACCCTGAAGTGTTCCTTTAAGTCCTTAATAGTGTACAAGAACCTGTTATTGCACTATAAACCTATAAATGGCTAGACAAAAGTTCATGGACAAGAAGAGAAAAACACAGAATACACTCAGCCTGACTGAACAAGTGTGAGCCCTGTGTTTTCACCATGATAACGCTGTCCTCCCTTCACCCAACCAGCTTTACCTTGAATGCCACTTTTCCATCAGAGTAATTAGCTTTTATGTGGTGAAAAGTGCTTTTGCAGGGGCCAAATCAAATTTGCTCTATTCGGGAGAGGAAGAGAAGGAGCTATAATAGAAGCTAACAGGCGCTGGTGTGTCATCCTGTGAGCAGGACGGATGGTCGAGGAACGGCCTTGGCGTAGCTCCTACCTGTCTGAGCCCTGCTGGCACCCCTCCAACCGCTTAACCGTCCATCAGCCTGTTGTTCCAGTGACTGGCTGGCCTCAGACGCTGCTCCTGGGGACACACACACAGACACACATCCACATGAGAGTTAGAAAAAGAAAACACAAGAGCTGGGTAAGTACAGCTACTGAACTCCTACCGCATCAAGCGCCACTCTTTCTGGCAAGAGATGCAAAGCTTGAAGGGCATGCAAACCACACATCCATACCAGTAATTCCAGCCTGAGAGAACACGGCTCAGCAAGCGGGAGCAAATTATACTTTTAAGCATCTTTCTTTGTTCCTTGTTTTGTCACATCCTGGAAGGAACTTGATTCGTCTCCTCCGCAACATGGCAGGAGAGGTTGCTGTCGCACCTGTTTTCTGGCAGGGAGAAGGCTTGGGCTTAGGGTTATTTTATAATGAGTAGAGGCAACGCTCACAGGGACTGTCAGATGTACCGCAGCCCACCAGCGAGATCAGCCGGGAAGAGAGAGAGAGAGAGCGAGAGAGAGAGGGAGAGGGAGAGAGAGAGAGAGGAAAGCAGGTAGGAGAGTGATAAGAGACAGAGGGGAAGAGAGGAAAGCAGCAGATGAGGAGAGACAGGAGGGAGGATGACAGTGCCAGGAGCCAGCTGCTGCACGATCTGCACTCTTTTACAGCATTGCATGATGGGAGATGAGCTGACATGGGCTATGAGGTCACTCTGAGATGGCTGGATTGGATTGATTTAATAGTAGTGTCTCTCCGATACCTTGCTGCATACCGAAAAAGCAGGCATAACAACCTGAGTGGGATATATTTGCACATTGCTAAATACAGACACGTTAAAAAAAAAAAGAAAGATAAACAGAGTAGAGGTAGCACCATTTGGATGGTGGGCTGTGCAATCACCTTGTAAAGTGTATTTTATGGCCCATTGTTTATGGGCAATTATGAAGGCAGGTGTACAAATGAGACGCGCACACACTCGGTTTGAAGCATGCGGCGGTTTGGGGTGTTGAGAACAAAGATGCTTAATATCCATCTGTGTGTATTAATAAGTCTGTAAAGAAATAGTGTGTGTATGTGCGTGAGACGATAGGTGAGAGTTATTCAGTCCCACATTCTGCATCCTACGCCTGTGCCTCATCATCCTGCAGTCATCTTCATCTTCCTCATGCCTAATGTACAGGCCCTGACGCACTCCCGACCCACTTACACACATCTGGGTCATCTCTCATGTATTTCCCACACATACAGTACACACCTCCTATATATTCTCACCATGCCTTTTTATATCTTATAGTAAGAGGTACACGCATGCATGCAAGCACTTCTATAACCTGAACATTTTCTTTGCACTTTCCTTCTCTTTTTTTTTTTTTCAAAGTGCCTCTGGGCTCCATTTGCCCAAGAGGACTTTAAATGCGATCAAAGAAGAGATTAGAAGAGCACCACAGAAGGTATTTAAAAACAAAGGCCATTGTTGTTGTGCCGCGGTGTCCTAGCGTGAGAGTCCGTGCTGTTAGAGTGCTTGAATTCAGCTCAGCCCTTAAACACACTCAGAGGCTTAGCAGGGCATGGGGGAAATGATTAAAAACCTTCAGCATTTTTAGCTGCTTCCAAAAATAAGTTAGCTTTGATGTGTGTTTGTGTTGAAGGCAAGACCAGTGTTGTTGGTTTTTTTTTTCCTGCCCCAAGTGGTACAAAAGAACACAGGTAAATGACACAGTTGTCCTATGCTCTTCTGCCCAGGGCCTTGTGTATTCTTTTTTCTGTAAAATGACCCCTTACAAAGGAAGAAATACAGAAAGAGAGGGAAAATGAGAGAGAGAGAAAGTGAGTAGGAGACTAAAGCAGGGAAGGAGAGACTGTGAGTGTGTGGGTATGTGTGTAGCCCAGTTAGAGCCCATTTCTGCGAGGGCCCCTGGCTAGAGTGTTCAAACAGCCATGATATTAAAATAAAAAGTGTGCAGGAGCGGTGGGGTTTGGAGCGATCCATAGTGAGGTATTGATCAAGGTTAGGGCTCATCCTGATTGTGCCGCTGGCTGGAGGGCATCTCACACACACACACACACACACACACACACACACACACACATACACACACTTACAAATAGGTGTGTACTCTAAAAACGGGATTCCACATCTGAGCTAACAAGGAAATCTCAGGGGCTCTGTGAAGCTCTGAGGAGGGCAAAATTTTTGAGCGTTTTTTTTTTTTCCTTCCCTTTTTCAGAACCTAACTTCTCTCAGGATAGCAACACTGAACAGCTCAGCATGTGCACAAAACAGCAAAAAAAAAAGAAAAAAAAAGGAAAAAACACTTCAGGCCTATAAGAGAACTCTTATTTTTGCTCAATTTGCTTGCTCAATTATGCTGGTGAACAGACACGCTGACTGTGACAGACATGAATCTCCACCTCGTACTACAGGAAGCTCCGGTGTGAGAAGTGAAGTTTTAAAGGAAACATGGAGGATTTATAAGCTCTTTCATAGCCAATATGGGACTACTCGAGTTTTCATGTGCAGCGTTTTAAAACATGTCTGCAGGTTTACTCAGTGTGCGCTAAAGCAGGACTGAACACATGCTGCTGTAGGAGGAAACCATAACTGCACCTCCAGCAAGTGCTCCCTAATGAAAGGAAGGAGAGAAGTACTTCTTTTGTTTTTTGTTTTTTTTAGCCAACCTGAAAAAATGGCTATAAAAAGAGGTTTATGTTTCAGTACTCTTTCTAAATAAGTGTATAAGCATAAATACAGTATATGCACCCCCCTGAAACCTCCCTGTTTATGGTGTAAAGTGAAACAAGGACAAGTACTCATGTATGGTTATTAATGACAGATGAAGATGGCTGCCAGGAAGCGAGCTCTGGTGAGCTCTGGTACAAGGCTTGCTACTTAGATAGTTGCTAGCTTTCTTCAAATAATTGAAACACTTAGCCCAGCACTTAAAAAAGGAAAGAAACACACTGACTTGTATTTATTTGCATTTATACCTGTACTAAATCCCGCTCTGTAATAAAGTTTTAGCAAAATGATATTCATAAATGATATTTTCCATGGAGACAACAGAGCAACTGTGAAAATGTGCCCTTATTGTTTTCAATTATCCTTATGTCTGTTTAGATTTAGACTAGAAGTACTGTAACATCAAAGACTGCATTGTGTGTGTTTATTCTGCATTCAGAATCACCTATTTATGTCCTGTAAATATATATCTAGTATTGTTACTGAGTAATTCTCTATGCCACTGTCACTGCTTTGTAGCAAAATGTTATTGCATGAAAATGTCCATTTATTTTATTATATTTTATTCTATTCTTTTTATTGCATCCTGTTATATCCTATTTAATTCTGTCCTATTCTATTTGATTCTATTCTTTTCTATTCTATTCTGTGATATTATATCCCATTTTATCATACTGGTTTCCAGCCTGTTCTGTTATATACCTTTTATTACATCCTACATCCTACATTCTATTCTGTCATATTCTATTCTATTCTATTACTTTTTATTACATCCTATTCTATTCTATTCTATGATATTAAATCCCATTTTATCTATTTTATCCTATTATTTTACAGTCTATAGTATTCTATTCTATCCTACTGTATCCTCTTTTTTCTGTGCTATTAGGTTCTGTTCTGTTCTATTCTATTCTACGATATTATATATCATTGTATTCTCTTTTTATGAGTCTATTCTATTCTATTCTATTCTATTCTATTCTATGACATATCCCAGTGTATCTTCTTTTTTTCTATTCTGTTCTATTCTATTCTATTCTGTCCTGGTCTGTTTTATTCTGTTCTCTTCAGTTTTGTTCTATTTTATCCTATTTTTCCAGCCTATTCTATTCTATCCAATTTTTTCCAATCCATTCTATTCTACTCAGTTCTATTTTACTCTATTCTATTCTATTATATCCAATTGTATCTTCTTTTTCCATTCTATTCTGTTCTATTCTGTGATATCACATTGTATCATCTTTTTTATTCTATTCTATTCTATACTATTCTAATCTGTTCTATTCTATTTTGTTCTATATTATATCCCATTGTATCCTCTTTTTCTATTCTATTCTATTCTATTCTATTCTATTCTATTCTATTGCTGCAAACAAGAAGCATGCCCACCATAAACAACACATAAGCAAACACCCAGTGGCAGCACTAGCTCTGGACAGCACCACCTTTAGAGAATGATCAAATGTGGCAAAAGCCATCTGAAGCTTGTCCTCTCTATTCAGAGCCTCAGCCACAGTGCAACGCTCAACACTGGCAAATGTCAACGGCAAGGAGAAGTGATTCTATATTGTTTCTCTCTCTTCAGCTTCTCGTCAGCTTGTCAGGGAGCAGTCTGGTCACTCTAAATGGAGAAATTCCCTGCTTACTCATGCATACCACTGGCAAATTGTCCCTCTCAGATCCTGGCCCTGGCGTGTGATTTGCGCTAGACAGCGTGACACAGAGAGTCTCTGCCTCATTGGAAAAGGGCAGCGCAGAAATAGACAAACTAGTTCGAGAGGTGCATTTGAAGAAAATTGTATCTTTCAGAGCTAGGCAGCGTGCCGGAGCAGGGAGGAAGACACCGGGAGAGGAGTGAGATGCCTTTTAGTGCTGACCTTGGCAAGGGAGTGGGTGGCCAGCAGCATTTGGAAAGGTCTCACTGAGACTGTTGTGCATGTTATTGTCATCATACTACGAATTAGGAGGTAAGAGAGAGAGAAAAAGAAGCCGGGAAGAAAAAGACAGTGCAAAATATCAAAAAACCTTCACAGAGGTGGCAAATAAGTGCTACCTGATGAGACGCTTCACCAAACTCCAGATAATAAGTCCTCACAAACTGGACACCATATTCAAATAAAGTGTTGGTGAATGGATACTAAGCCAAAGAGTGAATCACTTACATCATATCAGTCCATATGGAGTGTGTAGAGGAGAAACTGCATGATAAAGCAGTAATGGGACACCCACCAACAGCCTCTCATTTACACTAGGTGAGTGACTGTGTGCAGAACAATCATCTTTAATATTAATAATGGCTTCATGCGCCCCCTATGGACTGTGTGATTTCTGTCCCTGTGTGTTCAGCCATGCTGCGATGCTGCATAACAGGCATAGATTATTAATGCTTTTACCAACTTTGCCTTCAAGATCATCTGTAATAACAGAGAACACCCGTTAGCGGTGAATTAGATCAATTAGACAGCAGAGGTTATGGAGCAATTCATAAATGGAGCTATGAGGGAAGGAGAGACGAGCAAAAAAAAAAAACACTCAGCCATGTTATAGTCCATGAATAACAATGAGAAGGTATCAGCCGGTATAACAGCATGGGATCACGTAGAGACCTTAGAGACCTGTTGAGAGCTTCAGCTACAATGGTGCTAAGATAAACTTCTGGCTTGTTACTGCTGAGAGGAAAGCAAAAGGACCCACAGGTACATACAATGGTGTGTCCACACACACACACACACACACACACACACACACACACACATAAATCTTCAGCAAAAGCTGCATTTTAGCTTTCTTCTCTTCTCTCCTTCATGGTCCTTTTGTCTCAGCCTTCAGAAGCTATTCTTCCAAGAATAAGAGACTTAATCAATAATATATATATATATATATATATATATATATATATATATATATATATATATATATATAAATATACAGAAGTATGGTATTACACTAATTCACAACAATTTATCATAGGAAACTTAGTCTCTTCTTTTCAAAGTGCACGGCTTTCTAGCCATAAATACCAAACAGGGAGATCTGCTAAATCACAAACTACATTAAACATGTTTACTTTGAGAAGAACTCTGGTCTATAGTGGCCAAACTTTTATTTCTCCTCTGATCCTTAATCTCCCAGCCAGTGTCTGGTATACAAATTATCTATTACAGCTACTGACAACTCTACTACATTTTAGATCACCGATAAAGCTACCGAATAACTGAGAATGATCCTCCAAAGGGAAAATATTTTATTAACAGATGCTGTGAGGAAAGCTTTTTCCTGGCCTTGTGACCACACCAAAGAGACCAACTGAAAATGTTCCTCTCCATTAGTGCAGAGACACCACAACAGTATTACTAAAGACTTAACTAACAGCCACTCAAACCTTCCAGGACTTTTTATAGCCGTCTCCCAAATAAAATCCCTTAAGAAAAACTTCACTCTTTGTGATCAGTGTACCAAAACCATTCACAAAAACTGTTTTAAGATACAATCTCGGGGAAAAAAAAGGTACTAAACTGTACTTTTGCTTGTCACGGGGGTGTAGCATTATTCTAAAAAAATCATTACAGTCCATTTATGTTTTTAAATCATTTTTAAATGTACACTACAACCATGTTGCCAAGTGAAAGATACAAATTAAAGGTACACAAGATGTACACTTGAGGCTACCACTCCAGCTAGAAGGAAAGCACTTCTTAACAATGAATTCTGATTATCACTAAAGCTAAAGCATTAGACATTTGGGCTGCACAACATACTGATTGTTAAGCATTATCACTATATTGTGGCTTTTGCAATACTGATGTCTACTGAAATATGAAAAATTATTACAGTTTTTTGTGTTCTGTAAGTATTCTGACCATTTTATAGCTTCTAGATATGCTCTCTGTGAATGGTTTGAATGATGCTAACACTGACATAATCAAAAAGGTTTTTCTGTGTAATGTTCAGTGTTTACTGCATCGTTTATTGTATAATCTGTATTTATTGTATGTACTGACTGCGCTGTTGTCGCTGTGTTTATTTCTCCTCTTGTCTGTTGCTATTTTATGTTTTATGTAAGTGCAAGACTCTGATTCTTGGGGAACGATATTGAATTTCTAACATTACATGACATGAATGACAAAGAATTTGAATTTTAAAAAGGGATAGTTTTTAGCCATGACTCTTCACAGGTTAAAGGGTATGTTTTAATATATTGCAAAAGGAGCATCTACATAATTGCAACCTGGTTTTTCCATCCAAACTCCCAACCCTACAACAGACTCTAATAAGACTTATTATATAGGCTGCTTTCTATTTAGCTTATTAATGAATGTCCCATTGACACATCTCTTTTTTGCCATCTTATTGGTATGTGTGTTCTGGAAGCTTCATACTAAGTCAAATTCCTTGTGTGTGTGTGAGCACACTTGGCAATAAAAGCTCATTCTGATTCTGATTTATAGTAAACTATTTAGACAAATTTTTCAAATATGCAATATATCCTATGTCCACCACATTTATTAGCAAATATTCATGCTTATATTTGAGAAATTAAGCCATACACATAGTGTCTTTCAGTATCTGTTACTAAAAAAGTTTAAATATATTCATTTTGAGTTCAACTCTGAACCCTCAGACAAATTCCTACCTATAAGTTAAATAGTGCTAATGTCTCTTACTGTCCATAAGTGTGTCCAGTCACTGGAGTATCATGACTGGTGAATTATGTCTGAAGACAAGGCAAAGTATAGATGAACAGTAAGCGTGATGCCTCTGCCACTGTGCTGCCTGCTTAGTCCACTTAACACACACTGCAGGCTGACTAATTACCATGGGGCTCTGTGTAAGCCCCCCAACACACAACACCTAACACCCTCCGCCTGAGCTCGCCACACCCCCACATCCCCCGCGGCCACGGGACAGGCTGACAGTAATCTCACGGTGACAGTGCGTGGACGTGCCGTCATT
Organism: Pangasianodon hypophthalmus; assembly: GCF_027358585.1. Lineage (NCBI taxonomy): Eukaryota > Metazoa > Chordata > Actinopteri > Siluriformes > Pangasiidae > Pangasianodon > Pangasianodon hypophthalmus. The sequence goes on from NC_069712.1 coordinate 14,353,836, forward strand.
AAGCTGCCCGTGTTATTGAGATGATAGCCCCGAGAACATGGCCACCGTGCCAAAGACACTGAAGCTTCGAGCTCTTCCTCTCCCAAAGACAATGAGATAGAAAGAGAGAAGGAGAAGAAGACAGAGCGCACCCCTTCCTGCGAGCCACACCGTCCACACACAGCTCTGACTCTGTGCCTTGAAATGCAACATTGCCAAGGGATATTCTACCGTCTGCACGTTGGATTTAATTAAATATAAAACCGAGTTAAATATATCTCTTTCTGGATTTCTTTTCTTTTTTTTTTCTTTTATCTGGCACCAAGACGTGGAACGAGCTTGGACAAGCCAGAACGATTTAAGTGTGCGGGAGAGCTCTCTGTGTCCCCTCTACATAAATTAAAAAAATTCACATCCTCCCTGTGCAAAACAGAAAAATATGTATGATCAGAATCAGGAAAGAGAGAGAAAGAGAGAGAGAGAGAGAGGCAGAAAAAAGAAAAGAGAAAAACTTTCCTCCCCACCTCCTCCCTATCTCAGAGTGGCCTGACAGGGGAACAGATGGCAATTTAAGCGGAGAATTTATGAGCGCCACAATCTTAATGTTGCATAAAGAAAAGAAAAAGACTCGCATCAAACCCACTGACAAATGTACTTGCTAATATTAATGCGTTCCTCATTCATCCAATATGCTTCCTAATTGCTTTTCTGTACACAGTAATATGGCACCTGCTGCTCAGCCCATGCTCCGGCGTTCGGGAACGAGGCATGGCGGCCGGCGCCACCGGCCCTCTCGCCGTGATGAATGCAGGGCCGTGCATCACGCACTGCGCCTGTCAGGCAGCGTAATTAAAATTTTAGACTTACAGCCGTGAGAGAGAGAGAGAGAGAGAGAGAGAGAGAGAGAGGAAGGGGGGGGGGGGGGGCGTAAGGAGCGATAAACAATCAACACACAAATACGGCCACTGCTCAGAGCCATCTTTACAATTAGACCACTCACTCTGTATGTCTCAAGAGCAAAGACACAGAAAGAGAGCGAGAGAGAGAGAGAGAGAGAGAGAGGGATATAAAAAAGTATTCAACGAATTACTTAAAACGTCCTGCATTGAAAGTGTGCAATCCACAGAAATTAAGAAATGCTAAAAGTAAACTTGTGAGTGGTTCCTGAAGTGTCACTTAAAAAGTCATTTTTGTCATCACTGTGCCAGTTATAAAGCTGTTACAGTTCACCTCCACTCGCTTGCACCACTTTCTAACCTCCTGCAAAGAAATACCTTCATTTAACCCATGAAGCCACTCATAGTGATGGCCATAATTAAGATTAGGCATCAAAAGAAGAAATAAAAAAAAAAGCTGGATCTTATTTTTCCCTCTTCTCTTGTATGTCTTACTATGCACACCATTTTACAGTAGACACTGAGTCCTTTGACATTTCCTGAATTAGGCCTCATAGTTAATATGTGGAATTACACCTTGTGCAGAGTCATTTGGGATCATGTGAGCGACTCCCTATAGCTCCTGTCATTAACTCTATAACAGCTGGTGTTAAATGCACTAAATTGTAATATAATGAGCATGTGAATTGCAGGCAATTACAGAGTTAAATTGAATAAATCCTTAGAGCAATAAAGTGTCCTTTTCCTTTAACATCAGGCCTAATTGATGCACGTTCTTATATGCATTCTGCTCTCAGGGATAAGATACCACACAGCATCACCGTTAATTCAAAGAAACAGTTCTAACATGCTTTTCACAGTGTAGAGATTTATTAGATATTGATCTGTGAGTCTTACTGCTCTCCAAAAGCATATGCAAATATTTTAATAGTATACATATATATATATATATATATATATACACACACACACACACACACACACACACACACTACACACATACATACATACATTGTACATACATACTATTAAAATATTTGCATATGTGTTTGGATATATATATATATATATATATATATATATATATATATATATATATATATATATATATATATATATATATATATATTATATTATATCATATATATTACATTATATATATAATTTGCAAATGCATTAATTTAGCCAGTGTATAAAAAATGAGTTTATATTATATTATATAAGGTTATTAGGTTTAAAATACATGTTGCATATTTTTCAAGTTCCATATTCAAACACCTCACAGCAAATTCATCATTGTTAAATTCCGTATCATTACATATCATTATTTATTTAGCATGCTTCAGGTAAACATCGGATTCTATACCTACTTTATTTGCTTCATTGTAGCAGCACACACAGTGAGTAAGAGAGCGAGGCTTGTACGCTGGGGCTGGGCATGCTTGTTGTAAGGGAGGAATTGTGTTAGGCGTGTAATGGGGGGTGTTGTGCACCTGAAGGCACATGTCAACACGGGATCCCAGGAGCTGGCAGCAGCCAAGGGCCTCAGTTCTACACATCTGCTCTGCCTATTTCCAGTGGGCAAACTGCACATGCGCACACTGACACACACACACACACACACACACACACACACACACACACGTCCTGCACAGATATACCACTCCCCACACACACAATCTGTATGACAAATAGCACTTACTAATGGTTGTCTTGTTAACATATATGTCAGACAAATGTCTGAGGTTTAAATGCTGGCTGCACCGCACCCTGTGTGTAATGTGTTTCTGAGAGCAGGAAACGTTCAGTAGTTTGTTAAAGTGCCCTGTTAATGCGCATGTAGTCAGCGTTTGCTTGGTTGCAGTTCTTTCTTCACCACCTGAAAAGCCCGGCACACAGCAATTATGCATGCAAGGAGTCAGAAAACCTCATGTGCAGCGTATTCACACCAGCGTACAGACAGCATTTAACACAGCATGGGAGCTCACATGCGAGCCTCAACACCATCCATTACTGCACTCATCCGCGTGATCCACGTCGCAAGACAGCTGTGAGTTCCTCCCTGCTTTTTCCTTGTTTTGCTCATCAAATGTAGCTCTTCTCGTTCAATGTCACTGCGAATCCATCGCACACGCGCGTGGACCTGCCCAGGGCCTGCTGCAGCCACGTAATAATTGGGCTGTATTTTATGGTTTGTGTATTTTAAGATTGTGAGAAATGGCTCCACTGAATAAATCATTCATACATTTAGAGTGATTACCGGAGCGGGAAGTGGGAAGCTGGATCGCCCAAGATAGATTACCCATAATGCATTTCAAGAAGGCAACTAATTAGCAGAAGAAAGGTCAAGTAAAACCAGAAAGTGATTAGAGAGAGGAGAGAAAAAGGAGAGAGAGGGAGAATGAGAGAGTGCCAGGCAGAGAGAAAGAGCGCGCTCACATACATTTAGTCACTTTTGGAAGGATGCCAAATGTCTTTTTTTCCGCCACTGTAACTGAAAGCGCTTGCTTCAATATTTAATGAAATGCTTATGTTGCGGCACCTGGACACATCCGCAGCTACACTGAACTGTTGCCTCCCAAGTGGGTCATTACTGTAGCCATTTGCAAAGGGCGCGGGCCTCTCTCTGCCCGCAATGATGCCAGGCTTCAGGAATCTGCTGCAAAACAGCAGGGGACAGTGGGAGGGAGGCGGTGCTGCTGCTCACCTACAGGGAGGACAGAGTGCAGGGTGAAAAACAAGCTGCAGAAAAAAAAAACAAAAAAACCTACAGCACAACATCATAACCTAGGCATAAGCTACTCCCACAGAGGCCTGCGACAGCACCGCCTGCAGCCAGACCCCTGCTAGCGGGGACATCCGGAGACTACAATACTTTCTCCAGAAGGTCTGTTTTATGCAGATTTTTTTTGTTTGCATCTTAGACCTTCTTTTTTGTTTCCCCCCCACACACACACACCCTCCACTCCCCGTTAATGATTGAATGCATCAATACCATCAGCCATCAACGGGGAGCAGATGTCCTGTGTTAGCGCGCGTTTCTCCAGGGCTGCAAGCGGCGCTTTAAAAAGCATTAGTGTGTGGAGTCCTGGCTGGCTCGCTCAGTATGGCCTGCCACACGCTTCCACACACAGGTAATCCCAGGGCCTAATGGAATTTAATTACTCCAGCCACATTAATCATGCCTACAGTGGAGCACCCACTATTTTATCACCGCTCTAAGGGGTTATTAGTACAAATACACTGTCAAACTGCATTATGCGGGCAGCGTTTTAGGTGCCATCCCTCACACATTTATTAAAATCTATATCAATATCTATCAGCAGACACTTTCTTCAAACGTGCATTAAGGCTTGTGAGAAAGTTTCCTGCCAGCAGGTGACTGTGGCCTGTGAAAGTTTCAGTTCATTAATTTTTTTCCTGCCACTTCTGCCCATCGCCGGCACGATTGATGGGACGAGACTGGCAAGGACAGCCATGGCAGAGCTTAAAGACAACACTCTGAAATGCATTAGCACAGAGGAGTCCAGAGCATTAGTCAGTACATGCCATTATAAAGGTGAACAGTTTTTCCGGTTGCCATTTAACTCTACCAATGTAGCACAGGTAATGTTTCACAGATAGAAGTTATAAACCACAGCAGTGGCTTGGTATCTCTTCTGAAGCAGTCATTTACTATTTTTTTTAAAGAATTTTACTGAAATATGAAGTGCAAATTATAGGCAGAAAAATACCATGTGATGCGTCATTAATCCATTAAATGTTTCAGATTACAGCGCGGTATGAATTCAGCTGAGAGGGATCATATTCGCACTTCTGTATTGCCCTTCCATATGAACCGCTGTAAATTTACACACCAAACACATGTCCACTCCAAGAGAGCAAAAAGGATGAAATTTATAACTTTAACAACTTTATATTCATTCCCAAAGTCACTAACCTAAGCACCAGGTGCTGGTTTCTTCTGTTTTAATTATTATTTCAAGCCATGAAATGAAAATCAATAAGTGGATTCTCTGGTCCCTCGTTATCCTGGTGCACATATTTTATAGTAAAATAAAACGGCACAATAATAAAGTGTGGAATTTGAGCCCCACTGCTCTGGATACTCAAAGGTCAGGGAAATTAATTTTACAGGAAATAAGGGAAGGGAAAGAAGAAAGAAGTAAAGCCACAATAAAACTTGGGTAATAGGAAACATTTCAAGAAGCAGGTATTTCACTATTCACTCTGTCGCATGTAATCTTCATTTTCAGTGAATGCAGGGTTTACGTACACGGCAGTCAGGTTTTAGATTTTAGTTTGTATGAAATAGATATTAGAGCTTTGTTTACAACACAGAGTTTCACTACTCAGATGAACCAACAGGAGTTCTTGAAGTGAATTTTGTCCCAAGGCATTATCTTTGATTTTGACATGTAAGAAGTTGTGTGTAATTATGAAATTTTACTAAAGTGGATTTAACATAAGGCATTCTCAAAAGACACCAATAAGGATTCAAATCAATCTTTTTGGTTTCTAGGCAAGAAAGATATACTATACCAAAGCACAAAGGATTATTGAGCTTGATATAAAATGTGACTGCGTTCAAAATGGCATACACGTTTTAAAAAAAAAAAAAAACAAGCATCAATGCAAAGGCCTTCAGCTCTGCTTTGATCTGGATACAGCTATCAATGAAAACAAATACTGTAATCTGGATCTGAAGCCTAGTTAGCCATCTTGCAATCAGTAAACGCCGCACCAGGCTTCGCCGACGGCATGCGCAGAAATAAGATGGGTGCTTTTAACAGAAGTGGATGAAGAAAAAGACATGAAGAGTCAAGCTCAAGGCTATATAGCTGAGATTATTGGTGCATGTATGAGGGAGTGTGTTTGGTGGGTGGAGGGTGACAAACATAGTTGGGCTGTTGCACAAGCAGAGGATTCTGCATGTGAGAATGTGAGGAGCTGTGAGTGGTGGAACCCTCTGGATCTCTGCCACTCATCTGGCCACCTTCCTAACCAGGGCAGAAAATCAAACAAGTAGGAAAGAATTAAATAAAAGCGAGAAGAAAAATGATTTCTTATAAATAGCCCAGTTGGCCAGAAGGCATAGGAAATGAGAGCAGCGAGACGCGGGAGACGAGTCTGAGCTTGACACGGGTCTTAAAATCGAGAGGGGGCGGAATCAGGGACCTACTGCGCAAAATGGCTCCAACCAAAGTGAGGATTAGTGTTTCTGCTTCCATGGCCAAGATTCTCCAGAACAACTAATCACCAAGTTCTCTCCTGTTTTTTTTCTTCCCCCTCCCTTCTCTCTCGCTCTCTCTCTCTCTCTCTCTCTCTCTCTGTCTCTCTCTCTCTCTCCCTGCTTGTCTCCCCCTCTTTTAAAGTATCATTTCACCCCTCTCAGTCATTATGGCTAAAATTAAGCAGGGAGTGTTCTGCCAGCGTCGATTAGACCCATCTCTGGCTCGGAGCTCGTGTGTCGGGTGTTGTGTCAGTTACAGCGCCGAGCAGCAAATTCGCTCACCGCCATCGATGCAGGCAGGCTGGTAAAAAGTGGGCACATCTGTGCCATGCTGTCTCACTCTCCTCTTCCTACTTACGCTGGTGGGGAAAAAAATGTTTTGATGAGGTGGAGAACAAATAACCAGCAGCCATTAGAAGTAGAGAACGACTCACCACACAAAAGCGCACAGGCTGCTTTGTGTGAATGTGGTAACAGATGCCTAGCACTTGGCTGACTGCAATGCAAGTCGAGTTATAAATATCAAATGAAAATTTGCGTACAAGCGAACATAAGACAATTAGAAACACTGCAAGCGAAATCAACTCATGTTTACAACCATAAAAATGTTCTACAAATAAAACTGAGTCTGAATTCATTTGAAACAAAACAGCAGTTTTTTATATCAGTCATGGCGTGTACTAATCAATTAGTTTAGTGAAACACTGGAAACATGCAGTTCTTTGTTGTTGCTATTTAGAACAACAAGAAATGTCTGGATCAGCAAATCTCTGCAACAAATATTCACACTGTAACCCAGTTATTGGGGAAAAAAAGACAGTGAAGAAAGAAAAAAGGAGTTTGGAATGAAACAGATCTCTCAGATCAGAGGATAAACTCACACCTGCTTAATGCAACATTTAGCTAAACAAGAACAGCATCTCCTAAATTCCTGACTCAAACAGCAAAAAAAAAAAAGTAATTGGTAATAAATTTGGTAAAAAATTTTTGGTAATAAAATTTATGTTCTTTCATATATATATATATATATATATATATATTTTTTTTATATTTATATTTATATATGAAAGCACATCACCTTACATCAGCATCTCTCCAACAGTGAGAGCTGAGAGTCAAATGAATCAGACCACACTCACAAATGACTGGCAAATATGCAAGTAATTTACCGTTAAATTCTGTAACAGGAAAGCCTAATTGTACAGCATGTCCAGCCTAATTGAATTGTGCTACATTGTGCACTGCTGTTATGGAAGTAAAAGTGACAGGAATGATACGAGATTAAGAGCCGAGCAAGGGAGAGTCAAAAACAATATAACGATATAATAAGATTAAATTTAAAAATGTTAATTTTATATATATATATATATATATATATATATATATATATATATATATATATATATAAAATGTGATTAATGTGATTAAAATGCTGAATCTAAAAAATGACAAATCAGCAAATGTGTAATAACATCATATAGCTTTGTTGTATATACTTCAGGAAAATGGTTAATATCATCCAAAGAAAATGGATTTGACTAACTGATTTAGTCTAAATTATATAATTAATAATAATACTAATAATAGCAATAACAGACTATGTTTTACTGTGAAGTAGAAACAGCTCTAGTGTTCAGTTTTAGCTTCATGGTTGCGTGTCTGAGGAGGCCTCCCTCTATCGGCTATTCACTGAAGTGCACTAGATCCTCTAACGCTCAGTGATCCTGAAGCAGCTTCTGCCAAATCACACCACCATTTCGGTAACAGGTGAGTTTAACACACACGCGCACACACACACACACACACACACATCTGCCTTACTATCCTTGTAAGGACCTTCCACTGACATAAAGCAGCTTATTATGCTTATTAAGTTTATTAATGTAGTGCCTACACCTAAATCTAACCCTAACCTCAGAACCAAAAAGAAACCTTTTGGGAGTTTTGCTAAAAGAAAATGCAGTTTTCCTCATGGGGACTAGCCAAATGTTCCCAAAACTCTAAAATATTCAGACATTTGATCCCCATCAAGACATACAAACATGTACACACATACACACACACACACACACACACACACACACACTGAAAAATCCATCTGAGAGTGTCTGTACTAATTCAGCACATCTTTATGATCATATCTATCAACCCCATTTTCATGCAGTAATGTGAGTAATACAGAAATGCAGCACTTTTTTGACATTCTGATAATACTCCTCAGCTGTGAAGATGATTTCTCATTTGTAAAGATGGTTTACAATTCAAATTATTAAGACGATTCCCTGCCACTCAATTTTTGCCACTCACTGAAGCGATTTAAATTCAATTAACTCCTCAAACAAATTGCCTTTTTTAAGAAACACATCTTCTAAGCTTATCATCAGGATCCCTGGCAGCAGCATGATGAGTGAAGATGTCTGTTTTCCAGGAGACAGGTGCATTTAATGTCTCCTTTGTTTTTATTTGGCTGCCACCAGGGCAAGGTCCTTTCATGGACACCTTGACTGCGGAGAACTTTATTCCAGCACGAGAGATCTCACACATGTGACAATAGCCTCCTTTGTTGCCAAGCGTGCAGACCTGCTTTGAACCTCTGACTGACGGCGCAGGTGAGCTGTTCCGAGTGCAAATGTAAATTATTGTTACTTACACGTTTAACCTGCCATCCACAAAAGCGCTTGGGCAAGCGGAGGAATTCTGCAATCATGTTGCCCTCTTTTGGCTGGTATGTGTGACTACAGCCAGTTAAGAGGGCATTTTTTTCTAGCAATAATTAAAAAAGCTTTAAAAATGGGTGAGAACAAAAATATTCTTATAATAGCTATACACTAAACATATATGGTTGCTTTTTTTTTTTTTTAGAAATACATCACAAACCTCAAGGGTCGTGTGGATACGCAATCCCAGCGCACTAAATTCAGCACAACAAATGACGCATGTCCTAAAAATTAAGCTAAGCATATAAATCAGCAAAAAAAAAAAAAAAAACACAGCAGAATCTGACACATACAGAGAAGCAGAATCAACACTGCTAAAAGTACACATCAGTGAAAGAGAGCATCACGTCCAAAAGCAGTACAATTATAGCTAGCTTATCAAGATGACCTGAACCTTTTGACAGCTGCTTCTCGACTGGCCTCAGCTCCTTCATAAAGCAATCATATTGTGTGGAATATTCCCCTCTCCCTCTCACTCCCCTCCTGTACCCATGCTTTCCCTTTGTTATTTCATACTCACTCTCTCTCTCTCACTCTCTCTCTCTCTCTCTCTCTCTCTCTCGCTCGCTCTCTCTCCCTCTCCCTCGCTCTGTCTCTCGCTCCTCCTCAGACCTGCAGGTCACTCCAGCAGGAACAGGAAGTAGCCGTCCTCCATTGCAGAGCTCACCTCTCCATCGGTCCCTCTCGGAGCCCTCGCTGCTTTGATTTCCCCCTTCTTCTGCAACGAGAACACACAAAGCCTGGCAATGTAACTCGCACTGTACATCCCTTTTCAGCCTCCACACCTATCTGCTTTGCTTTCTCTTTTTTCTCCCTTTTTTCTCCTCTCGGAGCTCGGCGAAGAGAAGAGGTGGGTAGTTTATACAGTAATCTCCAGAATGGCTGTTCTAAATAAAGATGCTCTTCAAATTCCATTATATGTCTAATGGTCTATCACTGAGGGAGCACTACAGATCTGATTTAGACTGGGAACAATGTGGAAAGGAAAGGAGGGGAGGGAAAGACAAAGCTTTCTTGGGTGACAGGTTTCACTGGTGAGAATTATACTCTCATATTTCAGGCTTGTTGAAAAAAAAAATGACTCTCTAAAAAGGCCTGTACTGTATAACAGGCAACAACATATTACAACAAATATCATCCCCATAATAAACCGTATTAAGCAAATTTTCATCTTCATAGGACCTTGGAGTGAAATCAATACTGCCTATGCAGCATATCCTTAATCTGCAAAGTATAATAATTACTTATGTTATTAATCTCATATTAATATCAGTGTAATGTGATGGGTATTCAGCTTAGTTGAAAATAAGCGAAAATAATATAATCGCAACTGCATTTCTCAGAAAAATCAATTTGAAGAGACGAGTAGACTCCAATTTCTGTATAAATTTACAAAGCCCTAATACCATCGCACAACAACCAATATTCCTCTCTACTCATCTGACCAGCATATAAATACATAAATGGCATCTCATGCTTTTTTTTCTCTACAGAACAATATGGATTTTTATTTCCTTGCAAACAATTTTAATAAAAAGGTATTGATGGGCTATTGATTGGTTAGCCCACGGGCATTGCTCATAGCTCATAGACCCAGTTCACTGCGATCATTATGTCCTGAACTCTTGCATTCCTTTTCGCACTGTTGGTCAATACAAGCTGCATACGCTTCAGGCCCTTCTACTGCATCACTACCCTGTTTTTTCCTTCTTCCCTGCCCAAAAAAATCAAACTCCATCATCAAGAAGTGTAGCAGGCTTCACTGCTCACAACACTACCCACTACAGTAGACTGGACGTAGGTCAAGGTCACGAGGTTCATAAGGCAGCGGATGTTTTGCCTTCTGTACTGGAACACAGTGTAGTGAAGCTAATGACAGATTTAAGATATGATGACCAGTATAAAGTGTCATTAAAAAATCCCCAACATGTCTCCCACACTGAACATGCTTTATAAGGTTATTTATCTCTCTGTCACTTTGTAAAATCTTTATTCCTATGAACATATCTTTTAAATGTGAGAGCCACTGGAGTAATGACAATAAAAGGTTGGAGGAAGATCAATGCAGAACACATTACTCTGCACCACAGAGGCTTGGCTTTAATAATCAAAAAATTGATCCATTAAGTTGAACCTAATTCTTTGACAAAATGACAGAGGCGCTGTGTTTCTACATGTGGTTATGTGAAGAATAGCAATATGTCTCTCTGCCGCTCACATAAAGACTATATTGAAGATGAAATGGCCTCATTAAATCAATAAACATTTCTTTATCTCTGCTTTACTTCATGCTGTCTTAAAGGTGCTATTTTACACTAAGCAGAGGGTTACTGCTTGTGTGTGTGTGTGTGTGTGTGTGTATGTGTGTGTGCGTGTGCAGGACAATTTAGCATGTAATAATAATAATTGGAAAATGCAAAAAAAATTAGAAAATGCAAAAAAAAAAAAAGCTAATTGTTATCTGCAACCCACAACATCACCAAATTCAATAATAAATTTAATAATAATTTAAAATAATTTTAAAATTATTATATATATATATATATATATATATATATATATATATATATATATATATATATATATATATATATATAAATAATTTTAAAATTATTTAAAATTATAATATATATATATATATATATATATATATATATATATATATATATATATATATATATACAGTACTGTGCAAAAGTTTAGAAGTTTAGTACAAACTTTGTTATAGACAGTACAACAACATTTTAGATTTCCAAACATTAGTTTTCCAGCACAAAATTAAATGTTACAGAAAAATGTTTGTATGTCAGTAAAGAAAGCAGCATATTAAAGCAGCAAGAGACACTTTTCAAACAAAAAAAACATAATGAAGGCTGCTGGGTTTTGCTGCAAAAATAAGAAGCAACTGCGACAGTCAAAGTCTCCAGAAGAGCTGTGTCTGGTTCTGCAACATGCTCCGTAACATTTACAGCTCATTTCCTTATAAAACTGCACACATTGTACCTGAGACTACTAAAGGGTCGTCACACCAAATATTGACTTTGTTTCACTGATTACTGTTTACTGCTCTTTATAGTATTTTTTTTAATGTAGAAATATTTAATTTTATTCTTTTTGAAAGCATCTTTGCTCTACAGCATTTATTTGCATGTGCAAATATATATATATAAATATATATATATATATATATATATATATATATATATATATATATATATATATGAAAACACACATACATACATGAGACCAGGTTGTGTGCATGCATACACACACATACAGAGAGCAATCTCTAAAAATCATAATCAAAAGCAAGAGCTGATACATAACAAGAACTCACTCTTTACAATATAATTAGATGAAGTGCACTTTGTGGCTGCCCTGTGCAGTCTTTAATCAGCTCTCATTCTCATCTATGGCTAATAAATCAATTAGAAAATATACTTAATGTAATTAATAAAATCAAAACATCTGTGGTCTTTATCGGTTCTTTGTTTTCGAGAGACAAGTGTGCTTGTAATTGCACGTGCTTTTGCGATAATCTAATATGATATGATATGCAAATATGTACAAAAATTTATCTTAAACAAATTCATTTCTAGCTCAGCTCATGTCACAAATACTGCTGGCTAGCAAAAGGTAGCAGAATAGCCAACACTTGTTTTCCTTTTGAAGCATTTCTATTAGTGATGTAGTATTTACAGACTTTCTTATATCTAGTGGCTATGTGTAAGTATAAAGCATACTGAGTAGGATATCATAAGTTTGATTCGCATGTTTTTATATTAAACTGAAATTTAGCAGTGATCTTTGTGGGTTTCCTTTCAGTTCTCAGGTTTCCTCCCACCTCCCAAAAAACATGCCAGTATGTGAATTGGTGACTCTAATTGGCCCCCTAGGTGTGTGTGTCTGTGTGTGCGTGTGTGTGTGTGTGTGTGCGGTGCACTTTGATGGACTGGCGTCCCATCCAGAGTGTATCCTCGTCTCACACCCACTGTTCCTGGGACAGGCTCTGCATGCACTGCAACCCTGACCAGGATAAAGTCATTACCCAAGATGAATGAATGAATGAAAGAAACCTAAATGGAGGCACCAGAAAAGAAGAAGATAACAAATGCTTGGCTTGTGTGTGAACATCGATGGAAATCAATATTTTTAACAAATAATGTTTGTAGTGTATTCTATGAAATAATTTGAGCAGGAAAGTGAGAAGAATTTCTCACTACAGAGTACTCTGAGTCCTGCAATGTTAGAAAAGTACTGACAGTAACAGCAATATCTTACAAAGCTGTATTGTCATATAATTTATTGCAATATCAATATTGTATCACCATATTCACCCAGCCATACTATAGATTACACACAAGTTACACACTGACGAGGAGAAAGCTTGAGAAAATGAAATGAAACGGAGTCCGTGTGAGTCTGATGAGCTGCTCTTGGAGTGTTTGTTTCTGCTCCACTCAACAGAGGCACACGGCCCTTCTGCAGATAAGCAAGAGGATCCGAATCACAATCAGATTTACTGGCCAAGTAAGACATCACTTACAAGGAATGTTACTTGGCAGTTTCTCATTCGGCACATACGTCGTAACAATGTTTTGATCAAAAATTAAGGAGCACAGAGGAAAAAAGAAAAAAAAGTTAGTTAAATAAATATATACTAAAGAGTTGAGGGATTGGGAGCTGAAAGGGGAAAAACAATGAGAAATTTCATCTGGCACAAGAACCTGTACAACCACCAGATGTCTGTGGCAGGCACGACAGTGTTGAGAATCACACACACACACACACACACACACACACACAGTTACTATGCACTGTATCCTTGAGCTGCAACTACAACTCAACACTGCGGTATTGATCCTTAAGACTTTGCCAGTCTGACCAAACCTTGACCCTTTCTTATATTTACCCTATGAGGTGTTCACCCTGCCCACAAGACATAGGGGGAAAAACATCTATTATATACAACTTGCTTTCTTTCCCCTCAGGGATGGAATCCACACTCTCTAATCCGATCAATTCATGTTAGACAGGAAGCTGGGTTCAGTGTTATCTCTGAAGTCCTGTAATCCAGGCTAAGTCTTCACACAACCTGCTTTAGTTAGGAGGAAAGGGTTCGGTCTGGTGCATGACACAGAAAATTTGCCACGTTTGTACTTTCACACTCACTGCTATGAGTGCAATGCAGTAACAGCTGGATGTAACAGGATGAAATGCAGTTACTTGTCTCCTTTGACACGCAGTCCTGTAAAGCTGCTGTGTGACAATGCCTATTGTTTAAAGCGCTATATAAATACATTTCTGAAACCTGCTGTGATGAATTCCTTGGAAGCATTGGACAATTTGCTACAGTTTAAATCCATTTTCAGTAATCACTTTACCCTTACCAGGATTGAGGTGGATCCAGAGTCTATTCTGGGAACACTGGTCGTGAGGCAGGAGTCCACTGCACACACACATTTACAGCTAAGGAGACCCAGTGCCAATCCCCTTTACCTACATGCATGTTTTTGGGAGGCAGGAGAAAACCAGAGAACCTGGAGGAAACACAAACGGACACCAGGACAACATGCAAAGCATAGAGCAGAGGGCAATCCAAGCTCAGGATCAAAAGCTACCCACTGTCTGTACCACTGTGCTGCCCTAATAATAATAATAATAATAATAATAATAATAATAATAATAATATATAATAAGGTACCCTTCACACACTTAAGGTAGAGTTACAATTCTAAAACAAATACAGTCTTCAAAAAACTGGAGTTCAGTGTCAAAGAAGAACAAACTTCCTTACTGCCAAACAAGAACCCCACACACACTGAAAATGATCAGGAGCTGTCCTCAGCCCATACCCCTCACACACATCATGCACAGAAGGCCCAGTCCTGTAGAACCAGCAACCAGGAAACAAACTAACTAACTGACCAAGAGCAAAACAAAACCCGTTCACTACTTATCAGTGTATGTCCTACTGACCCAGGTCATCTATTGGATTTAAAAATGTCTAGCCTTTATCTCACGTATCAACAAAATTAACAATATGAATTATGGAAAGTATGAACATAGACACACAGAGATTATTCTTCCGATCATGAGAGGGGTATGGTTTTATATCGTGTTAAGATATGTCAGATGCTAGGACATTTTTGGTCTGTTTTTTGTTTGTTTGTTTGTTATTTTTTTAAACTGCAAAAGGTTAGGGCAATAATAATTATATCAATGACATGAACATAATACGATCATAATAATGGAGTATTTGAGCCACAAGCTGTTGGCCAGTCGAGTCACAGCACGTGCTGTCAATGATGGGGAACGAGGAGAATGGCCTGGGACACGTTAACTTCCTCTGACATATTGTGCTTCATGTACAGTGCCAATGGCTCCATAAAAAGGGCCTAATCCAGGACCGCGGCCAAATTTCTGACATGCATGACATCTCTGGTCAGCCCTGAACTAGGCTTGATCCATTTCATTACACAAGGTTTTCAAATTACATAGCACAAAGGTGGAATAATGCACTTTTCAGAGTGAGTGTAGCATAAATCAGCGTTCAAATATGCAGTGTACAGGAATATACAAACAGCCAATAACAGTGCAATGGCATGTAATACAGTATATAATGATATAACAGAATATCAACGTTATATAATACAAAACTTAAAATATAATATAATAAAGTTTCTATTACATAAGTCAAACAAGGAAAATATTGATCCATCTATAAAACCTAGGTAATAAAGAGTAACAGCTAAAAAGAGTTCCATAAATATAAAACTCAAATCTATATTTGCAATACAGGCCATTCTTTTAAGAAATAAACTAAACTAAACTAGCCTTATATAGTTGGTCCACTCTGACATGAACAATGGTCCCCTATTCTTATTCACACGCACGCATGGAGAGGAGAGAAGGAGAGAGAGAAAAAGAGAGGCACGATAAACCAGGCACCCCTGCTCTTGTCTCGCTTCAAAGGAATCTCTTAGAGAGAGAGAGAGAGAGAGAGAGAGAGAGAGGAGGAGGAAAAAAAGCAGGGAGCAAGACCCACACGATGTAGTTCCAGCCAATTGCATTCCAGAGAAGTGACCATGGCTGGCGATAAACAAGACACAATAGATCACTCTGCTCAAACGCTATAAAAGAACACTAGACGTCAGAACAGAGGAAGAGCACGGAGAATAGAAATAGTGCACGCTATACAGAAAAGCATAACTGCATAAACCTTTAACTCCAAAATGCCATTAGACTTACACAGTGCACGGCTGTAACAATCTGCATGCCAGGGTGAAAAAAAAGCATTGCTGTGTGATCCAGGCTTACCCTCACAAAACCAGAGCCCAAGTCGCCTTAAATTGTTCCTCGCTGTAGCAAACAAAAAAGGCATTTAACACTCACCCGTCATGCAGGGACCGAAATCTCTCAACCATTCTGGCACTACATCAGCACAAGCCCACATATCCCTCCACTGATATGTAAACAGCCCACTAAGATTTCTTTGTTTGGATTTGGAAGCCGGGTAGGTTTGCCTTTGCTGCAGCTGCTTTTACAGCTTTGAAGCAGGTGGATGACAAAACATCAATCTCTCCAGGCACAATGTGTAGCATGCACGGCTGACACACTCCTCACAAGCAATAGCATATATAACAACACACTCTCCACTGCTGGCTGTTTAAAGCTAATTACATAGTATAGCTTTAATACTGTCATGAGATTTAGATGCATTGCTGCAAAGTTAAGCAATTGCAAATAAAGGACAAAGGGTTTTAGATTCCTAGCAAGTGCTAGGAACCAAAAAAAATTCGAATGGAAATCAGAAATTTAAGCATAGCACATTGCATGTTGTAATGCTGTACGCTGTAATGTGGACATATAGTCCAGTCCGAGTAGCTGGTATGTTGTCAATAAACACTGCAATTAATACTGGTTTAATAAGAAAAAGGAAAAAAAGGGGGGGAACTGGCATAACTACTAATGTACACATACATAAACATTAAAAATGTTATTTATGAAAAATGATTCGAAACACTTCAGCATAATAAATAGCATGTTGTAATATTGTATGTGTAACGTGCATATCTGTGTAGTCTACACTGTGTAGCAGATATACTGTAGTTATAATAATGTGAAATCAATATACTCAAAAAAAACGGTTATACAAACAACAACAAACAAACAAATAAACAAACTATACAGCTAATATACACATACTCATAAACTGTAACTCAATAAAACATACAGCCATTTTATCATATATTAAACCATGGAATGATGATGTCTAAATCATAAACACTGTAAAGAAGAAGAAGAAGAAGAAGAAGAAGAAAAACATGTTATATATGTGGT
Source organism: Pangasianodon hypophthalmus (assembly GCF_027358585.1). Lineage (NCBI taxonomy): Eukaryota > Metazoa > Chordata > Actinopteri > Siluriformes > Pangasiidae > Pangasianodon > Pangasianodon hypophthalmus. The sequence goes on from NC_069712.1 coordinate 14,371,004, forward strand.
GTAGTGTGATCTGAGTAGCAGGAAGCTGGTAAAGTCTTCAAAAAACTACTATTAATTAATTATTTTTTTTTTAGTAAAAATATTGATTTGAATCAGAAATTGCTGTGCAGTTCATTGTGTGCTGTAATGGTTCTCAGTGTGGTCTGATCTGAGTAGCAGGGATACTACTGTCAGTGCAATGATTTCAGTCAGTGCAATGATTTCAGTCAGTGCAATGATTTCAAGTCAATATACTCAAAGACTCTGGATAAAAAAATACACAACACATACAAACACATAAACATCAAAAACACAGAAACATCAAATGTTATTTATTAAACCATACTGAAAAAAGAGGTAGCGTAATGATGATGGCTAATTAAAAAAATTAATTAATTAATAATAATAATTATTATTATTATTATTATTATTATTATTATTATTATATCAAGTAATGTTTTTATAATACTACTAATAATAATAATAATTATTATTATTATCATTATTATTATTATTATTATTATTATTACATAATATTTCTTACATTTTTTTATTTACTATATTCTATCTTGTCTGCTGTTTACATATTTCATACTTATATATAGCACGTTCATCTTGCACCATGGTCTCTTGCACTTTAGTATTGTTTTACCCTTGTTATAGTGTTGCATGTTTGTAGTTTTGTATTCTTCATTTCTGTATCCCCTTTGACTTTATATCTTTGATTGTGTGTTTGCACCTGACATCAAGACAAATTCCTAGTACTGTAGAGTGTCCTTTACTGTACCTGGCAGTAAACTGTTTCTGATTCTGATTCTGACATATTAATTACAATTAATACAATTTTGAAGTGGTAAAAAAAAAAACATTCAGGCCTACCATCACTGCTCGACGACCTCAGCCTCGCGTGTTTAGCATAAATATATAGTTTTATTATTTATAGAAATACATAACTACATAAATATATATAGTTTATAGATTTATATATGAAGGCTACTACGTGTTCAGATATTTTAAGATATATTTTTCTTTAGCGTGACAGTGATAAAACTTTCAAGCCTGGTGAAGTATTAAAAACTTGTTGCTTCTGTGATGAGCTTTTCATTTGAGCTGAAAAGAGAGTCCTGTGTATAATTTTTTACCGAGGCGCTTTCAAATAAAGTTTTGCCAGTGAGTGTGTGATGACGTAGCGCTGATTTGATTCCGTTTTGCGGGAAGCAGCTGCAGTAACTTTTGGTTTCACACACACTAGAGAAATAAACCTTAAACCTGTAGAATATCGGAACTGAACGATATTTCTAAGTGTGTCGGTCTCTGTTTGCTTGTTTAAAGAGTACTATGTGTAAAAGTCGGAGTGGAAATGACTGAATTAGCTAGCCGGCTAGTTTAGCACTAGCAGTACAGTAGTAGTGTTTAGCTTGCTAGCTTTCTTACAGGAGGCTGTCATACAGTGGCGCAGTATCACTTCATTCACCTGGTTGTTTGTTTGTTTGTTTGTTTGTTTTACACAATGGCTGAAAGCTTGCTTAAAGAGTGTCCTTTGTTAGTTGCGCTGGATAAAGAGAGAACTATTTACGATGGCTTTATCTCAGTACAGGTAAGTCAAGCTAAAAAAACGAATAAAACTGCTTTAAAAAAGTTATATATATGTAAAATAAGCATGTGTATGGAGTACTATAGCACTGTGTGTTTTGACAGGAAAGAGACTTCAGGATAAGAATAACTCTGCCTCCAGACCATCAGCTGAAACAGGCAAAGTATATATAAAAAAAAAAGAATAAAAGACTTTTTTAGTTTAGTCTTATATATTTTATAAAGTGCCCCTGAAATCCAAAGAGCTTTTTGTCCCTGTCTCTCAGTGTTATTTATGGCCATCAGTATGATAGTGTCTAGAAAACAAATACAAAGGAAAACTGTAAAGTTTTGGAAATCTCTATTCATAATTCTGTTTTTTTTTTTCTTTCATTTTCCAAAAAATTATTTGATGACTCGTTCTGTACTAGTCATGTCTTTGTCCAATTAAATGCTATCTAGAATATACATTATATGGCCAAAAGTCTGAGGACACCTGACCATCACACCTATATGTGGTTCTTCCCCAAACTGCTGCCACAAAGTTGAAAGGACACAGCTGTGTAGAATGTCTTCTTTGCTGTAGCATTACAATTTCTCTTCACTGGAACTAAAAGGCTCAAACATGTTCCAGCATGACAATGCCCCTGTGCACAAAGGGAAGTCCATAAAGACATGGTTTGCCAAGGTTGGAGTGGAAGAACTCGAGTGGTCTGCACAGAGCCCTGACCTCAAACCCATTGAACACCTTTGGGATAAACTGGAACGCTGTGTGTTCCCCAGGCTTCCTCACGCACCATCAGTGAGGAATGTTTTTGTGGCTGAATGAGCACAAATCCCCACTGCCATACTCCAAAATCTATTGGAAAGCCTTCCCAGAAGAGTGGAGGTTATTATAACAGCAAAGAGAGGAATAAATCTGGAATGGGATGTCCAAAAAGTACATATAAGTGTGATGGTCAGGTTTTCACAAACTTTTGGCTATGTAGTGTATATGTTCTGCACCCAGAGGCAGATCTTGCTGAATAGTAGCAGCTTGTTAGCAGCAAACATGGCTCATCTGTGTGTTTTCGGCTGTGCCTCTTCCCACACACTATTCCTTTTTCCAAGCATCCCTAGGTTGAGGAAAAAATTGCTGCAGTTTATTCATTCAGAAAAGGGGGAAATTTGTCTAAGTTTGCTCTTTTCAGAAGAGTATTTTACCAACTTGGGGCAGTTCAATGGTGAAATGTCTCTCTACCTTAGACTGATCAAGAATGGAATTCTGTCTTTAGTCACTGTCAGGGCTTCTCAATCAATAAGAGTAAGTAATATAATCTTATCTACCACACGGAGTGTCAGATGCCCCGCGGTGATGACCCTATGGCTCTCTGTCACCATCAGTGCCTCTGACAGTCAACCTAAGCACAAACGTGCACACATAACATCTCGTCCTCACAGATATTGTGATGCATCGTTATTGGCTGTTGTGTAAATCAGTCAAATGCTTTAAACACACCATGACTGACTTCTTGTTTCAAAAGGAAATGCGTCAACATACAGAATCAAATCAACTCTCCAGTCATTTCATGGACACTTTAAGCAGTAGCTTCATCAATATGATTTTGTGGAATAGCTGGGTGTTAATGCTGCGCTGTGAAAATTAGCCATGGTTGCTGCTTTTCAGATTGCACTGCTGCTGGGAACTGAAACGGCTGCTGAAAAACCACCAGCACATCCTAAAACAGGTCTGTATAATCACGAGCCTTGACACCATTATTAGATTTCCATCATTAGAGTGGTCGATGGTTTAATTACTTTCCAATATTCAGTAGTTATTTCTGTATCTTCCAAGCTCACTGATGTGCTGCATTTAGGCTCATTTTATTCTTAGGAAAACTTTGAATAAGTTCATTCATTAACACTGAGGACTACGCTCATTAATCATATGCCAGCATTGGAGTTGCTGTTGGGTTAGAGCAATAATAATGATAGATACTGATTTTTATTCTGTTTCTACAGAGGTTACAACATTCTTCAGATCTGGTCGGGTTTATTTTGGAGCTGAGGACCGTTCTGGTAATTTATAGTTTGTCCTTTATTTTGTCATGTTTCTCTTTTCACTTGTTGTGTCATGTCTTTGCTACATATTCATATATCTCATGCATGAATTACTGTATAAACAACATACTGTATTTTATCTTATTCTGAATGTTTCTTTGTTTTCATCACTTTTGATCAGGAAGTAGCACTGAAGAGCCAGCCAGGCTGGCAGGCCATCCCACCACCTCAGTACTATTCACAGCTCATCACAGAGATAGAGAGTTTAGGATGGGATAAGTATGACATGCTTACACCTTATTGTTTTTGACTCTGTTTACATCATTCGTTTCATGCGTCTTGTATGTTGGTGAGATTCTAACCCAGGGGTGTCAAACTCAATTTCTGTCTGGGCCATGTCGGCATTTTTGTGAGCCCTTGCAGGGCCGTAAACTAAGGTCATTATGTGTGCATCCATTCTCTAAGCCTCGTTACTGTAGCAGTAAAAAAAAGAAATCAGTCAGGCTTATCGTTGCTAAGACCATGCATGTCCTTCATCTCCTGCCGCTCTTGTCTCTTTTCTTCAACTTTTTTTTAGGTTACTTCACTGGTCGATGCATTTTAACATTTGGACTTCAATCGTTATAACAAAGGCCAAATAACACCAGACGTGTTTCTGAAATGTTTTTAGACCAGCCCATGAACCCAGCTGTGTTTGTTTTACACTTAATCTATACTCCTTTAAAATGCATTCAAACCTCACACTTCTACCGTTTATACAAAGCGTACTTTATTTAAAATCAGAATATGTAATGATGCGTGACGCTGTGGTGCAGCAGGTTGCGTTGCCACCTCACAGCTCCAGGGTTCCCTGATTTTGGGATACAGTCTGTGTAGAGTTTCAGATGTTCTCGCTGTGTCTCAGTGGGTTTTCCCCAGGTTCTCTGGTTTCCTCCCACCTCCCAAACACGTTCATGTCACATTTTTAAGTGAACTGTATGGTAAATACAGCTGGTCCACCATCAGCCCTCTGCATTCCTCATGACTCACGGACATGGTTGTATGTTTGGGCATTATTTTTCTTTATAAAAATAAAACGTGCTGTCAGACGGAACGTGTGCAATGAGATTAGACGTATGGCCACTATACGCTTACGCTACATGTCTGGAGTGAATTCTAGGGAATACTGCTCCAGCATGAAGACAGACAGATTCAGTATGCTTTTATTTGCTCTATTTGGCAAACCACATGCCTTTACAACTGTAGACAAATTCAGACACGGTAATGGTGTAATATGCAAATTAGCTCATTATGTTTGACCACCAACTTCTTGTGCTTTTTTTGTTTTCAGTTGTTTTATACAAAACATGATTTATGCATCAAAAATCAGAAATTTCTGTGCTGTATTTCAGTAATTATGGACATTGTGTGTTAGGATGAAATGTAGCAGGTAGTTTTGGTTGTTAAACACAGCTTGGAGAGACAGCTACATTCACACTTGTGGCTAAAATGCACCTCTGAACTCCTGAAGTGTTTGGTATTTAAAACATTTTTTATGTGGATAAACCCTAAATCAGATAGAATACTGAAACACAAGATGCATGAAACAACTGCGTGTAAACAGAGGCCCCAGTACTCCTTGATATTTAAACCTTTTTGTATTTCATTTCTAATATTGAAATATCCTGACTGGAGCTTTAGAGTATATACGTTGATGACATCTAAGAGCCTTATCTACATGATGCAGCAGTGTACAGATGTGTAATCCAGCTGTGTAGTTCGCCCTACATGGAGGCCGTTTGTGGCTTGTGGACCATGTATCATGTTTTAATTCTTTCTATTAACGGTCAGAGATATAATTATGATATTAGTACATGCAAATTGGTCTATTTGGGAGCCCACTTTTAAGCTTAATGGGGAAATGTAGAAGGTATAAGAGAGAGATGAGACAAGGTGCACGTTTCCATTTTTCACTGCTGAATTGTGGTCAGAAGTATTATACAGCAGCTCTATCTGTAAATGTACTGGAGATTAATTAAGATCCTTAATTTGTATTAGTGGTTATAGCCTCAAGTCTGACATGGTAGTGAACTCTGATTGGTTTAGGCAAGGGGGGGTATGCTGCAGAACCTGGTCATTTTAATGAGTTTTAGTTGCCTTGAAGAAGGCACATTTAGTGTTAATTGCAGTAAAGATGGGGTCACTTTTAACTTTGGTCTTATCCTCAAAAATAGCTTAAAAGTGTCAGGCTTTAAGAAAAATGATAACTCATTTGATCACTACTAGCTAGATTTATTAAAAGATGCATTAAGGTGTGTAAGTTTTCGCAGAAACACAAAATGTTCTCCATGATTTTTTTTTTTTTTTTTTGGGGGTGAGTTTACATCTGCATTTTTTTTTTTTTTTTTTGGGAACAGTCTTTGCACCAAGGCCTTGGTAGGAGGTTGTCACAGCTTGCACATACACAAGGGATAGAATCTGAGCCTCTCTCTGTAGTCTTTTAACACCCCACTAGGATAATGACACCTGAAAATGCTTCCTATTGGCCGTCCCTCTCGCCATCTATATCAAGCTGCCACTTTGTATTTTAAAACACATGATCTCTGGTGGCACCTCTAAGAATGAAATAACATTTACTATTTTTAGCACCTAGCTCCAAAAATCCTGGATCCTTGACAATATTACAGCTTATATTTTTATGTTATATTTCTTTCAGCCAAATGTTTTATACTGTTGTATCTTCGTCTATGGCCTGTTTGTATGCATACACACCAAATGTTCCCTCCAACGTTTATGAGCGCTGCTGATTTTGTAGTTGCAAATGTAATGTTCTCATCAATCCTCCCAGCAAGACATCAAGCTGTCAAGCTGTTTCAATCATCTGAAGTGAATGCCAGCAAGCCCCCGATACTTGATACTTGCTCGGTGATCTCAGTGGAATGCAGAACGGCATACTGGCTTGGAAAAAGGTTTTCTGTTTGGTGGAAATGAACGAACCGTATGTTTTGAGGCATCAGTTCATGTAACTGAATGTGATATTTATCCCATTGCTTGATGGAGTGTAAAGATAGGTGCCTAAGAATGAGAAGCAGGACTATTCAGAAAATGAAGGAATACTGATTACATAGTATTACAAGATGAGAATGTTGATTAGAGGTATAGTTAGTGAATGAGGTTGTGATAAAGATGTTCAGGTTTTCCAGAGAATGGTTCTGTGTTATGATGAGGAAAATTAAGTAGTCTAAGATGTTCTGTATTTGAGCTTTACTGTGTAAAGCTAGGGTTAGGGTTAGGGTTAGGGTTTACTGTGTAAAGCTCAACTCTTAGTAAAAGACAGTAATGATTTAGACTGTGACGATCTAAATTCTGCCCTGTAATTCCTTTTATTAGTGAACCTTTTACAGAAGACCTGCACATGGTAACAAATTGAAGGAAAAACCGAATAAGGTGTCTTAGTAAGGTATTGGGCCACCATCAGCCACCAGAACTGCTTTACTGTATGTTGTTATAGATTCTCTGGAAGTCCTGTGGTCATTGCAAATGTACTGAAGGGATGAACATCATTCTTCTAAAAGATCTTTCCTCATTTGGTGTTTTGATAATGGTGGTGGAGAGCGCTGTTTAACATATCACTCCAAAATCTCCCATAGGTTTTAAATTGGGTTGGGATCTGGTGACTGTGAAGGCCATAGCATATGATTTATATCATTTCATACTCATTAATCATTCAGTGAGTCCTCGTGCTCTGTGGATGGGGGTGGAGTCACCCTGGAAATGACCGCTCCCATCAGGATAGAAATGTTTCATAATAGGATAAATATGATCAGTCATGGACCCAAACCATGCCAGCAAAAATCCCCACAGAGCATAACAGAGCCAACAGTTTTTTCCATTTACTATTTCCCCTGTATGTAATTGTTCTATAAATTAAGGAAAGATCTGTGTCTGCATGAGGCCTGTTTAAGGATACATTTTTAGATATACAGTACTGGGCAAAAGGTAATATATTACATAATAGACCACTTTTCAGACAAAACATTAATGCTGTCAGGTATTAAGGTATGCTGTCAAGTCTCCAGAAGAACTGTGGCAGATTCTCCAGCATGCTTGGAAAAACTTCCCTGCCAATACGCACATAAAACTGCACAAGATGTACTGATGTGTTTTTAAAGACAAAGGCTTGTCACCAAATATTGGCTTTGTTTAAGTTGGTGCTGTTTACTTCTCTTTTAATTATTTGATTCTAAGCTGAATTATGGTTAATTTTTTTTATTGATGAATGATAAATGTGGCCATATGAGTATTCCCACTCATAATTACTGTTATTGTCTGATATTGCAGGCTAATCTTCATTGACACTGACTTCCACACTCTTAAGTTGAAGGCAGAGGACTCCTTTCATCGTCAGCATGTCTTTACAGTCAAGATTAAATCAAAGGTGAGGCTGTAGAGCAAGCTTATCTTTCAAAACCTAGATCACATGCATTTCTTCTTTACTTGCGTTTCCTAAATTATGGTTTAACTGATGGGTTTGTTTGAGAATGAAACTTTTGAAATCCATCAGGTGAAGTCAACTCTAGACTGAGAATTATAGTAGTTTTTTTTGTTTATATACGTTAATTTTGGTTACCCTTATGTGATGCCCTGTTACTGTAAAACTTTTCACAGAGATCTGAAAATTTAGATGAGAACTAGCCCTAGAGGAGATAGAAGAAGGTGAGATGTGCAGAGGGAGAGATAAGGCCATAAATGATCTCTATAAAATGATTACAGGGGCCACAGCGGAAGCAGAAAATTGAGCTGTGTGAGAGGTACAGTAGCTACAACATAGCATTTCAGTGCGAGGAGCAGTGTATGGCCAAGGCAGCTCCGGATTTGGAGCAATAGTGGGTCAGAAATGCCAGTGGCGGGTCGCTGGCACCGTGCAGGTCCTGATGAGATTCAGCAGGGCGTGAGGAACGCTCCATGCCCACCTGCCTGCTGAGGGTTAAAAATAGCAGCCATGCCCCTGCCTCACATATGCTCATCCTCCCAGGGGAAGGCGTCTCTCTCTGTCAGGACCTCCAGAAGTTGTACCTCCTCATGCAGCTATGCTGCTGACATGGATACAGTTAGTATCCATAACCTTAAGTTTAACGTTAATGGTGAGGGACTTGTATGAAAATAGTAACGTGAAATTGCTAGTGATTTCCAACCCATTCAACCAGGTGGTTGGATTACAGTTTTTCATTTCTTGAGTATGTGAGGTAAATTTCAAGTACTTACAGTATTGCTTATTTAGGCTGCCTCTATTCTGTGGAACTGTAAGAAAATTTCAATGCCAAATATGTATTCTTTCAAAATTTCACTCCATTATTTCACTTCTGCATTATTCCTCTTCCATAGAGGAAATCTATTTATAGTAGAAGTGGCATTGGGACTAGGATCCTGCATGACCCTACAAAAAAGTTATGGGAGTGGGCGGTTATATTCAGGTGGGCAGGAGCGAGCAGTCAGATATAAAGCTCAAGAGACAAAGAAAGCCATTACTATGGGCGTGTATTGGATATGGCAGGTGCTCACATGGTGCTGATTGACATGTTTACAGCATTCATTCATTCATTCATCGTAAGTAAATACATCCTGGTCAGAGTCACTGTGGTTTAAGTCACTTGTCCTAAGAGTCAGATCTGGGGACCCCCAGGGGTTTGTGTTTGTTTGTTTATAATTTAGTTAGTGTTAGTTTTTGTTAGAAAATCACAACCAACCATTATCAGAGTTACTGTATTTATGACCAGGTTCTTTTAATTATTAGCCTTTGACTGATAACTTGAATTGAATGGGTTTAATCCAAACCTCAGTAACGCAAAAACAAGTAGACATATAAGTAATATCTATTTTGACATTTCAGGAATAGAAAACACTATAGCTCTTATAAATAGTCAAACATTATTGTAAACATTTAAATAATGTTTTTTTTTTAACATAGTTAAACATATGGACATTTGATCTTCATTTTAACAATATTGGGAGATTCAAGTAATATAACTAAACAAATAAAACCAAAGAAAAGTCTAAATAATTTTTTTAAAAAATCCAATTTCTTGTGAGGAAAAAGTAAGGACACCCCCATATTTATTTGTACTTAAAATGGCTAAAATTACCTACAGGTGCAAATTATTAGAACATTATTACAGAGCATTTTGAAGGAGGCTTGCCTTATTTAAACCTCAGACATTTAGTTTGGTTTGCTCTTAATTGTTGAAGTGAGAGGTATCACCATGGTGAGATCCAAAGAGCTCTCTGAGGCCTTCAAAAAGAAGATTGTTGATGCTTATGAGTCTGGTAAGGGATATAAAAAGATCTCAAAAGAATTTGTAATCAGCCATTCCACTGCCTGGAAAATCATTTACAAGTGGAGAACATTTAAAACAACTGCCAACATGGCCAGGTCAAGCCGTCCAAGCAAATTCACCCAAAGAGCAGGCCGCAAGATGCTTAAAGAAGTCTCCAAAAACCCTAGAATATCATCACGGGACCTACAGCAAGCTCCTGCTACAGCTGATGTCAAAGTGCATGAATCTACAATCAGAAAGAGACTGCACAACTTTAATTATCATGGGAGGTGTGCAAGGAGGAAACCTTTGCTGTCTAAGAAAAACATGAGGGCAAGAATGAAGTTTGCCAAAGAAAACATAGACAAAGGCCAAGACTTCTGGAATAATGTGCTTTGGACAGATGAGTCTAAAATTGAGTTATTTGGACACCATAACAGAGGGCATGTTTGGCATAAACCAAATACAGCATTTCAGCAAAAGAACCTCATACCAGCTGTGAAACATGGAGGTGGAAGTGTTCTGGTTTGGAGCTGCTTTGCTGCAGCAGGACCTGGCCAGCTCACCGTCATAGAATCCACTATGAATTCTACATTGTATCAGAAGAATTCTGCATTGAGGAGTGGGGGAAACTTTCTTCCAGTCGATGTCAGAAACTGGTAGATGACTACAAGAAGTGTCTCACTGAGGTTATTTCAGCCAAAGGGGGAAACACTAGCTATTAAGGCATAGGGTGTCCTAACTTTTTCCTCAGTTGAAATACTCATTTTTGTTGATTTCTTTTGTTTAATAAGTGAAAAAAAGTGATTGTTTTTGTTGTTTACATGCAATTATATCACTTTCATCTACAGGTACAAATTAAAACAAGATCAGAAATTGACATGTGGACATTTCTTAATAAAGAACTGAATATTTAATGGGGTGTCCAAATTTTAACACATGACTTTAAATAGTGGAGTGTAATTTACAGGTAAAGTGGTCTCCTTTATTCTTGTGGAGCTACAAGAATTTTGGGAAACCCTGGGTTAAATTATATATTGGTTTATAATTTGGGAAATGGAACCAAATAAGTTCATTAGAAAATATTGCAGGCAGGTATAAAAAAAAAAAATTTACTGTAGGAGTTGGGGCAGTATTGGTGAAACATTCTGCTGGTGGAAGTGGGGTTTAAAAAAAATACGCTCCCACATGTACCTCTAATGTATAACTTTAGTGACAGTCAATCCCCTATAAATGAATGTTGGAGTAATGTTGTTTCCGTACTTTCTGGTCTTCTCAGTACCCAGCAGAAGCTCCAGAATGCTCCGCAGACCTGCCTGTCCCACTGGTGATTACATGGACCCCACAGGTACGATGTTTTGGTCATACACCGCATCCTTAAAATGCATTGGTTTTTCATTTGATGTGTGTGGCACTGGCAGTGCAGCTTGTCCACACCCCTCTGAATTCTGCTAAGAATTTTTTAATTGGCCTCTTTTTACTCAACAATGCAAGCACAATGGTGCTAATTACTTCAAGGTTGGCAGTTGAAGACATGTTTGTGTTGATGATGAAAGGTGTTTTTGTATGCCAGTGCTGCTTTTTTCTTGGAGTTTACAGCTCTCCGAGGCTTCAGGATTGCCAGATGAACTGAGAGGACAGTGATGAGACGGTGTGATAAAGGGAAAAACGCTAATAAGACACAACTACTAAGTCTCTAAAAGTAGAGAAGTTTGCAACCCCGTGCATAAAACTAAGGAAGAATTAGATCATCATCCTCCACAGTCATATTTCATAATCAGGAATATATGAGCATATGAGAGCGTTCTATAGTAGTGTACTATAAAGTAGTGTTGAAGGTGAGAGAGTTTATTAGCTGGATTTTTCTGTTCCATGTGTAGCATGGCAGTAGTACACAGCTCTCTGACGGTGAAGGCCAGCTCAGCACCTTCTGCTTCCCGCTGCCCTGCTGGGATGCTGATGTCTTGATGTATCTTCTCTGTTCTGAGAAAAATCTGCCCCCCCTACCTTTCCAGCTGATTTAAATGAATAATTATACTGCATGTCATTGCAAGGCCATAATGCGTGCTTGTGTATGATAGATATCCAGTCCTGATAAGAGGCTTTTGCTCTTCTGGCTCTCTGTACGACGGCACATGCAGCAGTGCAGGTGTGGCTCTGCAGGAACACAGCTCAGTCAGTCACCCAGCCAGCGTCCTGGGGACTCGTTCATCAAACTCATCAAGCCTGAGTGCACACGAAATGTGCCATAATTGTGCATATGGTAATAGACTGATATTAAAAGTGAAGCTTGTGATATTGCCTCAAATCTGAGGCCATGCATACACACTTTTCCTTTTTTTTCCCTCTAGAACAGATGAATCTAGTACACCCTTGGGTTATGAACACAAATATAAAAGGGTATGGTTAGGTAAAACTTATGTTTATCACTTAGTGGTTTTATTTCTAAGTGCTCACATCCAGCAAAAGAGTTAAAAGATGCACTGAGCTACAACTAATAAGGAAGGAAAATATACCCAAGCTGTGACACATAAAAGAATTGGCTTAATTGGCCACTACTAAGAAAATGGAGATTGATAAGATTACATAATTACTATGTGGATTTGCTTGTATCCATAAAGCTTAATCATCAAACACTATGCTGACTGCTTTTTTAAAAACATACCATTAGGATCGCTATGGCATAATTTAAAATTTGTATTTTCCATCATGGCTCATGAGCTATTAGCTACTTGAGATGTCTTTTTATATGATTTTGTAAATCTTTAACTCTTCGTATGCCTTTGCCGCTAACACAATCATCTTAATCCTTATCCCTTAGCGCGTATCCCTGTGGAAAATAACTATGATAAACATTTAAACCAGGTGGGGGCAGGGCAGGTGACATCAGTGGAGGTGAGCGCACAGTTTCAATTTGTTTGAAGTTGTTTTTTTTTTTTTTTTTTTTTTTTTTTTTTTTTTTTTTTTTTTACACTTTATATTTAAATACAAATTGTCAGAATACCAGTACCAGTAGAATACCTAAAATAAACATCACAAATTACTAGTTTTAATTTCAGGCCATGGCTCTTTTAATTGAATTTGCTTGACTCACAAACGGGAAAAGGAAGCATGTCTCACTGCTCGCAGAACTGAAGCGCTCTCTCACGCAACAGCTTCTCTGCATGTTTACTTCACTGCTCTGTGCTGCTTTGTGTGCGCACCTTGCGCAATTCACGGCACCTTGCATTCATTTTTAATGACCATGCTTGCTCCTACTGCTCTGCATGCTCATATCTCATGGGAAAGCTGCCAAATGGCAATTATTTTTAACATGCAGACATCTTTTGATTTAAGTAAATAAATGGAGCTGTTTACAATAGGTGATCTAATTGCTGAAACTTTTACTAGTGACTTGGTGTAAATGCTATGTATTTGACACGTTGATGAAAGCAAGTTAATTTGGAAAACAAGTGTCATCATCATCATTATTATGAATTAAATATGATCACAGCACACAGTGTGTCAGTGGATGAAAACAATTAAACCCATGCTACTTGGAAGCTTGCCCAAATGGTAGAACTAGTTCACCGTCATTCTGGGTCAAAGTCAAGAATATTACAGCTTTTCTTTCTAAATTAATTTCCGTCCATTTGTATCTACCTAGGGCTGGAGAATGCACAAGTTGATAAGACTTAATACTACTGGAAACACATACTTTTTTTCTTTCTTTCTTTCTTTCTTTTTTTTTTTTTCTTTTTTTTTTAAAGAAAAAACAGTGACGTCATTGTTGGCCATTACACATGGAACAATGACGTCAGTGTTGGCCATTGCACATTATGATGTGTGTTATTCACACAAGTTAAACACACACGTTTGTTGTGTAGAGCTACAGGATGAAGTGTAGACGATTTGGCCATCCTAAATACACAAACTTCTGGATGAATAATGGTGACCTTTGTAAACCTGTTCAAGCCAATTAAAAGAAGACGTGTTTTTGCCAGAACCTCTGCTTCTGGTACTCTGCTCCATTTATCCAGTCTGATGAGGCCAGAAATCACGTCTATGGCAGAAAAGACCAAAAACATCATAACACTAAAATACTGACTCTGCCTTTGAGATTTGTAGCCTTGGTTTTGCACTATACACTATTTTCCACCATTAACTTGTTTGAGAAAACTCCTTAAGGGTTTTAAGAAACATCATGTGGATCATCATGTGGACTGTATTTATTTATTCACCTCATACTCATTCTTTTTCTAAGCGATTTTATGAATCTTCATTGTTGACCATTATGAAGGAGAGACTTAATTAGAATAGTTAACAGTGTGGAGAACAGACTCACCCTATGAAGCATGGATCTTTGTGCTGCTCTGCATTTTACGCTTATTTCCATTCAGAATTCAATTACAAAGACATTTCATTTGGACCATATATTGATATAAAAGCATAACTGTAATCGCACAACTGGCATTAATTGGAAAGTAATTGCAGAGTTTTTGCACCTGTGCAATGTTAAATTGTGTGCACTCTGCTGGCACAGTGACCCATCATTTCTGGTTCATTTTCTCACCGTGCCAGGATGCTTTTCCTTTCTTAGGTGGCTTACGTTAATGCATTCCACCCTATGCTGTCTTCTTCACCTGAACCCACACTACAAGTTATTCTTTTCTGTTAGACTGCGCAAACTCTGTATTCTTTTCTCCTTCCGTATTCAGTGCCCTTATTTGTGTTTTATATAATATTATATAATCTTTCTCTCATCATGTGTGTATGGAGGTGGGGTCTTTTAATCTGTCTTGCTCAACATGAAGTCACTGAGCTATCAATTTGTTTTGTTGTGGCCAATTACAGGCTTTGGGTGTTGTGTTCATGTTCTGGCCCTTCAATTTAACATGTATAGAAATGTATGAGTGAATCAAGCACATAATCAACGGCCACTCAAATACTCAAATTATGTAACAAAAGAAAAGGAGATGCACGAAATTACATCCCTAAACATGGCTGTACTTCTCCTTAAAATCTTCCTAAATTGGCTGCTTTATGTGGTCAGAGGTATTACAATGGAGCAAAATGAGGCTACTGATGACGAGGGTGATTTAACATTTACCCTTCTGCCTAGGTTTATACTTAAGTCAGTGCTTTTGTGCTGGGTGCTTATTTGGTTTTTTCTTCATAAAAGTGCTGGTACATATTTCCTTGTGAAATTTATGCCTTAAACAACATCACTGCTACCCTGACAAGAAGTCGAAATCCAGGTGCTCATGCTTGAACTCATGCAAACATGCTTGAATTATATTTTTAGGTAGCTCAGTGCACATTTTCATTCATTCATTCATTCATTCGTCTTTCGTTAACCATAGTCTCATGGTGAGTGGCTCAATATTATAGTAAATTCTAATAGCTTTTAGCAAATTCATGAAAAAATGCATAAACATACACAAGTGGTAATTATATGTGGGATTTCTATTGCATATAGGCATTTTTGTGTTTTAGAAACTTTAAATATCATTGACGTGTAACAGATATACATATACTGCCTCAGGAGGTTGAACCACCAAATGCTTTTACCAAAGTATTTGGACACCACAAATGAGCAACATTAGTACTTTACAATGCACAAAGCACTTGTTGGTGTCAATGGTAGCAGGTTTTTACAGCACTGAAATTGCAACATTGTGGTTCAGTTTTGGCCCATTCCTCTTACCCAATCGTCTTGAATTTCCCAACGTTACAAGGATCCCTCTGATGGACTCAATTTCACTCTTAAAATCCTCCGTAAATAAAGTTAGCATCTTCACCTTTTTTTTAGAAACCAGTCCAGTTATTTTGGCTATATGTTTTGGGTTGTTGTCTTGCTGAAACCTCCATCTTCTCCCCAGATTCACTTTCTTGGCCAATGAGATTAAAATCTCCTCTAGTATGTCCCGGCTCCATCTATGTTAGCTTCCGTGACGTGTAATGCCCCAGTACTGTTTGCAGAGAAGCAGCCCCACATCATGCTCCCACCTCTGTACTTCACTGTGGGTACAGTGTTCTCGGGATCATGCACACAACCCTTCTTTCTCCAAACATGACGAGCTGAATTATTATTTTCATTTTGTCCTTTGTTCCAAAAGAGTTCTCATTTTTCTAAATGCTTGTGTGCAAATTTTAGACACACATCTCTGTGCTTAGCAGCGGTGTGGGAACGGAGAAGACTGCAGTGCAGTTCATTGCTTATTGTTCTCTCTGGAACTGTTCTTCCTGCTGCTTTCAGGTCATTCTGCAACTCTTTTCAAGTGACTTTACTATAGTGTCTGAATACTTTTTCCCCTATCAATTGAGTCTTTAAACTGATTTTTGTTGATGCTCATGAATACATACTTTTTTGTTCGTATCTATAAGTAGAAAGTCAAAAGACATTGAGTGTAAGCTTGAAGTGGATATATGCACTGGAAGTATATTACATAACAAAACACAAATTCATAATTGAGCCATGGATGGCAGGAGCTTGAGTCACATACACCGCTCTATAGGAATAGTGACTAAAGTGGCATGTGCATTTAGGACAGTGATGTTTGTGCATTGGTGTGATTTGTACGGAAAAATTGAACAGAATAGAACGACATGTAGAGGAAAAATATAGCAGGCTTGCAGTACATAAACATCTCATTGCAAAGACTAATAAACACTGATCTAGGGAGATGTGAAAAAAGTGATCTATTCAGATGAGTCATCATTCACCATATTCTTGACAAGTAAGTGAGTGCATGTGTGGCGCACACTGAGAGAACAGTACAGTTTATCTGGGAACTTAGTGTACTACTACTAAAACTTTTCCCTTAAAGTGTTACAGTGTGGCTTCAATGAAGTGTGGCCTATTACAAAGATAAACCAGTGGTCTTGGTTTTTTTGCAGAGAGGATCTGGTGTCCAGACCAAAGCTCTCTGTGGGTTGAGATTAAAGACTGTGCATGGGAATTATGATTCTTAGAGCAGATCGCCACGCTCAACCTGCGTTTACTCACACTGACAGCACAGAGTGAAGCACGGCCAACCACCATCAGCTATCAATCAGCAGCAATGATTTATGAGCTGCCGTCCTTAAACTGTAACTTCTGCCTCACAGCTGAGCAAGCTCCACAGGAACGAGAGCCCCTAGTGTGTTTGTGTATGTTAGAATGCAGAAAACTGTAATGTAGAACCTTAAATGAGCTGTCTGTGGTGTGCAGTGATCAAAAGCTATTGCTCAGTTTCACTTGTTTGCTAATGCATGGGATATGTTCTTCCTTTCTCAGTCCGTATTTTTCATTAGTGGGTTTCTCATTTTGTTCTCTCATCAGTGGGTTGCTGATGGGTTGATGGAAAGTCAGAGTGACTTCAGAGGCATGTCTCTTTTTTCTTCTAAATTTGATAGCTGTTCTTGGCTTAAGTGTTCTTCGAAAGCTCTTACCCAAACCCAGACTTTGAATTGTATTTATGCTTGAAATTTCAGTACTGTAGATGTATTTTCCCTCCTTGCTTAAAATCAGTGCCTGACCTCACTAATGCTCTTGTGACTGAATGGGCAAATCCCCACAGTCATGCTCCAAAATCTATTGGAAAGCTTTGCCAGAAGAATGGAGTTTATTATTAACAGCAGTGGGGGACTAAATCAGGAATGGGATGTCCAAAAAGCACATATGGGTGTGATGGTCAGATGTTCACAAACTTTTGGCCAAATACAGGCTATCTGAGCTAGTTAACATTACAGCAAAATTGTGGTGTGTTTAACTACAAAATTCACAGCTAGGAGAGTATGGTCTGCTATAATTTTAGTAGCTAGCTAGCAAACAACTACAATATTTTACCTGGTTAGCAAGAATACAACACTGCATCACTCTTATATGCCCTAAAATCCAGAGCACATTTTAGGAAGTAAGACTTTTTGCTTAGCATTGAGATCACTATTCTCACTTATGACCCTTTGACCAATTTTGTAAGTTACAATATTTATATTTAATAATTTTAACATTAGCAGAGAGTGGAAGTTACTTGTTTGTGAATGATACCTCTTCCACATTTGAATTACTGCCTTACTGGCAAAAGCTGCAAAAGCTTAAATCCTAAGTAAAAATTAATTGTATTTATCCAGCGAACATACTGAAGGCAAGCAGAGAATCATGTGATAACCTATAACTACAGACAGATGGACAGACTGATCCTCCACCTCCACTCTCTCCCACTCTGTTGGCATCTGTGTAAGGGAAGTGTTTCCTTGTTCTGTTATGTAAGATTTTATTTCCTTTGTGCTTCTTCTTGGGTGATCTACAGAAACAATATCTGAAACATGATTGTGTCTGTTTATTCATTTATTGTAAATGATGCCGAACGTCAGCCGAGTGGATTTTGTGCCGAGAATGCTTTTCCAACACATTTATGAGATTCAGATTTCATATATGACACTGTGAGGCTTTAACAACTTTAACTCTCCACTTGTATGTACCCAATAAATTGAGGTTTGAGCTGTAGCTGTGTCATGTATGGCCAGGAAAGTCTCTCATACTGATCCAATTTTCAATGTTGGATGTGTGGCTGTTTTTGTGATGGAGGCTGTAATGCATGCAAGTATGATTGTCAATTTAACATATGGAGCAGTGTATTTGATTACATAATAAACGTAAATATACCATCCTCTGTTACACACAGAGCAATTTAGCCCACATACATAGCCAGTTCCTGCTGATTGTGGAGGCTTTGGCTGAATTCTGGGCAGTGATGGATGAGATTGATGCGCACACCTGGGTGCTGGAACCTGAAAAACCTAGCAGAGCAGACACGATGAGACGGATCGCTATTGGTAAACTCCTGCCATCCTCATTGTCTGTGGTTTAATAAACCTATACCATATTACAGCAACTGACCTCGGCCTTATTGTGCCTAGGAAACAACGTCTCCATAAAGGTTGAGATCGACCCCAGGCACCCGAAGATGTTGCCAGAATGCTGCCTGCTTGGAGCTGAGCATGGTGGGTATTTTTAATATCTGCAAATCTCCCCAACTTATATTTGCTCATACAGTTAAAATAACCTGTTTGTTCTTGAATGGCATTTCACATATGAAAAGTCCATATCCATCCATTTCATTTATCACCTTGTTTTTCCAATTACCTCTCTTTGTAACTGTACATCCCATGAAGGTTTTATTACATTTAACACAGGATTGCTACAACAGGATTGGCTGGCAAGCTACAATATGTAATGTCCTTCTAGATTTAGAGAGAGATTTTGCTAGAATGGAGGTCAGTTTGCACTATTTAAGCCTCTGTGATTGTTTCTTTAAATCCAAGGTCATGCTTGGCTGACAGTGGCGCACAGAACATATTGTTGGTTGCCTAGCAATGTTATTCATTGATATTAAATCCACACTTCGATAGTCAAGACAGTGGCAGACGCGGACCCTCCGAGCGAGGGGTCAGACAGAAATATTGCTTTTTGCATTTACAAATGACAAACAGAGCGAGCGACTCACATTCCTCCCAGATTGATCTCTCAGGGTGGAGCAGCCATGATGAGCACGTTTTATGTGAATTATTTGAATATTTCCGTCCCTGTCAGAATGTTTGTCACAGTAGGAAGTGCCCGGCTCTACTGTGGCATTTCTAAGAGAAAGGAGAGATTAGTGGTAAGAAATGGCATGGCTGTGCGTTGTCTGTCAGTGCGCTACAATCAGGTTGACGGGCATTGAATGAAAGATGAGGTGCAGTTAATTGAAACTGCTCTGGTATACTACAAAGCGAGCCCTTTCATATAGAACATTCCCTCAGGCTTGTTTTGCTACTCTGTTTGAGTGGGACATTTTTTTTATCATTTCAAGCTCATTTCTTTATAATATACAAATATTTAGTATTAATTTAAACTGCTATAGTTGTATGGTGCAAGTCAGTGTTATTATTTTGCAGTGGTAACCCCCCTGAGGAGCAAGCTGAACGCTAACATGCATTTATGGTAAGGAGACAGTAATTAATTGCTTCTTTGTCCTGATCTCCACAGACATTACACTACCACATCCGTGTTTTCATGTTTTATGAGTGAATATAGGTCTCCCATTCTCTCAGGAACCCCGACTGCAGCGTCCTGCAGAACATGAAGGATGTTATGGAGATAGAATTCCCGTCACCTGCCACCCACGAAAAATCTGTACGTTGCATTTTCATGTCACACCACCACTTATAATTAGTCGCACATCTCAGTAACATTTGGGGATTGCAAGATTTTTTTTTTTTAAAAAAAGAGGTAGAGGTGGATACAGAATTCCTTTAATTGGGTTGTTTACAGATAAGATCATTACAATAACAAAGGTGGCAGAATCCTCAGCACTATCAAGAGCTGTTTAATCATAGATTCACAAATTATCTTTCCCCCCACTTCAGCGTGTGTGACTGCTGGTGGGTTGAAAGGGCGCTGTGTTTATTCACAGTCTGCACCACTGATTAATGCTTGGCCATCATTAACATTCGAAAGAGTGAAAAGTTTACTTGACCAGATGTTTAAATTTTACCTGCCATCCTTTTAATGGATTGCTTAGGAAAAAAAAAACTAATTATCGGAAAAGCAATATGCAAACACAGAGAGTGGAGTGGAGTGGAGTAGAGGAGAACAGAAAAATGGGGGAATAAGGGGAAGATGTATGAAGGCTCTCCAGACTCAGTTTGGCATCTTGCAAAAGAGGAGGATTCTGTGAAGTGGAGGTCAAGTATACACAGGGTTGATAAGCCCACCTGAGTCTTCTCACCCTAGTGGAAACAAATATGAACCTCCATGCATTACAGCCTCTTAGCCAGCAGGGAGAGAGGGATGAGGGGGAAGGGGGATAAGTAGATGCAGATTTGAGATGGGAGGTGGCGTCCTTTTGATCATGCCCAGAACAGTTATGAGCAAGAAACAATGCTTTTAGATGCTGTTCTGTTTAGTAATTGTAGCTGGTTTTGAAATCCTTCTTAATATGGCCTTAAATCATCACTAAACAATATGATTGTGTTTTCGTGTCAGAGTTTTAGTGTGGAGTGCGGCATCTGCTATTCATATCGGCTGGACTCTGCCATACCAGATCAGGTGTGCAACGATCCACGCTGTGGGCAGCCTTTTCATCAGGCCTGTCTCTATGAGGTGAATACACTATGATTTATCACTCATACACCCTTTTAACCTATCATTACTCATCATATACCATTAGTAATGAGCATGAATGATTAGGACGTGGTTGTTTCTATCTCACATTGTCAACTGAATTCACATTATTGTCATCTCAGTGGCTGAGAGGTTTGCCCACCAGTCGCCAGAGCTTCAACATTGTGTTTGGAGAATGTCCTTACTGCAGCAAGGTATTAGTGCCATATTATTTCAACTCTCTATTACTCAGAACACTGTCTAAGGCAAATTTAGTTATTTAACCCTTGTGTTCTGTTTGGCTCAAACAACATGAAAGTTGTGTTTGCCTATTTTTTACTGAGCAGGGAGAAAAAAACATCTTTTTATTCATTTATTTTTGCTGCACCTGCTATACCCCTTCATATTTATATTACACAGTTTATAAAACCGATTACAAAAAAAATGGTGAAATATGAAAAATGAAACAAAAAGGTGAATTGACTCTGCTGCATTTCCTCCATGTCTTATTTGCACTCACCTGCTAGTAGGAGCATCCCATGGCATGAGGAGTGGTTTTGTGTCTTTACTGTTCCCCAAAAGCATGAATGTATTCAAGGTTTCAAATATTATTATCTGTCTCTTAGCTGCCTGAAGACAGTATGACCCATGAACAGTGAATCCCTTGCTGAGTGGTGAACAGAACACAAGGGTTAATATAAAACGATCACTTATTTTAGGATAGCATGCTTTATTTATTTAAAAATGATTTTCATGGATTCATACATGTTACAATTACTAAAAGACGTTAATCTCAACACTTCGTTTTTTTCCCAGCCCATCACAGTGAAAATGGCCATACAAAAACCGTGACCACTCTGTAAAATGGCTGCTGTGTTTCAGAAGGACAAGAAATTCGTTCTTAATACTGGAATATGAAAACCAAACACCATGTGTTCAAAAGACAGTAAAAGCAACCAGAAAAAGGAAGAGTGCAACAGTAATGATGCATGCATAAATTTTACAGCTCCACTGAATAAAAGGCTTGTCTTCGGAGTTCTGACTGTCGTTCCTGTTGCTGTGTGGCGAGTAGTATTCACTGTGCACATCAGCATTCAACTGATGTCCATTATAATCAATTTCCTCCCAGCAGTTATATTTTGGTTTGTCCCAGTAGTCCTCCCCGTCGCTGGTTCTTGTGCAGTAGTCCTCCCACAAGTGGTCATTTCTTCCCCAGTGGTCAGTGACATCGGGGCTGAAATCCTGGTGCTGTTTCAGCATTTGCAGACCATCCTCATCTCTTCTCCTCATTCCAAATACTGGAGCCAACTTTTCACCAAAATATAGATAGTAAAGCATGCATTGCATTTTCTTTTTCCACATCAGACATAGTGGGTAGTACAATAGTGATTTTCTTCCCCAACTATACTTAAAAAAAACCTCAAGCATGCAATATAGATTTCTTTTCTATGTATAGAAAATGTATATTCGTATTATTAAAGCTTATTTGTTCAGTGATATATTCATAAAACTGGAATCATTTTGTTGTTTATTCTGTGGTTGTGAGAGGCATGCATTACTTGTTCAAGTCTTTGCCTTTGCTTTGTGCCTTCTCGTGTTTTGGGGTGGAATCTTGGTGGCAAAGGATCATATTCTTCTTCCTGGTCTTCATCATGGTCAATGGCCACACGCCTAGACCTCGCACGTGTGTAGGCTGCAGAATTGACCTTGTAAGGCTGATGGTGGAAAAAGTGATTAGTAACTGACAGGTATCAGATTTTTTGGGGGGGGAAATGGGAATTTATTCCTTACCTGTTCTTCTGTCTTTGCTTTCTCTTTGGTTCTGTAGTGAAGTTTAGTGAGGTCTTCACCATGAGTTGCAGGCTTTGGTTTAGTTGATCTCACTGCAGGCTGGGCCTGACTCAAGTTTTTTAAGAGGGAACGGAGTGAAAAACATGATTTAGAGAATTTCAAAAAGTTGATAAGCTACTTCAGAGAAAAGGGCTGACTGGAACCCTTGATAACTCAGCGTGAGCATAAGTCCTTGAGTCTGGCTGTACGCTGTCTCTCCTCTGTGCTCTCAACCTGACCTGGATCCTGAGAGTAAAGCACCTCTCCTGATTAATGACACCCAATGCTCTCCCTGAGGTGGCAACACTCCAAACTAAATTTGGCCACAGATCACTGCTGAGGTCAGGTGTAGGCAAAATAAACTCCAGGAGCGTTGGAGTGGTGTTAGAAGAGGTATACCTCTCTTGGCCTGATGCTTTTACAGGAGAGGTGAGACACAAGGGTAACATTGATGATGATGTTTTTGAATTTTATTTAAAGGAATCAGAGCTTGACCCTCCAGCAGGAGATGAACAGAAATCATGGAGAAAATATTACTACAAAGAAAAGGAGGGATTCAAATCTTAATGCCCGTAGTGTTGACACTGATCTTTTCCATCTGTGCAGGAGGTTTGGCCAAGGTCAGAGATACTAAAGCTCATTCACCAGCTCTGTATTCCTCTGTGAGCATTCTGAATGTGTGCTGTATACTGTATACGAACAATGCAGTGCATTTAAGAATCCACATGAGATCTGTATGTTACAGAAAAAGAAAATATCTCAATTCTAAAAGTAAGGACAAGAATGTGCTGTAAGAGGTTATGATATCAGAACACAAAAAGGCAGTAAATTACATCCAAAATGTTACTGACTTCAACACTGACACCTACTCTTTAACCATAGATCAAGCTGCTGGCCAGTTTCACATGGAAATGAGAGGCAAAGCAAAATCCACTGTAATTCTAAGTGGTGATCTTTTGGCCTGAGGAAAATGTGTGCATTCAATAGCCTTAAATTGCCCTGCTTGGCCTTTCATCAAGTTCAGTGGTTCAAGTTAGCGATGAGGGGTGGTAAAGTGATTCTTACAGAATGAACGCCTCCACGCCGTTGCCTCTTGACAGGGTTAGTAGAGGTTAACCTATGACACCAAGTCAAGATTCTCTGCATCATTTAGCCATACAATGAGGAGAAAAAAAGCACAGTTCCTATTTCTTTTCACTATAATTCTTTATCTTAAAGAGCTGTGCAGAGAATAGTAATTTGGGTCAGAGTTGTGCAAAGCACATACATCTGTTGAAATACTATCTCCAGAATGTATATGATTCCTATAAATAAGAGGGATTTAATGAAATTGCTCCCTTACGTTCTTCAAGCTGTTTTAAGCTGTAGCTTCAAGCTGGAGGCTTTAGACAGGTCCGAGACTGTCACCACTGTGTAAATCTCCACTCCGCCCTCCTCTGCACTACCTCCAATAGGAGTGGGAGTGAGCATTCATGAGAAGAGGTCAGCAGAGGTTCTCTCAAACCTGAGCATCTTCTGCTCTCTCCCAGACAGATAAATCTACCGCAGCCCACAGGCTGCTCTCTGCACTCCAGCCTTTGCTCATATGGTACCTATTAAGACAGGAACTCTTGCGGGCCAAAGCATTTCATGCTCACCCTGTTTGCCGCTGGCCTGGATGACTCTGCTGCTCTCGGTCTGGAGAGGTCCAGTGGGCCTCGGGGCCTGACATGTGATAGTACCTTCCTTAGAGCATCGTAGTCTGGTTTTTCTTTGTAGCCCAACGTCCTCACAGCAAGCAGGAAATGGGCTACCTCAGCTGAGGAAAACAGACCAAAGAAGAAACAAGGCTAGTTATTAATGTTATTTTATTATCAAGGTTCCTTCAAATCATTAATCACAAATACAGTAATGATCCCTTGAGGTAGTGGGCAGACAGTTAAGGTGGCCATGATTCATGTTTTTAAATGCACTATGCCAATTTTAGGTGACTGACAGCTCAGCTAGTTGCATATGACATGTGATATGGATCACCATCTAGTGCGTTAACAAAAAGCTGCATACAAATCACGAACCCATGATCCTGAACACCGAAGCCAGAGCCAAGTGTCACTAGTGCATAAGTGCACTACATTTTTATTCTAAAGGAACAAAACAGGGCATCATACCAGTACATGGACCCTGACAATAACACAACAGTGAACAAGCCTCAATATTCAAACATGCACACAAAGGTGTGTCTAATATGGCTGCTTTCCATTCTTCAGTGTAATAAATAAGCTGCCAACAGCACTAGGCCAGTATTCAGCATCTCTCTAACGGAATGTATATCACATGCATGGCATTGATGCATGTTGGAGGCCTTATCTCTCTGGTCCAGCTGCAGTGAGTCTCTCAGGGTTGGGCAGAATAAGACCTCATCATAATCATAGATCACAAAGCCTCTTTTCAGGAGACATGCTTGCCCTTTTGCTCTGTGCCGGGAGTAAAGATAATGCATGACTGGTATGTGCTGCTGATGGAGGAAAAACAGGGTGGCACAGTCATTTAACCACACCTTGTTGATCATTTTAAGTGGTCTATGCATGCACAAATAAACTCGTTTTCTCTTACCTAGACTGATACCAGAGGTGGACATTTGGATCACTGAGTCTGGCAGGTTATCCATGAGCCTAAGGGCAACAGAGGGTAAAGATTAGCCAATAATTTTGTTTTCCATTTTTGGTATAGGATTATAGAATTTGTGCTAAATTGTTAAAGTCAAACCATACAAACTACTGTTTTTGTTGGTTTAATATCTTATAATCAATAATAGTTTTAGATTTAGAACTGTATTTTAACTGGTATTCGAGACATTTAGAGTAGAACTAGAAAACCACCCCTTTATATTTATTGTTCATATTAAATTTTATTTGATTTGAATATGTCTCTCAAAAGTTGTGGCTCAAAGAAACCAGAGAAAAAGACTTTTCCAGGCAATAAAGTCGTGCACATATTTTGCCAACTGCACTTTCAACACTTTTACAAAGCAGTTCAGAGAACACTGGACAACGAATAACCGCAGCAGCTATGATCCTGTGATCAACGGCCACCACATACATGGCTGAGTGCTGTTTCTGGACCTGTGAAAGAAGAGGGAAAAGGGAAGCGTGCGTACTTGGCCTTGGCCTCCTGGACCTGTACTGGATTCCTGAGCACTGACAGCCAGGGGAGAGTTCCACACTGCCAGTGGAGCAGGCAGTAGCCCAGCACTTCCAGGTCCCCTCGTCTGGATGGGGCTGACGCAGAGAGAGAGAAAGAGTGGAGCACAGAGCTTAAACACGGTATGGGGTGAGAAAAGAGGGAAGGGAGAGAGTTAAGGGAGAGTAAGGGAGAGATGAATACCTGGCGCGATTTGAGCTTAAAAAAAAAAGGAATCCTTTGATTAAATGGTCTGTCGTTGGCCACTGAAATATGCCCTTATAAAAAAGACAGAAAGGGGGATAGCGATGAAGAGGAGTATTTTGTTTTTTCAGCTGGTGCTCTTGCCTAGCTAACAGACAAGCAGGCCCTTCGAAAAGAGGTATAGATTCAAAAGAGTGGGTCAGTTTCCTCCCTTCTGTCCAGCTACCCCCCACGCACACACACTCGTCTGGTCTGGAGGCTCGTCCCAGGAACCTGATACTCGCGGCCTCTGACATGATCCAGACGGCCCATGGCCCGGACCGACACTTTCTCCACCACAGAGCCAGGCAGTAAAACAAAGAAATAAATGTCTGAGACCAAATTGTTCCCACATGTTACTGGATTCCGTAGGCTCTGTGCTGGCCATAAGAGAAGACCCAGAGATCAGCAAGTACGTGTGTGTGTATGTGTGTGTGTGTGTCTAGGACCTCCTCTACACCTTAACATCAGCTAGACCACATTACACAACTGCCATCTAGTGTAAACACACTTCTTCACACATGCACTAGAAATATTTTAACCAGCCATTTCTTTCTCACTCTGCAAACGTTGAGACGACGATGCCTTCATCACCCTCTCTTTTATTTAATCTCCCAGAACTGACCGTGTTTAGTCTGACCATATTTTATTCACTAGAGCATGCTAAAACACACTTAAACACACTTCCTCTCAACTTTGAGAAGAGAGGAGATGATGACTGTGCAGTACAGTCTTCTGTGAAAAGGATCAAAAGTCCAAACAATACTTGCTAGCATGGAGGATTTTGAAGAACAGAAAATTGGTAACAACACAGCAAATATAAAAGGTTGACCCACATTGTTAAATATAAAAGGTGTTTAGTAAATAAATGTGACTACAGTTAAACTTGACTATTTCACCTGCCTTGGTTAAATATGTGGGTTAACATAACATTAAATGGGTCCCTTCATGGAAAATCTCCAGTTTCATTTTGTCAATAAGGGTAAATTAAAGCACACGGCCTGTTCGTGCCTGGAGAGTTTATCAACTCAATACTGTAACTGCAGTCTGTCTCCTGAGAAATTACCTATTGACTGCATTCATCAAAGAGGGAAATTTCTGCCTAGATCCATGCCTGCCATTGATCTCGCCATGCCCATTAGGTGATCTTGCCTGCTAGCTAATCTCACAGCCAGGCCCAACAGGCCACACAGTTATAGTTTTCCCCCTTAATAAGCCTGTAATTTAACAAACACAAAATTGTTTTTGATCTCAAAAGACCTAATACATTATGATGACCTTGGACAAAACAATAATTAAGTCTTTCTGAACCATGTTGCCTTTTGTACTGAGACATTGGCCTTCAGTGCATAAAAGACATTGCCTACTCTATTAGCACTGTGGCATGCTTTTGCAAGAGGGGAAAGGCGGCTGCCTAGGTGGGACTGAAACCGAATCGGTTTTAAAACGAGCATCTGTGAGAACAAGGCGTTCCAAGCCAGACACAACACCTTCCATCAGTGCCAGGCTGTTGTTCATAATTATGGCCCATTGTTATTCAAATTACCTAAAGTGCTGTGTCAAACTCTTGAACCTCTCCTTCTGAATTTCAGCCATTTCTCTTCAGCCCTACAGGTGATAATTAGGCCTTTAGCACGGAGTTCAGCGGGAAGCAGAGTGCCTGTCTCCTCACTCCTCACCATGGTAACACATCAACATCTACACAGGGTGCCAGGGGCCACGAGCAAAGGAACACTCCACAATCTGCATTCATCTACGGGGGCGACTCGACGCTAACGACCTACACAACAGCTGTCAGCTCATGATGAGAAGTCCACTACTGTGACACCAAAATCAGGTTTGTCACTTCTATAAGGTTTTGAGTTGTGATCAGTCAGGGAACTATATATTTTTCTCCTGTTCTCATTATTTAGTCCATCCTCTAATGTTATCATGACCCACGATATTAATACGCTGCTTTATACAATAAAATTTATGTACCATGACCACCTATGCATCCAAGGAGCGGGACATGGAATGAAGACCATATGTAAAACCCTGAACATGTGCAAATTACTAAGTGTCTAGTAAGAACATGGGTTTGCTCCAAAGAGTACAGACCCCTGTTTGAACCTATGAATGTGATTTACTTCCATTCTTACAAAATATCATGTACTTTGAGTCTTCATCATAACGACAGTGGTGTTCCATGGAAATACTTTTCACCTGATTTTTCATGTGATCATGTTCTAGTTTTTGCCAGCTCCATGATAATTTGTAATACCACATATATGTTGCATCATCTGAGAAATTAGAATGAAGTTAGTGTAAAATAGGTATAGTAGTTAGGCTAAGTAAGTAGGACATATGGTTTTGGTTTCAAATGTTCAGCAACATATCACCACTCAGTAAAGATATTAAAACTGGCATTCTTAAACTTTACTATTTACTGCAGAGTCAGCATCTTATCATTCTTTCCATATACTGGAAACTCTGGGAACTGACAGCAGAAGCATGGCTATTAGGAAGCTTTACCTTGGCATGGATTTAGTATTGAACCTCTCTACTGCCTGCACTACTTTGCAGGCAAAGATATTGGCTTTGAGTCCCAGTCTAACAAAACATCAAAGCTTTAATTAATGGTAAGTGCATACAAGATGCAGGTTATCACTTGGACTATTTAGGGAATTGTTGAATTAAGTCTGGCCAGGTACACACGACCAAGTCAATCAATATCCCATAAAAAGACTGTATGCAATTTACGACTTAATGTGTTTCCAATATCTCGACCTGGAATTAAGAGCGTGATATGCTGGACGCGGTCTATGTACACTAGGCTTGATATAGGGGGAATTACACACACTGTAAATACAAGTTCTATAAGAAAATTATCCAGAATAAATATATCTTAGTTTTTTTTTAGTATCTGCCTTCTTAAGCCATGTGTGGTGGCCTGACAAAACCTTCACATTACCATATTTTGATATTTTCAACTATTTACTGTTCTGAAAACTGTAAGTTTCTCTTTTACATGTGCCTCAACTGCAAGTAAGTTATAGTATTTTAAAGTCGGGTTACTCTCAAAAGTGAAAATTGAAGAAATTTGCATTTAAACATTCCAATTATAACCTAATCTACTTATAGAAAACAAACATTACTATCATATATTAAATAATGATATGTTTACAATGGGATAATCAGGATCATCCACCTCCGTCTTTGTCTCATCACCTGAGGTAAAAAAGTGACTCGTGGCATTTGACAAATTGTCGTCTCCTCACTCGAGTGATCACTGTTCACTCTTACATCGATGCTGAAATAACTGTTAACTAGTTCTGTTCTGTTGACTAAAATTCTTGTTATTAATGTTAAGGTCATTTAATACATTTAAACTTTGTAAAGAGTCTGTAAGGACACTTCTCTGTTATGATGATGTGACGGTGACATTTTGACAGATGGTATCTGATCACAGACGGAACTGATTAGACTTATGACTGTTCCGCTATGGCCATAGCTATCCAACAGCAATCAAAGCCTGACATTCACTGTGTGGGAAAAGCACACTACACTTACAAGGTTTTAGACATCTTTAGACAGGCTACATTTACTGCTGCATTTGTTGAACTGGCTCCCTAACTGACGTGAGTTTTTGCAGGCAGAAAGCCAAGGCAAGGTTAGAAAGTAACCTAAATGAAACCATTTCTGTGTCATTTTGGTAAAATGTATTTGAATTCTTCAAATAGAGGTGTCAAAGTATATTACTGAAAGAAAAACTCAATTTTGGCAAAACAAGATTTGTCATTGTTTTGACCAAAATGTCTTTTTTTTTTTTTTTTGTATTTCAGCTGCAGTGACATCCGACAGGTTTTCTCAGACCACCACAAATATTTACAAATAACAGTCAGCGATGGTCTGAAAACAGTAGATAAAATGAATGAATGTATCAGCTTTACCTACACCTCTGTGAGCATCAATGCTTGTATACTCAATCGTGCCATTGTGTCCTTTCTTTGGATTCTCTTTGTAGTCTTTATGCTCTCCGTTAGGACAGTATCTGTATGACAGTCCATAGTCAGCCAAGTACACCTGCAAGAGATAATGAAATGACAGGCCATCTTCCACGCCAAACTCTTTTCCGGATGATGAAGCTCTTAGCACAGGTTAGTCAGGCTGAAAAAATGTTCATGCCATTTTGGTGCTTGACAATTAAAACGATTAACTGAATTACCTGTGCACTAAAATCCATACAGTGCAACATTTCTTTTATTAGCTACATGCTAATATAGGCAAAAATTCACTTACATTGCCTGGGTCTCTGCGGCCCAGTAAGAGATTGGCAGCCTTAATGTCAGCATGGACGTATTCGTTGTCATGAATATATTCCAGGACGTCCACCTGTTGAGGACAAAGTGACAGAGGGTAAGGTTAACAGATGAATAATTTAACCTATTCATAATGACCCTCCATAATGACTGCTGACAGTAAGCGACTCGTGTGGGTGGACTCGAGGACTGTTCACTAAAATCATCTTCAAAATTGTTACAGTGACAATGTTAATAGTCCAATGTTAATATATCCAGTTCAAATTGCCTGAACATAACCAATATACTAATGTATACTGTGACAGGGCCTAGATGCCAAGATCATTCTGCTGTGATTCCTACCTTGCTAGTGCTGTTGTGGTTCGTAGAGAGAACTGAGGAATTTTACCCATCATGAACAATGTGGTGATACAACAGACACAGCATATTCCAATCTAAAGGAATTCTTTGGGCAGGTTGATGTCACTTTAATTAATATTACTAATGAAGAAGCTCAGTGAACCGTACTAACCAAGTGCACCAAACTTTTCTATTTTCCTGCTACTAGGCACAGTGAATCCACATACTGATGACGACTTACCATGAGGCAACCCAAATGCAACACTGTCTGCTTCTTCAGCTGTTCAGCATTTTCCACAAACACCTTCTGCAGGTCAGTGCCCAGACGGTCTATCACCATGAACCTGTACCTGCTCAGAAAAACCAAAGATACATATAGGTAGCTAGAGTAAAGGTCAGCATTACTATTTTCATTGCCATCACCATGAGTAGCACAGACAAAATCATACCTGGTTCCATTATGTTCAGAGAGTCCAGAGCCCCAGTAGGTTGGGATCCCCAAAAAATCAAGCCGTTTGTCTCTCTTCCATTTGTTGACTAAAATATTCAAATAAATAACCATGAAATATTAACAGATTGCATATCAAGTGTGCTAATTATGTTTCTTAGACACACACATTTCTGTGTAGCTGTGAAGGAAATTTTGACTGGTGATGCACCAGACTGACAGGTGGCCATAAACCCTTTTGGAGAAATCATCTTCATCTGCAATTGGGTCACTCCACAACAAGGGAGGGCTTACGCTAACAACCGCAGAGGTGCATGTTTGCTTTGGCTTATTAATTCGTCCAGTGAGGCTAATTTACATCCACAGCCTCTTCATCAGTGACATGTACTCCAAGTGTGAGAACTCTCAGGTGAAGTGGTCTGCAGCACTTTCATTTCACAACGCTCTCAAGAGTGCATCTCTTCATTCTTTTATTTCACCATCGCTAAACCCAAGCCTTTGAGTAGATTCTACGTTGTAAAATAACGGACTTGATTTAAAAGATTCAAAATGTGGAACACAAACGTGGATGCCAATACTTTATACATACAGTCCCACATTATTTAGGCCTTGTCAGTGCATATAAATAAGTACTTACTGCTTTCAGGTTTTGCTGCTCTTTGATAAAACTTCAGCTCTGAGAACAGAGGTCCATTTTCATGATATTCCTGATACAAAAAGACCAGTTATTATAAGCAAAACAGTTAATGTGTAATACACTGAAAATTTTAAGAAAAAGGCAGTGATGCATCAGGAAAATTAAGATGCTGTAGAATTTTACTAGTGGTGAATAAAACCTTTAAGCTATATTTTAGAAAAGCATACCAAAAACCAAGAAGAATCAGAAATGCCAAAGTGAGGGAAACAGAGATGGGATTGTAAGCTACAGTTCGTGTAGGAACTTCGAGAGTCCAGCAGTTTTGTTTCATCATTTTAGATATGATATTGATATTAGGCCTCTGATATTAATCTAATACTGACTCTCTGGTTGTAACTCATTCCTTCTGTTTTTATGTTATGTGAAATATCATAGACACCATGGAGACATGCTTTAAGATCATTTGTGTCCTGTGTAAGATCTGTGTTATGTCTGTAATATTTCAGATCTGAAAATACTGTGGTTGGAACATCAAAACCATACTTACAACTTTAATCACAAAATTAGTATCCTCTGTCACAGGTGATTCCACATGGTCTGAAGCTGTAACACAGGAGAAAATCCGTAAGTAATTCAACTTATGGGTAAATACTTGACTGGTTTAGTACGCTCCCTGGAGGACTAGTGGACTAGCGCTCTCACTGCTGCAGCCCGCATTCGATTCCTGGCCAGGGAACCAACCCCAGCCACTGGGGCTGTGTGCAACAGTGCGCTCTCAGTGCCGGGCCCAAGCCCAGCTAAAATTGGGGAGGGTTGCGTCAGGAAGGGCATCTGGTGTAAAAACTGTGCCGGATCAAGTATGTGGACCGATGATCCGCTGTGGCAACCCCTAACGGGAGCAGCCGAAAGAGGAACCTGACTGGTTTATTAGTAGGTTATGAAGATTATTCAAGATCCAGGACCTGCATTGTTTCTGATTTCTGTAAGCAGAAAATCCAACTTCCAAACCCATTTAATGGGTGACCGGTCACCCCTCACCCATTGTGATGATATAAAATAAATAAATAATTAGAAAATCTTTATTGTCCTCATCCCAATAACATGAGTGCTAGCTAAACACATTTTGTGTTTGTAAAAATGAGATATTGTTGCCTGAGGTGGGGTAACACATTTTTTTGAAAGGTTAAAGGTTTTCTTAGTTTCAATGTTGAATAAAAAATAAAATAAAATAATAATAATAATATTTAAACGGTTCCTTTTTTTAATTTTTAAGTTTAAATATATTTTTTATAAAAGCTAAATGGCACCTCAATCATGGAATCACCCAACAGTTACACTTAGGAAATAAAGTACTGACAAGATTTCAGTCTGTCTGTCTGTCTGTCAGTCAGTCTGTCAGTCTCTCTCTCTGTCTCTCTGTCTGTCTGTCTTTCTGTCAGTCAGTCTGTCAGTCTCTCTCTCTGTCTCTCTGTCTGTCTGTCTGTCTGTCTGTCAGTCAGCCTGTCAGTCTCTCTCTCTGTCTCTCTTTCTGTCAGTCAGTCTGTCAGTCTCTCTCTCTGTCTCTGTCTCTCTGTCTGTCTGTCTTTCTGTCAGTCAGTCTGTCTGTCTGTCTGTCAGTCAGTCAGCCTGTCAGTCTCTCTCTCTGTCTCTCTTTCTGTCAGTCAGTCTGTCAGTCTCTCTCTCTGTCTCTGTCTGTCTGTCTTTCTGTCAGTCAGTCTGTCTGTCTGTCTGTCTGTCAGTCAGCCTGTCAGTCTCTCTCTCTGTCTCTCTTTCTGTCAGTCAGTCTGTCAGTCTCTCTCTCTGTCTCTGTCTCTCTGTCTTTCTGTCAGTCAGTCTCTCTCTCTGTCAGTCAGTCAGTCTGTCTGTCTGTCTGTCAGTCAGTCTGTCGTAACCAATTTCAGAACAGATAAAATGCCAACGCCTGTTAACTAAGTTAACTAAGTTAACAGGCGTTAACAAAAGAGATACATAAGCCTATTACTGTTACAAAAGATGTTTAGTGTAACCAAAGCCATGCATCTCCACGGAAGCTTATTATTTAAAGATATTACAGGCACTAAGTTACCCAGGTAAATGAGTCCGAAGCCTCCTTTTCCAATGATTTTGCCGAGACGCCACTTTCTCTTCTCTGTGTCTGTCAGGATCCATCCTTCAGGCAGAGGACAAGGCAATGCTTTTTTCTTAGGAGCCATTGATGTCAGCAAGCTATATTTACGCGTAGTATTAACTAATACAGCAAAGCTAGAACATAATGATTTAGGGATTTTCCACTCCAAAGGTTCACTAACCCAACACAGAAATCAAAACTGACCAAACTAAGAATGAAACCGAAACTGCTGGCAGTTAGGACTCTAGCCAGGCTAATCAGGCTTGCTAGCTAAGCTAACAATTAGATAGTTAGATGATTTTGGCACAGAGCTAAATTCTGAACAAGGCATTTATGTTAGACAAAGTTAACTTACGAATATAAGCGAATGCTAAAGATTGGAACAAGTTTTTTTTTTCCTCTCATATTTTCTGTCTGACACCTAAGTAAGCAGATACTTTAACTTCCTGAAAGTTAAGGTTTAGACACTCCCGCTAAGCAATTTGTAAAATTATAACCAATTGGAATTGAGAAGAGGCGGTCATTCATGTCACAACTACCAATCATTTGCGTTTGGAGGCGGACACTGGCTGGGACACGCAAAGCGCCATAGGCTGGAATAGACGTCAATCGATCGTTCCTTTTAACTCGCACAGCTGTTTAACTCGCACCTTTTTTTTTAAGCGCAGTCCCTTGTGTAGCTTCTTGTTTTCTTTGGAAGATGATCTCCTTAGCATTTTTTGCGCACCCACCATATATAATATATGATAACGTAACTCTTAAAGTTTATTGCGGTACTTATAAGGAGCAATTGGAGACATTCTATAGTAAAGTGTTTCTCATATACACCGATCAGCTATAACATTAAACCCACCTGCATAATATTGTATAAGTCCCCCTGGTGTCACCAAAACAGCTCTGACCCGTTGAGACATGGACTCCACAAGACCTCTGAAGGTGTGCTGTGGTATCTGGCACCAAGACGTTAGCAGCAGATCCATTAAGTCCTGTAAGTTGCGAGGTGGGGCCTCTATTGATCTGACTTGTTTGTCCAGCACATCCCACAGACGCTCGATTGGATTGAGATCTGGCGAATTTGGAGGCCAAGTCAACACCTTGAACTCTTTGTCATGTTCCTCAAACCATTCCTGAACAATTTTTGCACCTGGCCGTCCACATGATGTAAAAGAAAACGTGATTCATCAGACCAGGCCACCTTCTTCCATTGCTCCATGGTCCAGTTCTGATGCTTACATGCCCATTGTAGGTGCTTTTGGTGGTGGACAGGGGTCAGCATGGGCACTCTGACTGGTCTGAGGCTACGCAGCCCCATAAGCGGCAAGCTGCGATGCATTGTGTGTTCTGACGCCTTTCTATCTTAGCCACCATGAACTTTTTCAGCAAGTTATGCTACAGTAACTCTTCTGTGAGATTGGACCAGACGGGCTAGCCTTCGCTCCCCCTGCGCACCAGTGAGCCTTGGGGGCTCATGACCCTGTCAGGGGTTCACGGGTTGTCCTTCCTTGGACCACTTTTGGTAGGTATTAACCACTACATACACAGAACACCCCACAAAACCTGATGTTTTGGAGATGCTCAGACCCAGGCGTCTAGCCATCACAATTTGACTTTGTCAAAGTCGCTCAGATCTTTATGCTTGTTCAGTTTTCCTGCTTCCAACACATCAACTTCAAGAACTGACTGTTCACCTGCTGCCTAATACATCCCACCCATTGACAGGTGCCATTGTAACAAGATAATCACTTATTCACTTCACCTGTCAGTGGTTTTAATGTTATGGCTGATCGGTGTAAAATAAATTTAAATAAATTCTATGAACACCCTCAGTACATATTTAATCCATCAAAATTCAGTGTAATTTCAGTGTTATTTGTATAGTGCTTTTAAAGATAGACTTTGTCAAAAAGCAGCTTTACAGAAATCTGGATGTAAATTTAGATCCCTAATGAGCAAGCCAGAGGGAACAGAAGCAAGGAAAAACTCCCTGAGATGATATGTGGAAGAAACCTTGAGAGCATCCAGACTCAAAAGTGAACCCATCCTCCTCTGGGCAACGCCGGATGAGATTATTCACTGAAGAAAAGCTGAGTCTTGGTATAAACTGGTTTTGAGAAGTGCAATTTTTTGGGTATCTGCGTGGATACCCTAAAGTAATCCAAAAAATATTAAAATCAATCAATATCTTTATTCCTGAACTTTCCACTGGCAGAATATTTTGTTATTAATTTTGCCAGTGTATTGAAGGTAACATTATTTGTGGGCAGTTTTTGTGTTTTTGACTATAAGGAATTAGTAGTAAATATAAAAGCTTTGATAATGGTCAGTCTTCATGGACCCTAGGGGCCCCAGGATCTCACTTTGAGGACCACAACTATAGTCTATTTAAGCATGAATGTACACTTGTGGTCCTGAGATGGACTGGCATCCCATACAGGGTGTGTATGGGTCCTAGTGTTCCTGGGATAGGCTCAGAATCCACTGCAATCCTGACCAAGATAAAGCAGTTATGAAAACGAATGAATGATTAAAAGCCCTTTTAAAAACAAACACTCAAATAATAAAAGGTCATTTCTGGATCTGCAGCAATACTCCCTTTCTTTATTTGGGAAGGATTCTGGAAAAAAAAGAAAACTTGGAGAATTAGCCTACTTACATTGTCTTCTTCTTCTTACTATTATTATTATTATTATTATTATTATTACTGTTGTTGTTGTTGTTGTAGTTTTAAAGATACTCCTAATGAGTTATGTATCTTCTATGGCTCCAGCAAACTATCATTGCCCGATACATACACATGGAATAACTTGAAAAATGAACAGATTTGGGTTTTGTACAGGTCATAGTGCTGATATCTCTAACTCCTTGCTAGTTCAGAGATCAGTGACACCAATCTTGATGGGCCATGCCACCATTTTCCATAAATGCCCCTTATGATGGAGATGCCGTAATTGTTGTAATTAGGGTGAGCAGCTCAGGGTGGCATTGCAGTGACCCACCCCAGCCCAGGTCCATATGGTCTGAAATAGATAATGAGTCTGTTAATGTGCTATGTCCATCAGTAATACAAGCTCAATATGGATTACGAGCTGTTATTTTCACCACAGCCATCTAGTGCTGACAGATTAGCTCTGGTACGACTGTCTTGACAGCCCAGTATGTTCTCTCTCTCTCTCTCTCTCTCTCTCTCTCTCTCACTCACTCACTCACACACACACACACACACACACACACACACACACACACACACACACTATCTATGTGCATCTTATTTTGTCTCTGTCACATATTAAATGCAAAAATATTTGACTACATGTGAAGTAAACTGTTTGTTTAGATGTGCACTTGCAAGTTAATATAGTTTTTTTTCTCTTCCCCTAGAAATGTGAGGGTTTTTCCCCACCCAGTATCCTTAGCTGCTAAGCAATGATGCTGAAATGTTCATGGGTTGTTCAGTTCCTGTTCTGAAGCGCCGGAGTCCAGCACAATTGAATCAGGTGTCTTTGAACAGGGAAAATCACCACACTATACTAGACGAGAATTAGATTTGGGGAAGTCTGCACTACATTATTTCATTTTGCATAAATGTTTCCTCTACAGAATAAGGTGCTTTCTGGAGGTCTTTACCTTTTATTGCCTACGTAGAATACAGAATTATCACTCATTATGTTATTGCCAGTAAAACTGGCCATTCCTCTGTCTCTAAATGCTCTTTAGATTGCAGCATTATTTTGGTCTGCTCATATCTTTACTGATTATATAAGTCATTTTCCAAAAGTAGGACATTAGTACTCCATTTTGCAGCCTCGACACTACACTCCAATTACAAATCACTTTGCTCAGAGTATGTTCTGTCTTCACTACATTATTGTGCTTTCAGATACATAGATGCATTGCTGTTCCAATATGCATAATGTGAATCTAATGACTTGTAATAAGTGACTTTTTGCCTTTATAGAGAGACCAGAGGGATGCTGATAAAGCTTGTGTCTGTCCTAGGGAGCATGCACTGACCAGGGTTTGCATTAAGGCCTTAAAACATGAATTGAAATTTCAGAACTCGATCTAAACATTATTTGGTGTTCCACTCTAAACGTCTGTGGCTATAAATAATGAAAAAATATATTCGCAAGTACTAAAATGGAAATGAAATCTGCAAAATGTATAAAATGTATGCAAATTATATCTTGTCTATAATTAGGTCTAATATTAAATAAAAACAAATACCTAAAGCTAAACTGAGTTATGAAAAATAAAATTAAAATAATTTTTTTTTGGAGAAAACAAGCAACCCATATTACAATATATTGATTACAGGATTCACAGGAGAAACTGTACTGTCTAGGGATTTGCATTAAATACAGTAAAGCATCATTATTTAGAAGCTGAAACAGAAGCATAAGACATAAGACAGCTGTCTGAACATATGAACCCTGAAAAAACTGTAAGAATTATAGTTGAATTTCCAGGACCCTTTATAAATGGCACCACAGCTGCTGAGGTAAAAAGAGAGAGCATGTTACACAGACCTATTTTATGCTGTAGTGGCTGTATAGTGAACATGTATTTCTGAAATACTGAATCTCGAACACAGCTTATAGCTGGCATTCAGCTACAACGTTAACCTACGGTATATCGGAAATATCTGATTTAACAACATGACAAGTGGAACACCCCAAACCTCACAGTAAATGTAGAACAGGTATTACTGAGTTTATCATCAGTGAAAAAAAATGTTTGAAGGATGTCCTCATTGGATCAGCAGGTCAATTTCTCCACAGATTCCACAGCAATGCTACTGTATATCCCTGCTGCAGATTACAGATGATCTGTCCTCCTACTTTCTGGTAACATTTCTGTATTATAAGATT
Source organism: Pangasianodon hypophthalmus (assembly GCF_027358585.1). Taxonomy (NCBI): domain Eukaryota; kingdom Metazoa; phylum Chordata; class Actinopteri; order Siluriformes; family Pangasiidae; genus Pangasianodon; species Pangasianodon hypophthalmus. The sequence goes on from NC_069712.1 coordinate 14,409,927, forward strand.
TCCCTTAGAAAAGAGTACAAATCTTAATCATGTTTAGGAATCAATGGATTATTTTAATAGTTGTCCAAAACTATGTTTCATTATTAAAACTTAAAGGAAGCAGAGGACTAGTGAGAACTATACTTTAAAAAGTCCACTATTTCAATTATTAAATCTGCATGTCTCTAGAGTATTCTTTTTTAATCTGCAGCTTTTTGTTATATTAATAATCTAGAACAGCAACTTATTGTCCATTGCGTTCTGTCCAGATGTACCATTTCACAAGAGGCTTATTGAGCAGCGAGAGTAGAGAAGGAGGGAACATAAAAGAGAAAAAGAGATGTGAATTAACACTTGGCAGCCAGTTCTATGCCAGCTTTCTCTTCCAGCACACACAGTGAGGCCATACTCTGACCTGGAGTCAGTGCAACGGGCAAATGTAGAACTGAGTTAATTAAGCTGTCTGATACTGAGAGGCATAAAGCGTATGGGGTGTGAGAGAGGGAGCTTTTAGCACTTTCAGTCCAGTAACAACTTTGCTGTCTGCACGGCCGGTTAGAGTCATCTATCAGAGGGTCAGAACAACTAGAGAGTTCCTCCAGAAATGACATTTCATTGGTTGAAGTGCTTTACTTGTGTTATTTATGAAAAGTCCTATAAAGCATGAGTATTTATGAGTGTGTGTGAGTGAAATAACCACTTCATTTTTCATGCAGATCTGTATTGATGATACCCTCATGTCATGTTTTTGTTACCTGTTATTGTTTATGTCAAGTTAATATTCAGTCAGTACGAAGGTCTCCTGTGATTTGTGGAGGTTTGTCACTGCTCACTGAGATGCAAACAATCACAGAGTGTGGAGCTAGAGACTCACTTAGCTGATCAGATCCTTTGTGTCGTGAAGGTTTCACCTCTCTCGGTCTCAACATCAGTCCCTGCCTTTCAGAATTTTGTCTACGATCACCTTGATCACCTTTTCTGAGAAAAAATCTTACACTTAATCCATGAAGTTTTCATTTAAAAATGTTATTTGTGAAACAGCAAAGACGAGTGATTTACTCTGGATTAGAACAATCATTCATTTGTCATCAGAAACCACTTCATCGTGGTCAGGGTTGCAGTGGATGCTGGGGTGCAACGTGGGCAAATTCACCCCAGATAGGACTCCAGTCCATCACAGGGCAGTATGCACATATTTTTACACACTCATTCATAAATTTAATGTAGCCAAGGCACACACATTCACACACTCATTCAATGGGTAATTCAGTATAGCCAATATGCATACCTGCATGTTTTCGAACAGTGGGAGGAAGCCCACATGAACCCACGGGGAGAACATGCAAAACCACACAGACATACCCTGAGCTCAGATTCGACCTGGTTACGTCCAAGATGACATAACTGGCCTTGGAATGCTATTAACCTCATCATTGTCATTTAGAGCGACACTAGCCAATCACAAGCATCAAAAAGCACATATCTACAGAAGAGGGTGATTAGTGTTCTCCTCTAAGCATGTTCAGTTGCCCCATTATATTGTATGTTTCTAAACTCAGTTTCAGTTTCTAAAGCTGTGGTAAAAGGCTGTAAGTGTATTGGAGGAAATGTGTGTTAGCCTTCCATTAGAAATTGGCTAAACAAACAAGAAGTTTAGGAAACACAACTAAAAAATATTAACTTGTTTCAAAGCTTCATGTAGGTTCATTTCTTGTTTCCCTAAAGTCTTCATACAAACCTAAATCTGAGCTTGGATCTAAGAAATGAACAGTATTCCCCCTTTACTTTCATAAGGAAACTTAACAAGCTTTGAGAATTGCACCAGAATACACATACGTCAATTCCAATAATATTATTTGTTCAAAATTACCTTTCTCTTTCAAGTTCTGCCTTAATAACAATGAGTGCTTGTTCCCTGAGGTGTTATCTCAGGTTCTGTTAATTATATGAGCTATTATCATTTGCATTTGCTCATCCATGTCCGCTGCATTTTACACACACACACACACACACACACACACACACACACACATACACTCATGGATAAACAAACACACACAGCTGTTCAAATATATTGGTTATCAATTAACTTATCCTGAACAGCTTCAGATAACAATTAAGATGATTCCTGTTTACAGTCACATTTTTAGACATTAAAAAAAATTACCAAAAAATGGCATCTGACATATGGAAAATATTTTATGTATTTAAAGTATGTGCAGTTGAATGAAAATCATCACTGTTGTTAGAGGTAAAGCTGCATGAGTGTGACTCTCCTTTGCTCTGCATTAATGCCCTCATAAATGCCTCTCAGTACTTAGTCTATTTTAGCTTCATCAGTTTATAACAAGCCATTAGATGCCATTACACATCAAGTGTGGTGTAGTTTTGAACCTCATAAGTTAACAGTACCTTTTAATTCACTCTCCAGTGGCTTATTAAGAGCAGGAATTGACTAAGCGAAAGAGAAGCCTGTGGGTTATGGCATTTTCTCCTCTCTCTCTCTCTCTCTCTCTCTCTCTCTCTCTCTCTCATTTTCGAACTCGTCCTGTCCATGTCTTACATTTTTCATCACAGACTAGTGAATTCAAAGAAAATGAAAAACAGAATTTACTTTAAGCACTATTCAGATTCAACACACTACATTATTCAGGTGTATTTATGCTTTTATTTATTTGTTTACTTTTTCGATCTCCTTTCCAAGTGTCTACCTGAATGCTAAAATCAGTTTTGTATTCATGACAGTTCCTCAGCGGAAAAAAAAAAAATCAATCTCAATCAAAGCAGCTAAGTTTATCATAAATTATCATGAAAAGGGTTTCCACTGAGTAGATGCTTAATTACAATCTCATTTGAATAATTTTGCATATTAATGAGCACGGGATGAAAATCATTTTTGGAGTTCTAACTTAAGCTCGGAAACCCACAGAGATAATGGCAGCCCTTTCAAACATATGTGATCTTATTACCAGGAGGAAGCGCTGCCGTCTCTCCCTGTACACAGTTGTGTTATAACTTCATTAATTGACTTGTATCTCTGACATTAATAAACTATAACCAAATTAAAGCCTCGGCTAGGCTCAACTTTGACCACATGTATAGCAGCATCCTGAATAAAACTCATTGTGATATCCAAACCTCACAGCTCAAAAGGATTAGATGAAAAGTCAGAAGGTAGCCAATTTTAGTTCTTTGTTTCCAGAGCAATTAAGTGTGTTTACGAAATTACCTTTAACTTCTCTCCTATAGTGTAGTGTGTAGACATTTATATTGCATTTTGTGTATCATGAATTCTGCACATTACTGTAAGTCTTGGCTTTGTCTTTGTAGACAATACCATTCACAATGCAGTACAATACACAATACGGATGTACTATAAGCACAGATGGTGTGCTGAAAGATGGTCGTGCCCCCTTATCCATACACTTTTTTTCTGCTCTCAGCTCTGAACACAATGCAGTAGACGACCTGAAGTGCAGAGCAGAAGATCACTGATCCGAATAGCAGTTTACACATCTCTATATATTGTATATGTTCATGTGAAATATAAAGGCAGAAATGGGAAAAGTGAAGCAACAGCAGTGTCTAGTGGTGAGATCAGAGCTGGGTGCAAGAGTTCATTCATCCTTTCTTCTAGCACATCTCTGTTCTCCTTGTTTTAAGCCTTGACCTTTCTCACTGTTTGCTCAATTATTAAAGATACAATAATGCCAGATTAAGTGTTCAGGGGAATTGTTTAGGGAGGTATAAAGGAAGTTTCTATATTAATGAAAGGCTGTTGGATCTAAATCCCAATATTAAAGTTCTTTAATGGACTGTATTGACTTGTCATTGTGTGACGAACTATATTTAGCATTGTAATCCTGAGGTAAATCTTTATGAGTTTATTATCTCTGAATTAATGAATGTGTATAACCATAATGCAGCGTTAGAATATTATTACAATTAACATTCACTGATAGTTTTCAGTCATAAATTTTAATGAGAGACCACATTTGATAGTGGTTTAGTGCACCATGTAATGGACAGTCAGTTTATTAATAAATACACCTTTCATGTTCCAGCAGCATGGACGTAAAAATTAAAGTTTAGGTCAGTCAATCCAATTCAAGTCTGGTTAAAACAATTAAAGAGAGCTTTTACAAGATACTATCCCCCCGTGGCTGGTTGAATTTATTTGTTTATAATTTGTTCACAGGAGACAGAGAGAACTCGGCAGTCTTGTCAGTCCCTCATTATATGCCATTATATACATTTAAATAGACAGTGTTAACTCGGTGTTGAAGACAATAACTCACAGGTAGACCAAATTATCGCTTTTCTAAAAACTTTTTCTTGTATAGTCAAAAACTTGACATAATAGAATCTTTCCTTGCTCTCTTTCTCATTCTCTCTTTCCTTTTAAGCAAACACATGAGATAAAGTAAGGCTTTAATTAGAGTTGTGTCATTAAAATATCCTCTTTTTTTCAGAGGGGAGTAGGGGGAATCTTGTGGATGGTTGGCTGGGTATTAACAAGTTCATAGATCTTATTACTTCCCCCCTCCATTGCATGCTGTCAGCTCCTAGGGATATGATATCCGATGGCTGGGCTCACATTTACAACAAGTTCATTACGGTGCGGCGGCGGCTCTGGCTGCTTGGACCCAGCTGGTTGGAGGGGTCTATGTTTTAATTAGTGCTGAGGGTGTGCATATTAATTACAACATGAATGATATTTACTGTACCTAAGGAACACAGGACGGGCTAAAGACACTGGCAAGCCTTAGCTAATAAAGCAAGCCATGCTAATGAGCAAAGAGAAGCCATAAAAATAGACGCCGGTGAGATAATTCATAAAGTTTATTGATCTCTGAGTAAAGACGTTAAGCTCCGATTAAGGCCACAAAAGTAGAGGCATCACACTTTATCAAATAAATAAGCCGTGTGGAGAAATGTGAGCTCAGAGACAGATTGTCATTAAGTAGGTCACGTGACTGCTCGCCTCAAGAGAATGGGCACATACGTTCACGCAATAAAATAATAAAGAGAGGGTGAGCCAGAGGAAATGACAGAGAGAACGGCTTGAATAAATTCATTGAAAGCAAAACTCTTGGTGTTTTGACTGAGGGAAGACATAATGATTTATCTTTGTGGATTATGCATAGCAATAAGTCTACAGTCTCCATAATAGTGCAGGGTCATATGTTCTAGATTCACGGCTAAGCACTTGATGCTATTTTTCACCATGAGGTTATTAATTTTCTATTCAACATGCTTGAATCGTATCCACATTGTGTCACATTTGTGGTGTCCTGACATTGTTCTGACGTGATCAATCACCACGGGGGGTACATATGAACTAAGAGTATAAAAAAATGTATAAGATGCTGTTTTCTGGTGTGAAATTTAACACTTCGCCCATGTCAGAATTTAGAGCTTGGTTTACTCGTAAGGAAAACCTTAGGGCTGATTTTACGGATTGACAAAAAAGCAGCTGAAACAGATGCCATGTTAAATGGGGAGTGTGTGTAGGGCACACTTAAGCAGTTTGTGTGAGTGGGATTGCACTGGCAGCTCTCCAAATGAAGACTGTATTGCACACACCAGGGAGAGAGGAGGGAGCGAGAGGGTGCTAGATGCTTCATCTTGAGTCATGTCTGGTATTAAGGCAACACACTTAAAACAGCAATTTGTTTCCCTTGCATCCAATAAACAGCTCATTCCTTTTTCAATCAATCACCTCAAGCAGAAAGATTAAAAGTAGGGGGAAAAGACTCCAGGCTGCAGGTTGGTGTGTAAAATCAGCGGTGGATCCTGAAGGCAGTCTGCATCGCCCTCTCATAAAACAATAACAACAGAGCAGGAATTTACTCATTTTCACAGAGCTTGCTTTATTACTGCAGCAGTTATGAAGGGTTCCACAAAAGATATAAAAATAGCATCATTTGAAAATCCCTTAAATAAAGTAGTCCACCGAACTACATGAGTGAATATTTGTGGCCTTATGAAGTCCTGGTCCAATCTTTTGTACATTGTGTGAAATTAGTAGTGATGTGAGCAATGCCTCACATCCTTTAAGAAGGATTATTTAAAACCTGAAAACATCTGAGGAAAGTGTTAATTGTGCAGATTCAGTGAGTGTCAGCTGCTTTTGGCTTTGATCACAGATTAAAGTTACTGGTTATAGTTATCAAGAGGAGACTAACTTCCTGGGTGGATTTTCATCTGTTATACCAGAGCTTATATTCAGTAGGTAGAAATCACATAGGCTACCCATCACCACCTCTAACAGTAGACGAAATTCCATGGCAATGCTCTTCTCTACATATTTAAGTGTGAGGTCCTGCATGTTGTACCTCTGGAGTGGTTGTGTTTAGGAAAAGATTGAAATAGGAAGCTACTACAGCTGCTGACTACTAACTACTGCCAGGGATTCAGGTGTAGTGGCCTATACACCAGCCCAGGAGGAAGAAACTGCACATAAAGGCTACAAAGATAACAACAACATATTTGCAAATTATTTGTAGGTTCCTAAGCATTGTGCAATAGCAAACAGGTGGGAAATGTACTGATTGCCATGGTGACTCAAATGTAACCCTTAAAAATATGACCTCAATCAGAGAAATAGTACATTTGTAGTTGCAAAAGTAACAATCAGGTTGTTATGGAACATGCTATTCAGCTCTGTTTATTTAAAAAAAATGAGCACAAGGTACCATGAATTACATCTTGTTTCACAAGAAAGGTCTAGACCCTGGTGAGCAAGAGGAAAGGAAGGATGTGTGTCTTGGTGCTCAGTGCTTGCAGAGCTGAAATGCTCTCATGCGTGAAAGTTTCTCAGCACGCTCACGTCACTACTCCAAGGCTCGCGAATACCTCTGTGTGCACACCCTGACCACACTCGCTGATACTGCACGCTAACAATATTGTTTAAACAACATAAAGGTCATTTGTATTGTAGGAAGATTCTGTAGTATGTCTTCTCTTGATATTTTTGCAGAACACAGTTTGCAGTCTGCTTTGTTTAACTGTAATATACATCCAGATTGCTGCCATTTTCAGCAGCACCACAGCAGTACACTAGGGTTGCATAACATAGTATAACGTGTATCAGATGTTGGGATTGGAACAATTTTACCAGTAAGAGTACATAAACACAGTATCAGTATGCATCGCTAATTCAGAATATACAAAAATCTTCTTGCAGGCTCTATACACATTAGTGCAGCCCAGACTGGTGTATAGGCCACTACAGCAGGAGACTGTAGTGGAGATGTTAGTTTGAAAGTTTATTTGCATTGCCCTCCCAACTGAGGAAAAGAATTGTGTTCTCAAGTCCAACTCAGCCACTTTGTTTTTACTCTCGGCATGATGCACATAATAAATCAGACTCACTCCACTGAATTCCATATGGTGGCTGAAATTGTGGAGGAAAGCATTTCACTCACTTTCCTTGCTCATTTGGAAAGTGGTTCTCAATTCCCATTTAAGGGGTTGTCTTGCTCTAACACGTGATCCTAACACATGTAATTATCAAGCCCTATTGAGTTGTGTGGTTGTGTGTGTGTGTTAGAGTGGGGGGTGTTAGAGTGGAGAAAACACACATATACATACACATACATACGTGCTGTGCATGTTGGGCAAGTATCCAAACCCAGCTACAGTTGCAATATGTAGAAGAAACTGTATAGCTGTATGTGTATATATATATATATATATATATATATACATGTTCTCGATGTAGTATACTCTACATTGTCAGTATTGTCTGTAGGGGAAAATGATGGCACTGCTTTGTTTTTGAACCTGCACTTTTAACATGCATGAGACAGCCAGGTTTAAGATGAAAATCAACTCATGATTAATTAGACGGTCTAAGGAGAAATGACTCCCCTGCTTTTTTTCCTCACTCACCTTCACTTGTCTGATCACATCTCTCTCACTTTCCCACTGCCTTCTTAAAAAGATGGGAATGTTGCTATGCATGCTGTTGACAGGGCAATTAGTCTAAGCATCAGGTTTCTTAACGCGAGCCACTCTAGCTTTCAGCATGCTCAAATATTCGTCAACATCAGCTCATCAGCATAAAACACAGTAATGATGACACAATGTTTACGGTCCCTTACATATCAAACGCCAATGCTTATTATCCAGTAAGTACACAGCAAACAATACAAAATGATCAGATTAAGCTAAGGAAGATGGACGTCTGGAATGTGTCCTTGTAGTTTAGGAGGTTAATAGTGATCAGGCATGTCTGGAATTGTGTTGGTCAGGAGTTCAGATTTGTGTTGGCTAAGTGCCGAATGGAAAGGTGTGATGTTATCCTTCTTTCCGGAAGCCTCCATAGACAGGGGCTGTGGAGTTGAGAGCAGGCCCCTCTTTGCTGAAGGGCACAAAGGCTTTCGCATGGAGGCGTGAGGGCTGTTGCCCTTGTCAGAACACCTGCTGTCTTCTCTGTAGGCCTTCTTCCTGCCTCCTACCCCTCCTCTCACTGACACCTCATCAGTCCAGGTTCATCACGACTCTGCCAGCTTGAGACGCAGAGAGTCATGACAACAACAGTGATTACTGAGACCATCATACACCTCAATATATATAATGGCTACACATTGGCATGAGTGGTGTACACAAATCTGTGATGGTTATTAATCATGCTTTTGCCACAGCATTGGCCTAATTATTTTTATTTGTTGACTTTACTCTGGAAGAAATGACTCTTCTTCCATGTTTTTCATTCTCTCTGCTTCCTTCAGACTCACTTAGTAACCCACCTGCTTGTTTTCTTGGCTTTGTTTAATATTGTTTCTCCCTTGACATATTTCTGTTTTTCCTGTCTTTAAATCCCTCCATACCTCTCCCTAACATCCGATTTCATTCATCTACCTCCCTCCCATTTTCTCTTCCTCTCTCCATCCCTTTTCCCCCTCTCCTCCTCCTCCGCCTCTCTCTCTCAGTGGTCCGACCGTTCATTATCCTAATTAAATCCAGCAGCTGAACATCCTCTTATCTGTAGGGGAGGAGAGAGGGGCCATGATGCAATAGGGCTGATTTGCATATCCAAAGTTAATTAGTGTGGAGGAGCAGGTGTACAGTAATAATAATTATCACACATGACAGTCACCTGTGCCCGCACTGCCCTTCCGAGACGCGGCCCCTCCCTGCCACATCCCCTATCCCCCGATTATCGCTCCCCACTGCTGATGGAATTCACATTCTTCCTCTCTTGATCACTCTCCATCACTCTCACCCTTAATGTTTTAGATTTCTGCTCCATCTCTCCTCCTCTTGTTTTTCAAACTTGTATTATTTATTTTTATTCCACCCTATCTCATTACCCCTACTCTTTCTGCTGATGTGTTTTGTTGTTGTCGTTGTATTTTATATATATGTGTTACATTTTTGACAGTATTTTTTTTACTTTTTTCATTCCCCTGCATTTATTTAGTCACTGATGGCTTCCTGACTGAGCTCTCAGCCTTTACTTCCTTTTAAGAATATCTACCACTTTTAGCCTTCCTGAGTCCATGATGGTCAGAGTTAAAAAAAAAAACAAACCTAACTTCTGCCGTTACATTTCCTACAGCACACTGGCATGCCCGTAGACACACACTTTTCTACCCACACACACTTTTCTACCGTATGAAGTCTCCTTTTCTGAGATTTGTCTCTTCGAGGTTCAGCTCATCTCTGTTCATTCTTGTGTTGAAATGCCTCTAATTGCTGTTGCTAATTCTGTATGGACATTTCACAGTGTTTCTGCTTTTCAGGCCTGCATGGCAGATCACACCTCCAGGTGTCCAGGATGGTTGTGACGTGCCACAAGGTGGTGTGTGTGTGTGTGTGTGTGTATGTGTGTGTGCACGCATGTGTGTTTGAGGTGTGTTTCACTGGGCATATTTAACACTGTCACCATCAGCACTGTCACAAAGCCACATACCGATGTGGTTACCTAGATACCGCTCCCTTAGGATGCAAATGAGATTCTTGGAGGAGTTGTTTTGCTGTGGACATTTTCCTCATAAACAGCAGCCCAAGTTTCTTTTGATTATTTTGTGTGTTAAAGAGATAACAGAGATGCTTGAGGATTCCGCTCTAATTAAAGTTTTTGTTTTTGTTTTTTTTACCGCTATTTTTTTGGTAACTTTGCTATTACTATTACAACTTCAGCCTTTGAATTCACACCTTTTGAATGTCCAGTCTTTTTTTTTGAAGTCAGGATATTCTGGCTGTTTTTTTGACATTTACCTCTCTATATTTACACCTCTATATAGCGCAAGCACCAATAATCCCATCCCACACAGTTCTAAAAACAGAAGATGAATGCACCCTCCTTGCTATTGTCTGTTGTGTTTGCCTATCAGTCACAGAGGTGGAATAATTCGTCTGTGAGGAATCGCACAAGCTACTGAAATAAGCAAGGCCTGTCTCCTGTAATACATTATTTATCATTACAGTGAGTCCTGTAGCCCACATATCCTCTCATGTGCCTTTGTGGATTATTTATGCTGTGTCAGTCACTTCCATCATTTGCATGTTTTATGTATTTAGAGGGCTAGAGCTCCCTTTCATGCTGGCTGAAGGGTGGAGAGGTTTGGCAGGAGGGAGAGGCGGAGTTAGGGGGACAGAGAGCATGGTGGGAGCCGGAGGGCAGGTGACAGGATGATACAGCCGTGCGGTTTGTTTCTAAGGGCGCCGTCCTGCAGAGGAAGGGCTGGGATGATGTCGAAATTGGCTCAAGGGCAGCTAGCAATGCGTTTCGTGCCTTTATCTGACTCGGCAGCATTCTGGTCATTAGTGTAGAGTACACAGGTGCACGCATTTGTGTTGAGAAACAGAGAACATACATGGATGAACATATACATGAACAACAGTGAGAAATCTTGTTTGTTTTTTTTTCATGAACTTTACCTCTGTTCTGCTCAAAGGAACACGAAGCCGTGAGGCCTGTTGTGCAGTTCTTTGTGATTAATTATTGTTATGTAATTAGCGAGGCACTTTGCATCATGTTGCATGGCATCCACATTTGTCATCATGCATGTTTCTTGCAGTATACCCTTCTTGTATGCAACACAGCCTCCAGATTAATCAACTGTCTGTAGCCATCATGTTGTGTGTACGTGTTTGTCCTCCCTTTACTATTTGCTTTTTCTTAGTTTCCATCCGTCAAGCAACATTTGAATGATAATTCAGATGGAGTCATTGTCTTTCATGGTGTTTTGTGGCGTCCTGGTGCTGATGGTGATAGATGGAGAGACACTTGTTCTCCCTGTCCTTGGGTTTATTAACACTTCTCCCCTGTGTGCTCTCGGCTTCATCTGCTCCTTCTGTTGGCACAAGGTGGGCTTTCGGAGGAGGTGGTGAGGAGCTGGTATTTTTAGGAGCTGAGGATCTCAATTCATCCTGGAGGTTTTAGAGCAAGCAGCGATGGCTTTGGTGTCATTAGCTCTGTGTTGACTGTGCGATCTGGTAACTGGCCAGAGGCCCATCCAAAGCAGGAATTAAAGTTATTTACACAGCTGTTAAAGTAATGCTACCCCATACAGAACTTTTCCCAAGGCTTGAGCCTGAATCTGGATGCGTCTAATTCCACTCTTTTCCAGGGAGGATGCCCTCGTGAGAGCGTGCCAATGCCATCCTACACTACTGCCTATCTGTTTCACTCTACGCTGTCTTTAACTCTAACTTTAATGGCTCACACTACATGACATTCTACATTTCCTTACCTGGATTTTTTTTGTGAGATTTAGCCAAATTTGCGTGTACGGAGTGAAGAAATTGGAAGGAAAAATTTCAATATGTCTCGACTGTCTTGTCTGGCATCACTACAAGATGCTGTATTTCTATCCAGCATGCCCAAGAGTCACATCCACTAATACTGCCACTGTCATACAACTGCAGCGAGTAGCTCTTTCTATTTAACGCGAATCAAGACATAACAAGAAAAATGAATGACACAACCAAACAACAGCCAAAACAAATGACAACAGCAGGCTGTGTCTAATTCTTTCTGTTACTTCCTTTTACAGTGGAATAAACAGGGCCATCTCGTAAATTCTTCCTGAAAAGTATTATTGCTGACAGGTCTGACCTCAGCAAGCCTGCAATGTTTACCCATAACTCACAATTAACAGAGACATTAGAGGGTCCTCCTGAGGATTGCCAGCTTTATTTCCCTTTAACTGGGCATCACTAAATCTGGAAAAGATCCCAGTTCTGCCATTTACCATTGGAGAGACAGCTCTGCATGCCGCAAAGAAGTGGCTCCACAGACTGAACACACTTCGGAGGTTTGGGGCTGTTATGGATATGGCGGCAGTAATTATTCAGGCCTTGTTATTGCCCACAACACCACACCTGCGTCCAGCTCACCGCCTGTTATTAGAATATCAAAAAGGCCACTGAGAAAAAAAAGGTCTTGCATAAACTGTGCAAAATGTGGACTAGGATTGAGCTCTGGTATTGCTCCAATGAAAAATTTACATATTTTCTTTTTTAGACGACTTATTTCTTGACGATTGAAATAGAAATTTAAGACCTATTGAATGCTTGGTTCTTTTTTTTGTAAATACCAGCACTGAAATGAGCAATGAGTCACTTTATTTTACTTAGGAGATAAATGCACACCTGTTCACAGATGTGTCAAATCCAATCATATGGCTGCTAAACAGATACCGAACCCAGTAATAGACTTTTACCACGGCTTTGTGGCTAATTTCCTATTCAGTGCTGTCAGCTTATGTCAAACCCAGAGTCATTCACATATTTATTTATTTCATATTGCAGGATTTTATTAGATCAGTAACTATTCTGCTATTTCAGGGGCTAACAGTACACTGGAATCCCAAGGTCTGAATTAAATTAGTGCAGGTTTTATAGACTAATAATCATTTTTTATCGCTGGCGCAACATTGAATATCAATGCACCAGAGCAGCCTGCTGTTTTTAATGGACTAATATTATCTGCTCTGTTCTATTCTATTAATCCTAAATAATTCCTGAGCAATGTTGTCAGTATGAATACCTACTTGTCAAAACATTTCTGTGCCATGGCCTGGGGAAAGGAAGGTTTCCACGTAATTAAACTTAAGCGTCTGAAGGAGACATGGCATCAGCGCTCATGGCCCTTCTGAAGAAATAAGATTCCTGAACATTTGAATAGAACCAAGTGTCATCTGCCACTTTAGGTTTGATTTACACTCCAAAGCAAATGGAAAGTACCTAACACTGGAAGATGCCGAAAGCCAAGCAAATGTTTATGGATATTTGCACATTGCTTGTCACATTCAATCAATATCGGATTGTAAGCCCCCTTAAATGCCGCACTAATGGAATGTTGTCATGTAGTGTTGCTGTTGTTGTCTTTGTCTCAGGGAGATAGCTGAATGATTTGTACCTGGCTCTCTAATGGTCAATTACAAGCACAATCCAGGCTTGATGGTGTTTGGGTCCCACCAGAGAGAGGATAAAGGGGCCTAGATGAGCTCAGAGGCCCCCATCAGGAGTGGGTCATTGCATATAAACTGGTGAGCAAAATTTTGGATCTCTTCCCAGCTTTCCCCTACTCGACTGCTGCAGATGAGTTTTAGCTTTCGGTGGTTTTATTTATTATTATTTTTTTTTTGTCTGGCCGTGTCGATGAGATACCCCGTGGTGTGCCTCCCTCGACTGGAGACCACATGTTAATTTAGCAAACCTCATATCTGAAGATTACAGGGGGCCTTTTGCTGCTCTCTCAATTTCACTGTCTTTTATTTCTTTATTTACTTCATCATGATTTGGCTTGATATAATGGAGGCTTCATGCAGTGAACCTTTTTTTTTTTTTCACCCAAACTTGGCAAGATTTGATATTAGATATCATTACTAAGTTTGTTTTGGGTGTACTGTATTTCTGTTAACTGACCATTAAACATGGACACTCATTCAGAATGTCAAAAAAAAAAAATCGACAAATATGGCATTCCACAACATGTGTGTGTGTGTGTGTGTGTGTGTTTGCGGGAGCAGCTGCCCTTGCCACCTCCCCATCCGTAACAGAGCTGTCACCCTGCTTTTAAATAGATCTGAGCGAATTAACATGGCACAGTGGGTCGAGTCTGCTGGGGCGCTGGTGACAGTAGCGGTGCCCTCCACTAACTCTGCTGGAAGAGGCTTTGGCAGACTGGCATGGCTGGCAGGCCCTGCCCAAAGTGACTCTGTATGGGCTGGCGGCCAGCCAGCCAGCTGAAGCCCAGCCAGCAGGCCCAAACTGGACTCGATCGCCATGCAGCGCGGCCACGAGAGAGAGGAAGCCAGCTTTTTCATTTAGCCACCCAACTGTTTCTTTCCTCTCTTCTTAATTGACAGAATAAATGCACCTGCCATTGTGTAATATTCAGCAGATTAGTTTTGGCTGTGATGGAGGGGCTGGTGTCAGAGGGGCCAGCATTGAGAGGAACCACCCCGGGAGCTCGGCTGTTGCAGAATTGCTGCTTGCTTCAGATGACATTTGTGAGTTTTTTTTAGTGTGTGTGGGTCCATGTCCTTATATACTTTTTGGATGTAGTGCTGGGTATCAAGTAGAGAACAAACAGAGAGTCTCAGGAGTCATGTAAAAACCTCGGCCTTGCTGATTAAAGCTCCAAAATATACCACTTATTAAATTTCCTCACAACAAGTATAGGTGTTTGAGCTAGTTCAACACAAAGGTGGAGAAGGAAATAAAATAAAATAATTCATCATGGAAATTTCCTAAGCCTTTGCTATGACAAAAATATGTACCTATAATATATAATGTCTCCTGTAAAACAATTATGCTTTTTACAGTGTCCTGTGACATTCCATTCTGACAAGGAATTTTCTGCGGCTTAATTTAAATTTAATTGGACCATACCCAACTGGCTCAGGTCAATATGAAGAGAAAATCAGGAACATTAATCAAGATAAAATTATCAGCTGATTAATCAGTGTTCTAATTATGGCACAGTGCTTCAGTCTCTTTCTTCTGTTTTAATTACTGTACTTCATTGTCTTTTCCATATGGCCAGCATGTTTCTGCATAATGCCTGTGTCTCACAGCACTGGGAGCCATTAGTACCCTGCCTGATGCTGCTGTCCCCAGCCCGTCTCTTCCACTTTCTCCATTCCCTATCACAGGCTCTTTTTTTTTTTATTTCCTCTCGTCTCTCATGTTTGTGTTTTCTCAACACACTGTCTTTTTCTATATTTCAGTAACCGCAGATCTTTATTTATAATGTGTATGTGTGTGTAATGTCCTGCTGTAGGAAGTGTGCTTAGTGAAAATTCATCAACAAGAACATTAAAAGTTCCAAATGGAAATTTCACAGATGTGAAAATTTAGCAACATGTGCCTAAAATATTGCTCATGAGATATAATTACTGTGTCTTATAATTACTTTACTAAATATAATTACTTCACTAATTACTGTTTTACAACACCATTTTACCTGTTCATTAAGTTGTGTCATGAGTATATAGCATGCACAGCTGCAAACCTTTGCGATGCGATTTGCTTAAAACCCACTGAATCAATTCTTTAACACAATGTTTGTGCAGCACCTCGTTGTGCACATGCCCGTTTTTGCCTCTGATCATTTTTTTAAATTACTCTCTACCCCCACAATAAGCAATACTAAAGTTAACTTTATAATTGTACTCAGTGCATTCTTTGTGTAGCCCAAATAATATATCGCTGTTCCTTCCACACTTCAGCACTTGTATAGCCCATCCCTAACTACACATACACACACAGAGATACATGTTGTGGAATGCAATATTTGTAGATTTTCTTCTTTTTTTTTTGACATACTGAATGTCAAAGTGCTTTGTGTAAGTAAATGGTCAGTTAACAAAAGTACAGGACACCCAAAACAAACTTAGTAATGAGTTTATCTAATATCTAGACTTGCCAAGTTTGGTGAAAAAGGGCTCACTGCATGAAGCCTCTATCATGCCAAATCAGGATGAAGTAAATAAATAAATAAAAGATGGTGAAATGGAGAAAGTAGAATAAGGCTCTTCAGATACACACCAAATTATTCTCTTCCCTTGCGTACATGTCCTCATTGTATACATTTTCTCTCAGTGAAGGTAATCTGTGTAGCTATTGCTGTGTACTTTTATTGTAAAAAAAAAAAAAAAAAAAGGAGCAATGGTGATGTAGGCTGTGCATGATGAGATGTTTTGTGCACCTTCCGGAACTTTGGTAAAAGTGCTGAGTTTGTGCTGTTTGTCACAATTCATATTTTGGTGAATCACAGATAGTTACAGGTATCTGGTCAAGGCCTGTGAACTTCTCCAGTGATCTTTGGTAAATAGTGAGCATTGTGGACCCTCCACACTGCTGCTCTTAGTGTTAAGTGCCAGAGTAGATAGGGAGCTAATAAATTGTTTGAATAAAACATGCTTTGTTACCATGGGGGCTCAAAATTAGCCAGGCAAAGTGGTGATTAACCATCCTATCATACTTGCCATTGCAATTCCCTTCCTTCTCTTCCCCCTCTCCGAATCTCTCTATATCTCTGTATCTCTCTTCACGTTCTCTCCACTCGCCCGCCCCTTCTCTCCCCTGTATGTCACTTAAGATCAGAGACACTAATACTTCCCATGGAGATGCTCATTATCACATCTTAAGCTAATATTGTCATTTTCAATTCTCTGTGTTGTTGAAGTATTGCCCCTATGGTTACGCTGTGACTGCGTTTGTGCTGGACATTTTCATTTGATGGCTGGATGTTTGAGATGATGAATGATTTACGCTTTTAAAGCTTTATGCCATGTCATTTATTGATATAATTAGGAAAGAAGGTCAGATTATGACATTTAGTAAAGCACTGTGGAAACTGGCTAGCTGTTACTGGTAGTATTTTTGTTTTATAATGGATCACTGTTTTAAAATGGTTCTCTACTTCTTATTTATTCCTCACCACTTCCTGCACTCTTTAAAATCTCTTTGTTGTTTTGCAGAGAGTGTTTTGTCTCTTGTATCTGCACGCTTTGTGCTGTGCTGGAATTAGATATCACTTAAGAATACTTTCGCCAGTGCCTCCCTAGCTCATGAAACCTTTTTCAATATGTAATTACTGGAACGGTACAAGTGTCTCATGCATATTCATGTGGTTTTTAATTAAGCCCATCTCTTCACAGTTTGTGCCTGTGCCTCCTGAAAAGTTGCTTCCTTGCAGCCTGCAGGTTTCACACATGCAAAACCGCTCAGAGCTGTGTGTTTGCACACCTAAAATGAACACGAACGCACACACAAAAACACTCTGTAATGATTTCTATAATATTTATGGATATACATAAAGCACCATTTTATTGCTTTTTTGTTCATCCTTGCTTTTGTGGGCTGTGTATGAATATAAAATGTTGTGGATCATGATGTAGATAAATAAAGCAGTAGAGTCCAGCTACCATCTCCATTATGTACAAAGCCTGCCAGAGGAGGAGGAGGAATGGATTTACATTTTCTAATGTTTTCTTTATTCCTTTGCTACAATGGATCATGAAATTTGCTAAATGGTCTACTGTCTAGCATGTTCGGGTTTTTATTGTTTACTTACTCCTTTAAATTTCCATTTGTGATACCTCATCCCCAGACACTCATTTCCCATCTCGAATCCTGCACTTATGCCCGTGTGACAGTCTATGGTGTGTGTGTTTGTTTGTTGTTTTGTTGGTCTGGAGAGAGACAAGTACTTTGATATGTATTCATAGACTAATCTGGGAGACAACATTGGCTGGGCTATCAAAAAATGAATCACACAAATGTTGGCAAATGGAGGATGAAGTACTAAATGCAGGGGTGCCAATAATTGTGACACATGGTTTTGATCATGTTTTTTTTTTTTTTTTAACTTCAATTAAAGGTTAGATTTCTGTCATATTTTCAGTGTGAGCAAAGCAAATTAACCATTAAGACATTTATTCATAACCTTCTTTACCCATCTTTACCAAGGGTGCCAATAATTCTAAAGCTAACTGTATATAGCTTTGCCACGCTTGTGTGTTGTGATAGTTTGGGCAATCCAAAGTCTATAAACACTTGAAGAACTCCAACACTTATTTCATGATGAACACACAACACACACACTCATGATAAGGACAGGAGGGAGAGAATATGCTGTCATGGACCTGCTTGGCATCAAGCTCCGAATGTGATTCAAAATGCTTCACAGAAAAGACAACAGTGCCATCTACTGAGAGAAAGAGTTCATGAGGGAGAGACAAAGAGACAGAGTGAGAGAGAGACAGAGAGAGAGAGAGAGAGAGAGAGAGGAAGGGAGAGAGACTTGGACAAACACCAACTCAGTAGGAACTCTCAGATAATAATCAGTTTCTCTGGGCTTGTGAAACTGGCTCATTAAGCCTCCTTTTTAACTGGAAATATAGGGAGCGATTAAGGCAGCATTACTGAGTGGGCACAAAATGGCTAACCTCCGGCCACCCACCGCTCATAGGTGTCTGGCACCGGCTTCTGCACCCGCCGTAATGTCTTCACTCGGATAGCGGCAAATCCATCACCTGCTTGTTTATCTGCTTTACACTAGCAGCCCTATCAATCAGTGTTAAACTGTCACGCTGGCATATTTTTCTTTTAAATAACATTAAAAGCTGTGAGCCGGGCCTGTCTGCGGCTATGTTACATCTTTATTGCACAGCTGGCCTGCTAGGCACATGGATGCCCACCTTCACGATGCATAATCTTCTCTCTCTCTCTCTCTCTCTTTTTTCGAAACAATGTACAGAATTTTGAAACTTGCATTATTCTAAATTAATTTCTCTTCCTGTGGCAGAGACAGGCTTGGTGATGTCACTGATGTGGGGCATTAGCATGTATAATTAAAGCTGGTGAAAGGCGATGTTGAGCTGGGCAGAGCTGGTGTCATTGGACATAATTGCTTCAGGAGGACATAATTGGGTGGATGGTTGATTTTCAAAGGCTCATCCCTCCGTTGTCGTGGACACAGTCTGTGGACTTTGGCCTGCTGCCAAGAAGGCTCTTTCCTTTTCATTTTTCTCTCTCTCTCTCAGTTTTGTCTAGCTTACTCTCTATGTGTCGAAGTTGTTCTATCTGTTTCACTTCCTTGCCCTTCTCTCATTCTGAGTTTAGGGACAGATTTGGCTATAACACTTTATTAAAGTAGAGCTAATGTGCATTTGTAGGTTCATTTAGAATGGTCTCTAATGGCCGTTATTATCTTCTTACCAGCTTAATACACTGTCTGTCATCACTGATAAAACGATATATAGAGGATTATGTGTTCATTCTTTCATGCATTCAAATTTAATATATGACTATAAAGTGTGTTTGTGTTAGGAGACTGATGTTATCAGTGCTGTAGAAGATGGGCCAGGGTGCTACACCTGTGAGTTATTTTAGGCAGCAGGCTTAGAAAAATGACGGGATCACACAGAGTTCTGGTTGAGGTCAGATTGTATGAACGGGTGATTGAAAAGGTGTATGCATTCTCTGTTTGTGTGTGTGTGTGTGTGTGTTGTCAGCAGGTCCGGCTTTGGCTCACAGGTTTCTCGGGCAGGTCTTCCGGCTGCCGACCCGGTTCAAACATCATGGTGTGACATTTTTATCATCCGTCAGAGTAGGGTGAGATAAATCAGGCCTTGCAGCAGCCCTGGCAGCCTCTTGCTATCTTGTCACATTCCAGACAGTCGGGGTCGGTGGGCTGAGCCAAGCCAGACCGAGCTGGGAGAGGAAGCAGGGCCAGGTAATCCATTACTGTCCACATACATCTACATGCATACGGATTTCATATCAGCCTTCCAAGAGTTATGAGCTCTCTCCTCACCCTTAACCAGATGCCTGACTTATGCAAAACAGCAGGTCTATAGCCAAGGATTTAGACTCCACTCTCTGTTTTTTTTTTTTTTTTTTTGCATGTGTGAGCTTCTTTATTTCTCTATGTAACCTTTGGTGCTTTTCCTCACTTATTCTCCTCCTCTCTGTCTGCTGAGGCTGGACTCTGAGCATTTCCTGTCTTGACCCATTTCTGAGGGAACTGCAAGGTAACACGACCACAGAACCACCCCAGCTCTGATAAACTATATAATTCAGCATATGTGTATGTGTGGGTCAGAGTTTAGGCACAGAGGTTATGGCAGATAGGCATAACATGTTTAGTGTGACTCCAAATTGAGGAAAGAGGAGGAGAATGGAGACACAGACACAGCAGCGGCACACATGAAGCTAGGCATGTAGAAAAAGCCCCAGGTTATGATGATTAAAGATGAGTGCCCCAGTTCCCAAGCCCTGTAATGGGAGTGGGAGGACTGTGAGACACAGTGTCAGGTAGGACATTCAAGTACAGGTACAAGTGTGGCCTGTATGTACAAATGTGTGTGAAAGAGCGCAAATTTTAACACTAGTGGGACCAAAGTTGCCATGGTAAAACACCAACGCTAGTTATCTGTCATTAGTAAAATGCCTCCTCTAGTTTTCCATCTCTTTCTTTGGGTCACAAGGCTGAGGCCTGACTCTAGTATCTGCACTTTGACCTTATACAGGCAGGATCT
The DNA here is from genome assembly GCF_027358585.1 of Pangasianodon hypophthalmus. Taxonomy (NCBI): domain Eukaryota; kingdom Metazoa; phylum Chordata; class Actinopteri; order Siluriformes; family Pangasiidae; genus Pangasianodon; species Pangasianodon hypophthalmus. The sequence goes on from NC_069712.1 coordinate 14,430,419, forward strand.
TTTTTTATTTTTATTTTTTATAGATTTCAGCCAAATGTCACACTTAATGCCAACGCTTGACCCCACAAAAGGCCACTGAATGCCAAGGGACAGAAAGAGAGGCCGAAAGAAAGAGATAATTTTCTTTCATAAATAGAGTAATTGCTGCTTTCAAAGTGCACTGTTAACCAATTGAAGGAACATTAAATGGAATGATTGCCTCCAGTTTATGGACGAGTCGTCCTCTTGTTAATCCATCTTACACTCAGTTTCCGTATTTGTGCTTTATTCTTTACGCACATATACAGCAATAACAAGCAGGTAAATGAGCATCTGCTTATACAGTACGGGTAAAGCTTAAAAAGAGACCCAAAATGATTGTAATAAATAATATGAGCTTTTCCAGGGTGCTTTTATTTTCTCCCAGCTTTTCTCGCTTCTCTTCTGTTTAGCCGCTGGAGTATATGGAACATAAAGGTTACTCTTGGACTGTCATACGCCTCCAGGGCTGTCTCTCTACAAACCCTCATAACTTTTTCCCCAGCATTCTGCCAGTAAAAAAAAAAGAAGAAAAAAGGCATGAAAAAGCCTGACTAAGCTTAGCCTGCTGGGAAAACTTGGCTGATACATCAATCCTTCGCTTAAGCCTGGAGCTGCTGCCTTGTTAGTTAAATGAATAAATGAAAAATGGAGACGCTAAATTGTGGATGGGCTCGTCTCCGGCCCTGGTCTCTTCTTACCTGTGTTTTATTAACCCAGCGTTGTGATAACATCATAAATAACAGTGGCAATAAAAAGAGTTATGGATGTGACGATGTGAAGAAAAGCAGTTGATGTCATCTCTGTGGGACACAGACAAAGAAACTGAAACTCTCTCCCCATCTCCACACTTTCCCTCGCCTCTTCTTTACTTTTCTCTTCCTGCACCATCCATCCCTCTCTCCTTCCTGAGGTGTTACTCCTTATTTCTGGCCAGCCTTCATTTTCTCTCTCTCTCCTAGTCTCTGCTGGCTGTCTAAGTTTTCACTTTTTTTCCCCCCTCATACCCCTCTCTCTTCTGTTCCCTCTCCTCTCTCTTTCACAGTGGGCCTGTAGGATCATTAAGAGGCCGTATTGCGGCCGTTCCGTGGCTGTCCCGCGTTGCTGTGTGGTGCATGAAGGTCTGCTTTAAATAATGAATGTGGAGAGCTGCTGTCACACAGGCTTTTGCCTACCGTTAAACGCCGTGCTGATGGCTGGCAGAGCAAGTTGTTATAGCATTCACCCTGCACCCTCCACCACGAATTTATGAGAAATCCATAGAAAATTCCACAGCATTCAGAGCTCTTTTTCTCTCTTTCTTTCTGCTGTCTCCCAAAAAAAATTTCCTTCTCCCAGCCATATTGCATTTGCATACATTTTGCACTGGGTGAAGAATTGCTAAAAAAAAATAGGAGATGTGGAAGGATAATCTAACTACTACCTCTAATTTTCACATCCCTGATGGTTCTCTTTCTCACCCCCTTACTCTCACATTATCAGTGAGCATCTCAATGTGAGAAGACATTTTCAGGCACAAGAAAAGTGCTGCATTTTTTTTTTTATTTCTCTTCATTAAGTTGCTGATACTTTTTTTTTACACCTTACTGCACATCTTGTACTCCTGAAGGAGAGCTGTGTGCTAATAGTGTGTGTTGTGTCTGCTGTCATCTTAGGACATCTTGTGCTTTTACCTAACAATCAGATGGACCATGATCGGGGAAAAAAAAAAGCACAGGGAGCTTGATTTCAAGCAGATGCAACCATAACTTATTCATATAATGCTGATGTATAGCTAATTTGGACGCAGTGCAATTTTTTCTTATAATTGCTTAGCTGCTATTTTCGTTATGTGAAATGAAAGTGTCTGTGCTGATGTGGGTGGAGCAGCATAGCAGAGGGTGTATGACAATCGAAATCTATGTGCACAGTAGCATTCCCAATCCGTTTTGTTTTGAAGTTGTCATAACAAAACCGCCTTAACGGCTCATCCAAGAGCAGAACCTCATCCAAGAGCAAAAATCCTGTCCCATTTCTTACAACTACTTACTAAATGGAACTGATTAAACTATTTTTATCCATAAGAAATAGCATACAGTTTAGTTGTGGCTATTAAATGTGAATTTGACAGGTCATATATCATTATGTCCTGAATATCATATCATATATTGTTGTAAGTGATTTAGATGTCTATTTGTGAAATGCTGCCGTAATACATCTAAGTGAACTCTAAATGTCCCTGAGCCGAGCTACCTGTGCGCAGTCTGTTTTTAAAAGGAATGTGACGAGTTAATTTAATTGGATATCACCAGCCACGCCTCTTCATAATGAATATATTGTAACCCAATCCATTTCATTTACGCTGCTCTTTGTCAGTTTACCACCTGTACCAGTGCTCACAAAAATATGAGAATACCCATGTGCCAACATTGTGATTTTATACAATATTTCTCTCATGAAAATAGTATAAGGGTTGGGATATGTTAGCAGTTATTGGTTCGCGGACCCCAGGAAGTGTGTATGGCACCTGGACTGAGTGTCAGTCACAGAGGGATAGAAGAAGAGGAGGAAGTGGGCTGTTAGCTTGTCCTTGTCTACCCAAGACCCCGCTCTCTTGGAGAAATAAGGGTCAGGAGGCAGGCAGAGTGGAGCAGCTAATAGAAGATTTATGACTCACTGAATATGCAGATCTGTGCACTGTGATTGACCATGATCCACACACTGCCCTTGGGTACATCTTTGCATTTAGAGAGAAGAAGAAGAGGGGGGATGACTGCTGGGAGGCGGAGGAGTGGAGCGAGTGGAGCCGGAAGAAAGGGAGAAGACTGCAAGAGGGGAGTACAATGGAGAGAAAAATGCACTGGCAAATTAGGCACCCTCTCCTTTTGAATAGTCCAACATGATTGCACGGTTTTCTGCAGAAATAGCTATTAGTCATTTTCTAGGAAGAAATTCTCTCTCTTTTCCCCCTTTTTTTCCTCCACTCCCCTCACTTTTTCCCTCATTTCAGGCAATTTGAACTCCATTTGCTAGAGTGAGGTGGCTGCTCAAATAGCAGCTGTGTTTTATTTTATTTGAAATATACATACAGGCATTATGAGGCTGAACAATGTACCGGTCTCTGGGATCATATAGTGCTGGCGGTTTGTAGGACCTGATGAATGTGAAGGTAAGGACTAGTGCAAGGTGTCCATTTACGCTGTGAGAGTGGAAAGCAGTGAGATGGAGAAATTATAGAGCTTGGCCTGGCCCGTTTGAATGAATTGTCATACTGACAAATTGAGCTGAGTGGCTTCAGAGGGCTTCAATTTAATCTCTTAAGTCCTTTTAGCCCATTAAAAATGTCGTTTGGTAGACATCATGGCTGCAAATACTAACGCTCACGTACAGTTCCTCGTACTCAGGTTACCTATTTTTCACCTGTGATTTCATCACAGAGCTGGAGCACAAACTGTGTGTGTGTGTGTGTGTCTATTTGGATTCCTGAGAATGATTTAATATTGCATGAAAGTGTTAGTTGAGTAGGAGCATCACGCCTTTATTGGTGCAAAATGTCAAAGTTACCGAACGTATGCCGTCTCTATTACATTAATAATGTTGGAGGTGACTGAGCTGCATGGAGAAATAAAACACCATGCTGTACCTATACATGATAATGGCTCGTAGTAACAGTTTAAAAGGCAGTGAGGCAATGCATTAGTGAAAATGAGGAAGCGTAATAGTATATCTATTGTAACTGATGGTAATAATTCATTATATAAAGTCTCTGTGTGGCATACTGAAAATATACCTGCTCTGTATACTCACACCTAGCTGGCATGTGTGTGTGTATGTGTGTGTGTGTGTGTGTGTATGGTGAAACCCGTATCTTGGACTTGTTTACCTGTCTGTTAAGAAGCATGATGTTTTAGTGCCCCCTATTGATCAGATTTTGAGGTAGATTTCATCCATGGCTGTGCTGCAACTGTATGTACTGTAGTGTAAGATGTTTGCTTGATTAATTACTACAGAGTGTAGCAAAAAAGAGGCAGTGTGTCAATTTGTGTAACTGATTTTTAGCCAGGATGTTAGGTTTCATCATGGCATTCGAATAAAAGAAATTCTGAATAAAAGTAACTTAAATTGTTAAATTGTTAAATGACATACCTTGTCATATTGCGCAGGATTACAAATACACTTTCCTGATTGTGCTGATTCAATGGTCATCTTCTTAGTAGTAATAAAAGTTACATTCAAAGGTGATAAATGGCCTATTAAGTGACATCCACTCACACACTTCGCTCACAATCCATTCTCCTAGCCAACCCTTTATAAAACTGCCCTCCACTCACTCACTTGATGGAGTCAATATGAACTGGCTCGACATTTATCTCACACCAATACTGCCCTTCATTCCTAAGAGCAGTAAAAGTCCAGCAGGTAAAGTTTTATAAGGACGTCTTAAGTGTATTACAAAGCATCTTTATAAATTACATTAGTGAGTCACAGCTCTCCCTGTGCTTTCCCGGTCATGAGACTCAACAAACTGCTTAAAGTGATACATGCTCAATATAGCAGCTCTTTGTGTGTATCAGCACAAACACTGTTATTTTATGTTAACAGGTACGGTAAAATACATCCTAGAAGCTAAAACAATGATGGAATTATGTCAGTGTTGTGTTGCTTGATGAAAGGTCTGGCACATTCATTATAGAGATATATGATATACAGTGTATAACAAAGCAAACATTCAGTAGTACAGTAATTTAAAAAATGCCCTGCTATTCTTGAGATATCACATGATAAATTAAGTAAGAGATACCTTTTTACTGCTATACTTCAGGAAACACACATTCACGTACAACAGGCATTTATAAGTTCTTCAAAGATTCAGGAAGACCTTTGCATTATACTATTATTATATGTGTAGAATGGTATATAACAATATTATATATGTTTGCTTGGTGTGTGTTTTGGTGTGTATGAGAACTATCTTCTCATACTACTGATCTCTGGTGTAGTTTTTATAAACCGGGCACGCATATGTGTGTGTGTGTGTGTGTGTGTGTGTGTGTGTGTGTGCGTACAGAGAGAGAGAGAGAGAGCTCTTGCTACCATGCTGCACGTGCCCCTTTAAAACGCATGTGCCTCCTATAGGAGCTGCCATGGGAGGGCTGATGTGCCCGCTTTGATAGTGTGTCAGAGCAAATTAGCTTCTGTGTGGTAGCGCCTTGGCACACAAAGCCGTTTCCTCTCCTACTGTCACCCTGCATATGTGCACAAGATTATAATTAATAAGCGGGCCCGTCAATCACACTTTAATAATAATAATTTAGCATTTAGGGGGCAGAGTGAGGTTATTGGCATCTGTGCTTTTGAAGAGAAATATGGGCTAGCTAATAAGAAGTCAGTCAGGCACAGAGAGGGAGAGAGAAAGACAGAGAAAGAGGGGGGGAGGAAGAAGGTATACACTGAAGGAGGATTTTCATCTCAATCTACCAGCATTGAAGTACATGATAACATTTTACAGCATTTATTACATTGATACAGAGATTAAAATTAATTATAGAAGCTCCTGTTTGTCAAATGCAGTGGCATCTATGCGAATTTTACTTTACTTCAGTGCTCACCACTGTGCCATTTTGTCCAGTGCAAATGAAAGAAAGAAAGTTTAGTCAGCATGCCCTTGTGCATTGTCCTTTAGATCTAGCTGTTGTGTAAAAGTGTATATCATCAGTGTAATGTTCAGTAATCTTCTTTTGATCCTTCTCTCTATCTATCTCTGTCATTGTGAGATGGCCATATTGCCATGGCCCTGTTCCACCATCCTTTATTACTCAGACACATCCACTAATTGCAATCAAAATAACAAAACAACATATGTCAACACCCCAGAGACCACAGCACGGGTGTCCTGCAGTCACTCAAATGAAGAGTGATGGTTGACAAATGAGCGCTTGATTGGTTACATAAATTACTTTCTGTAGACAGAGCGTCTCACCAGGCACTCCAGCTAGAGCCTATCATTAAAGGAGGGAGCAGAGCGAGGGAATTGAATGGACATGGATAGATGGATGTTTGCATCTTGTAAGCTGAAAAGTGATCCAGATTTAGATGGCTAGGTGGGAGACATTTCGTCAGTGTTACTTCATTAACTTGACTTTATTCAAAATACAGACACCAAAGACTTGAGTCATCTGTAGAAACAGATAAACCAGTTTTCAGTAGACCTGCATGACACTGCATGATAATGAATTCTGTCTGTCTTAGCATTTATAGTCAAATATACATGTTTGTGCAGGTTGTGTCTTTTAAGACCTTTCTCTGTACTGTATTTTCAAGTTAATTGTACACTACAGCATACAAATTCATTCATAGATGTGTGTTTTACTCTTACCAATATCTTCTTACATATTGAATGAGTTTATCCCTGAGTTTAACCCTTAACTGACTAGAATATTTTGCATACGGAAATGTGCATGGAAAATACAAAATTACTTTTACTGTTCCTTTAGTGGGTAGTTTTGCAGCCTCACAGCTCCAGGATGCCCAGTTCAACCCTGAGCTCAGGTTGCTCCCTGTGTGTGGTTTCACATGTTCCCTGTGTTTGTGTGGGTTTTCTCCAGGTTATCCAGTTTACTCACACTTCAAAAAAAAAAAAAAAAACGTCAGTAGGTGAACTGGCTAGGCTAAATTGCCCCTAGGTGTGACTGAGTGTGTGAATGTGTGTGGTTCCCTGCAGTAGACTGGCATCTCATCCAGGGCGTATTCTCACCTCACACCTAGTATTCCTGGGATAGGCTCCAGATCCACCATGATGCTTACCAGGATAAAGATTTTACTGAAGATGAATGAATGTTCCGTAAGGCCTATATACTCCTTTAGATTTAAAGATAAAACCAACACTTTCAGACTATTACTACTCCAGACATAACACCTATATTCACTATAGGCCTAGCAAAAAAAAAAAGCACCCATTAAGTATACTGGGGTACAATAGGACCCCAGTTGAAAGAGTTAAATTTTTTGCACTTTTTAAACCTATATTTTTGTAATGCATCCATCACACAAAACACACTGCAACTGCTTTTTTTCAATAACGTGCTGCAAGGCAAGATGTAACAAATCACTGAAAAAGAATTAATTTATAATGCATCATTAATACAATGAAGAAATTAGGGTGAAAAAATCATTAAGAGTACCAGTTTTCCACTTTATATGTGCATATACACAAACGCAGCTGTTGTTAATTGCTGTAAGTAACCAAGCCATTAGATGTGTGTGTGATGATTCATGTACATTAGATATGTTGCCAGTTTTTTAGGTTTACACCTCCTTTTACACAACGCTCCTTGCCTCTTTATCTTTTTTAATCTGTCATGTAGGTGCACTGTCCAATTGAAATGGACCAGTGCCGAATTATTCTTCAGCAAAGACGAGACACTGACATGGAAATGGCATGGTAATGTGTGTGGTGCTAGGATGAGTTTATCAGGCACATCAGTGTTGCTATGGGCTTTAAACACTGTCTAAATTTACTGCCATACAGAGACTAAAGCGTTTTTTCCTCTGTGCACAATTTGTGTTAATCATCTTTTAGCCCTATCAGTGTCAGCTTCAGACCACAGAACTGCTGTTTGCTGGATATATTCACTAGACTCTTCTTGAACAGTGTCACTGAGGTGTTTAAGAGTCATTCTGCTACACCTGATACACTAGCGCCAGCACTACACACCCCTCCTGCGTGGGGAAAAAAAAGCCCTCGTGTGTTCAGTCATGGTACTGAGTAGAAGAAGCATTTGAGTCAGAAGCCATAAAAGTGACGAAATTTGAAAAATAGCATCCCTTGTAAAGAAAAAAAAATACAAATTCAAAGACAGTTGGTGATGTTGGCCACAATGATAGCTCAGTTTCAAAGGTTTTGAATGATAAATTTAAAGTGACTGTTACAACATTTCAGAGCCCGAGACAGTAGGACAAAAGTAAACGTCATTCTTTCGACAATTTCGAGTCGTAATCTTAAAACAGGAGTCAGAGCACAGGCAGATAGAGACACAACATGTTTATCTATGTCAAGTTGCTGATTTGAGTAAACAATACTGGAAAACACTAGAGCATAGAGGAAAGCTGGCAACCCTATAACTAGGAAACAAACAAGCCTGGGATATGGCTTAGAATTACAGTAGGCACATGTCCAAGACTTTACAAAGATATGCTAACATGACAGGCCCTATGTATAAAGAGACAGGATGACATTTGACTCCCACTACCCACTGGAACACAAGCTAGGAGTGATGAGAACACCTCTAGCCTGAAAATGTGCCAACCAGCTCTCAGTGCAAGGTCAAGAAGTGCAAACATCTGAGAAGAGCCGAAAAGCTTGTGGTTACGCCAATTAGGCCTTTGTTAAAACAGCAAAAGATTCAACAAGGACACATGACAAACAACCGAAGAGGAAGAAGAGAACAACAGCATGACATTGTTATGCCCTGTGTGGTGGGGGTGTCAGTAAAGCTCAACAAATTCGTCAGTAAACATTGTGTTCTGATGTATGTCAAATTCACCGTCAAACAGAAACTTGTACATCTGAAATACCAAAATACAAGTGAAGAAATATTATATACCTTGATGCCATGTAGAAACCGGTGCATCCTAAAATGTGTGTGAAAGGTGTGGGCATTTTAAATTCTTTTAGAAATAGAAGGCTAAATTTTAAATTAACTAATTAAAAAATTACTCACTCACTCAGTTTTTAGTAACCGCTTTTTATCCTGATCAGGGTCGAGGTGGATCTAGAGACTATCCCAGGGACGCGGGGCCTGAGGCAGTATTACACCCTAGATCACAGGGCAGCTTCACACACTCATATACAACTAAGGGCAATTTATTTTAGTCAGTCCACCTACTGGCATGATTTTTGGGAGGTGGGAGGAAGCCCAACATTGTAATAGGGAGAATATACACAGAAGTACATGCACAGAGTCATCCAAAGATTAATTTTTCAAAAAAAATTAAATGATAGAGAAATGTTTGTATACTGTATAATGTTTGTAAAAACTACAATCTACTAAAGAGCAAAGGCAAGATGCATATTTTTAGTAAACAGCACATTTTATCCATTATGGATAACAAATTAGGACTCTAATGTGGTAGGCATTTTGTCAGCGTGGAAGGATGGTGGTTAGATTTTGTGCAGGTAAGATTTGCCATTGGATTGCTCTTCGCCAACCTTTTTTTACGGACGACTGTAAGTGTGGTTAGTGCTTATTGTAAATGAAACTATAATTGATCAGGGATTTAATGTACTTAATAGAGATTTGACTAAATGAGTACATAGATTTAAATGAGGCTAGCCCTCCCAGATACAGCTATATACACCATTCTCCTCTAATTGGCCCCTCAACTATTTATAACTATACTCTAGGCATTACCCAGAAATCTGGATATCAATCTAACTCATTTGAAATGACCATAAAAGATGTAGCTACAAAATTTGACTTCCTCCAAGATCTGTTTGCTTCAATAAAAAAAATGAAGACTTCAATATTAATTTTCATAATCCACAAGACCCGCTGAGAGCAGCATTTGTGTCTATATTAGACTCAGGAGGGGTCAATCAGAATAAAGCCGGAACCACTCACTGCATCAGAGTAGCAGGTGGAGGCGTGGTTTAGAGTGGGTCTGCACAGGGAGGGAGGTGTTTGGGGAAAAACTAGAGGGGTAATGACTAACATGGCACACCTGAGCCCTGTTGTCCTGTGGATATTTTTATTTTGTAATCTCTCCTACTTTCTTTCCTGAGCAATGAGCTAAGCATGTGTGTGTTGCTATGAGCAGAGTAAAAGCAAAAGCTGAGCTGAGTGGAAAGCAGGCTCTAAAGCTACAGCATTAATTGTTTACTAATTTCCTACTGTTCCAAGAACACAAGCCTAGATAAAATAAAAATGTGCACTCTTATCACTAATTCACACAGGGTGCAAGACCTGTCAGTCCACATATTATATTATGACACTATACAAGTCACAATATATACACTATATTAATTGTACAAACTGGTAGTCTTTCAAATTGTATGGAAATAGAACATTCTTAGTTTAGAAAGACCATTATTTCCATTTGATCAATAGATGTCTCCATTCTAACAGAAGGGAACAATAACCCTAGATTCTGTTTTAGTACAGTATCAAGGTAACTAGAAATAAGACCAACACCGTAGCACAAATACCAACAGCGTGTAGTAACAATGAATTTTCAGGTCTTTCAACCTTGACTGTTATCAGTTTGTAAATAATGGTCTTCTCTATGCTTACAAAAGGAAAGTCTGGTGTTCTATGAGGCTCTGTTCTAGGGCTACCATTTTTTTCCCTCTATTTATGCTACCTCTGTGTACAATTAATTGTAAACCTGGTATTAGAGCTTCCTAACACCATAACAAGCCACACATTTCAGTGGTGTGGAACTAAATTTATTGAGAATGCCAGCCACACTGACACCCCATGTGTGGCAGACACTGCACTCTCCAATCAGATTCAGTCAGGCCACTATGTGCGTTAATGGCTCCTGCTGAGGATGCTAGGAATGCTGACAGCTGCTGCAGTGGTAGTCCCCTTGGGCTTGCCAGAACTGCTGGAAGAGATTTTCAGAACTGAGTTATCAGCCTGTGGCTAGACCCCAAATACCACAGGCAGAAATGTGTCCTCATTTCAGTGAGGCAGGCATAACTCTAGGTTGCTGGAGAAGCGAGGCATTCCTCAAAAAAAAAAAAAAAAAAAAAAGGTGGGTCCACTTGGGGGCAGTGAGAGATGGATGCCATGGACACGTCCCTCAGTGGCTGGGGGGCAGTGTGGTGGATCAAGGGCGCAAGGGTCCCATTGTGTGATCAGAACACATCCACCAGCTGTCCAACTGAACTTTAGCAGTTCTGAGGCGTTCTCCAGTTTAAGGTTTTGACAACCAGACAGATCAGTCATCGAGGTGGTACAAGGTTGCGGCTGGGCCTGTCCACAGTTAGCCTGACTGAGTGTGGGGACTATCCAATGGTTAGTGGATCAGCAGGGGAGAATGGCGTCAGCACTCAGATGTGTTCACCATGGTCAAGTCAGCTCATTGCTGATTGTGGGTCTCTCTAGCAGAGCTGAGTAGACCGCTGGGGCAGGATACACTTGCCCATGACTGGAACTTTCATCTACTTTATGCCTAGTTATTTTATTTCCTATTCTTTTCACAAGTTAAAGATGTCATGTCTATGTATAGAATGGCATGACATTGATTTTCCTCTAGGAATAGATGCAGTATATACAGCCAGCAGTGTTACTTGTTCATGTTTATGTTGATCATTGCTCATGAGTAACAGCAGAGGGCAGTAACACATCATAATAGATTTCTGCTTGTGCTGAGTCACAGCTGATGCTCCTCAAATGAAATACATTGCTTGAGGAAAAGGCACATATCAAATGCATAGCATTTTCACTACAGCCCAGAAACACGCATTTAATTAGGATTTTCTGTTCAGTGTTTTGTGCTGATAAGACAGTATGAAAGTCACCTTGGGGGCAGTAAAATGTCCTGATCATACAAATCCCTCTAATTAAAAAAAGGCCACAAGCTAAGGCTTAGAAGCTTATGAGACATGTTTTGTATATATTGTACTCCATCTTCGTTTCAGACAGTAAATAAGCTCTTGGTAGAAAGTCTTTTCCATTCCTCAAGCTTTCAAGCATCCTAAACTCAGTTAAACTCTCAACAGCATTAATTCATCAGCAGCTCTGTGACAGCGTCTGGCTGCTGCATGTGTGGGTATATTTAATAAGTGTCTTTTCCCCTTTCAAAGTGGTACTGATATAACTTTATTGCAGATTCTTATATGTTGATAAAAGCAGACTGACTGTCATCAGCATGATCATTGGACTTTAATAAACATTGATTGGCAGAGAATAATGAATGCCTCAGGAGAAGACTGGCGTCCTGGGTTGGGGAGGTCCACTGATCTGTCAGAAAGCAGAGACAGAGAAAGAGAGGGGGAAGATGGGAAATGAGAGAAGAGGAATGTATTGAGGAACTAAAATGTTGGTTGGTTGCCTTCAGCCCCAAAAGCATTTATGTGAACAGATGGTGAAGACAACAGAGGAATAAATGTTGACTTGCCAGGACATTAGTCACTATACTAATATACCTAGTAAACTGGCAACTCAGTGTATGGTATGGGAGAGGAGTAAATCATTAAAAGACTCAAATGAATTAGCCAGAGTGTGTGGAAAATCTGTTTAAAGTTGCTGGATGCAGCGTTGGAGAATTTTCTCCTCTCTGGTAGAAAAATATTATTGCATGCTACTAGTGGAAGAACATTTTGGTTATGCATCCTTTTCCATAAAATGGATCTGTTGGTTGTAAGTGGCAAGTTAATATACATTTGAGGAGAATTCAAAGTTGCGTCCCAAACTTAATACAAGACATTAAATAGTATGGCAGAACGGTAATGACACATTGTTGTGTAGTATGTGGTTGTGATGCAGACCAAGTAAGCATGACTCTGAAGATATATAAATAACTGCTAATCTGTGTCTTCTCAGTACTATAAAGTGTTATGAGAATCGAAAACTATATTTTCACAGTAAGAAAGTACGAAGATAATAAGCTTGTAGTGGGAAGATGTTCTCTCTGGTCTCTCAGTGTACTGTGTGCACAGGGCCCTGATCTGAGTTTACTAGCGAGCTATCTAGCTAAAGGCAGTGTGGAAAACAAAATCCAAACCAATCTGTAATTTCCAGCATGTCTTTTATCTAACTAGTCGTCTAACTTGCTACCGTCAACTCTGTGTGCTACCATCAGCTCTATTTTCCAGAAAATTCTGAACTTTCTGATAGCTCTGACTGTAAATTTCTATTATAGGATCACCAAGGTTTTAGAGTATTTTTTCCTATCCTGAATAATGACCTTTTATGTTCAGTGCGTCACAGTAGCAATGTTCTCATTCTTCTTTTTTTCTCCTGTAGCCTACCTCAGATAATTGTGCTCTTCATCCTTGTTATGTAGCTGACATATTGAGTTTTCTTCTGTAATTCAGCCACTCTCTTGTGGCTCAGTATATTTTTTGACAGGATTTGTAATGGGATGTTGGCACAGCACTACGGTGTACAGAAGGATTCCCTGTGGCGTGCAGAATGGTGGAAGAACTTCCTCTCACAGGAGGATAGAATTACTAAAGCCTCGAAGAGTCCCAGGGCAGGAGGCTGCTAAATGCTCAGTCTTGTAAATGCTTTTCCTGTTGCCTGGCACTCACACTAAATTGAATAGCTCTGCCTATTGAAGTGTCTTCCATGTAGCGCAGTAGGTTGATCTATTTCTGATGGACATTTTGAAATGTCTCCATGCAGGTCTCTCCTACAGCTACATCATCAAGATACTTCTCAAACTGTTTCTCTTGATTTTGTGTCTGTAGGAGATTTTTACTGTATATAACCTAATGGGGGAGGGGGGCATGGTGGCTTAGTGGTTAGCACGTTTACCCCTCACCCCCGTCTCCACCCTGTGTGCTCGGAGTTTGCATCTTCTACCCATGCTTCAGGGGTTTTCTCCGGGTTCTCCAGTTTCCTCCCCCAGTCCAAAGACATGCACTGTAGGCTGATTGGCATCTCTAAATTGTCCATAGTGTGTGAATGGGCATGTGAGTGTGTGTGCGATTGTGCCCTACGGTGGATTGGCACCCTGTCCAAGGTGTCCCCTGCCTTGTATCTCGAGTTCGCTGGGATAGGCTTCAGGCTCCCTGCGAACCTGTGTGGGATAAGTGGTACAGAAAATGGATGAATGGATGGATGGATAACCTAATGGATTCACTCTACATCTTGTCCATTATGCTAAGATAAAATATCATGTAAAGACAAAAACTTTGTCAAAATGGTGAAATCTATATGCACCTCTGGCTTCAGTAGGGCACCATCTGTCAGGTATGTGTCTATGTATCTACAGATAAATGAATGAAATAATGAATGAGATAAATGAATGAAAGAGAGGATATTTTACTGTCCGGAAAATCCACCATAGGATGATGTGTGTGTGTGTGTGTTTATGTGTGCATAGAAGGGATAATAGGATCATTAAAGGGGAAGGACATGGTGATAGACAGCACTTTAACAAGACAGTGATTGAATAAGTTGGGATTTCATACAGTGTAGCCAGAGGACTAAAGATAAGACTCGGTCATGGACTCCCAGTGAGCACTGGGCACCCTGCCCATCTCCTCTATTTTAGGGAAGATGGCACAGAGCCACACACTGAACAATGTGTTACCTCGCACTTCCACAGAGAGGCTCTGAGAGCTGTGAGATTCCACAATCACTACATTTTCTGTTACAGGGATTTACTCTAACTGTGATCTCTCATCAGCTTGGCACTCTCTAATGAGATGGATTAGCAGTTTCAGCTTCCTCAGATCTCCTCAAGTCTTCAGTCATTTAAAGTCGTATCCTTTCTTTATAGTTGCCTTAATTAAAATGTTTAAAGTTAAATTTAGAACTAAAGTATTTCATCTGAATTTGTTGTATATTAGTTTATATATGTCTCACAATAATCACTGTGGCTATTAACCACCTGAGTGTGTTTCTGCATGAGGTTCCTCTGCTGCTGTATGTCATGAGGAGACGTGATATAGTGATAAGCACTACAGTTACCACCCAGAACCACTGTTATTGGGAGTGTTGATACGTCACAGCTCAGATGTAGGTAAATAACATTTGTAGCAGAACATATAATAAATGTACCTCTGAGACTTCACTCAAATTAGTCTTTTTCCATAACTATATCTGGCTTATTATGTAGCTTAAATTGTATTCACTGCATATTTATTGTAGAATGGATATAATAATCTCAGTACAGACTCTTCTAGCATTCATAGTAAATATTTATAATGATTTTGTCTATCAATTCAAGAAAGAAACCATAACACATCTGAACACTGCAGTTATCAAAGAGAGTGTTCAGCATGAAACTGGTCACCACCTCACCGTTGTGCTGGTTAGATGCTTATGCAAATCTCAGGCTAGAATTTTAAGAAATTTCTTTGCATTTTGAGGATGTACTGTTGTGGCTTGTTTGTACTGTAAAAATATTAGGCAACTTCATTTTGTCTATAAATTTTGTCTTAGATGTTTATTTTATGTCTTCTGCATTGGTGTGTTAGTATAATAGAGCAAAGTCCATCAGCAGAGGGTTTTTTTGTTGTTTTTGATTTCTTTTCTTTTCCGAGTATTCATTTTCCAAAAAAATTAAATGTTACAGAGGAATTTTGTTGCTAAAGAAATCTGTGGTCTAAGTAACAGACCACATTCTGAGAAACTACAGAAAAACTGTTCTCCAATATCATTGGGACAACCTATAAAACTGCACCACAGTGTACTTACAGGAACTTCAATTTTAAACATTTTTAAAGTCAAAGAGTGTTTACACCAAATGTTTATTTTTTTTACTGTTTACTGCTTTTTATTTTATTTTATTTTATTTTATTTTATTCTATTCTATTCTCTTCTATTCTATTGTAATCATGATAACCTTAATGATCAGCACTTAGTCTCTTCTCTGTATTTATTGTTTAGAACAGCAGATGGCAGCATGGCCCTGTGATAAAATTCTTTATTCTTCATGGAGAGATGCTCTTCTGTCAGCCTCAGACTCCCTCAGCTCACAGTCACAGTCTCAGACTATGATGTCATCTTTATTCAGCAAACCTTATTTATCCAATTGTGGTAAAGTCAAACATAGATTTTTCACTTCTATAGCATATTCATTAAGATAGCTTTTACAGTATAAAAGCTATGTCAGTTAAATATTATTGAAATATCACGGTATGTCACAGCTAATGAAATCACAGTATCTATGTATTTCCTCACTGATATGAGATTCCATGTTACCATGTGGAATCACACTGATATGTGATTCCAGTTGACCTTTTCTTCATTGGCCTGACCCATCATGCATCACAAATGAATGACAAATGGATTTAAATGATATCGTCGGTCAGAAACGCTTTATATATATATGTATATATATCAGTGACCAATGGAAGGTTGGCATACCTGACCTTATATCCTGCTGGTGGAATTAGATACAGCTATGTGTAACATCACTCAACTTTTAGCTATCATAAATAAAGCTTTGTCACTTCTTTTTGGCTTTTAACATGATGAATTTACCCCACTGTCACATTCATCATCATTCAGAGTAATTACATTAAGCAGTGCCCAGGTAAACATGAAGCAAGCAAGAATGCCGCTGCATTTATCTAATATCAATAATGTAAGAAGAGATTAAACCTAATCTGGTTTATTGTAATACTGGTTTATTCAGTGCATGCTGCATGCCTGTCCTTAAATTTAAGTTGGAGATCATACATGGACAGTAGGCTCTAATATTCTTTCCCCCAAAATGCCTTTGGAGGAGAAACTAAACGTAGATGGACTAAGCATTGTCTAATCAATTGTCTAATCAATGTGCAAATTACACGAGGACAGATGACAGAACCCATAGTGTTTTTTTCTGATTTGAACAAAAGATTCAAAGTTTTCTGTTTAGCATGTTTGGTATTCAGAAGAATCAATGCATGAAGCCAGTAGATCATCACGGACATGAAACACTTGAAAAATAGAAATCACTAATAAAGCAGACCTGTCTTTCAGTGTGTGTGTGTGTGTGTGTGTGTGTGTTTGCCCTACATCATTCTTATTATGCCATCCAGACCTTGTGATATAACACATTGCTTGACCCTATTAGTTTTGTTAAGCTAGTGAAAGATTTTATCCCTCACTTCTAATATCATGACCAGCATCACTGCTAAACAGTCTAAATAACTCGTGCAATTCAAAATCCATAATGTCAGTCTACAGAACAGGCAGTGATGACAACTGATTCATATTTATTACATATATTGGACATCATCACCGAGCCACTGAGTCACTTCCTGTCATCAACGTAGCTTTTATGGATACTTGATACTCCTAACTCAGCAGCAAGTGAGAGATAAAACAAACCATGTTCAAGGGTTTGCCTCAATGCCGTAGTAACTCTTTAGCCCTATGCTTGAAAAAAAAAGACAATATCTTACCATTTTAACCTTTTAGCTTGCCTGCCAATGGACAAGTTTGTGTATCAGTTAAGGAAAGATGTGATGAGAACAGATTTTGTAATAAATTATAATATTGCAAGTGGGTGCTCCAGTCTCTCCATGACTGTGTCTTCGGCAAGTTCATCTTGTTTCTTCATCTTCACAATTTTCAGATAGTTGATGGAAACAACGTACTGTACACCTTATGACATTTCAGAAATAAGCATTAGTAAGTAAGGTGTGCAAATGTGAAATGATCCAACTAAGAACAAGTGATGTGCACATTCTTTATTTATTTTCCTTATGTGGCTCATATAACTGTCATCTTTACTACTTTTTTCAAACCCTCCTCTCAGCTCCTATGCAGTGGTGAGTCACTGTGAGAGATTCTCACAGCATTGCCACAGCAGGATAAGGCTCAATGATAAATGAAATGCTTCTTAGATATGGCAGGCCTGAGGAACAACACTTCACACTGGATTTACAGGGTCAAGTCTTTCTGAAAGTCTTTATGTTCTATGAAAAGTTCTGTACAGTGACATTTTAGCATTGTGAGCTATTTATATATGTGTTGGTAAGAGCAGATCTCCCTAATGTCACCTTATTATAATATAGAAGCTTCAACCCTACAGTGAAGTCGATCGGCAAGTAAAAAGAAATCTGCCTCATGCCCTAGATGACCTGTTTTCATTCTGTCAATCACTTAGTAAGTATGGTAGATCCTGTGAGGCATAATTTGATAGTGGGGCATGCTTGTTTTAAAGTGTTGATGGAGTGTGTCATGTTTCTGTGCAGTGTTTCAGAGTATCCCCTAGTCTCATACAGAGTGGAAATCATTACCAGCATACTGATTTCTGAAACCTCGTGGAAGCAAGAGAGACTGATCCTGTCATTACCCTTTTCCAAATGACATGAGAGTATTATTATGTAAATGGAAATTGCAGAGAAAGATCTTATTGAAACAACACAATTTCCTTACACTTTAGAACAATGGCATCTCTGTTTCCTCAGTGTCCTCTCATTGTCCTTGACAACTCTTCATGGACTAGACACATGGCCTCATGGAGTACAACCCAAGGTTCAACTGAAAGGCAGTTGACCTGGTTAGCATCAAGGGTGATGTGCATTCACTGTCAACTTTAATGGGAATATATTTATGCAGTTATCTAATCAGCCAATCATGTGGCAGCAGCACAATGCATAAAATCATGCAGATACAGGTCAAGAGCTTCAGTTAATGTTCACATGAAACATCAGAATGGGGAAAAGTGTGATCTCTGTGACTTTATCCATGGCATGGTTATTGGTGCCTGATGGGCTGGTTTGAGTATTTCAGAAACTGCTGATCATCTGGGAATTTCACATACAACAGTACCTAGAGTTTAAACAGAATGGTGAAAAAAAAAAATCCTGTGTGTGGAGGATCTGCAGGCTGGAACACCTTGTTGATGAGAGAGATCAGAAGAAATTGAACAAACTGGTCTGAGCTGACAGGAAGTCTGTAGTATCTCAAATAAGCAGAACACACAAGACAATAATCCTTGAGGTGGATGGGCTACAACAGCAGAAAACCATATCAGGTTCCACTCAGCCAAGAACAAGAATCTGAGGCTATCATGGGCACAGACCTACTGAAACTGGACTGTTGAAGACTGAAAAAGACCAGGTGATTTATTTTCCTAATCTTCAACTGTCCAGTTTGAGTGAGCCTGTGCCCATGAGAGCCTCAGTTTCCTGTTCTTGGATGACAGGAGAGGAGCTACCATCAGCCATCTTCTGTATATGAACGACTTCAAAGTGGGCTTCAAGTCTGAAGACACACTGCCTCACTCATCCACCTGACTACAGCACTGGTATCCAGCACTTGAACAGAGGATGGGTGGCTGGCTAGTGGAGGGATGGAGATCAGGAACTACTATATAACTGGTGTACAGGACTGATGTACTAATAGCTGGGGATCCTCTGATCACAGGAATCACAAGGGAGAGACCAGAAGGACAACAACATCCAAGTAGCTACATATTGTAAACCACTGTGTATGATGATCCAGCTGAATAGGCTGAATAAGATCAAAGGTACAAGCACATATGCCACACCAGTCATAAGCTACCCAGTCCGGCCAAAATAATAAATTGTGTTTGCTGATATCAAGATGACAACAGATCACCAAAAAGAGACAGAGCACCAAAATGAAGACTGTACACCATGTGAATGGAATAGAGCAGAGTCTAGAAAGCATCCATTTCCTGGAGAAATCCTTGAAAGTGTCAGTACCAATATGCTGGATGAGGTATGCTATGCTGGAGGAGACTCAAGTATATTCAAGCAATTGGCTTTAAAGATGTATGCCTGCTAATGAGCATGTGGACAACATGGAAGGATATGAGGTGCCATGGTAGGATAATCCCCAAACAACTGAACCCTAAAATCACACAGATAGCAGAGGTGGCTGATATGAAAACATGCTACCAGAAACTAAAAATGTTTTTCCCAGCACAGAGGCACTAATCATGGCAACACAAGCACTCAGCAGTATATCAAACCATCACTGTACCATAATCAGGTGAAAGCTACAGTATGGTGCCGACTGTCCAGAGAAACCTAATCAAATCAAATAACAGAGAATGGTGGAAAACAGCATTCATGTACTGAAGATCCTTTAGGACTTCCAGAGCCAGACAGGTATACAAGTGAAAGATAAACATTTAATAGATGGATTAATAGAAAAGTATATACGTATAAAATATAAAAGTGGATATGGAGCAGAAAACAGTAGATGAAATAAATGTGAAAATCCCATGTGTTGGTGACATCTGAGTAATGGCAACGCTTGAACAGACTTGACTGGATGTATGTTTTCACAGTCTTACAGTTTTTCAAGCAATTTAAATAAAGAAGTTGATGCCTAAAGTAGCACTTAGGAAAAAACAGCTAACATCCTCAGCATATAGTATGGGAACTTCTTCAAGACTACTGGAAAAGCAGGTGGCTCCATGTGAAACTGGCTGAGAGAATGCTAAGAGTGTGCAAAATTGTCATCAGGGATGCTATGAATAAAATATAAGATAGATAGGTTTTTGTTTAACAGTTTTGGGTCCTTGCCAATAAAATATTTGGCATTTCATAGTATTGATATTCTCACTTTTATTTTAAATTTGTGAAAATAGTAAACTTTAAGAAAGCCCTTCAGTGAGCAGTGAGCAGTATGTCTGAACTGGTATTGTATATATTTATGTTCTGGCTATAAATGTTTCTGAGATTATGACTCAGAGGAAGAGACAAAAATATTTGCTCTGTTTAGTTGACTGCCAGAAGTTTAGTTTATTGCCATAAAAGCAACTATATGGCAACCACAGTTTGGTAGTAGGTTAAAGTGTTTTTTAAAGAGCTTGGAATTATGTTGTTCACTGGGGTAACAAGCCAGCTGAAACACTACCACATTACTGAACTGTATGAGTTTCACTATCACATTTTCACAAAACTAAAATTAAACTAAACTAAAAGAATTTTTAGTCTCAGGGAAATGGGGTCCAAGGTTGAAACATACTGTATGTAATAGCAAAGAACTTGTTTATGGTCCTGACATGCTGTGAGAGGTTAAGGCTGAATGAAAAGGGCTGTTTGGATGAATATTGTGCAATACAATATCTTAGTAGTACTTTTGAGTCTCTGTTATCATTTTTTTTATGTTTACTAAAGTGTCTATAAAACTTTTTTAATAAAGTACATATAACTATTTCATTTAATAAACTGTTGTTGGATTTAGTGTCTGTTTATCTGCAGCCTGCTTTCAGTGTAATTAGAGTTACTAATCTATCTCATTCTGTCAAAGCTCTCTTAATGCAGAGTTGAAATTTACCAAGAAAGGTTCCATTGTCCAAATATCACAGCCCTGGCTGCACTAATGCACCACTGAGGTGATCTTACCTCACTAACGTGACATTTGTTTTATACCCGAGAACACAGGTTTACTCCTGTGCTGACATTAATATAATCGTTGTGCATCCATCTGTCTGTTCCATCTTAATTATCCCTTATTCAGTCATAATCTACATACAAATAGTTCCACAATAAGGAACACGCACATGCATATACATAAGCATGACTTGGAGTGGTTCAGAAAGTGTTAACAGAGATTGCAGGATTTTGGTTGTGAAATCAGAAATGTGTGCTGAACTCTCTGTGTCTGGCTTAGAGCTACCCTGCTGATTCACAATCAGAAACAGTCAGTGAAATAGTGCAGCCAGGACACTAATGGGCTATGCCATGGAAGAACCCAGACACCAAGTGAAAGCACTGAAAAAAGGTCAATTAAATGGGACTCAAGCCTGGGCAGTGGCATATTTCACTGGTTATTTTGCTGTATGTTCATTAATGTATTCCCACTGCTCCAGATTACACAGAGGCAGATGCACAGAGATAAATCAAAATTAAATAGTGAATTGTTTCCAATGTTGGACACTGCATGTTGAGCTTGACCAGAATAGTATCTCTGATTTGACTTACAGTCATTTGGTGGGCAATGACCTCTTAAAATCTCAGAACACACACCAATGTGGCACCTCAATCTGTCTCTCTCTCTCTCTCTCTCTCTCTCTATCTCGCTTACTTGCTCTCACTGTCTCTGTCTCTCTATAAATTGCCCTATTATTCCTTATTTAATTCCATATTTGGAATTTAGCTACTTCATACAGCATTGTAGAAAATATACTAAAGCACTGTGCCCTAACCAAGCCAGACTGGACTGGGAAAAACCAATCAACGACGAAGCAAAATGGTGGTGAAATTGTTCTGCATTCTGAAATTGATATATAAATGTAATCAGTAGTGTACAAGAATGCTTAATGCTTTTGAGTAAGTAAATGCTTATCAGTATTATAACTGTCAGCCTTTTGTTAAGTGATTAGGTGACTTGTCATATGTTTGCTAATGCTGGGAAGGCAGCCATTCAATTAGCATTTGGCTTACCGCTATGCAGTCAGTGTTGGGAGAGGAGTTTGTTTATAACTGTACTTGTAATGTGACATTACAAGTTTTCCAGAAGATCATCCTAACCTTCCATTAAATCAAAGCATCTCTCTCCTGCTTCTTTGCTGACTTGATACCTTTTCTGGGTGTGATGACATCATCTAATACTCTGACTCACAGTGACCTCTAAACTAGACCCACACTGCCCCTCCTTCCTTTCACTACTTCGACCCTTGTAGCCAGTCACACATTTTAAAGCAGACATATGGCCATGCTGTCCCCGCCAAATGCTCAGGGAGGTTTAGGCCCTGCTCCAAGAGTCCTGGCCAGTCAGTCCAGCCAACTGACCGCAAACCCAGCTCTGTAAATTACACTGATTGGACTAGTGAACAGACGGACACGTCACTGGAAGAAGCACACAGTGTGCAATGGCCTGTTTACCCTGATTCAGTCACAACAGAAGTGCATTTGGGGATAGAGGGATAGCCTGTAGTAAACAGTCAGAGATATTGTCAAAGCAAGGAGAAGCAGCAAGTTTTCAGAAGGAATATTAAGTATGCTTGGTCATCTCAAATATAGCTCATATAGTGTCTGTTACACCACACTATAGACCAGGGTTGTGATAACACCTGACTATACATGTGCATACAGATGTGGAACCTATCCAAGTTCACAACTTGCCTGTGTACCTTTTATACATCTGGAGCATATCCACTAGTGGGTAGGTCAGAGCCAAAACATCCCTGTCTGGCAGGTTTCATGTCAAGTTGTAAAATGGTTTTATGCCAACAATTCTGGGATGCATATTTGTCTCTGTGAAAAACATTGAAATGTTAAGCAGACAGTTACATCCTCAAAGTTACATCCTCAAAGCTTGGGTTACTGCCTGTGTGGAGTGTTGTGCATTCTCCATTTCTCTATGTGGGTTTCCTATAGGTTCTCTGGTTTCACAGACTGGGTAAATATGGCCAAATAATTAAAATTTATGAATGATTTATACTATAAACTTACATGTGCAGTGAGAGCCTAGAAAGGAACAAGGAAACCAAGGGAGAAAAAGATGCACATCCTGTATATTGTGTTTCCTTAGACACTGCTACAGCAAGTGTTCAGCACAAGTCTAAAGAGCACTGCTCAGATAGGATGGTCACGAGCATCAGAACACGAGTAATTACCAGTAATTAATGTAGACCATTTACAATACAAGTTGCATAAGTAAAGCACCATGCCTCATAAGAGCACTAATCACCCTGCACACACTGTTCTTCATTCTGTCTGGCAGAAGTTACAGAGCTATTAGCACTCAGACCATAAGATTTAGAGACAGTTTCTATCTGCAGGCCATCAGGCTGCTCAATAAACATTAAACTGCACCTACATTCTATTTAACTGCACTTAAACACAGAATTGTATGCTTAATGTTTAAACAATTCAACTCATTTGCACAGTTTTTGCCACTTTAACTTGTCACTGTAGTCTCTGTGATGACTCTATGGCTCACTTTTCACTCTGTAGTCTTAATGGAATATTTGTTGTGTGTCTAACGTATGTCTAATGTATTTACTAATATTTGCTGTGTATGACGTATAAGGTGTGTTAGGATTCAATGTTCTATAATCTGTACTTAATGTAATTGTTGAACTCTGTGGGGAGACAGACTATTAGTTTCAGAGTATGAATTTCATTATATTCTGAACACATGACAATAATGTGTTTTGACTTGACAGTGTTCAGAACTGTGAAAGCCCTAGGCATCCTTAATTCATTTTATTTAAAAAAAAAAATTCTTGAATGTCTTCTGCATGACATTTTTCTGCAAATGTTAATGAAAATGAATGTTAATGAATTTTGTAAACTTAAGAAATAGATAGGAAATAAAATAGTAATTGTGGCATGTGCAAAGGTCTGAGCACCATACAAAGTCAGTAGTTAGTTATACCCACTTTGGCAGATATTACAGATTATAGACTTTTTTGTAGCCAGCTAGGAGTCTTTCTATTCTTGTTTTAGGATTTCTTCACCCACTGTTCCTTGCACAACACTTTTAGTTCTGACATATCCTTGGGCTGTCTTGCATGCACTGCATCTTTAATAACCACAGATGTTTCAATGATGGTCAAGTCAGGGAACCAAAAAGAGATTCCAAAAGCTTCAGCTTTTATTTCTTGAAGTAGTTCATGGTGGATTTTGAGGTATGTTTTGAATCATTGTCCTCTTGTAGAAGCCAGCCCCATGCTTAACAGTTAGAAAGGTGATCTTTTCATCAAATACTGTTCCTTTTTTCTCCAAAGAGTTTTTTTACTTTTCACATTTTTACTTCATCAGTCCACAGCACTTGTTTCCAAAATGCCTCTGGCTTATCAAGATGTTGTTTTGAATATGTCACATGTTGCCATTTGTGATGATGTTGCAGGTAAAGTTTCCTTCTGATGACTCTTCTATGCAGATCATGTTTGTGCAAGAAATGCTGCAGAATAATACAGTCCCCCACCACTCATGTTTCAGCTAAACCATCCTGCAGGTCCTTGCTCTAATATGGAGGTTTTGCTTTGCATTTCTGGCCAGCATGTGGGCAGTTCTTGGTCTTCTAGATCTTCTCTTAACTTCCACAGTTCCGTTTAACTGCCATTTCTTAATGACATTTCGGACAGTGAAAATTGGAAGCCTTTCTAATCACTTCTAAGATAAAAATATACATATAATTGAGAATGTGTGGTATAACCTGCAGAAAGTGAGACAGTCAAAGTCTACAGACAAGCTATGGCAAGTTCTCCAAGAGGCTTGAAATAGCCTACCAGCTGATTTCCTTATAAAACTACACATCAGTGTACCTTAGAGTACTCACTCAAGGGTAGAAGGCAAATGGTGGTCACTATACAGAATTATAAGTCTACAGAAATGTGATTTATTGACGTTCTCAGACATGTTCATGATGCTTCATGCTTCATGCTCTCCGGATGTCCTGGCAGCACTTTTTGTATATGTAAATTTTCAACTACTGAAGCACAGTGTGATGAGCTGTGGGTTTATGTACTCTGTGGGTTTTATTCATTAACTAGATGGGGTCCTTTATCTCTTTGTATTCCCTTTTTGAATTTGAATTTGAATTCCATGGAGAAAGGAACTGTGCACATTACCATGTTTAAATGATGAAGCTATGCACAGACAGCTTGAATGATTTGCCCTCTTTCAGGGGCTTCAGTCTTTTTGTGGAAAGAAATTCAGTCTTACAATACATATATGCTGCCATTTTCAGTTCCTATTTCATTTAGAGTTTCCTTGTGGACTTTAAATTTGATCTAAAGAAGAATTTTGCCAACCCATACAAAACACATTGCAAAAGAAATAAAATCATACAGAACTTTTGCATATTTCCAAATGCCTTACACAAGGGGCAATACATTGGTAGAATGAATGTTACAGAGGTTATTTTGCAGTTGCTTTAAATTTACAGAATTAACAGTATCACAGTTCAAATCTGCCTCAAATTTGCCTAAAAAGTCCACAAAAGTTTCCAAAATCAGTGACTGTTGCTTTAAAGATTCTGGCCCCAACAGACTTCTAAACTAATTGCAAGCATCCTTACATTCCATTATTATGTTTCCAGAGGGACACACATAGAAAGAGAAACCATCTTGAATGTGGAGTATCATTTTCCCACTCATACAGATGCATTAATATATACATACCATCAGTGCTGGCTATCAGGGCTCTAGTTTTCTTGGGGAAAAAACTGGAACTGATTTCCCTCTAGACCAGAGTGTAGATTCAAGCAGTCAGTTATGTCAAGTGATCACACCTGGTGAAATGCCCTCTAGATTTACTGCGCATTGCTAATGTATTTAAGGCCACTTCTCTGACACATCCATAACATGTCATCAGCAGAGATTGAGAAGTCATATGTGAAATACAATAGCGAGTATAATAAAAATGAATGAAGTTGATTACTGTTTCGATCACTGGTTTTTCAAACTGTTCCTCCTGGGACCTGAAAAGAGCAGGGCATGGTGTATTCTGTTGGCAGGTTGCATGGGAGTGGGGACAGTGTGCCCCAGTTCCCTTAGTGTTTCTGCTGAGTGTAAGGTTCAGGGCTAAACAGCATGCAGCTGTATGCTGCTATTATTTTCAGACACACAATTTAAAGGTCACTGATTATTTGATTGTTAAAAAAGCTAAAACATGACTTTAAAGTGGCCTATAGCAGACAACTTGTGATAAATAATATATTTTAAGTGAATTTCTGTGATGCTGTTGTCTAAAAGAAAAAAATTCTACTAATTATAAGTACCCCCAATCTTCTATCAGTCCTCATTAACCTCACTGCTTATCAGAGGGTTAAAGCCTGAAGCACATGACATACAGGAGACTGGTGCAACTTATAGAAATGTTAATGTGTGAATCAACATAAGCAGTATGTTTTTCATTTTAAAAGTCATATCCCAGTTTTGCACTAGATCAGCAATACTTACTGTTATTTACTACAATTACCTTTCAATCAAAATTCTGAGCATACATACAGTATATTGTACCAAATTCAAATCAAGAAACGTTACAAGTACTATGTGTCCCCTCAGACTCACTTTTGCTTTGGTTTACTGTTTGCATTTCAGACACTTCTAATACGATACGCTAATTACTAGGCTGACCTGAGAATATCATTTGCTGTTCTATTCCACCTGACCTTTTCAGGACTCCAGTCTTAATTGAGTGTGTAATATAAGTGTCAGATATTTTTCAGCCTTACATTTCAGTGTAGTGTATCAAATGAGAGCTTGATACACCTACTTCAAATTGAAGATAGACACCTGGGAATAACCTGTTTAAGTATATTATTAATCTCTATTCTAATAATATCTATAAAATATAGACAAACATTCAAATAACCTGTTAACATCCATATAAATGATGGGATAAAAAAATTAAGTGTTTAAAACAAGAACAAGAATTTAAAACAAGAAATGCTTGTGAAATTAATATATTTATGATTACTGTGTGTCAAAATACAGCAATTCCATATTAATCACAGTATTGATTAATTATAATGCTTAAACATATATAAGAATTGATTAAAGAAGTCATGACCAACACAGGCAGAGTGTTATGGGGCTGTATTTTAAGAAATGTCTGTCACACAGAAGAAGGGTCATAGCTGAGTAAAGAATAAGTGATCATATCAGAGGAGTGACACTCAGGAGGGCTGTATCCGCATGCTAAATCAACCACAACTATGCTCACCCATTTTTGCAAAAAGTTAAAAATGCCAGGAGCCTTGCCACTGCATCAGAGGAAATGTTACGTGTGTCTGGAATAAATTTGATTATGCACATAATGTCCATTCACATGCTATCTTCATTGCGCTTACTGTGAATAGTACAAACATATAATCCTATCATGCATTAGCAAGTTTTGTAAGCACTAGGCAATCGTCTGGCCACTTTCAAGCACAAAGGGAAGTCCTGTCAACGGGGTTCATATTCATATTCTAGCTCAACAACTGGCCATCCTGAGGGTACCTAAGAACTTAACTGAACAATTATGTCTGCAGACTCCTACTTTTCTCCAATGAACCATCCTAGACGAGAGATGAATATTAAAGCAGATGGTCTTAATTGACATATTGATTATACTAAATACAGATATCATCCATATATAAGGAGCAGAAGCATAAACACAAACTGGCAAAAGGCACAGTTAGGCTAAGCTGTGCTAGGCTAGGTAATATTTGAAGAGTGATGTAAAGAGTGTTTTGCTGGTGCTGTGTTCCAGTTCCAGTGGAACTGGTTCAGTGAATGAATCAGTGGTAATAGTTAGTGACTCCTATAAACTGGACGGTTCTGTGTTGTTGCCAGTCCAGCACTGCCTGAATCTTGCAGCAACCCAGAAACCAGATGGTTCTGGGTTGATGCCAGTCGAGCCCTGTCTTCATCTTGCACTCCTCAATGCACATATCTTCAGGGGAAATGATATACCCTAAAAAGGAGAAAATGGTTAGATGTAACTCCTACTTCTCTGCCTTCACATATTCTAGTAACCTCCTCAAAATGGCTGTCATGTAACAGATATGTTCTTCTAGACTTGATGACTACTCCAAAAAATAATACACAATTATCAGCTTATGAAGCATGCCATAGAGGACGTCATTCACAAAGGACAGGCTTATGTAAAAGAAGGCAGTTTTCCACTTGTTTCTTTCCCTCGTGAAACCAAATGAGGTTGTATGCACTATGCAGGTCCAGTCTGGTGAACAAGTGTCCTCTATGCAGTTGATCCAGTGTAGCTGGAAGCTAAAGCATAAAGCAAGTAACAGAACTTTACTGTGAGTTCACTGAGTTTCCAAGTCTATTCATTGTCCAAAACCACCTTCTTCTCCACAAACAAGAAGCTCGAAGATGCAGTAGAAGTTGATGGATAGATGAACCATAGGGCATCGTGATGTATTCCTCCATAACAGATGTTTCTTTAATAGACAGGTAAGCATAAGTGCAAGGGGCTGATGTACCTGGCAAGAGGTCTATGGCAGAGTATCAGGGACAGTGAGGAGGTTCTGTGGATTTGGTCTTGCTAAAGACCTCCATCGGGTTGCATTAATCATGTGGTAGTCATGGTTTCATAATGATCATGTCCTACTTGTACCAACAGTGTCTGTTTTTTTTATTATTATTATTGGAACCTCCATGAGCCCAGAGGACATCCATCTATTGCTTGTACTTGGAGAAGCATGTGGCAGAGCTGAGTGGGGATGTGAAGTGATTGGACCAGGTGCTGACTGATAAAGCTGCCTGCAGCTCCTGAGTCAATTATGACTGTAACATTGGTATAATTGAGTTAACAACCCAATAAAAACTACTGTGATTTTAAATAATTTGGTATCGTTACTATTTAGTGATTCTTTCACCACAACCAAGGCACCAGCGTTCTTTTTGCATGTCGAGCTGAATTTCACTGTCAGCATGTATATGACCTGAACCACCACAGTACAAGCAGAAGCCAGTATTCTGACATTTCTCTTTTTTTCCAGGGTCAGATGCATCCTACTGGTTTCCATGGACTCCAGATATAGGGGTACTGGTAGCCTTATGGCTTTCATGCTGATGGCATTCCCATAGCAGATTGTGAAGCCGGAAGGCAAGAGAGATGAGCTGGTCAAACGATAGGGAATAATCATGGCAGGCTAGTTTGTGACCCCACAATGAAAGGCTGTTATGACTTCAATACACTCTCAGCTGCTAATGTGTGGAATGTTACAGCATAGTCTGCCACTGTGGTTTTGCCCTCGGTATGTCTATAGAATTTCTCTTCCCTCCATGGGGCGATCAGACATGGCCCAAAAGAGTGTAGTGAACTGCTGGTAAGACCATACCTCCACTTCCTGTCATTCGCATATGTCTTTGCCCCTTTTTTGAGCTTGTTCTGTGAGTGAAAAAGACAAAAATGCAGTTTTAGAAAAGTCATTGGGAAATCTTGAGGGGGGTGGGGTGATGTACAGAGAACATTGTACCAAGAAACCTTGACAGGCTGCTGGACTGCCATCATACTTCTCAGGTTAAGCAATCTTAGAATCATTGGGAACAACAGGGAGGCCTCCCCAGAGGCTGGCTGTTATTTAGAGGGATGTATTGCAGACAGTTGTTGGCTTGGTGTAATAGTGGTAGTAATCTGTTGAGTAAGATCTGCTTCAAACTGGCTTCCCTAGTAGCTGGAGTAAAAATGCTCCCTCTGCAGTATCAGTGTTTTGTGGACAAAATCGTCTGTAATGAATCAGTCAAGACCAGAAATAAACACTAAAGCTGGGGTTTTAATGAACACAGGGATGATGCTAAATACAGGTAAACATCCAAATAACAGCAAAATAGGTCTAGTAAACAAACATAAGTCTAAGATAGTCTAGGCTAAGCTAAGCTAATAACAAGTCCAAAGATATATAACAAGGCAAGAGAGAGCAAAACAAGAAGTAGAATATAGGTAAGCAAGCAGCTAGGCTAACATCAAGTATAATGAGAGACAGATAACACGGCTACAAGTAAGGTAGAAAAATAGAAGCAAAATGCACAACAGAAGACACAACAAATAAGAGTTAACATGCTATACAGTGCAAGACAATAACAAGGCAGTAGTAAAGAGAACATGGAAAGGTGCAAGGCTTCACAAAATGGAGACACTAAGAGTTGGGCTAATATAAGGTCCTGAAAATCTGTGAAATAAGCCTCAGGTGACTGGAGGTGGAGGTGGAGAACAGAGGATGTGACGCCAGAAACAAAGCTGTGACGATGTCTTGAATAGTGAATATCACATTGGACTCTATTTTTGTGTTCATATCAAATGAAAAAAAAAAGGCATGAAGTCAACCATATTTTCTGTATATTCTCGGCATGTTCATGATCATTGCTGCAAGTTGTAATGTTGGGTTTGAATGATCGCATTGTCAAGAGGTGTGGTTAGGTGTGATGCAGTGATATCCAATCAGATCAGCTTCTCTCATTCCCTTTAAGAACCAAGTGTGCTCAGAGCAGCATAGTGACATTTTCATGAAGACATACATACAATAAGATTTCACTTACAGATTTCACATCAATTTTACTGCCAGGAATTACCAGCTGGATAACAGAACTTACTGCAAATATATGATTATATTTCCTGTACACTTCACTCCATTCTCTATAGCAGAAACCTACAGTGTATAATACCTTTTTACAAAAGCAGATGTTTTGCATTTTCTTCCCTTCTATCTGAGTGCACAGTGTGTTTCAGAGGACAAGAAGGAGGAGAAGTGATTATGAGACTAGACCTTGCTCAGACAGTCCACAAAGACAGCAGGGAAAAGAAAGGTGCAGCTCAGTTACTGGCTTGTACAAGTCACAGAGACCAAGCATGACAGTAGCTGTCATGTTTGTGGCAGCACTCCAGTGATCCATTCCAGGAAAGCATCATGGGTGAAATGTCACAGCATCTTCTTCTTCTGCCCTCCCTCCTCCCATTGCTGTCCTATGGGGAAAAACCCAGTCGGAGGTGTGTTGCCTTGGTAGGGAAGGAGAGACAGCAATGGAAATGCCCTGGAGAAAAACTGTGACATTAACACAAAACTGTGTTAGCATAGGTAAACAATATGTCAAGTCCTAATTAAAGGACAATAACTATTTCAACATACTTTACATATAAATTTGTAGTCTCCTTCTCCATGGACTATATTGCTACTTGCTCTAAACATTTTCAGTTATTTTCAGATTATATGAATTGTATAGGGACAAAGGCTTTCTCTACAAATAATGTATTACAGAAGGCATTCTTGGTCACCTAATGTTATTTATACCTACCTCAGTTTTGTTTAGAAAAGAACAGTGTTTTAGCCAACCAAAATGAAACCCTTAAGCTTGTTTCCAACACTAATTAGCCAAATCACATTCTAGTCTACTATATCATTAGTCACATTCCAATAATCCTTTTGTTTTTGTGCAGCACTCTAAAGATGTATTAACATTCAAGTAATAGCATTCATTTGTGGTGCTCCAAATAGAGTCTGCCATTCAGGGCAATAAAGGAGAGCCAGTGGGGCAGGTGGATGGTGCGATTGTGCCTGGCAGATGTGATAGGGCAGAGTATGCCATCCAGTCTTTGGCAAATGCTGCCTGTGCCTAAGATCTAAAGGGCTCAAAGGGCTCATTTTTATTTGAGTAGTGTCACAATCCACTCCCAGGACAATCCACCCAAAATCAAATGCAGGTAACACAAATATGGCCTGCCTTTGAACCACACAAATCCCCAATTATTTTGTGAATTTAGTACACCTTTTACCCTTCAATAAAAACACTAAGAATAAGAGTACAAATAAGAATAAGAAGAATTTTCTTTCAGGAATGTTTTCTCAGAAATTCGGCAAACCCACCCACGATGAATTAGTCTGATTTAGTGGTGTATAGTACCTCTATTAAATTTAGCTCTAATTTTCTTTGTTTCTGTATGCAGTGTAAATGAGATATGTGTGAGAGAGGAGAGAGGTGTTGAGAGAACACAGAGTAGTGTGAAAACAGGCATTGAGTTCCACCCATGACATAACATCTTTCTGCACCTAATAGGGAAATTCCAGATCTCAGCTAACACATTTAATTTACATCTTACACTGAATTAGAAATAGCTAGTAACGAATTCAGTTCTCACTAAGAACTGCTAAAAAACAAAGTTAACCTTACACGCCATTCTTTTCCTATCTGATGTATATTGTGGGGAAATAAGTATTCAGACACTTTTATTTTTGTTATTTAATATGAAAGAAAACAATTAAGAATGTATTCAGAATTGATCAGGGAAAAAAAGTATCCATTTTAGTACAAATGTATGTATGTATCAGGACTTGTTGCACAGCTGCTTTTGGCAATTACAACTTTGAGACAGCTATTGTAAGATCTCAGCTCTCCAAGGTTACAGAAAACTGTACGTTAGGGGTCGTTGTCTTGTTGAAATGTCCATCTTCTCCCCAGATTCTTTTTTAGGCCAATGAGATTAGATATATCTATATTAGATATATGCTCCAATATGTCCCAGAACATCACTCCATTCATGTTTCCTTTGATGAGATGCAATGCCCCAGTACTGGTTGCAGAGAATCAGCCCCATGTCGTGATACTCCCACCTCCGTACAGTACTGTGCAAAAGTCTTAGGCACCCTATTTTTTTAGTAAAGACTTTGTTATAGATTTTTATTTTATGACTTCTACATTATTGAGTCAGTACAAAAACATTGAATGTTACAGAATGTTATGTAAGATACCACTTTTCAGACAAAAAACATAATGAAGGCTGCTGGGTTTTCCTGCAAAAATAAGAAGCAAGTGTGACAGTAAAAGTCTCCAGAAGAACTGTGGATGGTTGTGCGAGAGAAAACTTACCAGCTAATTTCCTTATACAGCTGCTCAAATTGTACCTGAGACTACTATTTTTTTTTTAAGCAAAGGGTCATCACATCAAATATCGACTGATATATCGACAAATTTCATTTATTACTGTTTACTGCCCTAGTGAAAAAAAGTATACTTTATTGTATTTGTAATATATTTCCTGTTTCAACAGTACATTGCAAATATACTAACAAAAAACTGTACTAACTTTAAATATATAAAAAGTGTATTACCACCATGCTTTTACCTATTTTTACCATACAACTTTTAACACACTTTAAAATAATTGTAATTTAGTATATTTTCAAAAAATATATTTTACAAAAATATACTTGAATTGAAAGTTTTGTTTATTTTTTTAAAAAGTGTATTTATTTATTACATTATGTAAATATATTTTAGTATTATTTTTAACTGTGTGCTGAAAATGACCATTGTAACAACGCATTGAAAGTTTACTTTCAAAGTACATTATTAAATAACCTGAAGTTGTAGTATACATTAAGTTCAATTTTGGAGTAATTTTTAAGTGGACTTCTTCATGCTTGCAATTCACTTCATTACTGCTTTCAGAAAGTAATAAAACCTATGATAAATGCGTTGAAAGCCCATTTAAAACATTTTTAAATAAAGGGTATGCACTGCACAAAAGGCTACTCTTGTAATTGTGATTAAAGTATTTTAATAAATTTATACAATGTCACAGAGAGGTCCAATGTATAAACATTAATCCATGACTAATTTTATACCAACAGCACACCATACGAACACAAGAAAATGTGTTCTACAGGAAAGTAACATTTATCGAATGTGTTTTTGAAATGTTTCAGATGAATTTTGGGCGAAATGAGCAATTAAATTAGCATTAGCCGATGCTATTTTGCTTAGCTCGCTATCAGTGCTGTGGCTGAAGCTTACAGAGTGCTAACAGTTAGCCTACTAGCTAATCCGATAGACTTAATATTGTTCGGGGAACTTAGTTGGCTTGGTATTGCTAACTTCGTAGGGCTAGCTATTTATAAAGGCAGCGTTGCAGTTTACACACTTGGTAGTTGATGTTTAACTGTTTGTGCTCTTGTCTGAGGGGATTTGTGCATTTTTTAAAGTTGCTATTCACACTTCTTGTTTTTGACAGCGAGGCCGCGAAGTAGCCATCATCTCAGTCTCCAGTTAGCTTAGCCTGTGAGCTAGCTAGCTAGTCGTGTGAGTGAGAGAGAGAGAGACATTGCTAAAATTCGGTGCTGAGCCTCGAGATGCCCGCGATGTTGGAAAAGGGTACGACGGAGATTTCAGGGAAAAGAAGAGGCAGAAACTCGGTGAACAACCCGACAAAAAGTTTTACTGCCAACGGCAACAGTAACAATTCTTGGTCAGTGATGAGGAACACGGTAAGTGACGGGTGGTAGCAGGCCCGGGTTGGCTAATCGGGAGCACCAAAAAAAATTTGCATATTTTTACTCAAAAATAATATATTTATGGTATATTGCTTGTGTGTTTTGAAGACACTCTTAATTAATTTGTAATGTACTTGTAATACAAAAAAGTATACTTTAATATCACTAATCAAGCATGCAATTATCTTACACAGGCATATACTTAAAGTGTACTAAGTATACTTGAAGTTGTTCCAATTTAGCACATAAAAGTACACTAAATACATTTAAAGTTATGCTTTACTACAATTTAATCACAACTAAAATATACTTAGCACAAAATTAGTTGTTCCAAAATAGCACGCTTCAAGTTAACTAATCATTAACACACTTAAAGTATACTGACAATTAGTCTGGCTGCAAGTATACTTAGCATATTTTTTTTTTCACTAGGGTGCTCTTTATAGTATATTTTTATGTAGAAACATTTAATTTCATTATTTTTGAAGGCATCTTTTCTTTACAGCATTTCTTTGCATTTGCCTAAGACCTTTGCACAGTACTCTACTTCACTGTTGGTATGGTGTTATTGGGATTACACATGCAACCTTTCTTTCTCCAAACATGATGAGCTCAATTATTACCAGAGATTTCTATTTTTGGTTCTTCTAACCAAAGTATATTGTTCTAAAACAGTTATGATTTGTTAAATGTTTGCAGAAAACACAGATTCTTGCGGCTCAGTTCATTGCTTATTGTGCTCTTGTGTTACTGTTGCTCCTGCTACTTTCAGGTCATCCTGCAAGTCTTTTCATGACTGCTGGCTTCTTTCTTACCTTCCTTATCATCAGTCTAAGAGCATGTTGTGAAATCTTGCATAGCACATATGTCTAGGGATGATTAGTTGTGGTTCCATGAAATTTCCACCTGCATATTATCAAACTAGTTGTCCTGACAGTGATGTTTAAGGTCTTTGCTCTTTGCTATGGCTCTGTATCCTTTTTTCCATTCGAGTGTTGTTTAAGAATGTTGTCCGTATAGAACTGTGGGCAGCTTCTTTGCTTTTACCACCCAATGTCTTTTATAATGTCACCAAGTTCAAATTGCATGAGAACATTTTTTTGCAGTATTCATATCCAGAACTTGATTTATTTTATGCAACCTTTACATATTTTTAATATAATATCCACATATTTTTCCCCTATTAATTTTGGTTTTTTAAAACATATCATTGTTTATGCTTGTGTATACATACATTTGTTCATATTTATACATACAAATTCAAAAGATATTATGTTTAAATTTGAAGTGGATATATGCACTAGAAGTACACTATATGGCCAAAAGTATGTGGACACCTTACTATCACACCCATGCGTGGGTCTTCCCCAAACTAGTGCCACGAATAAGGAAGCACTCAGTTGTCTAGAATGTCTTAGAATGTAGCATTAAGATTTCCCTCCACTAGAACTAAGTTGCCTAGTCCAAACATTTTCCAGCAGGACAGTGCCCCATGCATAAAGAAAGCTCCATGAAGACATGATTTGCCAAGGATGGAGTGGAAGAACTCGAGTGGCCTGCGCAGAGCCCTGACGTCAAGCCCACTGAACACCATTGGAATGAACTGGAATGCTGAACCGAACTGCACGCTAGGCCATCAGTGTAGGACTTCACTAATGACTTTGTGGCTGAATGAGCACAAATCCCCACAGCAATGTTCCAAAATCTAGTGGAAAGACTTCCCAGAAGAGTGGAGGCTGTTATAGCAGCAAAAGGGGGCACAAACTCTGCAATGGGATGTTCAACAAGCACATATGATTGTGATGGTTAGGTGTCCACATACTTTTGGTCATATAGTGTATATTAAATAACAAAACATTATTTCCTCTCACTGTATTTATCTGAAAAAAAGTAAGCAATAAGTACTAATCCCCATGTCTCTGGGTCAGAGTAACCTGTATCATTACCAGATTAATTAGTGTGCTATCCCTTCATTCAGTTGCTTCATGAAGAGCGGGCTTTGTTTCTGACCTGGTGTAGAAGAATCACTAATGAAGTAATGTACTTCATTTATTTGTTAATTAGGAGCATGTCAATCACAGGTAATTGGGAACAGGCTTGAACTCTGCATGTGAAAGTGGCATTAGAGTGCTGCAAATTTCTTAGATGTGATGAATATTGGCGAGAGCTTGTGTGAAGAGGGAGGGAGATGGGACTCGTAAAAGGTCACAAATAAAGCTGCTGTGTGATCGTGTATGTCCTTTCGCTAGAGCTGACGTGACATTTGTAGCACGAGGGGATAAACATGGAACAATATCTATGTGTTAATAAAATCGTTTTCTCATTAACTGCATCTTGGTCAGGGTTGTCGAGGATCTGGAACCTATCCTGGGAACACTAGGTGCAAGGCAAGAATACACTATGGATAGGACACCTGTCCATCAGAGGAACCACACACAAACACTTAGACAATCACATTTAACGGCAACTTATAGTAGCCAGAACAGCTTCAAACAGCGGCTCTGGTCTGCTTTAGGAGGCATTTTGCTGGGATGGTTTGGGTCCCCTTGTGCCCTTAGAGAGAAGAGTCACTGCAAATCAATTCAAAGTTATTCTGTATCATATGACGAAACCTTTCTGTCCTGATGGGTGTGGTTTCTTCTGTGATGACCCCCACCCCCATCTACAGGGCATGAATCATTTGAAGTGATATCAAAATGATGTAAAGCATATGCTTGTTACAACATCTTATTAAGACATTGTGTTTTTCCTCTTTCTCTCTCACACACACACACACACACACACACTCTCTTAATGACAGATCCTGTGTAA
Source organism: Pangasianodon hypophthalmus (assembly GCF_027358585.1). Taxonomy (NCBI): domain Eukaryota; kingdom Metazoa; phylum Chordata; class Actinopteri; order Siluriformes; family Pangasiidae; genus Pangasianodon; species Pangasianodon hypophthalmus. The sequence continues at coordinate 14,467,549 of NC_069712.1, forward strand.
CACTGACAAGACCATGCTACAAACCATCTACTAATCTACCTATTAACAACCATAATGTGTACCATCCAAACAGGGACAAGATAATAGTCTATAGAGTGGGTATAGATTACCCACTAAACATAAACAACCATGGTTGGTACGGTGATGCAGCAGGTAGCACTGCCACCTCACAAGGTCCCTGGTGATCTTTAGCTCAGGTTACTGTCTGAATGTGGAGTTTCATGTTTTCCCTATGTTCACATAGCCTTCTTCAGGGTTCTCTGGTTTCCTCCCACCTCCCAAAAAACATCCCAGTAGGTGGACTGGCTACTCTAAATTACCCCTGGGTGTGAATGAGTGTGTGAATGTGTGTGTGCACGGCGCCCTGCAATGAACTGGCATCCAATCCAGGGTGTATTCTTGCCTCATGGCCAGTGATTTACTGCAACCCTGAACAGGAAAAAAGTAGTTATTTATATGAATGAAGAAATAAGCAACCATAAAATGTTGATATATAGAATTCATTGATAAGCTGGTTGATGACAGTTACCTGGACTTGTAATATAGAACCTGTTCTTATTAAACAGCATAGTGCATAGTTTTTTATCTGAAACTAGTCTTTGGACATATATCCATTAAATATCTCAGATCTTGTCAGCTGCAACTGTTTTTTGGGACCATAAATTCCCTCCATACCTGTGAACAGATGCATTGTGATAGTAATGAGTGTAACATTGTGAGTCAGGGAAGCTGGAGAGCAACATAATGATCAGTAGAGAAGAAACAGTGTAGAATGGCTGTGGAGTACAGGGATCAGTAGTCACACTCCAGTGTGTTTCTTTCCTTCTGAGACAGTGAGTAAACACTACAATTTATCATTATTCTAATGAGACAGATTGGCAGAAGCAAGACATAAAAAGGCTGCCGAAGGTACTTAAGGAGAACAAGCACTGTAAGCAATGTAAATATGTCCAGTGTATGTTCATTAAGTGTTAGTGAAAATTTACCAAGTTCTTTTTGCTGATGCAGTTTTATTTCAGTTTGCACAGATGATTTAGGTGAGTTAGGCAGAGCACCTATAGTTCCTCTCTCTCTCTGTCTCTGTCTCTCTGTCTCTCTCTCTCTCTCTCTGTCTCTCTGTCTCTCTCTCTCTCTCTCTCTCTCTCTCTCTCTCTATCTATCTATTTATCTCTGACACAGTGCAATGACCACACACCAGCTGCTCTTGTCCTCTCTTCAGCTCCAGAATACTAATCACCTGTTTCTCATTTACCTAAGCTTACTCTCTCTATATACAATGTCTAGTCTCAGTCTCATTTTGAAGGCTTACTTGTGGCATTTTTCTAGCAGGCTTATAGCAGGATACTGCTAGCTGGTTATGTCACGATTATCACGTGTGTGATAAATTTTGTGACTCACAGGATTGCACCAAAGAGGTGAATCTGTTCCACATATTGGTATGCAACAGCAACAAATGAATTATTGCCCATTAGCAGCTTTGGTGAAGTTGGACAGTGGTCCAGTGGTAGTTCAGACAATGCTATAGGTATATTTAAATATTAAAATTTTTTGAGAGATCATGAGTTTGTCATAGCTATTTATGGCTGGCGCATAACTATCCCTGCTGTCTGATCCCTCTTCAGTCAGATCGAATCTACCCCATTTGTATTGTTAGTCAACTCACGTATATGGAATAAGGTAGTTATAGCTATCCTCCAAGCGCATTTGTTTTTTTTTTTTTTTTATTCTTCACCCTCTGTGGCTAAGTGTGAGACTAAACTAAATTAGGAGAATATAATGTATTACTATTATTGTTATTATTATTATTATTATTATTATTATTGTTGTAGTTTCCACATTTGGTCAACTAACTTGTGCATAGGATGCCACGATCCTGTCTACTAAATACTGTGCTAGTACAGTGGTCTTTTAAGGGTATTCCTCTTCACACTGTAAGAGATGATCCTAGTAAAATCTCAGCCAAATTCTATAACAGACTGTCTGATAATGTATTCTCCATGTCAGATTATATGATGAAGATCCTCAAACTATAGACTTGCGATTAAATTAAATCACTACATTCTGCTTAGATCAACAGTCTGCACAAGCTTGGATTGTACAGGACAGAAACAGAAACATTCTTCAGGTAATAAGGATTTTTATGTCCATTAGCACGTTTAGTTTATGTTTTGCCATTGCCACTACTGCATTTGTAACTGCATTTGTACATTTCATGTAATCCTATGCCATGCTCCTACTGGTGTATTTTAGATGAGCTCATAGCAGCAGGCACACTGAGATTTTAATTAAAACAATTTCTGATACTGGCAGAATTTTGTTGTTGGCTGTCTTTAATCACAATGGCACTAAACTGGCCTTTGGTGAATGTCACATTATGTGTTTTAAGACCACCAATCTCAACTCATGTTCCAAAGAAATCTTTTACAATGTGCGATTTTTGTCTATTATAGAATTCGACCAATATTTTCTTGGGGTCATCCCTTACAGTGTGACAAGTAATAATCTTAAAAGACTACTGAAATCACATAGTCTAAAAATAGATTAAGATACAGTTAAAAAAGCGGCCACCACACAAACTATAGTGAGATTCCATTTACGAAAAAAAGACGGGCACTTTCATCTTAATTGTTCATATTTTGTGTTCGAAACCTAAATCATGCACTTGTATCTTAAGTTTTGTATTTAACTCATCCTTTCTCTCTCTCTCTCTCTCTCTCACACACACACCCACACACATACATTCTTTTGATGATAGTCAAAATTTTATTAATATTGATAGAAAGTACAGTATTCATATGTTTTAACTATTATATTAAATCATATGAGTCTTGCACAAGAGAAGTCTATGAACATTTGTTAAGTCTGCTCCAGTGCACAGTTTGCTTGGCTGTTATAACACATTTGTAATGGATCGTAACTTATAACTGTTGTTGCTTTATGGCTAGGACCATAGGAATATTTGATTGGATGTGTAACATAAAGGCCAATCTCCAGGCGAGAGATTGTTTATTAGGTACTTGGGTCACTACGCTTTCTATGTAGCCACTCCAATTATAAATGAAAACTTAATAACAGCAACATATCAAGGCAGACACAAGCACAAGCCACTGACCACATAAACATCATAAAATTGCTAGAAGAGTAAAGCTTTTATGCTGTATGCCTGCATATAAAACTCAATCACCATGCTCTACAGGCATTTTTCATCTTCTGCTTTACATAAATATGGGTTCTGTGTTCAGTGGAGCTCTGTACAGTGTACAAGAGACATGACTTATAGTTCAAGTTTAAGGGCTTCATGATGCCTCTCTATTCGTATGCAAATATAAACAGATGGGAGGTAATATGTGTAAGAATATGAGAAGGTCTGTGTGAATGCCATGCTTCTGTTTCTGCTTCCTGTCTTTAAAATAGCCAAAGAAGTCAATTTCTTGATGGTAGTCAAGCATTTGGACCAGTTATGGTGGATCAGATGTTTCATCAGCTATTTCCGGGTCAGTAACAGGTTCACTGTGATCTGCTCCAATCCAAAAGCTGATTTGCTATAAGCCGTTTCCTTGGACATGTGTTTCTCTCCTCTACCCTTTCCTAGATTCTACAAAGCTCAATTCCAAACTGGCCTCAGGTTTGTCTTGTCCATGCTAAGCAATTAGGAGTGAGAAAAATGGCATTATTTATGTTGTGTTGGTTGATCATATCAAGATCACCTTTTAATTACTTTTAATTGCCTTCTTACGTGAACATTATTGACTGGTTTAGCAGATCTCTTTGGTACGATCGTCCTGGTTGTTACATTTTTCAGGGCTGCAATCAGGGCATTGCAGCTGTTACTAATAAATAAATAAATAGATAGATAGATAGATAGATAGATAGATAGACAAAACTTTAAAAACATAAAAAATTAAATTAAGTACAAATTTTGTCACTACTTAAAACCACTGTCAATAATAAAACTAGCTTAAATAGTGCTTATAGATAAATAGTACTCATACGTAGATTAAACAGTGCTTACAGAGAAAATGAACATGTACAGCAGATAATATTTGAATTTAGGGGTACTAGCTGTGTTTATAGTGGTAATAATGTTTTGCATCATACCAGCTGTACCATTTATAGGTGTACTTGTAATGCTTAAAATAAATCGGTGAGAGCTACCTTAGTTATTCTCAGTGGAATGGCTGTGATTTCCATAATGTATACATTTCTACCTTTAACTGTGAAGAAGAGATACCGTTTCGATCAAAACATTAAGACTCTGACAGCAGCAGTTCAAAAGGTTGGCATTAAATTAATTTCTTATTTAAACCCAGTATCTGATTATGAATTGCTAGCAGCATGTTATACCCTATTATGCTTTTGTTAAGCAATATTGACTGTTGCTTGATTCTGTTCTTGTAGCATTTTTATGAATTTATAGCTAGTCTTTCAAAAATAAATAATTTGGAAGCTTTACTACATTACACTTCCTTTTATTCCTTCCCCTCTTAAAATTGTGCCATTGTGTTTTCATGTATATTCTCATTGTATAAGGCAGATCGTATAGTGTAGTTTGTAATGTTGATGTAACCCCCGTCAGTGCAAATTAGGAGCTTACACGCAAAAATTTAAATGATTATTTATGGGAATACCATAGACCCAATTTACCTCAATCAGAAGACGCAAGGATTCGTAGGAGGCAAGGAGACACACACACAGATACGGTTTCAGTGCACTTATTTATACTTTATAATTTATAGGTAAGAAAGGTATTTGAATTTTAACAGAAAAATTGTGTCAATAACACTGTATGGATAGGAAAGTAAACAGAGCAAAAGAAAATATAACTGGAAACCATAAAAATCAACCCCAAATTGTCATATGCCCAATTAAATTACACAAATGAATTAAAATGAAATCTTTAAATACCAGAAATTCCTTCCTCCGAAATGAACTTAAAATTTATGTCTCGAATGTTATGCTAGGCTCGATCCCAATTTCTTTTATATTTGATCTTATATCAATATTAACTAAATTTTAGCACCCTAGAGTCCAATTTTTATACACAACCAAATATACATATACTCAAGTCCAACAAATGCAAAGCAATAGACCCAAACATCAGCGGTTAAATGGAATCGCATACACAAATTGGCACCCTAAAGAATTATACACAAATTGAATGTGTATCAGCAACTCTTGAAATGCACAATCCAGTGTCAGTCCAAATAATAACAAATGATATTTCTTTCCTTGGTTCCTTATAATGAATAGCCCAGTACTCAAAAATATAATGGATACTTCAAACCTCCAAGAAGTCCGGCGAAACCTTGCTAGAGGTGATGCAAAAAATGCAGAAGTCCACGGGGAAAAAACAAAGAGGGGTAAGTGTCTCTCGTCGTCTCACGGGTGGCTCGCCATCTTTACACGATGCACATGTGAAGCGTTCACATCAATACAGTCTACGAATAGGGAGGTCCGAAATCTAGATTTCTAGAATGACAAAACTGGCCTGCACACACACAGGACAACATTCTCAATCAATCCACACTTTACATATGTTTTGCCCAACTTGCAAACATCTTTACAACTCTATACATATTTCTTACAACAATGTGTACACTTACTCCATACAAAACGAAACACTTTCCTCTCAAAAATACATCAATACCCCATTTGAATCACCATATTTCAACATACATACTGAAATAGACATTTTAACTCACCGATTCCCTTGTGTATTAATGCTATTTCTTAATCCCTTTCAAGTTTCAGCAGATGATGCAATGATGGCCTACTCCACTGGATTCCAGCGCGATGCGACACGGATCAACAGGATAAAGGTAAGTTCTTTTGAAAACTACTAAGAAATTTTGTTTTCTCAACAAAATAACTTACACTGCTTGTTCCTCGCAAGTGTATTTCCTGATAAAATCAAATAAATCAAGAGTTCTGCGCAGCTCTTAGCTCACGCTTCTCTTCTCGTGCTCTCTCCATCTTTCGCCTTCGCGCGCTTCCCTAGGGGGCGGAGTCAGCTTTTTCTAATTACACTCAATTGGCTGCTCACCTGCACAGCAGACCAAGAGCTCGGTATGAAATAGTTTGACTGCAGTTTTATATATGTAAATAAAGCATATTTAACATGAGATATTTTATATTTCATCTTTTATCTGAACATTTTCTTTACATGCCTTATATTTTTTCTTTAGTCTAACTGCATTCATAAACTGACTCAAACTACAAATGTTTTTGAGCCTGGGTTACATTGAGCTATGATTATTTAACAGAGAAGAAACAAGGGAATGGTGTTTTCAGTGTCAGTGTGACAAGCTTCAGTATGACAAGCTTGTTAAATCAAGTGTAAACTCGTCTCATGGCAATAGAACTTGAAGTACATTTTACATGAACAGAAAAGCAATGATTTTTTAAAATGGCCTTGGTGGATAGAGAGAGGATGTCAAAAGAAGAGAATAAGAGACTTAAGAAGGTGTCCTTGTGAGAACTCCCTGAGGGCCACAGTCTTTCATAGCAGAAAAGTTAGTTTTGTGAGATATCTGATGCTCAGTATAATCTCTTTTCCACTTATAAACCCTTTTGTATGGGGATCTTCTTTCATTTCTAAAAAGTCACAAAGCAGAAAATTGAAGGTCATGCCTTTTTTGATTAGAAAACTATGGGAAACTATGCTCATATAGTCTACTTTTATAACAAGCAAATTTTGTTTAATTTAAAACATTTATGAACCAGTGTTGAAGAGAGAGCTGTATTTTAGGAAGATAATCCTTTTTTTACTCTTAATTCTCTAGGACTATTCTTTGTTTAGCAGTATTAAAACCACCTCACATTGTGCTGTGTCTGTTGTGTTAAGATGGGCAACTATCAATATTAAACAATATTAAACCATAACAAGGGGTTAAAAGGTGGGGGAATACTACTCTTTCAATGAGTGTCAAAATGTAAGAACAGTACCATTCATTTCGTTTTATTTTTCACATAACCAAAAGGTTTGAGTTCGAACCGTAATAGAGGTAAGGTTTAGTTATTTGGAGGAAGAGGCAGAATAGATATGCAATTTTTTCAAAACTTTTCTTTTTTTTTAAGCTTATATTTATTGGAAGAAACATAGTACATGTGAAACAAAAGTAGAGTTCGAACCCTTGCTTAACTTCTTCACAAAAGTAGAGGCAAACAACAAGATAAACAAGTGCCTAAATAGGTAACATAACAGTCTAATAGCAGTCTAAGAACGGGTTACTGTGGTTGTCTGTCATATTGTCACTGGTAATTAATGCTAATTTGTGGACAGGCCTAATCAGACACTGGTTATCAGACTGCCTTAAACCTGAGTCAGCAGCTCTGTTTTACAGTGAGGCAGGAGCCTAAAACTGTCGCAGCCTAAACACCATGGACATTATGCATGTAGAAATCAGAACAGTCTGCTGCACATGGTAAATTGTTCCTGGGGGATGCTGACGTGTTAAACAGCCGAACACAGCATCCAGCCTCAAAAACAAGATCAGTCTTGATGAAATAGCACTGGAGAGAGATGCTTCATCACACTAAATGAGTATTAGGCATAATGAATGAACAGTCTGTTCACTAACATGTTTCTTATTTGTTTATCTCAAGGGATTTGATTTTGCAAAGTGTGAAGTCCTCTTGATTTCAAGCTTGGCTTTTCTAAAGTCTCAAGAGAGCTCTCGTCTGAGAAGAGAACATTTCATAATTTAAGTGGAAAAGCAGTGACATTGTACCAATGTGAGAGTGGTCTCAGAACAACATTACTGTTTCTGTTTGTAGTATCCTAAATCATTTGAATGTTCCAGAGGTTTGAAATGAGAGAAAAAGGGCTCAGTACACATTGCCTTAAGCAGAACTAAACAGTGGTATGCAAACGTCTGGGCACCGCATCTAAATAACATATTTTGTCAATTTTTGAAGTGAAAAGAAGTAAACATGGCATTTTCTGAAAATGTTAATGCACAGTTACTTTATAGTTGATTAACTTTTTTTTTTTTAATTAAAATATTAATTGTGGCAAGTGCAAAAGTTTGGACACCCTTACCCTCTCAGAACTCGATTAACTCAGTAGGCCTTAACTGACTTATTAAGACTTATTAAAATTGACTTATACAGGTCAAGAATTGTCATTGGGAATAACAATTCCAGAGCATAAAAAATTCTGTGCTAACACCCAAAAACTATGAAGCAGCTGAAGCTAATTCATGCCTACATAGTGACAACAAAGTGCTTCACAATCTCCACTGTCCAAAATGTCATTAAGAAATGGCAGTTAAGGGGAACTGTGGAAGTCAAGGCAAGATCTAGACGACCAAGAAAAATGTTCTGCCTGTGTGGTGGACAGAAATGCAAAGCAAAATCCCCATAAGACACTAAGGACCTGCAGGAAGGTTTAGCTGACACAGGAGTGGTGGTGCATTGCTTACACAAACATGATCTGCATGGAAGAGTCATCAGAAGGTGACCGCATCACAAAAGTGAACATCTGATGTATGCAAAACAATATCTAGGTAAGCCAAAGGCATTTTGGAAAATAAGTGCTGTTGACTGATGAAGTGAAAATTGAGAACTTTGTCCACAATCACCATTGGTATGTTGGAGGGGAGGGGGGGTGTTAGAACACCTTGCCAACTGTTAAGCACTGGGGGAGATCTATTATGCTTTGGGATTGTGTGACTGCCAGGGGTACAGGAAGCATTTCACAGGTAGATATAAGAATGGATTCCAGTAAAAAATCAGCAAATTCTGGAAGCAAATGTTACACAGTTAGTCAAGAAAATGAAGCTGAACAGAGATTGGCTTCTACAGCACTACAATGAATTAAAATATACCTCAGAATCCACCATGAATTACTTTATGAAACACAAGAAATGCAAGTGTGCTGTGCATGCACGATGGCCCAAGAAAATCTCGGGAAATAAATATTCTACAAGGAAAAGTGTGTGAAAATTCATTAAACAAGAATAGAAAGACTCCTAGCTGGCTACAAAAAGCATGTGCAAGCTGTGATATCTGCCAAAGAGGGTATTACTAAGTACCGACTTACTTACTTACTTACTTACTTCACCAAAGTTTTGCACATGCCATAGTTAATATTTTATTTTTTCTATTTTTTTTAATTTGTCAAATACGAAGTAACTGTTCATTAATATTTGCAAGAAAGAACCTACAAAGTTTAATCTTTTAACTAACAGATAGAACACAGCATTGACTTTCTAATGTGGATAATAATTTTAAGTAAATTAGCAGCATTATGCAATGTTCCCATGCTGAGGACTGCAGTCATGAAAAGGATATGGCAGCTGATGACAGAATTTCAGCAAGTCTAAAGACACTTTTTCCGTTTATGCTAATGTCTTCATTACTGTAGCTCACCGAGCTGTAGATCAGGACAGATCTGCTTTTAGTGACAGGCAAATGAAAGAACACCATGGCCATTAAATAAAGATGACCATCCTCCTCCTCATGCCTTATTAACCATGGGCAGCCATCAGGGGAGTTGGAGCAGCTCCTCTGGGGAATGCTATTTCAGCAGGCCTTTCCTCAGAGACACAACCTTTCACTACTAAAGGTCACACTGCTACAAAGTCACTGCATGATACAGTGTGTTTGACCATTGCCGAAGTCACTTAACATATAAAACTAATTAGCATAGATTGATTTGTACTATTTATTCAAAACAATAAACCATATGTGTTCAATCTTGTGGTCGTCTGAGATGTGAATAAGTCAAACCAATAGAAGGTTTTTTAGGGGAAAAAGAAAAACAAAAAAACTTACAATAACCTGGTTGCAGTGTGCACACCCTTTTGTAATGGGGCAGGTAACTGTGTTCAGAATTACCCAATCAGTACATCTGAACTCATGTTCAAATGTAATTATCATACACCTGTCATCAGTTAAGTGATTCTGATTAACCCCAAATAAAGATCAGCTGTTCCTGTAGAATTTTTGTGACATCTTCTTGGTTTCATCTGACTGAAGCCATGGTCCCCAAAGAGCTTACAAAGGATCTCATTGTTGAAAGGTATCGATCAGGAGAAGGGTACAAAAGAATTTCCAAAACATTAGATGTACCATGGAACACTGTGAAGGCCATCATCAACAAGTGGAGAAAATGGGGCACCACAGCGACATTACCAAGAACAGGACGTCCCTCGAAAATTGACGAAAGTACAAGACAAAAACTTATCAGGGAGGCTGCCAATAGACCTACAGCAACATTAAAAGAGCTGCAGGAATATCTGGCAAGTATTGGTTACTTTCTGCATGTGCCAGCAATCTCTCTATGGGGTAGGGTGGCTAGAGGGAAGCCTTTTCTGAAAGAAAAAAAAAAACAAGCTGCCGAAATCACCCCTAAACTATGTGGCAAAATGTGTTCTGATCTGATAAGACCAAGGTAGAACTTTTTGGGCATAATTCTAAAAGATTATGTGGTGTAAGACAGCTTATCACCCAAAGAACACCATACCCATGTTGAAGCATGGTGGTGGCAGCATCATTCTATGGGGCTGTTTCTCTTCAGCTGGGACTGGACCTCTAGTCAAGATAGATTAGCATAAAGCCTGCAGGTCTCTCTTGATGAAAGATGAAGAAAAAAATTTCTTCACTTTTCAGCATGATAACGACACAAAGCACAAATCCAAGTCAGCAAAGGAATTTTATAGATCTGGAGCTTTTTTGCAAGGAAGAGTAGAATAAAATTGCCAAATCAAGATGTGCTAAGTTGGCAGACTCTTACCCAAAAAGATCGTATGTTTTATTACAAGCAATAGGTGCTTTAACAAAGTATTAGTTAAGAGGCGTGCATATGTGTGCAATCAAGTTATTGTAAGTTTTTCTTTTCCTTTTTTCTTTTTTCCTAAACATTTCTGTTTATTTTACCACTGAATGTTGTTAGTTGCTATATCAGATTAAAGGTGGAAATAGATTGGATTTATCTTGATTTCATTTTTTTATCACAAAAACCTGCAATATTAACAGGGATGTGTAGACTTTTTATATCCACTGTATCCAGCTGATATTGATTTACCTCCTCAGACAGAGAAAAATCACAACAGTATCATTCTACAGTTGCTTCAGTGATGGCTGTCACTTGGCAAAATCAGGAAGTGCTACATGTTCATGTTCCCACTTTTTTGTTTCTCATGTAATTCATCTAATTCTTGTTTTGGCAAATTGTCAGACCACATTTCCCTGGATTCTGATTTTGGCCCATGTTTACACAAAACCCTTTCCCTTCTGTTGCCAGAACATTTACAGGTATAATGATTACAGATATTTGTGTGATGGAACAGGAATTTCAATGTCTGCCGGTAAGGTGGGTTTTGATCTGATGAGATCTGAATCAGAACACTTTGAGTTCCTCTCTGCCACACCATAAGGCTGATGAATTATTACACCAAATGCCCCAATCATAAAAGCAACAAAGAAACATCCTCAAATTTACACTCACAGACCAAGAAGCTATGCAAGTCATATTATGGGAACAGGTGAATGACCGTCTCTTCCACAAGGATACCAAATGTGTCATATATGGGTGTTAATTTCTGCTTAAGCTGTATATATTTTAGATGCACTGGACTAAGTCTGAGTCAGAGATTCTTTTGGTATGTGCATTGTAACCACTGTTATTAGAATGAAGTTCTTTTTTCCCTTAGAATACCAAAAGAAATCTCAGTAGAACTTAAATTCCCATGCACATAGCTCATTATGGAAACTTATCCCTTCTTCTCTTTAGGGATGAAGAATCTGATTTGAAATTTCATTCTTTTCCTTCCCCAGATGGTTCCCTAATGACAGAGAGAAGTGATCTAATTTCAGGTGGCATCATAACAGCTGAGCCTCCCTGAGCAATCCAAGCCCAGTTTATAGTTGCTTGGATAATGTTTGTCATCAGATATACAAAATTGATGCTGCTTATTAGAAATGATAATGTTTCTTTGATGTTTATTTAGCTTGCATATATGGTGCCCAGCATAATACCTGCATTTCAGAAGGACTCTATTAAGCCAAGGCACCACAGTGTATACTGAGCATCCAACAGCCAAGTAATTTGGTTAATATTAACATTTCAAGATCATAGATTTTCCAAGATCTTAGATTAAACATGAGGTTTGCAAGGCATAAATGAATAGCAACTTCAATGTGAAATAGACCTCCTTATTATCTACCATTCATCTGCTGATATATAAATGATGACTTGATGACTCATTATAACTATTTCCACACTTCAGTTATGGCTCTTTGTGGCTTTCTGTGTCTGACACATTGGTTTGCTAAAATGCAGACTGAAATATTGTGTCTATGAGGCTGTTAGATATAATTTAGCCTCTAGAGCTCAAGGGGGTAGTTGTACATGGATCTATTTTAAGCTCTGTCCATAAGTGCACTTTCATCACCTAGACTATGCAACTGATCTTTCTGGTAACAGCGTTTTGTTTGTTTGTTTGTTTGTTTGTTTTACCCTGAAACATCCTTGATGTGTAACGCCTCCTCAAAGATACATCATGATTTTTCTTCAATTGCTTAATCATAAATGTGAACATTATTTTGCTGTAGTTTTTGTTAGTTTGATTGCTGTTTTCTCTCAGAGGTATGCCACCATGTGTGTAGTACCGGTTCATGCGTTATGTTTAAGAACCTGGTTCAGTCGTGAGAGCAGTTTTAGTGTGAGTGGTTATGATGATTGATGTGCCACACTTGGCCTGAAACTCCATTTAGAGTAAGTAATAAATGGACGGGTAGGGCTTTCATGCCAGCCATTGCTGCTGATTGAGCCATGATCATCAGTTAGACGGAAGTTGCCAGGCTTGATGTGTAAGTTCATTCCACAAGAGATAAGGGTATCAACCCATCTGTGCAAAAAAATGTGATTTATGATTTTATACATCTACTAACTACTAAATTAACTTACACTGACTAACTGACTAGGGCTGCAGTGAATATTCAATAAATTCAACAAATTCAATGTTTTAGCTTCTTAATGCAGGGTGGTGCATTTTTCATGTCATTCAAATTTTTATATTACCCTATTGGCAGATACTGTTACTAAAAGTAGCTACATCCATGGGTATAGCCAGACCTTTTAGAATGGGTAGCCAGGTTAGACCAAATTAATTAATCGGGGTGGAAATCTAAAATTGGGGTAAATACTAACCAACAGCCTTAGAAAAGGATTTAAAGGCATACACCTAAACAACAATTTTTTGTCATCTAGCAGGTTACAAAAAAGTCATAGCTAGCATAACATTAGGCTATGAAGTATGCAACCATTCCACAGAAATATCTAGATAGATAGATAGAGTAAGATAGCACAGTGCAAAACAAAACAGAATCTAATGCAAATCTATTAGGAAGGGGAGAGAGCTTGTCTCTATACAAATAAGTGTGAACAAGGCACTTAGATATGTGCAAGTGTGCAAGAAAGTGAGGCGGTACTACTACTACTACTACTACTACTACTACTGCTACTACTACTACTACTAATAATAATACTATGCTCTAGATTATTAGCATCATTAGCTAACAGGAGCTAATAATAAACTGAAGCAATCCAACGTTTTGCCTCCAAATAATGAATATCATAAATGTTAAAAAAAAAAAAAGAAAGAAAGAAAGAAAAACAACAGTTTGCTCGCCTGTTATTATTATTATTTTTTTTTTTGCTTGTTTTTGTTTTGTTTTTTGTGGTAGGGCCAGAGAATTATTCATTCCTGAGGTAGCTACTGTAACTAAACTTACAGCAGTTGCCATTGGACAATGATGAAATTAACTTTCAAGTTTTACAGAGATATTAGTCATTGTTTCGTTCTTATTCAAACTATCCTATCACAGTGAGATTTACCTAGGCTTTCAGTTTTGCATCATATGACATTGGTCAACATTAAGAAGAAGAACAAGAAGAAATAATGGACAAAGGGATGGCTATGCTTCAAGCTAGGGTGGCACTCACCCCTTAGCTCTGCCCATGGCTACATCCAACTGAAAACATGGAACAAAATCAAGACAGTCAGCCTTCCCTGAGGCAAGTTCACTAGTGATAACATAGCCACTGGCTTAATAAATTTTTCCATATTGTATGAGACAAAACTGCTGGTATGATTACAGCAGCCCCCATGTATTAATTATGTTATGCTCTTTTCAAAACATGTTTACGATATTAAAGACCACAATAACACTCTTAAAGCCAGGTGCAATGTGAGTTTCCTGTAATGCTCCAGTCTGCTAGCCTGTATATTGCTGAGAGGCTGAAATTGAATTCTAGTAAAGAGAGCACTAGCTCACCTCTGGAACAGTAGAAACCCTGGTGGCGTTGTTTACTGAGACCATGGAGTTTAGTGCGTGCTCTGGCACAGAGCCTCATTTATCATTTATCCCAAGTTCTGTTGTTCATCATTTATCATTCATACTACAAAATATCCATTAACATGCAAGGTCACATAAGGGAAGAAATAACAAATATTCTCTGATAATGAGGATGAAAAATAAAAACAGTTGTCATTAGAAATGCAATTTGATAATCATTTGTGTTACCTCTGTGTCTTTATATCATCTAGTCAAGCATTTTGGTCTGCCTTGTTTAGAATTTGGCATGGGTACTTTTCGTTACTTTGGTCTCACTCCTACTCTGTCAGCTATTTCAAATTGTATGAGGAACTGGGGCACGAATGTTGGCAGACAGATCTTAAAGAAGGATGCGAGCAAAGACTTAAAATAATAAACAGTCAGCTGTGAACACCTTCATTGTTTGAGCAAGTTGATAAGACATAAATTTAAAGTTTTAAGCTCTTTTCTAGATTTAATGGGGTTATGTCACACAGAATAGTCTTTTATATGATTTGTATTCTACTCTGGGTTTTGATTTATTAAAACTACAGCGTGTAGGATTTTTTGTTAAAAAATGAATGATAAACTTTAATTTAGATAAACTTCAAACTTTAATTATTAAGTCAGAAAAATAAATAAATAAATGAAGAGGGGAGAAAGATTAAATAATTGTGAATGATGTCTACAATCAAAGTACAGTTATGCTGTTCCTGAGCTTCTGTAAGTCATCCTGCTAATCCTGTAAGAGTATTTCTAAGTCAGTGCTATGTCAGGGGTTTTGGGTCAGAATTGCAGGAAATTTGTGTAAATATATATATATATATATATATATGCCAGCTCAGATATGTCAAATGTAATCCCTTCCTCCTATATTGTAGGCACAAAAGAAGTCCATCTACACAGTGACAGGCAGCCAAGCAGGGGAGGGACGGGGTGAAAGAGTCCAATATAATGTTAGATGAATAGTTCATTCTGTTGGTTATGTGCTGTTTATGATACCACAGAACACGGTAACTTCGTGGCAGATCTCTGATTCACACTGATTCACACTGCTTTAGTTAGTCACAGTGAGAGCTAACCAGCTGTAATGGCAGCTGAAAGACAATTTCTTGTTGAAATTCAAAGAAAGAAAGCTTTGCTTTTTCACCTAATATATGTTTGGTGAACCACACTGGTGAGCACAATAAAACTTGTATTCTCATAACACCTCTGTAATAGCATAATGACAGCAGATTATTTATTTACTTATATTACTTAGTGTGCAGTATGCTGCTTGGAACACAGCCTTGAATTTTCATCGTGTATTGACTTGGCACTCATAGCCATGAGATTAATCTGCACCATGCCGCACAACTCACATTACGGACTGTTCTTCCATGACTAGCTTGCAGTAGAGTTTTTCAGAGACGGTGACAGTTTTAGATCTAGCACCTTTTATTATTACAATGAATTAAGTCGTGAGCTTTTCTTATCCTTTTAGAATATTTGCATACTTAACACAGTATTTGGCAGAATATTTGAAAAACAAAATAATCAAGTTGTAGTTGTAGCCGTTGAAGCCAAGTCTTTTAGCATTTATATTTGCTTTTTAAATGAAACTGGATTTTAATTATTGTTAACTTTATTTCTAGTGCGTGAACAAACAAGCCAACAAACAGTATATACAGAAGACTGATTAAACTTGTTGTTGAATTTACTTATTTTATGCTAGACAGTAAATGGGTCAAATCAGTTATGGGCTTTGATGGAGCACATGTCTTATATTTGAAGATATAGAGTGAGATGCTTGGGACAGCAGACTAAACACCATGGATACTTTACAGCCTGTCAGCCAGTGGAAGCCTCCAGCCTTGATGCAGGCTGAGCTTGTTTGTCATTTATAATATCTTATCCTGAAGCTGGGGTCCATCTCAGATTTACACCTTCTACCAGAGCTGGGTATTACGTTCTTCTTCTTCTTATTATTATTATTATTATTAAGATGAGAATTGTGCTGCATAAAAATAAAAACACTGAGATGCCTATGCAACTGTCAGGTTAATTAAACTGCGAATTAACACATTATCTTCTCCTAAAACTTATTTCTCTAGGATTGCTTTTACTTGATTATTTTGTTTTGAATTTTTTGTTTGTTTTTGTTATTTAATTATTATTATTACTATTATTGTTATTAATAATTGAATTGTATTTTATTATTAACTGTTTCTTGATACATCTATATATTATGTAAAGCCTTAAGAGGCTTTTTTAAAGGCACTATATAAAATAAAGTTTAGTATTATTATTATTATAGTTATTATCCATTTACATTATCATATATAAATGTGGAAGCGCTTGTTTCTTATTCTTGTTGGGACGTGTGAAGTTTTAGCACATAATTTTTACCACTATCACTGGTAATATTTCCCCATATAATTTAACTGTTGCTTTACTCAAGTGTCCATTTCTTATGCACCCTTTTTTGTAAATGATACTTGATATGAAGTGAAATTCAGTGACAGTTAAAGCTTAATTTAATTAAGATTATGAATGAGAGAGCAAGGGAGGTGATGTCAAGATTGATTGAAATAACTCCGAGGATGTCCACAGTCATAGCATCTGGCAAAAAACACTGATGCCTGGAGGATATATTGAGAAGAGGAATGAATGAGAAGAAGAGGGTTTTAGACTTTTTACTGCTTTGTAAACAGTTGATATCTGCAGTTCAGCGTGTGTGTGTGTGTGTATGTGTATATATATATATATATATATATATATATATATATATATATATATATATATATATATATATATATATATATATATATATATAGCTGGTGCGCAAAGCATTCCAGCTGCGCAATGTGAACTGTCATGTGATCAAATCTTTTCATTCCCTCTACTGGGTAGTTGGGAAATGTGGCTTCAAGAGTAAAGTGTATTGATTTAATTGATTGATTTAAACATAATCGAATACAGGTCTTTGTGCTCTTGGGATATAAAGCAAAGTAGGTGACTGTGCCCTTAGTGGGGCAATTTTATGTATCAGGATGCTAGATTAATGTGTAATTTAAAAGGACAGTGTATCCTTCTTTAACAGATTAATCCTGCTTTTACAACCATGGTCTCAATTACCTTCAGTGACTAGGACAATTTAACCAAGCACAGTTCTGCAACCTTCATAAATCTCTCATTTCTCAGGCCTGCTGCCATGAATGCAGCCTTAAGTATTAAGCACAAAAAATCAATAAAGATTTAACACATCAGCATCTGGACAAGCTTTTCACCTTTGGAGGTTTCAGCCTTGTTTTATTACCTATGTGACTCTTCCACATATATTTGTTATGAAATGTTTGAGATGCTGAAACATACTAAACAACAGATATTAACAATATACTAATTCCCCCTTAAAACTAAATTACATTTTTTTGTTAAAATCCTGAAATCCATCAGAACACTCTATCTAGAACATCTATCCAACTGCAGTTATTCAATATTTCATAATAATTACTGAATAGTATGTTTCAAGTGAATAATAAGGGTTTAAAGGGCAACTACATTTCTCTCTAAATGACAACATTTAAGGCCTGTTTATATTATTGTTTCCTGCCTGAAAGTCACATTTTCCTAATACTATCCAAATAATGAACTTGGAAAACCTGCAATGTACAGAATCACATTTCAGAATTACATGAAAGTGGTAGGGTCCCTCATGTCCGCTGTGCTTGCTATGTTCCCCATATTAAATTATCTACTTTAGGCTACAGAATTATTTAAAAAAGAAACATAAAAATACTAAAGCATTGAAATATGTCTGCAATATACATAAGCAATCTGTCACCTTTAATTAATGATTTAATGGATTGAACCAAGACAAAAATTCACTTTGCAGAAGTTGTTTGTCAAGGACGCCAGTAATTCCACAATCCGCTCTATTATACTGTATGTAATTAGAAGCATTCACTAGAATCATTACAAATACTCAAGGGCACTTAATCAGGAAATATTTTTGTGAGTGACTTGAATTAATTCTCAGTCATCAGTCATTTTAGATATGAACCTTTTTATTTAGATGTTCACCATCACCACAGTACTACACTGAAAAAAAATGACTCAGTGGTTCAGTAAATATGACAAAAACATATCTGATTTTTACGCGAAAAAGAAAATGATTCGAATTGCTTAATTCCTTGAAGTTCTATACTAAAATAATTCATGTAAATATGCAGCTAAAACCCAAAGTGTATATTTTACTTACTAAACTGGGGACATGTTTTTTTAAATTGATTTGCATATGCATTTGCAGAACTTTAAACTGATTTAATTTTGAGTGATTTAGTGATTTTGAGTGATTTACTGATTTAGTTTTGCGTTGGCTTTAAGGTCTAAGGCTACTGTATTATGAAATGTTTTGAAAGATCAAGTGTTTGGATGAAGTTTTCTTGGTTCACCCTCTTTGTGTTTCTCAGTCAGGTGTATGGTTTGTGTGTGTGTGTGTGTGTGTGTGTGTGTGTGTGTGTGTGTACAGGCCTTATTAAGGCTGGTGTGCTGCCTTGGAACCATTGGAGTGCTGCTTGGAACCATTTAAGGCGTTCACAGCCATTAAGTAGTAAAGATAACTTTTAGATGATGTGTACTCTTTACAATGTTGAGATTTATGTACTTCATTTGAGCTCTCTTCCATGAAATAAGTAATTGAAGTGAAGTGAAGTGGCCAGGTTTGGTGACCCATACTCGGAATTTGTGCTCTGCATTTAACCCATCCAAGTGCACACACGCAGTAGTGAACACACACACACACACACCATGAAGACACACTCGGAGCGGTGGGCAGCCTTTTTTTGCAGTTGGGGCAAATAATATAAAATATAAAAATAATATAAAATATAAGCAAAATATCCTTTATACAAATGATTTACTTGTTTTATTTGTGCAATTTATCTCAAGTTGAGTAAAATTTACTTAAAACTAGTTAAACTTATCTACATTTTTTTAGAAGAATAATCCTTGGTGCCATGTAAACCTTACTTAAAATATGCTTAGTTAAATTTGCTAAGATATTATGTGTGGAAATCATTACCATGCGTTTCTTGTTTAGATCACATGCCAGTGTTTTTTTCAGTGTGGTTTATATACTGATTTATAATCCTTTCAACTGAAGAAACTGGATGGGGGGGAATATTGCTTGAGACCTGCTTGTCCCACAGACAGCGTGACACAAGGAGCATGTGGCGTTTGAGTAATGATCTACCATGTCTCAGATTAAATCAGTGTGATGAAAGAGAGAAAGAGAATAGCAGAGACCAGTCTAAAAGAAAGGCGTAAAGAGATTGAAAAGCTCTGTGACTACTCTTCACAGAAGTAATAAAAAAGTAAGATCTGTCAAAAGTAATGAAACTTGGTGTGCAGCCTTTCCTCAGTAATACTAAGACTGAGATTTAAGAAATCTTGGACAGATTGGTAATCCATGCATCTTCAAATGAATTACTAATAATTAATAATGACTTATTCATTGTTAATAATACTCCAGACAAGGACTAACTCATACATGAAAGTTAACTGACCTCTTACCTCTGACCTTGTAGACGTAGATTTTTTTTTGTATTTTTTTTTCATATGTTTTCCTGCCCATATTCTGCCAAATCCTGTCTCCTGAGCTATGATTAGTTACCTTCACAACCATTTACATTTCACAGGTTAGTACTCACATTCAAGGACTTTTTGGTAGGAAGTCAAAAGTTTACCTATTCCAACTGATTTCAATAACAGCAATGGCAATGAGTGAAAATTACAGTCTGCTCAGGCGAGTCTGCACAGAAATATGCACACTGACCTTAAGGATGGAATGATCTAAGTATTGCTAAGTATGATGAAATGCTAAAAAAAATTATCTTGCTGAAATGATGCCCAACTGTATATTATAGAAATGTTTTCCTTCAGATCCATTAGCTATATGCTGCAATTTGGCATTTGCTTGTAAGTAACCATTTACACATTTAACTGTAATGATATTAGGTTAACTTAGCAGACTAGCACAGACAGCAGCGCCAATGGCTGCACACCCCAGCAATCTCAGACCAAAAGAATATTAGTGGATAGAGGATGAATAAGCACTTCCCTGGAAATTTATGTGCATGTTTTACCAACTTTAACAAGGTGTTCTTTTCCAGTCATCTTATTGTGAATGCAGGAAAACTTTTGTCAAGAAAACAGCAAAAGCATCCTTGTTTGAGGGAGTTTCCTAATCATGTAGGAAACAGACAAACAACCAGAAAAAAAAACAGCAATGAATGTCAATGTGAAATCTTCTGGAAGATCCCAAAATGTCCTTGTAAAAGCAGCATTCCTCTCTGAGTTTATTGAAGGATTGTTCGGCCACGTTTAAGTTGTCTATCACGATCTATCGTACTGTAAAGCTTCAACAATAAGCTAAAATGGCTCTTCTCAGACAGCATGCTCAAAAAAATAGTTACATGAGCATGAACTCTTCAAAGTCTTCAAAGATCTCCTTGGATACATGGATGGACTTGTAGTCAGCTAATGATCTATTGATGTGTATCCTCACAAAACAAGTCAAATTCAGTACAGTGTTTTTTTTTAATTTCTCTAGCAGTGTAATGTACGTCAACTGGGTTGAAAAAAGGCTTTTAGAAAAATATTTTCTCTTCAGTATTGTGTAGTTTCTTTTCTTCAGCACAAAGAATTAATCATAGTGCTCACAGAGAGTAGAAAAATCACAGCACATAAAAGGATGAGCTCTGTTTTCCATTAATTATATAGTAAATATTATGCTGTATGAAATTACTCTTTAAGCAAATTTGTCAGGCTATCAGGTTTATTCTTCCACCCCCAACCAGCCAGTCTACTGCACTAACACCTCTGTTAGCACTAACACCACCTTTAGAACAGAAATGTATTCTCATGCCAGATTGATCTGGCTATCACATTTGCTGAAGCGCAAGCTCGTTCAATGACAAGGTCAAAAGAAAAGTGAATGTAAGAGAAATCACCATTAAAGTGTAGGGGTAATACAATGGCTTTTCTTATACGTCACTGACATTCTCAATAAAAGTTAACCTTGGCTAAATATCGAATAGGCAACACATCCCTTGTTATAGGATTACTGATAAAACATCCATGTGAGAATGTGCTTAGTTGTCGATGCAAGTACCTCCTGGAAGTCAGACATGCCTGTACGATTCTGCTTTAGTAGAGTAATGGTATCTTGGTACCACCCAGGTTGTACAATCCCCACAAAGCACACACAAACATGCACACACTGTTATTGAGCTGTTTCTGTGGTGTGGTGAATTATTTGGACAAAGAGAGTATTTATCAATTTTTTTCTGGAATCTGTTCCCTCATAGTCTCCTGCATGTATTTAGTCTATGTCCATGGCTTGCCAAGCCTCATTCATGGGATAGAATAATAAAAAATGCAGTAATAATAAAAAAAAAATTCCACTCTTAGGGTAAAGAGGCAGTATAAATTTGAAGGAATAGGATCCTGGATCAGTCCTCCTTTAAAAACATGGGCCCTGGACAAATCAACTCTTTTTTTGTTAACCACAATAAAGTAGAAATGGATTAAGACAGAGGAAGAAGACAATAGTTTGGTCCATGACTGGCACCACACAGAGAAGCTAACATTGACTCTGTCTGAGTCTGAGACTGAGCCTGTCCTGGATGGATTAGTTTTCACAGCATTTGGCACAATTCTGTTGTGAACTGCCAGTGGAGCTGGTTCTAAGGTGAATGATAGGAAAAAACAAAGCCTACTCCCAGACACTGCATTGTCACCATTATACATAATCCCACAGCTAGCAGATGTGCTAACAGAGTCCTCTTCACTATTATCTTTCCTCATCAGCAATCGATCTTGTTTGCGATACCTCCTAAATGTCTGTCTCAGCTCAATTACTGGTATACCTTGCAACTGAATATAAAAGATCATTGTCCCAGAAATCAAGATTAAGTTCAGCTTCATGTAATTAATATCTAGTTGTTAGGAATTTTTTATGCCAATGGTTCAGAAGTGGTTTATTTCCATTCGTCTCTCAGTTGTGTGCTTGCTGATAATTAGCTTAACCAGGATAAGACAGCAGTTGCCACAGCTGTCATAATTAATCAGAGAATCATATTCTTTAAAAGGAGCACTTTGCCAAGTGAAAGCATCAGAGATTAGTTCTGTCTTTGCACTTATTAAACACCCTCTGTGCACTTATATTAATCACCCTTCTCTTAACATACAATAATCATCTATTAGACAATCACATATGCATATACAGTATGTATACAAGGGGTGTAATACAGATACAAATATCCATATCTGCATCTGTATTCAGATTTACACCTAAAGTAGGTGTGTACTAATCTTTTTTCTTTAAACATTAACCCTTCCTCTATGCCTCAGGAAACACATGTAAACACTGGGGGGAAACTCAGAGGTAGAAATGCCAGCACTGTCATCATGGTGTGTGAATTCTGGCTGGGACAGTTCCTCAACCTCAACTACATCACTCGAGTTCAGAACTGGTCTCAACTAGTGATGTGTGTGGGGACTGTTGTTTTTTTTTTGTTTTTAATTCCACTAGTACAGCTATTATTTTGGTTTGTACAAGCCCACAATATCTTCTAACAAATTTATTTGGTTCTATTTTTATTTCTAGTTCTATATTTATTAAAATATAAACAACCTAGTAGCCTAATTCAAATCACCATGCCCATGACAGCTCAGTTATTAAGGATGCTTTAAAGCATGGAGAGACTCACATTCATGTTAATAAATGGACTTTCTTTGTCCTGCTGAGCTTCATATCTGACCACTCACATGCACCCATATGAAAGTAAAAACATCTCGCTTGTGCAAGTTTTGTGTTGTGTCCCGCAGGATCCCAGTGCACACCTCTAGTCTCAACCAGATGCCATGTCAACATCTCTGACAAGCTCTCTAAAAAAAGGAGTAGTGTGACTCCTATTCTTATCTGTATATGTATCAGTTTAGAACACATTATCTGTTCAATCTGGAAAATGTCTATGTATCATATTAAATTTTAGATTTCTGCATTGCAATCCTCCAAATTTGCTTTACATCATCGCACATATTGACTCAAACAATTGTGTAAATGCAATCTGAATAATATATTATGGATGGGAAAATTTAGATAGACACTATTCACCATTTTTCCATTTCATTTGTTTTATTGTTCATTAAGCAGCAGTCTCATTTGACAATGCAAAGTGTGAATGTCTCTCTGAGAAAGCAGTGTGCTTCTGTAAGGAAAATGGAGGACATGCTTTGTAGAGCATTTGCCTTCCCCTCATCAGTCAAGCCAGTGTGTGCTGTAGGAGATGGATGCCCAGCACATCAGCCATGTCACTTCCTATTCCACCAAAAGAACTGAGAAAACCAAGAACCTGACAGAAAGATCATGCATTTGAAGGAGAAGCAGTGTGAAAACAATAAGAAAACAGGCATATGCTAGATATCAAACAAATGCTCCATTTCAAACAAGCTCTCTAGTCATTACTACTGAATACACTGGAATTCAGCTCCATGTAATATTTATCTTAGTGGAAATATTTGGTCAGTAATGTAACTCCAATATCTCTACAGGGACCATGTTTATCAAACAGGTCACAGAAATATTTTTCTCTTCAGAAATTCCCAAAAGTAAATGAGAAAAAAAACAGGAGGTTAAAAACCAAGCTAAAAGAAAAACAGTAATTTTAATAGGTTTCTTTTGCATTACTGTTGTTACAGCAGCAGGGGAAAAAATAAGAAAGAAAAGCAGACCCACCACAGGAAACTATTAGAAAACCTATCAGAGCAGGAGACACCCAACAAGTATTTAACTAAAGGAGAAACCTAGAAAAACATTTGCTTTCAAATGCTGTACATGCAAAATGTGCCCTACGTCCCAAGGATAATAATTTTTTTTATATGAAATGAGGACCTCAAACCTGTATGAATGCAAACATTTAAGAACATGTCCCAGAGAGATATACATACTGTTCATCCAGCACACAACTCGTCTGTGAAATCCTGTGTGGTTCCGGGAGTGTTTTATTGCTTTTCCACAAGACAATACTGTAAGATATGGGAATAAATCACTGATCACACATTTTGGCATTATTTCCATTGTCAAGAGACCTGTACCATAAATAAGTACCCATGCTGAATTTGGTTACCCCTCGTGCCAGGGTACTAAAAGGACCAGACAGGCACCTATAGGTGGAGCTATTAATCCTGGAGACTACTGTTTTGGATATCTATTTTTTTTTATCTAAATAGCACGATTCACTTAGTAGTGATCGATAGACAAAGTTGTCTTTCTTAGCAAATGTTTTTTGTTCTGATGGCTTTATATCAGTAATAGTAGTAATAGAAGTAATATTAGATTTATTAAGAAATGTTATGTTACAAGTGACTGATATCAAGCAAAATTTCTTATTCATGATCCCTATGAAATCTTTGTGACATATTATTCATTACCTATTCCTACTAAGTCATGTAATAAAGTAACAGTGATGTAGAATGTTTCATATGCCTGATAGAATCCAATTTGTCTGACAAATTTTACCATCAAAATTTTCTTTATTTTCAGTACTATTATAGTATTGCCACACTTGAGTATGTTTGGATCACTCACTGCTATCACTGCAAGCCAACAAACTTAGTATGACTCTGCTTGTATAAGAGCTCTGTGACGTCTCCGCATTTTAATATAAAACAGGGTTGACAGGGTCATGGGCACCCAAGCCTCACTGATGGGAGCGAAGGCTAGACCGTCTGGTCCGATCCCACAGAAGAGCTACTATAGCACAAACTGCAAGTTAATGCTGCTAGCAAAAGTTAATGCTGGCTATTATAGAAAGGTGTCAGAACACACAGTGTATTGCAGTTTGCTGCATATGGGGTTGCGTAAACACAGTCCAGTCAGAGTGCTCATGCTGAGCCCTGCCCACCGCCGAAAGCACCTACAGTGGGCATGTGAGAATCAGAACTGGATGACGGAGCAATGGAAGAAGGTGGCCTGGTCTGATGACTCACGTTTTCATGTGGATGGCCACATGTGGATGGTGCATCGCTTACCTGGGGAAGAGATGGCACCAAGATGCACTATGGGAAGAAGGCAAGCCGGTGGGGGCAGTCCAATGCTCTGGGCAATGTTTTGCTGGGAAACTTTGGGTCCTGGCGTTCATGTGGATGTTACTTTGACACGTATCACCTACCTAAACATTGTTGTAGAAAAAGCACACCCCTTCATGGCAGCAATATTCCCTAATGGCAGTGGCCTCTTTCAGCAGGATAATGTGCCCTGCCACACTGCAGAAATTGTTCAGGAATGGTTTGAGGGACATGAAAAAGAGTTCAAGGTGTTGACTTGGCCTCCAAATTCCCGAGATCTCAATCCAATTAAGCGTCTGTAGGATGTGCTGGACAAACAACTCCTATCCATGGAGGCCCCACTTCGCAACTTACAGGACTTAAAGTATCTCCAGAGGTCTTGTGGAGTCCATGCGTCGACAGGTCAGAGCTGATTAGGAGGCAGAAGGGGGACCTACACAATATTAGACAGGTGGTTTTAATGTTATGGCTGATTGGTGCACTATGTGAAATTGTTCATGCTCTTCTCTAGTTCCCAGCCTAGCAAGCTTTACAGAACTCCTCCTACTTTCACAGATACCGTTATGTGATAAGAAATGGACACCTGACCAGGGTATGGATATGGAAGTACTGCACTGTCTGGCAGAAAAGCACAATTTGTTTCTGTAAGCCTATACACTTTTGTAAGGTTGCTACCATTTTTCATTGCCTTTGAAGCACATAAAAAAGAGAGAGCTGAGATGTGAGGATTACTCACGGGAAAAACCCCTTTCTGTAAAGCAGTGACTTCTCTCTGACTTTTAAAGATCCATCTGTGAAACTCTGGGTTGGAATATATCTCAGGCATCAAAGGAAGACTTAAAAGCTGAGTATATTGATTGACAACCCAGTTTCATGTGGACGTTGAGTGTAGATATACATATCTGTAAATCTGAGTGTCTCTGAACTGATCCAGATTAATGGAGGGACGTGCCATATTGACTTGCAGCTACATATGAGACATGGGTTTTCTGATTATCCCGACAACAGCCTCCCTACAGCCACAATGCCACATCCATGATTACAGGGATTTAGTGGGTCAGAGAGGGTTAGATAGAGCATGTATGTCAACAAGAAAACCTCATTCATGTATGAGGATTTTATGTGTTTGTCAAGCCCTTTCTATCATGTTTTCCTGACGTTCTCTAAATTCTGTTCCTTTATTTCTTCCTCTTTTTCCTCCATGTACTGCACTCCGTACTGACCACTTTCTAGAAATATTCTTCTCAAATAGTCTTCTCAAGATTTATCCAGCCTTGAGATCTGTAGCCTTGCATTTCTGCAGAGTGAAATATGTTCACAATGAGGATGTCTCAACATGTCAGTAGTGCCCTGTCTGTCAAACAAATTGTTTGTCTCGTAGTTCAATGCATCCCAAGTTACAGAAAGCACTATAATGCCGACCATAACTCTATTTATTAAGTATTTGAGTGCTGTACTCATTTAATTATGATTTAAACTAAACATTTAAGGAAACAGTAATGATTGATAATTGGCCTCGCATGATAATTAATATAAACATTACTCAAATGCATACGTAACTGTGCTTATGTATTCTGGGTATTTAGAGATACAGTAGAGAAAAGCTGGTGATCAGTTCTTGCTGAGAGTGTGTGAGAGGGAGACAGAGGAGGAGGCTCCAGTTTAAATAAAGGCTTTCACCAGCCACTCATTAAGCTGCACGTTTCAGGACCCCGTATGCTTTAATTAGAATAATCAATACTGTTGAAATGGCAGGATTGTCTTGCTTGTTTATTTTCACCCCATGGCTGCTTAGTGCTCCTAAGCAATATTTTCCCAACAAGAAAATTTTATTTAGAGATGGCTCTAAAATAAAGCATCGTTCTGTTTAAGCTGAAGCAATCAGTGCACAATTTTCTCCAAGCTATTGCTCTCTCATTATTTCCCTATCTGGAATTCGTCTCTCTCTCTCGCTCTCTCTCTCTCTCTCTCTCTCCTTTATGAATCTCTCTCTCTCTCTCTCTCTCTCTCACACACACACACACACACACACACACACACGCACAAACACACACACTGTAGCAGAAAAGGTTCAGCCTGAGTGGACAACCTGGATCTGACTGTTCTGCAGTGAAGGTCCAGCTTGTTACAGATATGTCAGAACAGCATCAACACACACACACACGCACACACGCACGCACACACAAAATGCACCTGAATCCACCCACTCATACTTATACATCTCTCACAATGGAGGCTTTACATTTGCTGTAGCTGTTCTTTCATTATGACTAAGGCTATTTTTGTCCTCATATGTTATTTTTGTGTTCTCATCAACAGAATTTCAGCTAAATGGACTTAATGAGACATGTCATTAGGAGGGGAAGTCTAGCTCCTGACATAGGGGTACCAAGTAATAATGTCCCACATGGGAAATCCAAAGCTTAGCATGCTGATTAATCTTCCAAGCGAAGTGTGTAAAAGGGATCATTACGAGGGCAACCAGCTGAAGTGTCCAGTGTATAAATCATCTTAGGGCTTATTGAAGTATAAATCTCAGAGCTCGTTACTAACAGTGGGAGGCATACAGTACAAATAAGGAAAACTTTACTCAATTATCATATTTATTTTTTTCTCTAATGCATATATTTCAGTAATGGCAGATACTTTGTTACTTTAGAATTTGTCTGACTGCGGGGTGATAAACCATTACTTGACATAAGGACTCTCATTAAGTGAGTAATGGGGAAGTGATTTTTATATTGACTGAATAGGAAATTTGTTCTGAAGCTCTTCATCAGGAAAAAGTATAAACCTACTTTTGAAAATATGACAACATCTACATAAATAAGTGCCATATATCTAGAGCACAATATAAAGCATGAAACAGACAGGCTTTATCTTTAAATCCAAAAACTGTGGGGCTAATAAATCAGGTTGTTTAAGATAAAAATGTGTCACAAATACTGGAAGTGAATCTCTGCATGTCCTAGACGTGTTTAAGAATAAATCAGTGTGGCTGTGGGTGGCATGTGGTTCTGAATTCTCTCTGATCAGGACAAAACACGCTCTGCACTCCTGTTGTGTCTCTGCTCCTGTGCCACTCCGCATGATGTCAAATGTTGGAGCTGTGCTGCTAACATAAGACCAGTGGGGGGCATGGGTGCAGGCAGACACTTCGCTTTAATTTCTTTAGCACCCAGTCATACAGTCTGCTCTTTAAACTGTTATCAGCACAGCACCACAGCGGCTTCCTAGTCTTTACTTATATAGTTTTATGAGCCATCTGCCCTTCTAGCAATCACAAATTCTTTTCTAAAACTGAGATTTCATTATTGGAGTGCTAAATGAAGTGCTGAAAATTTAAAATTGAAGACGATTTCTGCTTGAGGAAAATGGTTACTTCACCATCATACTCAGCCTTGAATCCTGGTTTATTCCTCTTCCTGAGCTCTGCTGACACACTGCTGACAGCCATGTACACAGCTGCCTGCCACCGAATCTCTCCCATGCTGGGTTTCCCCCCTGTGGCACAGTCAATCAGAGTAAAGCCATGATGTTCCTCTTGAGACTAGTGTACTATTTCAATCAATTTGGCTGCCATATAGGGGCCCTTAAAGAACTACACTGGATAATTGTCCATTTTTTCAGAAATATGTAAATACTAATAAGCAGGTAGATATTTTTAAATCCCTGTTAAGTATTAAATTACCACAAGGCAACTACGCTGTTAACACTTTATTTGAATGAATGACTGAAAGTATATTTGATAATATCCATACAGATATTTTCAACGAAGAAAGCCAAAACATTCTGCAGATTCATACTGCATCATTTAATTTACATTGGCTGTCCTCCATTTCAGTTTCAGAGTGTTGTCAGGGGACTGAATGCTGAATTTAATTTCATAGCTTTATCGATTTCAGTCGGAAACTGTTCTCTTGAAAGTTATTTGTGCTGATGTCAAAAAATGAACAGTGGTGCCCAAAATAAATTAATGACTGGATCATTTCTGACACATCAATGTTTCAGTGTATGTTTCACCCTCGTATAGCTGGTTCTGTGTCTGGCAGTCAGACACTGTGTCATTCTGCAACACATCAAGAGATTTTCATGGTATAATGGAAAGGACGCAAAAAATGGAGGCTGGGTAGCCAAGACTAGCATCTCAGTTAGTCCAGGTAAGCAAAGGTCCATGATCTAAGGACATGGCATAAAACATGACACAGTATGGTCACAAATACTAGCCACCATACTATACACTGCCACCATTTTTGCTTTTTGTGTCATTCCATTTACTAAGTTAAGCCACATACATTATTCATTTGAATTGAGTGTCATTAGTTTTTTACACCTCATAAAGTAACAAGTGGTTATTTGGATACCTCCCCCAGGCATACATTTACATCTTCCCCACTGCACCCTCACTACTAGTGTAATGATAAGAAATAAACCACTATTATTGAATTCCTAAATACAGAACATTTACTTTGTATTCAAATAGTAATAGGTATCTAATCTTTGGTCAATAAATGGTTGATGGTGACCTGAATCACAGATGCGGTTGTAATTTTACACTGTACCAGGTGTAGCTTAAAGCTTAAATCCTTGTTTTTACATGTAGCTTTGAATATTTAAATTCAATTCATTTAAATTCCATTTTTCCTGCTTCAAACACATCCACTTTGAGAACTGACTGTTCACCTGCTGCCTAATATATGCCACCCCATAACAGGTGCCTTCGTAACAAGATAATCAATGTTATTCACTTTACCTGACAGTGGTTTTAATGTTATGGCTGATCGATGTGTTTTTATATATATATATATATATATATATATATATATATATATATATATATATATATATATATATATAAAATCACATCTATCTATCTTTTGTGTTTTGAGTTTGTGTTTTATTTGTTTATTTTTATATTTGCGTATGTGTCAGACTTCAATACCGTGCAAATATAGCCTGCAGACTCAGGTTCACAAATGACACACGTCTCCACTTGTTAGAAATTATCTACTGGCATGGTGTATTTTGAGGATATTATTCCGTGACCCCATGGGACTGTTGCATGTGCAGCATGTGTTTGTTTGCGCCATGTGCACCTTCATTGCCATGGAGCTCCCATTTGCTCCAAGCCTACACATAATGCACATGTACACAGGGACCAAGACACACATTCCCAGTATCTCGTAGGTCCCAGAATATGGTAGACTGTTTTAGATGAGATGTTTTAGGTCATAACTATGATGCTAATGGTGAATTAGTATATCTTAAGATAGATAATATACACTCCAAAATGTCATCATTGTCATTAAAAATTTGGCTATTATGTCTTCATTTTAATTCTTTTCACCTCCACTAAAAAAATCCAAGGTCACACACACACTACCAGTGTTTAATCCTTCATGGCCACCATATTAAACCCTGCTTTAGACTTAATTTTACTACATTATAATGAGCACAACACTTTTTAAAAAATTATGCTTGCCTGCTTTTGCCCCAATTATGTTAGAATTTGATTAATAACCCTGTCACTATACCAATCAGTTAGTGCACTGATATAGTCCAAGTTTGACCCATTTGCCTTCCTCCCATGCATACCTACAAATTCAAAGTCTATTGTCTATTGTATTCATTGTCTATGTGTGTGTACAGTCCCCTCTGAAAGTATTGGAACAGCAAGGCCAATTCTACTGTTTTTGCTATACACATGGCACATTTTGTTTGAACCCACCCATTTTTCAACTGATCAAAAATATTGGAATATGTGACTGACAGGTGTTTCTTGTTCTTGAGCAGTAAGTTTCCCCTGTGAAGTCTGCATTTATTGTTATAAAGGATAAACCAAAATTCAGACCAGAGAGCTGTCTATAGGAGAAACGCAAACCATTTTGAAGCTGAGAAAAGAGGGAAATCGATCACAGCCATCGCACAAGCATTGGGCATAGCTGATACAACAACTTGGAATGTCCTGAAAAAGAAAGAAACCACTGGTGTACTAACAAACAAAAACAACAGTAAATGGCATCACCAAACTCCACTGGGCAGGGGTGAAGGTATCACAATACACATTTCGAAGAGCAGAAATGTAGAGGCCATACCACAAGATGCAAACCACTCATCAGCAGTAAGACTCGGAAGGCCAGATTGGAATTCAAAAAGAAATACAGAGATCAGCCACAGAAGATCTGGAACCAGGGTTAACCTCTACCAAAATAATGGAAAGGTCAAAGTCTGGACAAAGAAAGGATCTGCTCATGATCCAAAACATACTAGCTCATCAGTCAAGCATGGTGGAGGTAGTGTCATGGCTTTGGCTTGCATGGTTGCTTTCTGGAACAGGCTCACTAATCTTTATTGATGATGTAACTCACGATGGTAGCAGCAGAATAAAATTCAGAAGTCTGCAGAAACATTCTGTCTGCCAATTTACAGAGAAAGGCATCCAATCTAATTGTGAGGAATGTCATCATGCAGTAAGACAATGAACCTAAAAACACACTGCCAACACAACAAAGGACTTCATCAGGGGAAAACAAGTGGAAAGTTTTAGACTGGCGAAGTCAATCACCAGACCTTAACCCAAATGAGCATGCGTTTCATGCATGAAGGGAGAAACCACCCCCAAACAAGCAACAACTGAAAGAAGCTGTGGTAGAAGCCTGGAAAAGTCTCACAAAAGAAGAATGCAACAGTTTGGTGATGTCAGTGGTTTGCCGGCTTGATGTAATTATTGCAAGGAAGGGATATGCATCCAAATATTCAGTGTTATTTACTTTAGGACTATCTGTTTCAATACTTTTGCTCACCTAGAAATTGGGTGGTTCACTACCCACTTTCTAAGTTGTTTAACACATCTAGATGCAAATATCAGGAAATGAAAGCTGAAATTCTGATCTCTCACCTCATATTCATCTTTTGAACTCAAACTCAAATGTCTTCAGTGAAAAGAATAGCTTCCAAAATTCCAATACTTCAGAAGGGACTGTATACGTATACCATATCTATATGTACGTATATGCACATAATTAAAATATGTCCCTTGGTGATCTCACTGAAGGCTTTCATCATCTAGGAATTGAAGGAATTATCATCTAAAACAAACTTCATAAGTAAAACTACTTAGCCAGAACATCTGAATTCAGTTATTCTCGCATCTACATTTCTGACTTGTAACAAAGGCTGTTAATAGTCAGCATGGATAAATGCATCATTGTTTCCCTCTAGATTGCTGTAAATATATATAAAAATGCTTCCCTTTGTTAGTGATGCTTTGCACAGGGGGGATGAAAAAAATCAAGAGAGGATATTCCACTGCTTCCACCACAGTAAACACACATCCAGCCAGCCCTAGTTCTACCGTTACATCAGCACATACTCTGCTACACTGCTGTGTTCCCAGACTTTGTTACTTTTGATTGCTTATCACAACATACACGTGTGCGTGCCATTTTGTGCACAGATGAAGAAAGATTCCTGCAGGTCTCCTTTTTAATTGTTCTGGGTGTTCGAAATTGGCAATTCTCCTTTTTATGTTACCTATGTAAAGGTTTGGATCAATACATTAGCAATGATTTGTATTTGGATCAATACTCCACGCCTAAAATAAAATACTGCCCAGTTTATTCAGTTCATGCATGTCTTTTATCTGTTGGTTACTTGGCTATAAGGCCATAATTCTCATATCTCGTTTCCAGTGTTCCCTTGTGTTTAGGTATGCTCTACATCCACATCCAGATTCATCAGGAGTTTGAGCAGAGACATCACTTTAAGTGGAAGATCCATCACACATTCAGACAAGAGAAATACCAGGGTGTGAAGATTACACTGTTTACTGCAACAGATAAGTCCTTCTTCTTCTTTACCACGCAAGCTATTATTTAGTGCCTGTCATAACACTCCATCATCCAGCCACCTGGGAGTTTGAAGGCTCACACCTACATGCCCACATACACATAGAAGTCCCTATCTTTCAGGCTGTGTATTTTTTGAGTGCTGTTCCACTGCTGCACCAGGCTAGAGCGTGCATGGATAGGGGGTTCACTTATTAGAGTTATCAGGTGCCTGAGAAAAAAAAATCTTGAGAAAACACAGTTCCATGCCAGACTAGCTGGTTGTGATTGCTGCTCAAGAACACAAACAGTGCTAAATGTCTAGTGTTGCTATATACTATAGTTGTGGAGGAAAAAATCATCTACTGTAAAAAGCATAAAGATGCTAAAAGAAATAAAGGGCAAGCCTGTGAGCTGATTTTTCAAGATAGAGAAACCTGCTGTCTTTGAAGGGGATAAAGTTAGCTGCTTTTCTCGGCATGTATCTTTCTCCAAGACATGTGAAGTTAAAGTTTAAACTATTTGGATCAATAGCACAGCAACAAAACTCATTCTGTGTGTTTTTACCTTTTACTTTATTTTACTTTTATGACAAATGGTGCTTGTAAATTGGTTGGTCAAACTGGCTAACAAAAAAGAAAAAAAAAACAACCAAACTCACACTTTTTTAAGCATTATAAACCAGCAAAAAATCAGTAAGTTATTTGGTATGTAACTTTTTTTTATTTCTAACTGACTTGCACTTGATTTGTACTTGACTTGCTATCATACTGAGTATACTGAGATCATTGAGAGTTACCTAGCTACAGATCTAAGATGATAAAGTCTGCCAGTCACTGTAGATTCTGGTCAATGTTTCAATGTTTTTGTAGTTCACCTTGTAACCACTAGAGCCCAAATGCTCCTTAATGCGCCTTCAGTGAGCATTCTGTCTGGCACTCACCAAGGGTTTCTCAGTAAGCCATCATTAAACAGTGTATGTGCATGGATTGGTGTGTACAGTGTTTGGAGTCACTCTTCCTGGCTCAACAACTGCAGCAGAATTTTCAGAGATTAAAAAGAAAGAAATTCTTTGTGATGAAGAAAGGCTGTCCAAATTACTACTCTTCACATCATCATCTCTTTATCTCATTATCATCTATATAGTAGAGTTACCATATATCTTATACATTAGACAAATATATTATCTTTGTATCTTCCTCTGATCAGATTGCAGGACCAGGGACCTTTACAAGATCCAATAAGATCTTTTTTTTTTTTCACAATTTTTCTTAAGCAATGACAAGTCTTGCCAGGCTTTGATTAGAGGATATGTTTGATTGCTGTCTCCTGATAGAGCTGCTAATCTTTAGCCTTGTACCTGACAAATTATTAGACATGTCAAGTGATTAATACACATGATTAACATTACTGCAATTTTATTATTAAAATGTATATTGGATAGAAACGTATTATAGTGGAAGGTCCACAGTTAGCTGTTCACCTTGAATCTGAAATTAGGGCATTACATTGCATGTCCACTGTAGTTATATTCATTCTGATCCAGTGTCAGTTGTGAATTTCAATGTGCAACATCAAGGACAACAAAATCAGGATTCTGTAGGGTGAACTGCCTGACATCTGCTTAAATACACAAAGTTTTTGTCATAATCATCAAATCTGTGTGCACCTGTGTCCCTTTGCGTTTGCGTGTGTATGTGAGTGACTGTGTTACAAAGAACCAGCTTGTTGAATGAGAATATAAAGTGAGGACACACAACCTCTGCTTTGCACATGAAACAGCGGCTAGTATAGAGACATCAAAGAAAGCTTTCAATCGAATGTGCTCTGTATTGTATCACGTTGCTTCCATAATTAAAGTTGACACACAGCTCTATTCACTGCCCTTTCAACATTGAAAGCTGTAGAGGAACACTTTCAAGCAAATGCCTGGCTTTGTAATATCATATCAGGACGTCAGCAT
Source organism: Pangasianodon hypophthalmus (assembly GCF_027358585.1). Classification (NCBI taxonomy): domain Eukaryota; kingdom Metazoa; phylum Chordata; class Actinopteri; order Siluriformes; family Pangasiidae; genus Pangasianodon; species Pangasianodon hypophthalmus. The sequence continues at coordinate 14,502,772 of NC_069712.1, forward strand.
TTGATCACTATGTATTTACATGCTGCTTTTGAAGTTTTTGTTTTTAATTGTTTATGTCGATTTTATGCAATGTTGCCATAACAAGGTTCTGGTGCCTCTTCCTAATTTTCATGAATAATATTTAGATGAATATGTATCTGCACAGAGAGAGAGACAGACAGACAGACGGATAGATGGGATGTGTCACTTATGATTGTCAGATTGTCATTTTTATCCGGAGGTTTTCTATCCATGTAGTGTTCCACAGGAGGAGATTAGTTCCAGAAAACAGCTGCCTTTATTGTGTGCACACACACACACACACTTCATTAATCCCCATAAAATACCCTTACTAATAGTTTCACTAATTCTTCCAAAGTAATTACCCTAGATCACTATCATTATACCAATCTAGTTGTATCTAATATCTCTCTCTCTCTCTCTCTCTCCCTCTCTCTCATTTACATTCACTTACACTGCATTTTGGCAGACACTATGGAAAGACTTACAGAAATGCTTTGTTGTCTACTTGGACAACAATTCCTCGGGCTAGTGCAAGAAGAGTCTAAAGACACCTACTAGCTAAAGCACTGCCAGTGAATGCTGATACATGTTACATAAATTAACACATTGGTTATGAGTGCTGTTTTCTGTTGCTGTTTTATGCCCAATTAGTGTTCATTTAAATGTTTATTAAAAAGGGTCTTTGGTCTGTGTTTGAAGACATCAATAAATCGGTTATTCTACCAGGCACTGGTACAGACAAGGGATTAACACTTGCCTTATTTGGTTGTGATGGTGGTCTGGTTCGAAGGGCTCAAGATATGGTGCAGGATTACAAAGGTTACACAGATCCTTAAATGAAATATGTAAGAATGCAATGCAGTACATTTCAGAGATCTAATATCCAATTTGTAATATTTATTGCCAATAGCCACAATTTTGATTGTTTCCCATTTAAACTGGCCAGGCTGTATTGATCGGGATTTGAAGTTATTATTGCATCATTGTTGCCCATCAATTGATGAAAATGGGTGACCATTGCAGACCTAGCCATTAAAGATGAAATATATCCCAAGGTGTCTATTAATAAATAATCACAATTATTTCATTGAGTACAGTAAAAACCTCATGCTGACAAGACCAGAGATTAATGGCATCACTAAAATCACAGAAGCGCACTTTATTCAGCCCTATGAGACAAAATCACTATCAGATTTTATACATAATGACATTTTTTTATTGAATTATAAAATTACTAAATGAATTTTGTCTAGCCAGGAACCTAATAAATGAGTGCAGTCACAAAAATCTGCTGTAAAGCCATGGGCTCCTACCTATTATTTTGCATCTATCAAATTATGGACTAATTGATACATTGCAAATGAAATTTCCACTTATGCAAATGAAGGTTCGAGCAATGCCAACAATATAGCAAAATCAAATATTTCTATTTCTATGCCTGTACCACCTACACTTATATTCTGACATCATGAAACATAGTTGTCTGTAATCTTAAGGATAATACAGCAATATTCATAATATTTGTCATTACATCTCCTACTATGAAAAAACAAAACAAAAAATTTATCTGTCCTGCTGCACTGCGCATCATGAGCTCTGCAGTGTGGAGAAGCTCTGCTTTAGAAAGAAAGTGAAGAGAAGCAGCAAGGAATTTAAATGGGGGAATCTACAGAATCCACATTCTTATATTTGTCCTTCAGCTTCACTGACTATGCACAGAGCCAATCCCACCTGTCCACCCACGTCAGGCTCAGGCTTTAGGAGCTTACTCACTCCATAACTGAACGGAAAGTGTGTTCTTTCCCCATGACAGATCAGAGAGGTAATAAGGGAGAAATGAATTTTCCGGAAGACATGTTGTTCCCAAAACAGTGCATTGCTGATGGCAAGAGCAGAGAGTTCTCAAGAGCACTTAAGAATGTTTACTGCACACTTTTGAAGAGTTAGACTGTCACATTTTCTTGAGTAAATCTTTCCTGGGCGCTGAATGAAATATACAGTGGTTTGGTTAGATTTGTAGTTGGATGATCTTTACATATCTTCATAATTATTAAAAGATGAAGGCAAACGTCCCAAACTTTCCACATATTGGATGCTTTGAACTGAGCATTGCAGTGACTAGAATGTCGTCTCTGAGCACTTAACTGTCATCATATCCTGTTTACTCTTTAGCAATAATTACTTCAGTGTAACTGAGTTAGCCTTTTCTTTCTTTTTTTTTTTTTTTTTACCTTACATAGAGTAAATACTTTAAAAAATAGAGTTATGTACTGGACTCGTGCAATTAAGAGCAGTCATTTATGTTTTATTATCTCTTTATATATAGTACATTGTGTTGAGACAGGCTTGGGAGTACAGTTAGGGTGTTACAATCATTTTAGTGATTGTAGAATATAAGGTATGAATATGAAACTACAAAATTAAGAACTAATAAGAAGCCAATTAACTATTGTACCAATTAACCATTGTACTCACTGCTTACTGTACAGTATATGCACACTCATTAGCACTGAATCAGTGTCTCATATACAGTATGCTCCTCTAAATGAAGTGTTGCTAGTGATCATATTATTTAAAATCATGAAACTGAAATGTGTAAGAGGAAAGTCATCAGATTGCAACACTAAATGAACCAGAGTGTGTTTCAGCTTATTACAGCTGTATATATCAAAACACAAAAACCAACTTACTTATTTGTATTACTAGTATTGATGCACTTTGGTTTGAAATTGTCTTTTTGTTACCAGCCAGACAAGACAACTCTAGTACTAGTACAAACCAGCATTAGTCTCTAGTCTTTATGTTATGAGCCAATGCAGATTTGCTGGATGCTTTCTATCACTATGCATTCAACTAATTGCACGTTTTGCAAGTCACTCATGATAAGAGCTCTGCTCAGCGATTAAATGGAAATGTTAAATGGAGTGCAACCTGTACAGCCTGACAGACTTCTACCATGTGTAGTGGTGTGTGATATGAATGTGATTTTTCATGTGTGGTTTGTGATATCAGAGCTGTACAAGGACATAAAGTTTTGTTTTAGAAAAATTATTTTAGTAAAGTGTTTAAATGGCTTATGGCTTAAAGATATATAAACAAACCTGGACCAAGAACAAACCAGGAGATGGCAAATCTATAGCTCTTTCATTCTCTTTCACGCCTTTTTCTCTTTATTTACTCATACTCAATTGCACTATAACTTAACTCATTTGTCAGCAGTAAAATCTCATTTCCTCTTTGTCTTCCAATGCAAATGGATGCTCAGTCATTTTCTGCCCTTCAGCCTGGCTCATACAGTGGACGAAGGCACAAATTGAAATCATACCCAAACATTTGTCATCCATTCACTGCATACTCAAAATGCCTAACTGGAAATCTCATTCTTGATGATATAATAAAACAAACATTAGGATTGATTTGTCCTGCACTACTCAGACACAATTTTTACATTATCACATTAGTTTCCAAATATTGGAGCTTAGTGATGTCTACATCTGTTAAAGACAATTTTGGATGTTTAATTAAATCAGTGTATTATTGCATTACACAACCCAACATATGAACATATGAAAAAGTGAACCTCTGCAAATACAATACATTTTAACACAGTTAAGCATTCCACACCTATTACCTCAAAGCTTGATCTCAGCCCATCACTCGTTGCTCCACTAGAACTGTTTCTGCTTTTAGTTCATTTTCTGTCATGAGGCAAAAAAAATTGCTGTTTAAATGGTTTCAAAATAAATATTTGTCCGTAATCTAGTATACCTTAGTACACTTATTAGTACACTTAAATGTCTTTATCCAAGCAAGAAATGTGAGAGATCAAATCCAATCAGCATATGAGGTACATGGAATCTGAAATCTAGATTTAACAAAGAAACGCTTTGAGCTCTTCTGTGCGATACTATTTGTGGCTCCACTCCAGTGTTCTTCAATCTGGAGAGAGGCTTCCAGAGAAGCAGCTGCATGCCTATTGATATCTCAGTTTACCCCGAAACGTGAGGGGAAGTGTCATCTTTTTCAGTATTTAAATCCAGTTACATTTGCATTGCATTAATTATTCACCTTAGCTGCAGATGGGATATTTAAAGGGTTAGGACACTGAGATGCGTCATGCTTATAAGTTGCTGTTGGATTATACTGCATTGTATAGCTATATAATGATTATATTGCACTACATAGCTGCCATCTCTATATGGCATCATAAGCCCTTTGTGAAAATGTGTAATCTGATCAAAGATACAGCTATTCTATCATCAGTTTTGTGTTCATGTATAGGAGCCTAAATAAAACAAACAAAAAATAAAAATATTTGTATAAAAGACACAGTTGGATGCAATCAGGGGCATATGCTATACAGTTTATCTCTATCTTCACTCCACTGGACTTATCTCGAATGTGTGTTGACTGTTTGACACTGCTCGAGCAGAACCACAAATCAAAATGGCATATTAATGTTATTTTATTTCATCTTATTTTATCTGTAAAGTTCTCTCAGCCTTTATGGAGAATTCTCTTGGAATTCTTTATTGCAAACTACACTCTGTGCTACCTGCCTCTCTCTATCATTCTGTTTGCCTATGTGTGAGATAAATGAGATTACTGGTGCCGGACAGTAACACTGCAAGCACTGAAGGATGAGAAAGCAATAAAGTGCTGCTGCTGCTCATCCTCTGCCAGCCAGATTAACAAGCCAGCCCTGTTTAGGCAGGAATCCATTTACCTGACGCAATCACATGGAGCAAGAATTGGAGCTGAATAGGTTATACTGTCTCTCTCACTCTCTTTCTCTTTCGCTCACTCTCCCTTTCTCTTCTTTCTGTCTATCCCCCCTCCCTCTGTCTCTCTGCAGCCTTACAGGACTCACCTGAAAGAATATGCTAAAGAGAACAGCATCCATCTCCTAGTTTCACATCCATCAGAATGATGTAGTGCCACTGCTTGCTCCCCATGGTTACCTGTTGACCTTCAGCATTCCATTACCTGTGTGGTGCACGAATGTGCATGTGCTATAACATTACAGGCCAAATACTGTGGAAGCAAGCAATTTTCATATATATATATATATATATATATATATATATATATATATATATATATATATATATATATATATATATTGCACTCAAGTCAATTTCCTAACAACTGAAACTGCACAACATGATTAACCAAAGAAGTCAGAAATAGTCCATTGCTCACTTTCTATATTGTAATATACACTGGCATTGTTCATAACATACCATTTCATTAACCAGTTCTTAATTATTTATAAACTCTTAATTTAATACCTGATTCAGTTAATTGAACCTTTAGGGGTATCAGAATAAGACAATCAGGTGTATGCACTGGATTGCAATAAAACTATATTTCAAATGCAAAATGCAATAACAACAAAAAAAAAATAGTTGCACATTATTGCTGCAGATAAAACTCTCATGTTTTATATGTCATGTCAACGCCGTCAAACTCAATCACCACCACTCACTCTATAAGCACACTCACTCACAAGGATTTTACAACGGATTTGTTCAGCTCTGTTCGTTTTCTCGTTTTGTGATTCTTGCCTTGCTCTTTGATAACCTGTTTGTACATCGCCTGACCTTGTGCCTGTTTCTCAACTCTGACCTTTGTTTTGTGATTTGGATTTGTTTCCATCTGCCAGTATTTTTAATAAAAAAACATTCACACGTTGTACATTACTTCTTTTGAAAAATACAGATGTTTATGTTTCTTCTGAGAGATGGTGAATGACCAGTGAATAATCTTCATAATGTATTATATGGTTATATAGTATTAATCTACACACCAGTGTTCTTGATCTGCATATATCAATGTGTCAGTGATATTGTATAACTTGTGGTTTTATTATTATTACTGGATAACTGGTCTATGGGAATTCTATTGTTTAATGCATTGCTTATACATTTGTGACTCGAGAACATAAATGTAAGTCTTACCATATAGAGTCCATAATGTTCTGTGACCTTTGTTTTTTTAATTAGGTCTGCCTACTCTACTCTTAATTAAGGGTTCTAAGCTTCCAGAAAACGGTTCTACTTGGACAAGAAAGTACACTAACACATTCAAAGAGCTGTATATTGACTTCTTTTTCCCCAAAATGACTGTGTTGCCCTACATGCCTAACTTAATTTTAGCAAGCTAATTTAGCTAGCTAATGTCTGCATAGAAAGTTGACTAGCTTAGTTAGCCAATGTTCACTTATTAACTTTTAAAACTTTGAAATATCTTTTGCACTGGTATTTATACATGGAATGTCTTGGCACAGAATGTAAAATTAACTTTTTATGGATATTTTGTCCATAGAAACCCATTCATTTGGTTCTGTAGTAAGGGGTCTCAGAATGACAACCAAGTGATTTCACAACAGAGAGAGAGAGAGAGAGAGAGAGAGAGAGAGAAAGTGAGTGATTAGGCACATGTGAATAGTGTGCTCTTTACTGGTAGTGCAATATAGTATATAATACTTAAGGAGTTAGAGGAACACACTGGTATTCCTCTGTGATCATGAGCTCTAGCATATATTAATGTGTTTAATCCAGCTGCAGCACTGATGGACCAACAGATGGTGAAAGGGGACAGATTATCCATGCTTTCCACAGAAATGAAGCCTCTTTGTGAGCTGCATGGAGTGTAGCCTTCCATGTTTGACGTGCTGTTTTGTGATTGGGACAATGTTGATTATAGTGTGAATGAAGTAACACTAATAGAAAAACTGATCTTCCAGAAATCCTTTCAAATGTTCTATTTTGGCCAGTAACAAATATATTGAAGGAGTCTTCAGTCCTCAGTCCTCATCCAATATACTCGCATCCCTTCCTCCCACACCTTCCAGGTTGTTAACTTCTTTCACATCTGGATATTGTGGTAATTGTGACGGGATGGCTCCATGCCTGGTTCAGGTCACCTCATGCTTTTGGCACCAGCTGCAGCATGTGAGCCAGCGATGACGCGTGCTTTCACCTTCCCGTACTCACACAAGCCAAGGCCTAAGCTCTGAACTGCTCTCGCCTCCAGTCAGAGTTTCTATGAGTCGGAGATGATGTCATATTATGATTGGAGGATGAGTGGTGTTTTGTTTACTCCCCACAGGAGTTCATATTCTCTGTATCTTACTGGCCTCCAGCCCAGGCCTGTGCATTGACCCATGCTGCCCAGCTGGATGCTCTGTGCTCTGATCCTCCTCCAAAAGGCAAAGCCGGAGGTGCTCCGAACTGAATCACGAGAAGGCGCTCTGAGTACACATAAGTGTAGTGAATGTGCACATGTACACACACAAACACACACAAACCCTTGCAGTTTATTTCAGGCAGAGCTCAGCTGGATGGTGATTGTGCTCACTTACATTTTTATGTGATGCTGAGTAAGGTGCAGAACAAGACAGTAAACATCATGTAAACTTTTTTGTCTGGATAGAGCTTTGTTTATAATAGACATTACTATTACTCGCTCTTACCTGATATAGCCAAGTTTGAAATGCAGTTATACTGAGAAACACATACATGTTTCACACACAGTTAATCAATCATTAGTTATTTAACTAAACAACTTCACAACTGGGTAACAACGCAAATTCCACAAAGAGGATAAATCAGCTGACTATCTTCTGCTAAACTCCTACCAGATTAGAGAACAGAAAAAAGTCTTACCTGTTCAACAAGAAAAAAGCTAAAACTCCATCAGTCCTGAAATCTTTTACTCTCCTTTGTTTACTCGCTTACACTTTTATTCTTTCTCTGTCGATTGGCTGCCATGTCCTGTCTGTCACTGTGTAGTCGAACCTCTTTTGTGCCCAAAGTTGGGACAAAATAGCCTTTGAGGTATCTGAGCACAGTGCTGACTGTGAATTATTATTACAGGATTGTCATGGTGGCTTACATGAGTTTAAAAAAATCCTATTATAAAGAATTTTTCTTCCTTGGCTGGGGGGATTTTACATATACAGTGCAGTATTTTCCCCTTGAAGTTTTCCACATTTTGTAGGTTTTATTATTTGATTTACACAATATGTCTAACATTTGAAGGTGAAATTTTTTTTTAATTGTGACATATTAATAAACCAAAAATTAGGCGTTTGTTGGATGCATAAGTAGGTTTCAACTCATGAGTCAATACTTAATAGAACTAAGTTTGGCTGAAATTTACAGCTGCAGATATGGATCATGATAATTTGTCCAAATCTTCTTAGCAAACTTGCTCAAGTTTTGTCAGATTACATAGAGGCCATTGGTGAACAGCAATCTTATCACAGATTCTCAAACAGATTGATGTCTAGGCTTTGACTGGACCATTGTAACATATTCAGGTTCTTGGCTTTGAACCACTCCAGTGTAGATTTGGCAGTATGCATTGGGTCATTTTTCTGTTGGAAGTTGAACCTCCACCTTAATCTCAAGTGTCTTGCAAACTGAAACAATTTTTCTTCTAGGATTGTATTTGGCTCCATTCATTTTGCCCTCAACCCTGACCAGTTCCCAAACCCTGCCAATGAAAAGCATCCCCTTAATATAATGCTACCACCACCATGCTTCACTGTGGGGATGGTGTTTTCAGAGTGCTGTAGAGTGTAGTGTTTGTGCCAAATGTAGCACTTTGTACCAAGGCCAGAAAGTTCAATTTTGAGACCAGAAATCCTTTTACCACATTTGTTGAGTATCCAACATGCCTTTTGGTGAACTCAAAATGGAATTTTAAATGGCTGACTGTTCTTCCCTAAAGCCTGCAATATGGTTGAGTTGTAGATCTCTCCAGTGCCTTCAGAGTTACCCATGACTTCTCAGTTGTTTCTCTGACTAATGTCCTCCTTACCCAGTTACTGACTTATGCCGGTTTTAAGCAGAACCACAGTATATATTCTTTTCATATTCTTTTCTTTTTTTTAAATAATGGAATTAATCATGCAGTGCAGCATTGCAGCAGTGTTGAAAATTTGGATTTATTAATGCAAATGAATTTATTTTAAATGGAAATGAGTGGAAGGATTGTGTTCTGTGGATTTGCAAATCAATACACAATCAACACATTCTGCTCAGCTAAAGGTAATGTTTTATTTTGCATTTTTAATAACTCTAATGTTCTAAGTTATCCAGTTCCATCTGTTAAGGTGAGTGTTAAGCCATAGACTCTAGGTGTCTTTAGTGTGTGCATATTGTTATTGTTTCTTTCTAGGTAAAGTTCAAATGCAGTCACATACTGTATTTGTGCTTCATGTTGTTTACAGCAGTGATGCTGTGAACCTAGTGAATGTAATCCCCTGACAGTAGAAAATAATGCTTCACAGTCATTAGTCAGAAAACTGAACTATGTGTGTGAGAGATGCTTGACTCATGAGTTAAGTTTAGATAAGAGACATGACATAACTTGATCCTATTGTTTCAGTGCTACAGTAATTGCAGTGCAGTATAAGTTGATAGCTCTATTGCAGGCGAGGAGTAATTTGTAAATGAGGAGTTAATAAGGAGTGTGGCACTTAGATACTTTATAACTGACTCTGTTAATTAGAGGGGGGGTGCAATGCTCTGTCAAGGTCTGGCAAAATACACATGCCATGGCATAATAAACTGAGATGATGAAAACAATTGGTGAAGAAATATTGAAAGTAATATGTACGGAGAAATTAAAGACACAAGGAGTTTTGTATGTGAAGAGCAGAGAAATTAAGGGCAGGCATGGTGTCAGCATTTCTCTTAATATGACAGGCAAATGTAATGTGCCACTTTGGGGGGGGCGTAAAGGTGCAAATTGACAGGACTACTGGAGCTGAGAGACTGGGTGACAGGAATAGATGTTAAGAAAGCAAATCAATAGCAAAAGCAGCTGCCTGCCTCCAGAGGATCGTCCCAATCACCGGCACAAAGTGCCCCTGGGCTGCTGGCAAATACTGAAAACACTCACATATAAATATAAGAGGACAATTAGTTTAATGCTGGAGAGGTGGTGCTGTGTAAATGCTTTGTCTGCTGAATCAGAGACAACTAGCTGGCTGATATATGAGTCCTGCTGAAGACGAGTTTCCATTAAAGGTGTGTGAATATTCATGGCTAATTTCCCTTTGTGGTTTTGTAACATTACAAAACTTAACATCACAATGAAAAGAATCCAACCTTCCGAGTAAAGCTACACTGATGTGTAAATTGAGCTTATGGGATCAAATAACTTTCCCATCATCATCTTTTTTCAGTACACACCCTGTTTTTTAAGTGTAATATGCTAAATTAAGATATATGCAGATTAATAATGCCTATTAATCAAGAAAAAACAATAATCTGCAAAATAAATTAGCCCTAACGAGACAGATTAACATGGAAGAGAGATCTAACGGAAATCTTTGTTCTTTTGGAAGCTGGAGAGGTTAAGACATCTGCAGAATATGCAGAGTGATGGGTGTGAGTTAAAAGCAGAAGTGAAAGTCTGCATGTGTCACCATGGAGACGAGTGTCCAAGGAACAGTGACAGTGTACCCTCCAGTGTAACCCTCCCACTTGCTAGTGCACACACACACACACACACACATATATATATATACACACATTACTACCTATCCGAGGGGGATGGGCACTTTAACATTAGGCCTGAAATACCCAGTGGCATCTGGTCATCAAATCGTATAATGACCAGGAGGAGACGTGGAATGGAAGAGATGAAGCGGATACATTATTGATGAAACAGTGTAATGCACTAGAAAACCATGAGCTGTATTTTCCCCACATGACCACTCAGTATTTTGAGCAGTGCAATGCTACCTCGCTAGAGGCTGCATTGCCTCTGGCTCTCATTAACTCCCAGAATGCTCTCTGATAAAGGTCTGGAAAAGGCATAAGTAGCAGAAAGATGACTCAGCCCAGAGTAAGGATTATGTGCTGTGTAATAACACAACATACTGTCTGGGAGAAAGAGATGTAATGCCACCCAACATTCTGTCATGTCATGAAATATCTTGATGCAGCCTTAATTACTTTCTTCATAAAATCACGGAAGAATTTTCACTGACTCTGATCCCTGAACATTAAAAAAACTGCTTATAAGACTTTCCAGTCTCTGAGATGGTAAAGCCATCTGTACTCTTACATTAATCAGTCATCATATTAGTACTGAGAAGACTTGAATAATAAATCCAAACTTATTAATCCTCACATTGATGCAAGCAATTTCCATCTGTACTCTTACATTAATCAGTCATCATATTAGTAGTGAGAAGACTTAAATAATAAATCCAAACTTATTAATCCTCACATTGATGCAAGCAGTTTCCAAGAATTTTCGTACCATTATATTTTATTTTCTTTACTCTATTTATTTGGGTTTTTAGACTGATAGATTACTTAGTTTTCCTCTGATTTGCAGATTGAAATAATCAAATTCAGCTAATTTCAGTTTGAATACAAGTACTGATGTGTATGAATCACTGGCTAGTGACATGAAGTAGTGACATGAAATAATATGCAGCAATTGATTAGATCAGCCAAAGAAGCTCTGTGATAAATGAGAAACATGTCTGGATTTAGATTAAGGCTTAGCTTCTTTTCAGAGCTGCAGAAGCTTGGATTGATCTTGGAGGAACACTTTGTAAACCCCAGGACCCAGTGGTGGTTCCAGACGTACACTCCTCACTCTTGTAACTACATTCATTCATCTTCAGTAATCTTTATCCTGGTCAGGGTCATGGTGGATCCGTAGCCTATTGTGGGAACACTAGGCATGAGACAGGAATACACCCCAGATGGGACACCAGTCTATTGCAGGACACCATGCACACATACAGTCCCACACTCATTCACACCTAGGGTACGTTAGAGTAGCCAGTCCACCTACTGCCATGTTTTTGCGAGGTGGTAGGAAACCAGAGAATCCCAAAGGAAACCCACACAAACACAGGGAGAACATGTGAAACTCCACACAGGCAGCAACCAGAGCTCAGAACTGGGGACCCTGTAGCTCTGAGGCAGGAACGTTTCCCACTGCACCACTGTGCTGCCTCTTACAACTACAGACTTTTCCTAATATTTTCCCAATAGTTGAACAGAAGATACAAAATCATATGCCTTAATATGGATAATACAACAATAAAACAGGAGTGTGTGGGGTTAAATAATTGTTTACAAAACTGCACAGTTGGCAAGCAGCGTACTTAAACTAAACCATCTTTGTTTTTTTAATCACTCAACCCAGTCAGGAAGGAAGAAATAAAACATGATGGGGTGTGCTGTGATTTATCTTGTAGCCGGCACTATTGTCTGAGCTGTGCTGTTATAGAAAATTAATCAACACCTCCTGACCAATCAGAATCAAGAATTCAACTGCTCTGCAGTATGATAGATTATAATCTACCTAGTCAGAAACCCGCTACCTAGTTAGGGAGTGGATATTCTTACACAGACAGGCTCATATCTTTTACCATATTCTGATGAGATTTGAGGATATTTTTGTGCATGAAGTTAGACATCAGAATAAATGAATGCCTCCTTAAAGTTATTTTGTAATCATTCACTTGTTCTCATAAAAAATAGCTACAGTATAATATATTTATAACAAGTGACTTATTCCATGGCCAGTCTTTCTTGCAGTACTGGCTCACACCCCAGCAGAATGCAAACACAGTATGCCATATTCCTCCAGCTCAGCATTTCCTATTTATTTGTCTTTGTACAACTCTGCATTTTTTGATACTTTTCCCAGCTCACACTCACTCAGGCTCTCAGGTTCTCCCACAATCTGGGCTGTAAATACCAGGTTATATCCACATCCAGTATGAAACATTATCCCAGTGATTGGTACAGATCTTGAGGTTCAATGTGTAGTGTGTGTGTGTGTGTGTGTGTGAGAGAGAGAGAGAGAGAGAGAGAGAGAGATTTATAGGCCTCTAGGTTTCCCTTGGTCTGATGGTTGTGTTGATGGATTGGATGTTTTGGGCAGGCTGACACACAGGCCAGCTCACAGCAAGACTTCATTGTGTGCTGCATTGCAGTGGAAAAGAGAAATTCAGACATTAGGAGACTGCATGTGTGCCTAAATGTTCACATACCTAGTTTTGTGTGTGTGTGTGTGTGGTCCTGGTTCCTCTAAGATCATGCATCTTAATCAGTGTGCACATGCTGCTGCTCTTTGCCCAGGACCTTCTGGCTGATATACTTACCTACTTACAGAACAGAACACACATTTTTAGCAAATTTATAGCCCACATGCGCACACACACACACACATACACACATACACACACACTCACACATGCTCTCTATTCCGTTTGAATAAACACCTGATCCATGCCCTACAAGCATCTCAGACCATGACTGACTCTACTAATACATTCACCCAGTTGAAGGTGGTGTTTATAAGAAATGTACTACAACCTTCCTCCTCTGAGCTGCTACACTCTGAATTAATACATAATACAGATCCATTCTTAGAGGCAATTGGCCAAAATGTGATCAATATATTTTCTCTCTTAATATCATACATAACAGGGTCAATGCTACAGTGGGAAATTGATTGCTACCTTGTGGAGTCGATACCTACTGGGATACTTCCTGTTCCGGACAAAATGTAGATTTGATCAGACACTTTGCGCAGACCAGTAAGCAGTACACATGATCTGATCTGATCTAATCTAATCTAATCTAATCTAATCTAATCTAATCTAATCCATCCATTCCTGTTGGTGTCCCACCTCTGGAAATAATAAATCATTCATTCTAATAGTATAGAGTTGTTTGAGAAAACAAGTTTTCTTTAGGCTTCTCCAATGTACAGCTTATCACGGATACAAATAATAAACAACCCCTGCAGTGATACAAAAGGAGTAGTGAATAAGTGATAAAAACAATGCTTTAGTGGCTATGTTAATAAATTTACATGCTCCACATCCTGAATAGTTGCATGCTACAGAATGATAGTTCTTATCTGACAGATCATTTATTTCGCTCCTGACAATGTTGTCTTTGGCATTTTTGTTCGGCCTACAGGAAATTATTGCATGTGTCTTTTAAAACAACAGTTTGACAGTTTGAAGTTTATTGTATTAGTTGGATGATATGTCAGCATAGGAATACTCTTACCAACAAAACTGTTCCTTTAATAAGGGTAACACACATATCATTCCATTATCTATAACCTCTTTAAGAAATCTATTTATAAAAAAATATGTGCACACGCCCTGAATTTTCTGGAGAACATTGTTTTCACTGCTAACGAGTTCAAGTCCTGGTAGCTGTCAGTAAGGAATTAAATATTTGCTTTGGATGTGAAGAGTTTTTCTGCAAATACAGTTAGAATGAGAGGTTTATAATGGATGATGATATTTAACTTATTTAACTGTTGTGTCCAAAAAATTTTAGGCTTAAGCCAGGATTTTTAATTACCTATGAATATGCCAGGATTTTATTACATTTTTATAAAGAGAAAATAAACAGTTGGAACTCTTCAAGTGTTCATGTAGCAATGCCAAAAATCTTGAAACAGTGTACATGTCTAGTAAACTGTTTTAAAACTTTTTGTCAGTCTAACTAAAAAAATCATGAGAAGGCCCGCATTTCAGGGCCCATATTAAACCTCTTATCTTATCTGATACGCATAAAAATATTTAAAAACTTTCAGTTATCTTCATTAGCAATTGTATATCAACTTTTGATGCGTACAGAATGGTTTGGATTTGGAAAATTTCTTAAATTTTAAATTTGGGTTTAATAGGTTTATATTAATTGTTTGAAAAAACTATGATTTTGCTTTATTTATCAACTATCGAGTCATTGTATCTCCTGTAAAAGATTCAGTAAATCCTATACTGATATTAACAAAAACAAGATCAGATAGTTTTGATGAACATATCATAAGAAAGGACAATAAACAGCCATTACATCACTTACTTTCGCTCTTAGCATTTTAAATTGTTGCAGAAATATAGTTGGAAATTTTAAACAGAAAGGACTCACTTATAACTTAGAATTTTAGAACTCTGCAGAATTAATGTTATGCTTTAAACATCTTATGGTTTGGATATCAACGGGCTTATTCACCTAACCCAGTTCCAGTCCACCACAGTTTGTTGAATTCCCTGCTAAAATATTTAAGAATTTTTATTAACTAATTTCTAAAATCTATTGCCTTATTTATTTAGTCCTTAGAGATCATTGGAAAATATGGTACTTTATATTTTCTTCCTCCATCAATACTATTTATGTGAACTCACCACAAACCCATTGTAAAATCTCCATTAGGCTACTCCATTGGCTTACCACATGAAACTGATAAAATGATAATAAGGACAATCCCCACACAACAAATAATGTCTATAATGTCTATAATCTTTAGTAACTACTTTATCCTGATTTGGTTGGGCATGAAGCCGGAACACACACTGGATGGAAATCCAATCCATTGCAGGGCACTACACACACACATTCACACCTAGGGGCAATTTAGCAGTGCCAATCCGCCTACCGGCATGTTTTCCAAAGGTGGGAGGAAACCGGAGACCCTGGAAGAAACCCACAGAGAGAACATGTGGAACTCCACACAGACAGTAACCCGAGCTCACGATCAAAGTGAGATCCTGGAGCGGGGGGCGGCAGCGCTACCTACGGCACTGCATAATATAATAATAAATAACAAATGAGAGTCACCCAAGTAAAAGTGATTTACATAAAGAAGACACTTTTTATTATATACATACAGATCTCTCAGTATAATAACCATATATATTTATATAATACCAGTACGTCAAAAATAATAATCATCATATTTAAAAAACTAAGCAGATAAACTACTCTTTACTTTTTAAAAACATAAAAGTTTTATATATTAATATTGGTTCTTTCTCATATAATTTCTCAACAAAAATAAAAAAGATCACAGGTCAAAGAGGTTACAAAGTAGCTTGTACTGTATGTAATACTGATTTATACTGGAGGATCAATGGTTGGCACACAGGACTTGTGATCTAGGCCTAATAAATAAAGGGCTACCAAAAATCACTTACGCAAGTATACAACTGTGTGCTGTCCAGTTCTCCCACATGAAGCATTATTCCCATATAAAATATAATGTGCATATGTTTTGTGTGTGTTTATATGTGTGTTTATGTGTGTGCATTTGTTCTATTGTCTATCAGAGCAGAAGTTCACAGAAACAACTGGGCAGAAGCAAGGCATGATGGTACTTAGTATGGGAAGAGTGGGAGACTGTTTTTTTTTTAATTTCTTTCTTTTGTTCTTTTTTGCTTTTTGTTTTCTTTTTTTTTTTTTTTTTTTTGAGAATGTTTGCCATGTCAAATATTTACCCCTCTAGAATGGTCCACTTATGTTGACTGAGAGGGGAGGGAGCATTTTAAGGTTGGCTTTGTGCTTCCAGAAATTAATCGTATTTATTCCGCACTTCATCTAACACACGGTTCATCAGCAGTCACTGGTTGATGACAGATAAGAGCAATGTTTTGTTTGTACCATCTCCACGTTTAATAATGTGATTTATATTGTTATAATAATGAACTTATGGTTGCCACAAAGCTCTTAACAGAAGCAAGGCAGTGATCGCTATGATAATACTTTTTTTTAATTTCCTGTGATACACAGCAAGTCCAATTAAATTTACTAGTGGATCCAAATAGAAATACTTCTTTATTGGTCATATGAAGTTGTGTATGGCATCTGTAAACAGGAAGGGTGTTAGCCTCTGAATCCCATTTCACACGTTTATGCTCATTGTTAACTGCTTTCATTTCAAGGAGGTAGGTCTACTTTGTTGGCAACGTAGGGAGCATCTTTCATCTCCCATTACAGAATTCTTGTTAGGGGGTTCTAGCCTTCTCCCTCCTATGAAACCCCTTTTCAATTTTTTTTTCTTTTTTTTTTTTTTTTTTTACTTTTGTTGTTGTTGTGCAGAGCTCTAACAGGGGAACAGGACACCTGAAACCAGCATGGGGTGGAAAAGACACAAGACACTGGCTGCTGCACAACAGTGTGCACTCTCTCTCCCAGTGCAAAAGACAGCAGAGATCTGGGCTCCTACAAAGCCAGGAACCCAGCACTGGATCCAGTCAAGGCAACGGTCAGGAGGCATCAAAGCTGCAGAGAGAAATCAGTGCACTGTTTAACATGACAGGAATCCTTCTCAGTGTGTGTGTGTGTGTGTGTGTGTGTGTGCGTGTGTGTGTGCAGAAATGAGAAGAGGAACATCATTTATCAGATTTATGACTGAGTCTTACCTGTCCCAAAGCTTGACACTTCTACAGGAGGTGGTGCAGCAGCCAGCAGATAGCAGAGCTGTGTATGAAAAAATAAGTCAGCAGTACAATACTGAAAAAGCAACAGTACATAGCAGTAGTAGTAGTAGTAGTAGTAGTAGTAGTAGTGGCGGTGGCAGTAGCAAAATTGTGCATAAAACAATTAGCCATGATAGCCATAAACATTCTTTATTAACATAAAATTAACACGAGGGTTATTTCAATTTACATATCATTTTATATATTCACTAAGAAGGTAAATAGATTACTGATTAAGTGTATATACACTCAGGGCCAGCTGGTATAAATGGGCTAGCAGGGTTAAGCCCACCCTCTCTTTGAAGGAAATGCATAAAAAAAATCAGGCTTCATTTTTGGCATCTATGTCATATTATTGGCTCTTAATAAATTGCTTAACATGGACTATTTTTTACTTTTGTAGAAGCAAGAACAATAGTAACAAGTAGAACCTGACAGGGATGCCTGTACCACCACAAAGTGTAGCCCTTTTTGTTACCAGAAATACAATACAGGCCAGAAATACACTTAAAATATACTTCCAACAGGGAGAAAGCTATTGAAGAAAATGTATTTCAGACATTTGACCTTGACCCTGCTGTGACCTTGACCCTGTTTGCCTCGATTCCAAAATCTAATCAGTTCACCTACTCATTACAATGATAACTCCATATAAATCCTGCAAACATAAAAGCAGAAGCACAGTGTGTTTGCTATTCATGCTTGCTATTCATTAAAAAAAAAGACTCAACAAGACTCGGCATTATTATACACTTGCACACTCAAGTAGCAATCGTTAACTGCTGTGCCTATCTTTCAAAGAGTGTTCTTATGTATATGTGTAACAGTTGTATGTTTGTAACGTATTATACCCCACACTGCAAGACTCAGTCATAAAGGCCTCATAATAATAATGCCGAAGTTACTGATAGGTAGTAGAATTTTTAGCACTCCAGTGACCAGCTATTACTGCCTACACTACAACAGTTATATCTTTTCGCATTTGCTGAGGATTACTTGGCAGGTGAGGACTGTGCACTGCAGTGTTTTACACAGAATGCATGCAGGGAAAATCGGCAAACATGGCAGCATGTACTGTCTGACTACTTTCTCTCCTTCTTTCTCTCTTTCTCTCCCATCCCAACTTTATCCCTGCAGAGCTGTAAAGCTACAGTCAGGTCCAAATGTCTGAGACCACTAGTGAAAATGTTTCTAATATAATACAACAATTTTCATTACAAATTACATTATTGACAACTTGAGTAAAAAGTAGAATCTTTGAAATATTTACATGAATTTCAGAGGTTCTCAGTATTTGGTATATCCCCTTTTTGCTTTAATGACAGTGTGTACTCGAGCTGGCATGGACTCCACAAGTTTGTGCAAAACCTTATGATCCATTTTAGGTCAAATCCATCAGAGTGTCGTCTGAATACATGTTTCAATAGAAGAGATTAGGCAGGAGGAAAATCTGACCTTTTATACAAAGTAGTTAAGCAGTTGTGGTCAATATCATAAATTTGCCTACATTTAAATAGGGACCTAGAAATAGTGCATAATCTTCAAAAATAAATATTTAAAATATTAAACATTTAACTTCTTTGTTTTAAATATATCTAAATTCTTAAGCCTTCTGTTGATTTCCAATTTTAAATAAATAAATAAAAATCCCAGATTTTCAATGTGGTCTCAGACCTTTGGACCCCACTATATATGTATCTCACATTCTTCACACATATACTACTTGGTATACACACATACACACACACACACACTCACGCAATCTTCCAGTGTGACCTGGAGTATATGGTGATGAAAAGTACCTCCTGTTTACTTCAAGTGACACTTCTGCACACTGATGATGTCAAGATTATGTCTCTCTCTCTCTTTCCCCACACATACTGTTCAACCTACGATACATATTCAAAATATGTTCTTCCTAATCATAACTTAAGAGCCTAAGAGCCACTTCTGAGAAAAAAAAAACAAGAAGCTGCTTTTTTAATTTTTTTTTACAGATACAGTTATTCTGCATAAGAGTTATTAATGATTCATGAGCATCTCAAGAACCTGCTTTCGTAAAGAAAGCGCCTCTTTTTGAACAAGGGCAGCCACCCACACATCACACACTGCCAGTAATGTCACAGTCCTCTTCCTCATCCAGACTTATTAGAATTATATAGAGTACTGTACTTTTAGTATTGATGCAGTCAAAGCCTGCACCCACAAATGGCAATGAGTTAGCATAAAACGACTTTTTTCTTTGCGCAGTCATACATTTTCTTTGTGCGTCCACAGGGCCATGGTGAAAATGGCCTTTCATATTCCCGCTGGTCCTTTCACTGTGTCTATGTCTGATGTAAAGCCAGGCTGGGAGACAATATGTGCAGTATCTGTCTTTATTAAGGCTTATATAGCAGGGTTTCTCAAGTTCCACTGCCCTGCAGCTTCAAGGTTTCTTAACTCCCACCACACCTGATTCAGGTCATCAACTAAGTATTATTAAGTCCTTCATAAATTAGGACAGGTGTGTTGGGAGCAGGGATATCTTGAAACTGTGCAGGGTAGTAGGTCCCCTGAATGTGATATGAGAAACCTTGTTCTGCAGTTTCTAATTACACAAGAAAACAATTCTGCAATGATATGTCTCTGAAAAATGCATGGGTTAGAGGCTCAAACTATGAACAATCACAGTTTCTGTGAGCCCATGCGCATGTTCGTCTCATTTTTATTGTTTTACGTGTTTTTACATGGTAATTTAAATCTAACAGAACTTAAAATCCCATGCAATATGAATAAATTAAATATTACAGTATGTTCTGTTGTTCTATTTTGAAGAGGCCTCTTCAACATACAATGCAGATTACCGTTCTTTACCAAATGACTGGCATTTGACCCAGGACTTTTCAAACTACTGGGGCAGTGACCCAGCACTTCAGGCAGTAACAGACAGGTCTGACTCGGTTTATAAACCAATCAAAACCTCCAGTTCAGCTGGGGGTGGGACATTTCTCCTCAAAGGGAACTCCTATGAGAAGTAAAGGGTTAACCAGTCTTTGGTGCTCACTGGCACTTAATAATCATGTGATGAATCAGTATTGCTAACATTTAAATGCATTTAAGTGACATATGCACATATCCTGTATTCTGAATCGATTACAGGAAATTCCATTGCTGGAAAAAGGTTTAGCGAAACAGACAGTTACTACAGTGACAAACATCCTACTGCAGAACATGAACATGTCTTCAATTTTTAAAACATATTTTAGAATTAGTGCTATCTAACTTTGTGAACGAATTTTTTGCTGTTATTAGCTGCCTGAGGAGTAAAATGCAAAGTGAAGCATGTGGGGTGGAAACAAACTACTCTGACATTCATTAAAAGGTGTGTTGTGCCCTGTTATTGTATGATAATCTGACCCTGGCTTCATATAGAGCTAAAAACAATATACATATTTAGTCTGTATGTTTTTGTAGACAAATGACAGATGTACCTCTTCTCTCAGACAAAACAATGATGACAGACCAGCATCCCAAGATCTGAGTTCCCAGGAAACAGACAGGTATGTATGTAGCATCAGTTTAAGCACCAGCTAGCAATGGTTTTCAATCTGTTTACATTTTCTCTTCACCTACTCATTTACTTTTGTTTGTATCCACCTGTGATGTTTTCTAATGAACTTAGTTGGGTCTATTTTCCAATATATAAAGAAATAAGTAACCACAAATAAATAACCCTGACCAAGATAAAGCATTTACCGAAGACGAATGAATAAAAGAATGAATGAATAAAGCCCAGTTTACACCAGACGCAATAAATCTGTCCAGTACGTTCCCATGTTAATAAGAATGACCTTTCTATGTCTATGTCTTTCTACCTTAAACTCCCAGGACCTGTTGAAAAAGTTTAAACTTAGACTCCTCACTCCTATAACTTCATACCTTTCCTGTGAGTTCCACTGTAGTTATTGAAAAATTTACAGCAGTTGCTGACTAATACGTTTTAATGTGAATAACTGAATAATAATTGGGACTTTAAGGGGTTAATGAAATACTTCACCATTACTCCTCCACATCAGCAGAGGTCGTTGTACCTAAAGTTCTAATGCAACCTCTGCTGAACCCTCCCAATTCACTTACTGTCTCCCAATTCACTCACTCATTGCGAAGTCTTGCCAAACATTGTGGTATCCTACTGACCATTTATGCTGTATACAAACCTTTGCCTGTTCTATTATTTTACTCTTCTGGGCAGTCCTTTGGCCGGATTGTACTGTTACTACTTGCTCTGACTACTGACATTACATTGGTTTGTGATTTCAGCATGTATGCTCAAACTCTGTATTAAAGCACTCACTCTCTATCTGAGTCTGATCTGTTACACAAGGTGTTAGTCTTTAATTCTATCAGAGATGTAGAATCTGATGGTACGTGATGCTCTATCCCTTATAATCAGAATGAGCTTCAGTTTAAACAATGCAATCATACAAATAATTTTCTGTATATTAAAATTACAAAATAAAAATACAAAATATAAAAATGACAAAGAAGTATTTTTTTAAGTAAGTATTTTCAATTTATCAGAAATATTGCCCATCCCTGCTTAAGAACATCACTTTAAAGTGATAATCCAGCAGCAAAATGTGAGAGATAACAGAGGTCGAGTTATGTGGAGAAAAATAATGGTGTTTAGGCTTGGGCCTGCCTGCAGTAGGTGCTACATGTGTTGTTAGCTCTAATGAAACACCCCTGCTCTCACACTGTGTGTGCCTTATTCCCAACTTATTCCGAAGTTTCTCAGAAAACTGCACACCCACCCACACGCACACCGGGGTACTGACATATGTAGCAGCATGTTCTGTCAGATTTCGCGGAGTAGAGCAATAGATTATTCATTAGCATGTAAGATTGAGATAGAGTAAGCCTGTTTTGCCAGATGGAAACTGAACACTAGTAGTCTTTAATCAACTTTGTGTGTGTGTTTGTGTGTGTGTGTGTGTGTGTGTGTGTGTGTGTGTCTATGAGCTGAGTGTATTACATTGTTAGAGTCCAAATCTTCACTTTTTTATTCCGCCTTGCTGTCTACCATCTCTATAATGAGAAGACTCCTTCTTTTCCTCTGTTGTATCTGCTACTATGATCTGTCCTGTTCTCTCCAGGTGCTCCAGACTCCTCCTGTTCTCATCAGAGACAGTACAGGGCTTCCCTGCTGACCTTCACAAGGACATCCACTGGGTCACTCAATAAACAAACACATAAGCTCTTCTAGCTGTGTGGAACTCTATCTTGGGCCTTCCCACAGGGTGAGGTGACTGAAAAAGCATGAATATTCTTGTGGGAGAGTAAGTAACCAAGCAGAAACACAAAACATTGTTATTTATTCCCATGGATTCCTGTGGGGTAGATCTTTCTTCCTTCAAGAAAGCCATGCTATCAGCTAACACCCACCCATTATTTCAGCAGATGTTAGTTAGCAAGGCTTAGTAAACATCTGGCACTTGGAACTGATAAATTGCCCAACTGGCTTCAATTCTATTAAAATTTAGGAAGACATCATGGTAATGATATACTACTGCTAGCTAATGTTAGATAAATACTACAAGTGCCATTTTTATCTAGTAATCGAATAGGCAATGCATGCATGCTTTCAAGTCAGAATAACAGAAAGTTTCCTGTCCTACCCAACATGAAATGAACACAGTTTAAGGCGTAGAGGCAAGCCAGAGAAAAGGAAAAAATGTGTAGAATGCATGCATGCATAAAGCCTGTTTAGCTTAGACCAATTCTCTGGCCAGTTTTGTAGCTTAGTTTTATAGCTTGTTGTCTTTAAACAGATTTCCTTTTTTTTTTACTGGAGCAAAGAAAAAAAGAAAAGCAGATCCACTTTCAATGAAAACACAATATATCTAGTACATCAAAGAGCAAACACACATACAGACTGATAATCAGAAGCATATCGCACATATCATTATACAACACAGTAAGGTCTGCTCAGAAGAGTTCACAGGGCTTTTTGGGGGCAAAGAACAAAGAAAAGATGGACACATCTGTTATCTCACACATGCTTTTGCACGCCTCCTGCTGACATTGAAAGCTTTTATGAGAAATAATTACATAAAACCACCCTGCAGTATAGCTCCAAACATGATACATTTCTTAAATTTTTCTTGTTTTGTTGTTTTTCTCGTTAACAAGCACTCCAGCAGCAACAGTCAAGCCTGCAACAACAGGTTAAATGTGTGCATGCATATTAATGTATTAAATATCTTCAGCAAAATAACAGGGGGCATTTGGCTTCAAAGTAAAAATGCTAATGGGGAGGAGAAGCAGCTGTTGGCCTACTTTACAGGCCAACACTAGAAGAAATGCCTGACTGCTCTCTGTAGAGTACTTAGCACCCTGCCTATGGAGGAGAAAACTGAAAAGCTTAAGCTCTCCCCATAACCTGTCTGTACCAACATCCTCCCTGGCTCCTCTGGCTATCCCATGAAGCCTCACTTAATGAGTTTCCTTCCACGACTTTCTCCAAGCAATAAAAGTGAAAGAATATCTATTTATTTCTCTTTAATATTGCAGCATCATAGGTTTTTTTTATTTTTGGATTTCTGTTTGAGGCATTTCAGTGGAACTCACAGTACACAAATAAGTCACTGCAATTAAGGGATTTAAAATGCCAAATCCAAAATAGGACAATCAAACTGAGAGTATTTTCTGTAAACTCTAATGATTTGTAGTTCATGGTTGAGTGCTCAGAGACGTAGACTTTCTCATAAAGAGCTTTAACTGTCAAAACGGAGTAGTGTGAGGGATGGGAGATGTTTTGCTGTGGAGAGAGTGTTATTACTCTCAGCTAGTCCTAAAAACAGGATCAAGAAACACACACATACACCGTTAGAGGGAGGACTGACCCAGCTTCCAGTACCAGCACCTACAGTCTTTTTTTACAGTCCATCACAGCTACTCCATCTGAAGAAACCCATGGTTTTTTTCTGAAATAGTCAACCCCATTTCAAAGATGAGATTTCATAACAAAAAGAATGTCATTAAAAAGTAAATAATAATTCTTTACCTCAGTCAGTGCAAAGCATACATTCCTAAAGCAAACACATGAGCAGCCCTGAACCACATAAGCAATGGGATGTACAATAAAAGTCATTTGCTGTTACTGCTCAAATGACATGGCTACTCTAACTGAAGTGGATGCCACTTTACAACAGATGCTGAGGGCTTTTGTGAAGGGAAAATTGACTCTTGAGGACTCTCAGCTGATCTAACCTGCTGAGAAAAGCTGGGTTACAAATGTGTTCATCAATATGGAATGGTACTACACTCTGCAGATAATTGTGAAGTGTAAGTGCGAAGTGTGTGTGTGTGTGTGTGTGTAGTCATAGTAAGTAGCAGTACTGTGTGATATGGTGTTGGGGAAGAGGTGCACACAAGTTACAGAGAAAGAAAATGGGAAATAGAGGACATATAAGTTCATGTTACACAACATGCTCTTACAGCAGACACTAAAACCAAGCGTTTCTGCTTTTTCAGCTAAAGAAACGATCAGACCAAACCTGAAAAAAAGTCACCTAGCAGAAAGCTAATGGTAGCCAACTGAAAACAAAAAGTCAAGACTGTGGTCTCTTTGGCCAGTTAAAGTAATGGCGCTGTTATTTAATAAGTAGCGGTCACACTGGACTTTGGGTTGCTCATTGAAAATCTGGGGTTTTTTTCCATTTAAAATTGGAGATAAACAGAAGGTTTTAAAACACTGACATATTAAAAACAAAGAAAGTAAATGTTCAATATCTTGAATATTTAATATGCAAGATATTGCACTACTTCTAGGTCCCTTTTTAAATGTAAGCAAATTTGTGATATTGACCATGTTAACTGCTTTGTATAAAAGATCAGATTTTCCTCATGCCTAATCTCTTCTATTGAGGCATGCGTTCAGATGAGACACTGATGGATCTGATCTAAAATGGATCATAAGGTTTTGCATAAACTTGTGTAGTCCATGCCAGCTCCACTCAAGTTAAAGCAAAAAGGAGACATCCCAAATCCTACGAAACTCTGAAATTCATGTAAATATTTAAAAGATTCTACTTTTCACTTAAGTTGTTGTCAATAATATAATTTCTAATGAAAACTGCTGTATTAAATTAGAAACAAATGCAAAATAGAAGCATTTTCACTAGTGGTCACTGATTTTTGGACCCCACTGTATACCCGGAAAAAACAACAATGTTACCGCTACATTCACCAAATCACAGTGAATGTGAGACAAAAATACAAGGAATATGTGCTCTACCCTGATCTGGGTAGAAAGCTGTTATTTACTTCAGCCCCGGTTTGGTAAAATGACGTTCAAGTGAGTTCCAAATATCCGTTAATTTCAACCCCCACAGAGAAAACCCAGTAGAGTTAAAAGCCAGTAGAGTTTGTGCAGATCTATTTGTGAAATAAACTATTTTTATAGTGTACTGATGTTCAGATGTACAAATCTCTAAAAAATAAGCAGGGTTGGAAAAGTAGCTAGTAGTAGCTTCCAGTAGCTAGCATAACTGGCTAGGCAGCAAGTCAAATTCTAGTTGGTCAACATGAGTTGGTAAATATTAGTTATGTTAGGATAATATTAGTTAGGATATTATACTTCTAATTATTTCATTGGAAAACTATATAGCATTAGTCATGCATATGACCAGCAAACCTACAGAGATTGAATGATGTTTTCAGGCAAAATTGTGTAGTTGCTTGTAACAGCTCTAGAAATACAAGCACGTAGAAATATAAGTAATACAAGTTCTCAAGTTTTACATTTTTAATACTCAAGCACATTTAAAAGTAGCAACTTTTTTACTTTCACTTGAATACAGCTTTGGCTAGTACCTCCACTTTTAACTAAGTAAGATTTTGACTCATTATTCATACTTTCACTTGAGTACAATTTTTCACTCAAATATAATTTTTCTTTTTCTTCAAATTAGCTGATAAAAGGTAAATGTCTTTCACTACCGGTCTAGACAGTGTTTTGTTGTGTGCAGTATAATATGGACGTGGGCCAGACTAGAGAGCAGATATGCATTTATGCTAATTTGATAATTATATGAAGCTTAAGCTTGAAGACTCAGCTGGTTGCTTAAATACCCACATTTCAGCAGACTGCAGTAAATCATCAGTTTAATCAATACGTGTGTTATCAGTAATGCTGTTAGGATGGAGCTGTTCCATCTGCTTACAAGGATTTTTGTGTTAACTGTTGGCACCACTACTTATAACTTATTAATATCTTCCTACCTTTACTATGTACACACAGCCCTAACAACCCTATAAAAAACACGACGCATTGCAGATGCAGCCACACGGAATGAAAGAAACTCCAAGCACTGGGACAGTAAAGGATATAATATAGACTTTCACAGTCGGTCGATCTCAGTGCTTCTTAGAGAGATTTTTGTGCTCCTGTAACCACCTTAAATACACTGTAATTGTTGCATATTTCTGATGATGACCATAAAGTGAAAGGGGATCATTTGGGAGACTACTGTATTTGAAATTCAGTCTCCATATGATAAAGTCAAAGTCAAGCACACAGATGATGATATAGGATAAACTGTGTGGTAGATAAACTGTTTATGCTGATGGGAATTCATAAAGAAATGCAAATAGCCTCCTGTGTACTTCGTCCTGCCACAGTGACAACTGCTCTATCTTGTGCTTGTTCCCTCTGTCCAATGCAGCTCTCATCTGCATACAAATTTCATTTATTTTAATTGCTTTGGCAATAACCTGGCTCTGCTCCTCAATTTCCTTCAGCCAAATGCTTCCTTCCTCAGCAGAGAGTGTGGTGGATGGAGGTGCTGACTCGTCCATCCAGCTGAGCTATGCACTGTGCCTCAGGACCTCTGGGCCTCTGGGCAGATTTTGCAAAGGTTCCTATAAACCACACCTGAGTTTAATAAGAATGGCTGTTGTTTGTTGTGCATCCATGGATGTGGTCTGTTTGTAAGATATTAAAGAATATCAGTTTCAGAAACAAATAAAGGACTCACAATGTGTTGTGTGCATACATACATATATATATATATATATATATAGCTGCTGCATGACTGGCTGCATTAATGTACGGTGAGTGTGTGTGTGTGTGTGTATATATATATATATATATATATATATATATATATATATATATATATATATATATATATGTACAGTACATACACACACACACACACACACACACACAGAAGTGTGAGTCCTATACTGCGGGTTTGTAGAGAGTTGTGTGTGGGTGAGTTTGAGCTGAAACAGAGCATTTGAAAAACCTTCAGCTTGCACATATATTGCAGATATACAGTGTATGCATTATGCTTTTATGCACCACTAAGCTTTGCTGCTGCAAAATGCTTATTAAAATATGTCCAATATACAGCAGTATATATCAGTCTTACTTTACTTAACCTTACTTTATTTACCTTACTTTAATTAACATGAATATTAGTCTTAACATCTTATCTCTTATGTCCAAGGTATCCTGGACTTCTTTTTCTGCACATCGTTCTCCATTCACTGCAGACACCTTAGTGAATGTGAGATAGCAGTGAAGTCCTTTATTGTATTATAGATGCACCAGTTACATTTTAATGGCTTTAGAATGAAGCTCAAGTGACAAATGCCAATCATTAGTCTTTCATTTCTTTCCTTGTACACGTATAGCATATGGTGCAGTCACAACTTTTAGCTGTACATGTCTGTGGTCCATTTCTAGGGGCTGTGTAATGTTCAGTTCCTCCTTCAGTGTGTACATGTACAGTACATGTATCATTCATTGCACACATACTGAGCCCAAAACAGCACAGAGCTGAGACATGAGTAGCCTTCTGTCTTTTCTGCCTATGTCCAGAAATGTGTGCCTCACTACCATAGGCAAAACAAGAGCAAAAATACGGCACTTTTTTGTGGCAAAAACAGCACCAGTCTCTGTCCTTTTCTGCATTACTCCAAATCTCTCCGTGACTCTTTTGTCAAAGGATAGCCACAATATATTCACCTAAACACAAAAATCTGCAATTACACAAAAAGAGGAGTGTGCATGCCTAAAAGCGCTGCATAACTGTTTCCACCTGCTAATGTTAGTCTTAGCCTCAGACCCCTGGCACCCAGAACATATGACTTTTGCACTCTTGTCTGGCCATAACTTTCAGAATGTTCAGAAGGCTGCAATCTGATTGGCTGTCCACACTTCCATGTACATGAACTTCTACGAGGAAAAGAAATTATGAACACCATTACAGTGAGCATTTTCAAGTAAGATATTTAAGAAACTGTCTGTGGTTGGTCATGTCATTCCACAAGGCCTATTTCTGTGAACGCAGGCGATTCTTGGCTGCATTTAATGATTAAATGTACTAGAGGTCTCAATATGTTGATAATAACTCTTTAGCCATAACTATTTAGCTTTAGTAGCTAGCAAGGTTCACAAACAAGCTTGCTAATGTACATGTAAGCTAATAAGATTTTGACTTTATATAGTAACAAGGAACAAATTTTTGTCTTATTAAGTCTAGACAAGGTATACACTATATGGTTAAAGGTATGTGGACACGTGACCATCACACCCATATGTGGTTCTTCCCCAAACTGTTGCCACAAAATTGGAAGCACACAATTGTCTTGAATGTCTTTGTATGCTGTAGCATTACAACTTCCCTTCACTGGAACCAAGGGGCCAGACCTGTTCCAACATGACAATGCCCCTGTGCACAAAGTGAGGTCCATAAAGACAAGGTCTGCCAACGTTGGAGTGGAACGCCTTTGGGATGAATTGGAATGCTGACTGAACCCCAGGCCTCCTCACTCGACATCAGTGCACAACCTCACTTAAGCTCTTGTAGATGAATGAGCACAAATTCCCATGGCCACGTTCCAAAATCTAGCCTTCCCAGAAAAGGGGAAGTAATTATAACTGCAAAGGGGGACTAAATCTGGAATGGAATGTTCAACAAGCATATATGGGTGTGATGGTCAGGTGTCCACAAACATTTGGCCATATAGTGTATCATTAGGCATTACAGACTAGCCACATTTACCATATCTCAGCAACATCCCTTCAAGGCAGGAAACAGAATGCCATTGGGTACAGCTACAACTGCACATAGTAATGCATACAGTGCACATGGCACAGCAGAAAACACTAATGTATGATTGTTAACTCATCAGTGTGCTAGCCATCATATGTATAGCTGGTTTAAATTGACAAGGACATGACCCAGTGTGAATATACTGCCGAGCTACACTCCTGAGCTGCCGGTGATCCAGACCTCCCCCCCTTCACTCTGGACCTGTCCACCGGCAATGCTTCATACTGCCACGAAAACGCTTCAGCTGTTTTCCATGGACTACACCAACACACATTGTGCTCACACACACGCACACTACAGTGTAAACCCATATGAGGATGGGTTCTCTGTTGAGTCTGGTTCCTCTCAAGGTTTCTTCCTATCACCATCTCAGGGAGTTTTTCCTTGCCACCGTCGCCCTGCTTGCTCATCAGAGACGGCACACACACACACTTCACTTTACTTTTGTTTGTGTAAAGCTGCTTTGAGACAATGACCTTTGTAAAAAGCGCTATACAAATAAAAATGAATTGAATTGAATACAGTATTCTCTATTTATGTCTCCCATGCAGACTGCATTACTCCAGACTTGCACTGGACGATCCCCACATGCTTGCTATCCTTGTCAGACATGATAGCTTTCTTTGCACAAGCTGCTTCGCTCATTTCATCTGTCCACCCATGCATATACTGTACACTTTAAGCATGTGTTGCTTTTTTAAGTAATTACTTGGCTTTCTAGGTTCTGTCTTGCTGGTTTTCTGACCTGAGCGAGGCAATGTACAATATATCCGAGGTGTCTCATTGCTAGTGATTTTCAGTGGGTGAATGAGTTTTTGCAGCAGTAAAAGAGCTGAATACGCTGGAAGTCTGGCCTTTTTTTTTTCACATTGATGCAGTACCATCTCCCACACACAGATAATGTAAGCTACCTCATAAACTGCCTTGTGTATAGAATTTTTTTTTAATGTAGGAGAGACAAATAATAGTGTACATATTTAATGCCAGGTCATGTAGAATAACTGGCCTTAATAGATGAAAACATTAAAGAATGCGTGTTAAAAAAGTTTAAAATTGTGAGCAGAGTTTGATTCAGCCACATGAGACATTTTTGTACTTTTATGCCAACATGGTATATTATTTAATGTAGCCCCTAGCGTAAGAGGATGTAAGAACAGATTAAGTAAGAGACCAGCAGCTGGTTTTACCATGGTCCTTCTTGTAGTGTTGCTACACTGACTGATCACAATCCATGCCCACACCCAGCAGGTACTCAGGGGTTATGGGTAAAGATCTGACCAACAACTCCTCTCTCCCTTACTCATCCTGTGATCCTCTCAATACGAACTCTTATATCTCCCATAAAAGCTCCATGGTCTTGGCTATGGCCACACTCTGGCTGTATGTTAAACACAGGCCTTCCACTGACACACTGGGATATCTTCCAGGGAAAGTGCAAGACGTATTCTATAAGCAGTAATCAAAACAGATGATGTGGATTATTTAAATAGACCATTAAGAGACAAGGAAAAGACTAAGAGTTGACCAATATTAGCAGTTAAACAAAGTAACATACCATAAGCACAATAATACAGGCCTGTGTCAATAGTAGACACTGACTACACTACACTACATGATTATGTGATATTCATAGATTGGATGCATTTATGCAAATAATTTAGCATACTTAATTCTCAATTTTATAAGGGAAGGATGCTTTTTGTCATCATATGAAAATATGGTGTAAATATCGCCTGGATATTATCTGCCATATTTGTGAAACTGAGTAAATTAAAACCTGGCCCAAACGGTAACATACGAAAGGAATCAACATAACATATTCATAACATATAGCATAAACACTTTATAAGGTATTCATGAATGTTTCATTAGGGATTTCAGTGTTGTTTTACTCAACACTGATATGTATTTCTAATTCATTTACTAATTCAAGTCTTAATTTATGAACAGACAAAAAGTGACCTGGCTCTGTGTCTTTATCTAACCATTGCCTTTACATTGACTGAAATGTGTTGTGTAGATCTCTTATATGAAATGTAAAACATATAAACATCTCCTTCCACTCGTGCTTTTTCAGTATCTACAACACCATTATATTACCATATATAGTGAGGATGTAGGGCTTTTGCCTAATTGTATATTGGAAGGGCCCTCAATAGAAAATATAATTATATTCCTGCATAAAATGTTGATGGCAAATTTTTTATCCATTTAGTCAAATCTTAAATACGAACTTTTATATCTCCCATAAAAGCTCCATGGTTTCGGCTATGGCCACACTCTGGCTGTATGTTAAACACAGTATCTACAGGGGAGGAGACTTGTCAAGTATTAGTTCTCTTCATTAAAGCCAAATGATTCACTTCTCATATAATAAAGTGACATTAAATACCACATTCATTGGAAATTAATTCAAAATATACAGATTTGATACAATACCAGTGAAGAAACATACAGTTCTAACAGTGTGAATATTAATTGTACAACATTCACACTTCATTAAATCCTGATGATTGTTATTAGCATCTTTCAGTGATATTTACTGTTCATAGAGTAAAGTGACATGCAGAACTACATTCATATTGTAGGGCTGTCAAATCCCTTAATTACATTTACATTTAAATTACTTAAAAGATTTATTATTCATATGCATTTGAATGTTAATTAGCCTATAATTTCACTCACACTGCTACAAACTGAACAAACATTCGAAGTAATTCTACACATTTGCATGGGCTAAAGGTGAAAATCACAAGGAGGCAATAAGAAAACTGTTTTAATACATACATATATATATATATATATATATATATATATATATATATATATATATATATATATATATATATATATATATATATATATAATTTTAATAATGTTTACTTATAGTAACATTTGTATCTATGATATTTGACTAAATGGATAAAAAATTTGCCATCAACATTTTATGCAGGAATATAATTATATTTTCTATTGAGGGCCCTTCCAATATACAATTAGGCAAAAGCCCTACATCCTCACTATATATGGTAATATAATGGTGTTGTAGAGCCTACATAGTGCACTATATTCCCAAAAATATAGCATTTGAGATTCATCCATAAAAAATGTTCGATTCCAATTAGTGCTTGCTGGAAATTGTTAGATAATGTACTTACATGAAATATCACATTTAGGACCCATTTGTTTGTTTGTTTGTTTTGTATTCAAATAGAACATATTTTCTTTGTTAGTTTTAAATTTAATTAGAAAATAGTACAAAATTTTGCAAATAAAGCATCTCATTAATGACATGCATATGTTCAGACCCACTGGCAATGGTTATTTGGGAAATTTTTTTGTAGAATTATAATTTTTAGTCATTTCACAATATGGTATTTAAACACATCTGCAAATAAATGTTTCTTTATATGTCACTCTGATAACAGCATATTTACTGTCCATATAGTAATCACTCGCTTTAATGAATACAACCATGCACAAGTAAGGTGATGGGACTCAAGGCATCTTGAAGGCATGAGGGTGTTAGATAGACAGCCTTTATATAAAGTGTTATGTCATAAAAATTAAACCCATAGTATTCAAGATAACTGTTTCTTATGATGAGGCAAGTAAGGCCTTGATTCAAATGCTTTCTCCTGAGCTAATGAATAATCAATGACCACTGAAGCACGTATCCATTCTTTATGAGTTTCTTTTATAAGGCTCATTCTCCACACCGCATGCAGACCTTTTTTTATGCACTACACCCAGCATACACGCTGCAAACCTGGAAGCAGGTAACAGCGCACAACACCATAAATCGTTTTGAATTTTAATTAAATGATGAACAAAAGGAAAAATCTTAAAATCTAACTCTGAAAATACATTCAATATCAGTCAGTGGTCTGGGCCACAAGAGCTTGCTAAATTTAATTTAGCAGAAGAGAACAATTCTTTTGGTAACTGATCCATAACTGTTATACAATGCAACCAGCAAGGCCTCCTTCTCGCAAATGGATTTCACCGTCTGAATTAAAGGGACTGACAACAACAGAGACCAGTCTGATCTGATGAGAAGTGAAAGGAAGTAATTTAATTAAATTCTGGTTAAACTTTAAAGCAAAAACGCAGGAACAAATCCTACTTCACATTTCCTAGTGAAATGTACAGTCATGTCAGCAAACTGCAAACAGGGCTTATTACATGTCACATTAGCAATGCAAATGCTGCATATCTACAGCGTGACTTATTATTTACACCAGGCACTGTCAGGCCATTTGATTGATAGACAGTTTAAGATTTGCCAGAAGAAGACCCTAAGGAACACATACCGAGGCCCATTTGAAGCCAGTTCTGGTTTATACAGTTATATTTAGCTGGAGTGTGGTCAAGGTCACAGTAGTGTCCTCTGTGAGCGAGAAAGATGCGGCTGAGTCTCTGGCTCTCCCAGGGGCTCAGAGAACAGTGTAAGGGAGATTGAGTGGAGAGATGATCTAGGCAGACCTAGCCCTGACTCTGACCAAGAGCTTACAGTGATTAAACACTAAAATAATGACAAAATGATGTGCTGGCAAATACCTTTGCATAGATGGCAAATATGGCAAATGTGATTTCAAAATCACCTGCATAACCAATATCAGTATGTAACTAAAATTCTAACACAATCATAAACACTAGGCCTGACATTCCCAGAAAGCTGCAACAGCACTGAGTCTAGAGTAAGGCCTACAACTGGGATCATGATAAATTCTGAATTAAATAATAAGTCATGATTGCCTGCTTTGGCTTCATTCTTCTGCTGCATAATGCGTATTATATGAACTAGTGCTGAAATAAAGATGTGCGAAGTAATGTGCGATGGTCAGGTGTCCATAAACCTTAGGCCATATAGTGTATATTGAATATTATACAACAGTTAGTTCGGGTCCACTAATTTGATTGGTTGAGCGGCATTCCAAAAGTGCCTATATTTCCTATAACCGCACTGGAACGTTTTACTGTATGTATCAATCCGTTTGTCTGTGATCGCCACATAAAATTCCACTTCCTAGTTCAAAACGGTTGCTATAGTAGTGTTATACTGACATCATCAGCGGGCATGGCAAATAATACTTTTTCAGAAATATAATTTTTGGCTTAAAATATAAAAGCTAGTTAGTTGAAGATAAAAAGAAAGAAGGAAAGAATGCCAAATTCACCAAAAGCACTTTTAAAGGGAATGTACAAATCAATGTGAGATAGCTAGCGAGCTAGCCGGCATGCTATAAAGTGAGCATGGCACCTTCAGGGTCTAATTCTGCTAGCGGAGCAAAAATAAACAGAATATTTGGTCATATTGTGTCCAATATGTCACTATTAATTTCTTGTTTATACAGCTATTGTATAAAAGCAACATCACACTCGCAATAGTGCAGTTGAACTGAATATCACTACGGCTGTGATTACCTACAGCACTCGCCCTGCAGCAAACCACAGCACTGCTGATATTCAGTATAACAACACTCTTGCTTGTGCGTAATTACTTAATTGTATTAATTGCAGCAAAATGTTGGTGGTGCAAAACAAAAGCCCAGCTGAAAAATTTACATGCTCAATACAGCAGGAAGAAAAGAAATTTCTCCAATTCTTTTTGTTTTAATAATCCATCTGGACTAGCCATGGACCCATGGTAATTTACTGTTCACTCTTGTCTCAACCTCCATTAGAGCAAACATAGGTACAAAATTGCTATTGTAGATTACTATGCTATCTTTGGAGGAGCCAGCTCAGAAACTGTTTATGCGTGACTGACTGGCCTCACTGGGGAGCGTCTTGTGGAAATGCACGTCTAAGAAAGCTCAAGATTAAAGAAGTGAGAGAGTGTTGGGTGGGGATAGTGGCTGGGACTTAAGAAAGTCACTCAGTGCCTGGGGAACAGTTTAATAGAATCTGTAAATTTAAAATTTAGAAGGGGAAAATGGAAGGATGAAACTCCAAATAACACAGAAAGAAAACTAACGCTAATACAAATACGTTTTAAAGGTAAAAGTTTTTCTTCAGTTTGGCCTGAAACAGAGTCATTGTAGTGTGGACAGGGAAACTGGAGTTATACTGTATTCAGATAGTCAGATATTCTGTCTTTGGTCTTACGATAGCTACAGATACAACATAAAGGCCGTATCCCTACATTCAAACATAGTACTTTGTATTCACTACTGTACGACTGACCTCTGCATACTTAGTGCCCTTAGTGACCATAGAAAGAGTCATTTTTCACTTAGCCCCATTTTGTTAGCAACACATCAAAGCACAAGGTTTACATAAACTTCCTTTCTAAGGTACCACACATCTGCACATGCTCGGATTAGACATTTTCCTATCATCCCTGAGTTGCAGTTAGGGCAGGAAAGGTTTTTACAACAGTGTATTCAGTGTATTCCTACTAGTCTGGACAAGGCATTAGAAGTCTCAGTTTCTTTGTTCAACATGTCAGATTTTAACATTTATATTCAGATCCCACTGGACACAGTCAAAACAAACTTCCACCATAGTGAGAACCCTTTTGTTAGACATATCTGTCACTGCAGAGCATCTGGGAATGCCTTCCAGCTAAATGCAATCAGGTGTTAATTAACTGCTGTTATTTGTCTCTGAAATGCAAGGTAAGGTAAACAACACTGCTTCAGGAAGTGTCCCATGGCCTTGGCTAGCTCCACAAATCAGCACTTTCCCTGCTCAGAAAATCATTAGCAGCCTCCTGCTGGAGAGAATGCCTGTCACACACCAACAGAAGCAGCTGATATTTTTTCTTTGCACACATTCATTATCCCATTTACTAAGAGACAAAGGTAAATCAAGATAAAGGCAGAGGCTCTAGATCATTCAATGGCACCAGACAGGAAGCTGCTTTATACCTTAATATGATTTTGTCAGCAATGTGTAGTCACATTACCATGCATATGGTATAAAGTGGTATGAATTACATTTCAGTCATGTAGAACTGCTAACTGTTCCGATGATGTTTCAAATTATTTATTGCATTTTTTGCATTCCACTAGTATCAAGTTTTGTCGATATTATTCAGCCCTATGTGTTCTTAAGTATGAGAGCGTAAGGAAACATTTGTTCTTTATTTGCTTATGACTTTTTTCTGCAACAGCTTCTGGACTAATCAAAAACATGGATAAACATAGCATTGGACACCTAAAGTAGCCTGCAGCAGGGGTTGGCCATAATAATAATGATGAATGAAAATGAGTGGACTCTGCTTTTGTTTTACCCCTTTAGTATGTATCTGTTTTTGAGATTCACATATTAATGGATATAGGTTTGTGTAGCAAAGCTAAATCTGTGAAGATTTAACGTGTGTGCCTCAAATTCAGTTTGAAAGTATTCATTATTAACTACAGACATTCCCATAATGGGAGCTTGAGTCTCTTGAGGTATGCCTGAATGAGGGTGGTGTTGTATGAAAATAAAGAGCAGGACTGGAAAAAAGAAAAGAGAGTGGAGAGATGACCCTGTTTCTCATCACTGCAGCTGCTGAAGCACTATTTCTGCTACAGTCTTCAATTTGCCACGCCACTCACCTGGAAACATATGGCAAAAACAGTGGTGTCCACTCCTGGTCCTGCTGGGTTGTATTGTCCTCAGGTTTTTGTTGTGCCTCTGTACTTTATGGTGTGTAATTGCTTACAGTTCCCTCTGTTGAGCTCCAGTGCATAAAAGGCTTCCAAGAAATAATAGCACAGGTAGCAGCTAAAGCCTGTTCAAATCACGGCCCTTGAGAACCATGACTGGACACCACCGGCCTTTACCAGCCCTGCTCTACCTCCTCAAGGCCCCCGTGTGAGCTGAGTGAGCAAAACCTAAATGCAAAAACTAAATGCAGACCATTGCATAATGTATAAGATGACATAGCGCCTGGCTATAGGGCATTATATTTTGAAACTGATTCCCTCCATGGTGACCATGTAGTGTACTGAAACGGGCCTCCATGTGTGGGTGCTACAGCAGGCTCCAGTCAGACCCACCATTCATACCACTGTAGATGCTCCGGTGATGTGGGGACAGCTCTTCTGCTCCTGACCTCCTTTGTGCCACATCCCGCCCAGGGCTGCCAAACTTGCCATGATCTGGACTGCCACTGTACTGGTGCCTTAGCATCTCAGGGCTTCCTGCAATCACACGACCCTTCTGCAGATGTTCGGGAGTCCCTGACATTATCTGCTTAGGCTCTGGACTGCCACAAAGGCTCCCGATGCTTGTCCTGTGCTTCTGAAAGAGGTCAGGGCTACCAGGAGGCTGAGAAGACACTGGCAAGTGCTTTGGAAACTGCTCTGGACTGCCTCTTTTGCCAAGCTTTTCGGGGCTGAGACCTCGCAAGCCCTTGTGATCGGGGCTAGAGAAGGACCCGCAGCGAGGCCGGCACACTTGAGGAAAGGTGTGGGCAGCATACTCTGGACTTGTGCTCCTTCTGCGGTTGAGTTGCTCTGGAACTGGCATCTCCTCCCCTGCCCGGGGTTTGTGGACATGCTCAAGACTGCCTCCAGCTGGACCAGCCAGCAGCTGTTGCTTGTGTGTCAGATGATCAGGACTGTCAGTGCTGCCTGCACTGGAAGTACTACTCCCATCCCCAACGTCCCTCAGCAGCCCTGGCCCGGGCACACTGGCATGTGACAGGCTGCTCTGGCTGTCGATAGAGTTCCTACAGCCTGCTGGACCTCCAGTGCTCAGCAAGCCTCCTGTGCCTCCAGAGCCTTTTTCCTCATCCAGCATGAGACACAGCTCCCTCAGCTCTAAGTTTTCTTTCAGCACCTCCTCCTGCCTCTGCTCCAGCTCCTTCAGTTTCTGCAGGTACAGGGTCACCTCCTTACGCATAATGCCTGCACTGTAGCGGCCGAGGCGCTGCCACTCCCTTGACACTTTCTTCCCCTTCTGCCGATCATCGTCCAAGAAGCAGCAAAGGTCACGCAACTCCTGGTTATCCTCTTGCAGTTTCTGATTCACCTCCTGCATGAAAAAGAAATAGAATGACTAATCATCTATATAAAGTAAAGGGCAATCCCTGTGTGATACCAAAGCCATTGTGAGCATCATAACTACACTGCAACAAAAAGGAGGAGTGATACATGCACTGCATACTGAACAGAGAAATTAATATTCTGCTGTTTTCCAGACCTTTCGTCCATAAAACAGCATTGAGTAACATAAGTACATTGTGATGAGTACAAAAAACTGCATGGCTCATTGTGACTTTAAAACCAAAGTCAACATTAATACTACAAGGACAAGAAGAGGAACTGCATGAATTCCTGCAATCCTTGTGCCATTGGTAGCTCAGTGTTTAAGGATATGCTTGTGACCAGAAGGTGGAGAAATTAAATCCCAAAATTTAAATTGCCAGTGAGAGTCACTGTTAGGTCACTGTTAGATCTTTAAAATGCAAGTCACTTCGTGGTGTTATGCCAGAACCTGTCCAGCTGGTATCATTTGATCCAAATACTGCTTAATTCTTATTTCTTCACAATAGGATCATTTCTTCACTTCTTCTTTTCTTGCCCCAGTGGTAAATGTTGTGTGTGTGTGTGTGTGTGTGTGTGTGTGTGTGTGTGTGTGTTTTGGGGGGGGGGGGGTGGGGGGGGGGGGGGGGTATAGAGACACTATACTGCAACATCCACAAACCAGCTCTGAAATGCATTGCCCCAGCACATAATGGCAATGAAAGAACATTTGACCTCTAGGTTAGGCCATCATCCAAGATCAGTGTTGTCCCTGGCGTAACCACTGGGCTGCTGCCTTTCAAACATCTATGTCCTGCATCTCTGGAATGTTAAGTAATCTGAGATCCAGGCATTGACTCATCTCTGCTAGGCTCTGCATCTTTTGTGGTCCCAAAACTTGTTCATAGAAAATGAATGAAGATAGCATCTTATCCAACATATTATTTAAGGCATGAACAAAGCAAGATGAAATAAACAAATGCAGTGTTTATGAGGAACCATTTACATGTAAATCGAACACTATATTTGTTAATTCAATGAATCAGGTGTTAATTTAGCATAGTAATAGTTCATTATAACACTGTAGGCGTTAACAGTGGGGTTTTTCTGTGCACCTATGCCGTCACCATACTGCTTTTCAGCAAATATGAAAAAGTTTTTTTCTTTTTTTTTTTTTTTAATTGTACATGGTACTTTGCGACACGGTAGAACCGGGAAGCTTAAAGGTGTGCACCCCCCAGTCGCAGCGTTTTACCTTCAGTCCCCGGATCTCGTTCAGGTGCTGCTGGAGCCTGCGGTTCACCTCTCGGATCAGGTTTCCGTGCTCCACTATGGCGCTCATCTTTTCGGCCTCGGCTCTGCGCAGCCGCCGCACCAGCTCGTCTTTACTCCACTTCATGAGCTCCTGATCCGTGACTTTGGACAAATCCTCGGTGCAGCTCTCCGTGCTCTTGGCTGCACCTGACTGCAGCTGGGCTTGTGCCGGCTTCTCCATCACCTTCACCAACTCAGTGGCGCACAGAAAGCGCCCCGCTACCGCCGAACTGTGGATACAAGACGCAAGCCGCCCGGCGCAGACGCTCTGCAGAAATTTGCTTGGATCCGAATCAGGAGACTCTCATAGTGAGACTAGCAGCGCTGTGCACGCGCTCCGTTTAAACCTGCAGCTGCAACCTGAGAGTGCCGGGAAGAACTCGTCCTCCGTCTGCTCCTCCTCAAGCTGGCTAAAGCCCTTCTCTAAGGAAGAGATCGTGGTGCTTTCCTCTTGTTTCTCCGGTCATGTCTCCATCTCAGCAGTGAGTATGAGAGCTAAACCCGCCATGGAGGACCGATACTGACCACTACAGCATCACACATCCAAGCATCAGCATCACACAAACCGGTGCACAAGCCCAGTCTCTCTCTCTCTCTCTCTCTCTCTCTCACACACACACACACACACACACACACACACACACGGACACGCACCAGTTTTACACGCCCACT
This sequence comes from Pangasianodon hypophthalmus, assembly GCF_027358585.1. Classification (NCBI taxonomy): domain Eukaryota; kingdom Metazoa; phylum Chordata; class Actinopteri; order Siluriformes; family Pangasiidae; genus Pangasianodon; species Pangasianodon hypophthalmus. The sequence goes on from NC_069712.1 coordinate 14,543,106, forward strand.
TCATCCTAATAGAGATGGCCAGGACTTTTTGTTGTCGAGCTCCATCTGCTGTTTGCATTGCGCAAAAAAGTGAATTTATTTATTTTTTATAATGCAAAGACCAAGAAGATGAGGATATCACATACAGATAGACAACACTGTAAAAAATTATATTAAATAAATAAATAAAACCAGAGCACATAACATAATATAAATGAAAGATTTTACACAAAAACACAAAAATTGGAGCACAAATTCCATGTTTATGAAGTAGTTAATTTGTGCATAGCGTAAAAAAAAAAAACATTTAGCACCTTACATCCATACCTCTCTCTCTCTCTCTCTCTCTCTCTCTCTCTCTCTCTCTCTGATGTTTGTTATGTAATATTTTAAAATAAAAGGTTTTGAAGGTCAAAGGTTTCTCTTTCCCTCTCTCTCTCTCTCTCTCTCTCTCTCTCTCTCTCTGGCACATCTGGCACATCTTGGTCCTAGTGTAGTGGGATGTAGATCCTAGTGTAGTGGGATGCTCATTCTGTCATTTACCAGAGTGTCTTTTCCACCGCTTTGTTTAGTGTCCTCGGGCCACCTGGTCTTTTTAATCTACGAGCAGGCTTATGGAGAGACCTTAAGCCTAAAACTGTTCATATTATATCTCCTATAAGCAGAAGACATGTAGTGGTTCTTCATGGTTCTTCTAACTTCATACAGAGGCAAGGGTAGGGTAGACGCGGTAGGAATGTTCAAAAGGGTGGTTAGTGCACAAGTCAGTATAGAATTTGCCTATAATAAAAAAATATAAGTAATATGTGATAAATAATGTAGTAACTTTTGAAAACACCTGGGGCATTAAGAATGTGTTATGTACTGTTGAAAAAAATGGTGAATTAAGATTGAAGTTTTAATCCTCAACTATCCTACACAGGGTCACAGGGAGCCTATCCCAGGGCCTAATGTGGGGGGCACTCTGGATGAGTGCCAACCCATCACAGGGCACACTCACTGGGCAATTTAGAGATACTAACCAGCATGTCTTCAGACTGAGGGAGGAGACCAGGAGAGCATGCACACAGGGTGGAGGTGAGAGTCAAACCCCAAACCACAAACATGTGAGGTAACAGCGCTAACCACTAAGCCACCCATGCTCCTGTTCTGAATGTATGCATGCTTACTTATTCATTCGTTTGTTTGTTTGTTTGTTTGTTTGTTTGTTTGTTTAAGGAAAATGATGTGGCAATGTAGGTAGAATCAACATTAGCTAAGCCAGTAAAGGGCTCTTTTAAATTCTTTTACATTTAAACTTTTTAAATATAATTTATACACAAATAAAACATTCATTTTCCAGTTTTTTTCTATAATTAGTAAACCCGGATACGACATTGTCTAAATACACTTCTAATTCACTGTGGATTGATCTCAATATAAAGCCAGTGTGAGTTCAGTGCCTAAATAAATGCAGTGGAGTCTCTGGATGTTATTTACATAAGGCTTTTACAGGCTGCAGTAAGTGAGTAAGTGAGTAATGATTGGTTTGGGACGCAGCTTGTCTCCGCCTTCTCTTCTCTCGTCAGCTTTTCTTCCCTCTGGGCGAGGAGGTGTGTTATTGGCAGTCGCAGGTTAGACCACAGGTGAGTAGGCTATCATATTAGCAATATTTCTCTTATTATTAGGTATATATAATCGTCTTCAGATGAACCGAATTGCTTAATGCAAAACATTATTTTTAGGGAATAGTATTCATCTTGAGAGTGTGAAGAGTGTGAAGTGTATTAATAAGGCGGATAGTATAATGTGCTGCCAGGAAAACACATGCAGTATAACCATGTAAAACACTAACCTGATAAAGTTGCTGAAGTATGAGGAAGTGTGTAATGCAGCTTGTATACCTGCCTGTTTTCTCAAACAGAAGCTGTCAGCATTGTCAAACTTCTGGCCATCTGGGGGAATGAAGATCACAATGAATTTACAGTTTTGCCTTCTTTTTATGGCTTCTCTCTCTCTTGGAGGATGTTGGGAAGCACCTTGGTTTTGTCATGGTCATGAATGTCCAGTTTACACTGTTGTAAATACATATGAGGTAGGGTATGCCCCTGATTGTTGTCCACTGATGTCTCAATTTATGTAACTTATAATAATCAGTACTGTCTTTAATCTATAACCACCCATTTACTTCTGACTCCGCTGGATGATCAGGGTTTTGAGGAGCGTCGGTATAATGCCAGTCAGTGGATTACTACAGATATTCCAAGCACCAGAGAGAAAGACATCCAAGATGGCTTTTGGAAACTCTATTACTTCATGCAAGGGAAAAATAAGGAAGGTAAGCACAATTATGAAATATAAACACGAGAGATGCTTGTGACAAAGTACAGTTTAAAAGCTTGTAATGTTTGTTTTGTAGGAAAGGAGATTGCCATGACCAGGCCAGTAGTGGTGTCAGTTAGTGAGGCAGTTGAGAACGGGGGTAGGCAAGTGTCGATCTCCTTCTTCATCAACGCAGACATTGTCCTCCCTAAACCTAATGATGAGACCATCAAAAATAAAGACCTACCTGCTGCAACAGTGTACGTTAGGTAAGACCAAGTATATCCAGTATACTATATAAGCTACAATATATATACTTTGACTTGTTTCTGTTGTACTTCAGAACACAAGCTGTTTGCTGCAGTGATACCAGCAGCACTAATATTAGCATGTTTGTGTGAAGGTTACAGATTACAGATAAGGTTTAGAGGACTGTTTAGTCTATTTGTGAATTCCAGACAGAATCAGAGGGCTACAGGTTCTTTTATTATGTTTCATAAAGTGACACATACAGTACTGTGCAAAAGTCTTAGGCACATGAAAAGAAATGCTGTAGAGCAAAGATGCCTTCAAAAATAATTAAACTAAATGTTTCTACATTAAAAAAATACCATAAAGAGCAGTAAACTGTAATAAATGAAACAAAGTCAATATTTGATGTGACGATCCTTCGCTTTAAAAAAAAAATAGTAGTCTTCGGTACAAACTCTGCAGTTTTATAAGGATTATATGGAAGTTTTACTGAGAATCTTGCAGAACCAGAACTTGCTTCTTATTTCTGCAGCAAAACCCAGCAGCCTTCATTATGTTTTTTGTCTGAAAAGTGGTCTCTTATGTAATATGCTTTTTTTTACTGACATACAAACATTTTTCTGTAACATTTAATTTTGTGCTGGAAAACTAATGTTTGGAAATCTAAAATGTTTTTTTACTGAATCAATAATGTAGAAGTCATAAAATAAAAATCTATAACAAAGTTTGTACTAAAAAATAGGGTGCCTAAGACAGAACTGTATATTTTTTTAAAAAATAGTACATATAGCTATATTGGAAAATGTTATTCCAAGGCAAAGTAAACTTTAATTCTCCTAAAATAAAATGTAAAAAAAATGAAAAGCTATTCTTTGCACATTTAAAGAGATATTTAGTATTTAAAAGTGCTGCGTATGGTTTAAAGCATTTTTAGCATGTTTAAAGACTTCATACACTAAACCATACATTGGCAGTGTTTAACATTTCCAGGATTCTTTCTAAATGTTCTTTCGTGTATCTGACCTCTGCATTTGCACACTGTTATATCCCACAACTGCTTCATAATAACATCCTGCAAACACCTTTTCAGGCTAGACCCTTTACTGAACCCATTATCATAATAAAGGTCTTCTTTCTCTGACTATATACAAATAATTGTTTAAATGACTCAGTCTTTTGCTTTCACACTCTTGCCTTACGTCCGGCAGGGTATTTGACGGAATTGCGTCTGAGGCTGATGCTATTGAGAATGTGGAGAAGCTGAAGGAGTACTTGCAGGCTGCGGGGAAACCATTTGATAGCACAAGGTTTGAGGCAGCTGGATATGATGCTCCATGGGACCTAATCAACAGACACAATGAAGTGTGGATCTATGCGGTCTGAGTACTAGCTACAGATGTTACTACAGAGTAACAGCTATGAATCACAGATATCACATCACTGTTACAACTAAACAATCTCTCTTTCTGAATGTAGCTTTTATTCCTATGTGCAATAGCTTCTTTAACTTAAAAATACTTAAAAATACTTAAAAATCATTTAGGCAAAGACTTGTATAAGTAATATTTGTGGATGATTTTTTTTTAATCACTGCTGCCAAAGTGTTTCCTTAAAGTTAAGATGTAAACAAAGGTGTTTGTACTCTTTTTTTAAATAGCACACATTAACTTACATAATGAGCCATATGTTTTTTAACTAATGTGCACACAGTTGTTTAACTACTAAGTCATTTATATACATTATTTATATAAATTATGTATATATTGAGCTGTATAAACAATAAGTTATTTCACTTCAGGTACTTCACATCAGTCATAAAATCAGAGGGTTATGTGTTATAGCCTATACTGACTAAAACTCTTATGAAAGTTCTTATGAAGTGATAATTCCTCACTTAGGATTAATTAGTGCCAGAGGTTTCTGCATGGGACCAGCAGATCCTGTAGGGCCTGTTCAGCTTGACAGTCAAAAGTCTGTTCCTACAGTGGCCCAGTCATTAAAGATTTTAAGCTTGTCCTAAAGAAAACCTTTTAAAACCCTTAGTATTATTATTATTATTATTATTTTTGAGGATGTATGTTGATACACTGAAGGGTAAAATAAGCAGTTGAATTTTCTGTTGTATTTAAAGCTGTATAATCAATCAATATGCCTAATGGACAGAGAGTCGGACTTGCAACCCGAAGGTGAACCTGAAGGTTGTGGGTTCGAGTCTCGGGTCCGGCAGGGATTGTAGGTGGGGGGAGTGAATGACCAGCGCTCTCTTCCACCCTCAATACCAAGACTGAGGTGAGACCCTTGAGCAAGGCACCGAACCCCCAACTGCTCCCCTGGCGCCGCAGCAAAAAAAAGGCTGCCCACTGCTCCGGGTGTGTGTTCACGGTGTGTGTGTGTGTGTGTGTGTGTGATCACTACTGTGTGTGTGCACTTGGATGGGTTAAATGCAGAGCACAAATTCCTAGTATGGGTCACCATACTTGGCCACACTTCACTTCACTTCACTTCAATCATGAGGCTATACTAGCTATGCTGCTTGACATTTTTGAAATGTGCTGCATTTACATATGATTTGGACTGTATCCTATCAAATATATTCTCTGACCACTTAAGAATTATATAAATAAATATTTTTACAGTAAAGACCAATTTATTGAATCACAATATCTGAGTTTTTTTTAAAGCTACCCCTCTTGTTTTTCGTTTTACTATCTATTTTGAAGTGGACATATTTTATGAAACGGGCAGAAAATATAGACACATAAATTATTAAGCACGTTTGCCTCGCACCTCCATGTCCAGGGGTTCGTTTCCTGTCTCCGCCCTGTGGGCGTGGAGTTTTCATGTTCTCCCCATGCTTCGGGGGTTTCCTCCAAGTATTCTGGTTTCCTCCCCCAGTTCAAAGACATGCGTTGTAGGCTGATTTGCATCTCTAAAGTGTATTAAAGTGCGAAGTTTACATAGTGTGTGTATGGGTGTGTGAATGCGTGTGCGTGATTGTGCCCTGCAATGGGTTGGCACCTCGTCCAGTGTGTCTCCTGCCTTGTTCCCCGAGTCCCCTGGGATAGGCTCCAGGCTCCATTCGACCCTGTGTAGGATCAGCGGTACAGAAAATGGATGGGTGGATGGAAATATATTATTGAGTTTTACAGGGTATTTAACTTTAGTTACCAATGAAACTGTCCTGCTGGTCTTTCTTGAAAAGTACCTTAACAAAAGTGAAAGTATTTCAGAATGATAGGTATGAAGATAATGCAGACAGGTCAGTCTGCATGAAGTCTAACCTGAAATGCAGTTTCTAAAGTAAACTGCCTATTGAATATCTTTCACTAGCAAGAGATTCATCAAAAGGGTAAACACCTTGTATAACTTGATAAGACTTCATTTGCTTATGTAATATCATAAAGAGTCAGTGTTAAATCATGGAATCTACATTGAACATTAAGTTACAAATGTAAAGACTTGTCGGTTTTTGAAAATCAGCTGTCAGCTGTCATCTCAGGTGTAGAACTAGCTGAAGCTGAGTGGCCAGTGATAGGTATCTAACTATGTATATGAATAAGCGTGTTTCTCTCTATGTTCATATGTATACTCCTTGCTGAGAGGGAAAATGGGTCAGGCCACTAGAGACTGTGTGTCACCATGACTGATCTGCAGTCAGCCTAATTAGTCCTCGCTCCTCTCCCTCTGGCAAAGCAGGGGAATGTGATGAGCCTGCAGTTTGCCTCTGCTGCAGCTCCACATCTCCTCTTTTTGCTCTTAGAACTGCAAAATGGGACACTGGCTCATCTGGATAGAACATTCTAGGGCCATCTACCACCTAGCTTTATTTATCTAGTCATTTATTCTGGACTTGAGCACTTTGACCGGGCAAGTGAGGCTATTTTAAACTGGATAAGATGTAGGGAAGGCAGAGTTTTTGTCAGATGAGTCCAAATCCTGCTCCCATAGAAGAAAATATACCATATTGAACCTTTCCTTGTTCCTGGGATGGCACTTTCAAATGTGTACCTTTATTATGTAACTTTCACCTGAAAAGGGAGTATAGTGTACCTTTAAAAATAATTTAATGGACATAATTGGGCATGAAGGCCCACTGTTTACCCTTACCTTTTAGAGTAATGCGTTAAACGTACACTACATTCACCTTCCTGTAAAGACACAAAAGACATGCCCTTAAGGGTACCACCTCAGACACAAGGAAAGGTAGAGTTTAGTACCTTGTCTTCTGAGATTGTAGAATATTAAAGGTTCATACTATAGCTTTTAAAACATCCTACCACAGATTTGTAACATTATCCAATAAAACTATAACAACCTAAAAAATATAGCAAGAGCATTCTGTGCTTTTTTTCTTGATACTTCTAATAAAAATCTGTCATATCTAAAAGCAACAGAATATTTGATAATTAAAAATCTTTAATTTTATATTACTTACTACTGCATATTCATTATTCTTTATAAATGGGTATTTATATAAGTAAATATACACACAAGTACTATATGCTCCTGTACACTAGATGGTGTTGTTGCCTTTCGCTGTTCTTCTAAATTAGCCTATAAAACTATTTCTCCTTAAAGGTGTTTTGAAGTTCATTTCATTTTACATTTCAAGGTCGCTGCTATTATTGTCTAGTTTGGAGGGCAGTGTCAAAACTTTGCATTCCCATTTAGTTGGAATTTAGGTAAATTCCTAATTTAAACACTGACCAGGTTGTGCTGGATTAGAATATTCTCTGACTCTGACAGATCTCTGACAGTGCACACTGTATCTGGTTACCCAAGCATGTGGGCAGTAGCTCACTTCACTCATGTACGGGAACAACACTATGCAGCGTGCCTCTTTCCTTCTCACAATGGGGAGCTGGCCACTCAGTGGCCTCCTCACATACTGACTCATGGTCTCCATGGTTACACCTCTATAGCAAGAAGCTGGCCATGTTCGTCAGAAATATAATTATACCTTTATGATCATGTATCTGTAATAGCCCCAAGATATGTTCTTATGACTCACACAGAACTTACCGTTCACATATCGTTTGTTTCAATCAGGATCGTGGTTATCAGTTATATTTCTAACCTGCTCTGAAAGGAGGCTTTTCGTTGCCTGGCTGCAAAGCTGGTGAACACAGTCATATTTAAATCACTTTGCATTTGAACCAAGAATAAGCTGCAAGACCTGAGAATGAATCCATCCTTGCTGAAAAATCCACTTTAAGCTTCCCAGCTACTAGTTGCCAAAATGAAGGCTGAGCTCGTCAAACTGGTAGACCGTCTTCGGCAGATGGAAAAAATAAAACGATTTCTGAATTATCGCAACTAAGTCCAGTTATTGTTATAAGAAAATAACAGACCAGTACGGCAATAACAGACCAGTACGGCAATAACAGACCAGTACGGCAATTTATGTGCCAAAGTGCCAAAGATGGTCTACCAGTTTGGTTTGCTCGGCCTGTGTTTGGCGTCTGGTCTCTGGTGAGCAGGGATTTATGGTATAGTTCGCATAGTTTATGTAACTCATATCTTTATAAGCACTGTTTGGTAGGATTTATTAAAGTTGCCACAGTTTTCAGTGTTGTCACAGACGTGTGCTCTGAAAGGCTAAGAACTTAATTTTGGACTTTTTTGGACTGATTTCAAGCCTGAGCCAAGAGTTGTTTGGTAGAAGTCATGGGAATTAATCTTATCAGTGACGGGCTAGTTTCTTGGGAAATGTACTCATATGGCATTCTGACTGATAAGGTAAAGTAAGAGCTAAAAAAAAAAAAAGCACTCAAAGCACTCTGCCTTCTCCATGTTTACTCTCTGTTCTATCAAAACATTTCCATCTCCATGTTGGTGTTTATCCACCTGACTGCCTTTTCATCTTGTTCTGCCCTCTCTCTTTCTCTCTCTCTCTCTCTCTCTCTCTCTCTCTCCACATTCCCTAAGCAATGGCTCAAATTTGTCTGGGGGTCCATGATTTTTTTTAAATTATGTGACGGTGGTGGAAATCACACCCCACCATTGTTACCATAAGTTATTATAAATAGTTATATTTATATTTATATTGATTATTAAGTTTTTGTAGTTATTAGCTTGATCTATTTGACATCACTGGAATTGAATGCATTTAATTCTAGCCTCAATAACATAAAAACAAGTAGGCCTATATAAACGATGTCAACTTGGACCTAATGTGCTCTGTTAGAGGAAGCCGCTCTTTGGCTCCAAACAACATATATATATAACTTGTTATACATAAATAAATAATGAACCTGATAATTGAATAGTTGGATTATGTTCATTAAATAAATCATGGCTGAGGAAGTCTGTGGAATTTCTTATACAGTTAAAGGTGCAAAACGTTTGAGACCCTCTGCCCTAAAGTGCCAGATTCCCTTGTGAACTAAGTATCCCACAGCAATGTCCTCCTCTGTGTTGTGTTCAGGATTTGTCACCTTGCTGTACCTAAATGAAGGTGACTCACAGAAACTACACACTAAAAGTAGGGCAGCTGTTTGCTGTGCAAAGTTTTTGCAGACATCTCAACCTATAATGAAATTTCTCATAGGAAAAAAGCCTTCCATAAATACCTTGCTCTATTATTGATGAGGCTGCCATTTATTTATACGTGTGACGATACCCTGCCAAAAGTTCTTCATAAAAAAAGACTTGAGAATAAATAAAAACACAGAGTTCCACATGAATACCATTGTAAAATGCTGAGCGTTGCAACCACAAGTTCTGTTAGATTCGCGTTTATGAATTAACAACTCAGTTCATCCCACATGAAAACTGCAATATTATTGCAGTAATAAGCAATATTTCAAGAGCAAGGAGGCCTATATTCTCCCATAGCCCTCTTACAAAGAAACTCCATTCATGCTGTTAGCACTGGAATTACTTGTTTTTCATGGGCATAGACTGTTTTGGCTGCATTCAAACAGATGCTATGTTTAATGGATAACAACTTGTGGGTCAGGAGAGCTCATGGCAAACCCTTGGGGACCTCAGCATTTCTTCTGTCTCTTCTGTTTACCTCGAACTCACAGCATGTCTTAGAGTGTTTTCTTTTTTCCAGACCTCAGAACAGTTTTATGAATTATGGAAAGGAGATTTTGGAGCATTTTATTTATTGACACTTTTATGTTGTGAATTTCCTAGCACCTATTAAAGTTTAAGAATTATTTCTATGAATGTTCTGAATCAAGTCCTCATGCATTCATAAGCAGAAAACAAGACTGCAATCAGTTCACAAAACCAAAAGGCTATCATTACATCACATGTCTAAATGAAGAATACATTAAGTAGATTTGTAGCACAGTGCTGTAAATTTTTTAATCTGACCGGTCAGAATGAATTGATTAATTTTCTATAACAGCATGGCTCTGACATTAGCACCAGCTGCGCTCTTTCTAATATATTATTGTTTCTATAGTAACAGCTCATTAACAGGGACTTCATTGGCAGACATGCCACATAATCTAAGACTAATTAAAATGATTAAATCTGGCTGTTATTTAACAACAAAATATACATAAGCATGATATGGTGAAGTTTTCTATAAAGATATGTGTATTTAAAATTTATGTGAGCCTTGGGTGTCTGTACTTTGTAATGGTAGGTACATTTTCTGTAACAGAATAGGCTTCTGGACAGAGGACTTTCTGGTTTCTCTGTAACATGACAAGCTGCATTTTCTGTCTGATTAACTTCAAGTTAAATTAAAAAGAGAGACTGATAAGGTAATAACTGTTTGTAAGGTAATAGCTGATATAATGCAAGTGATAACATGAATTAACTTCTTTGCAGACAATGTTAAATCTAACTATAAACTGATTAAAAAAAAGTATGACATTCTTTAATTAATTAAAAAAAATTAATTTTTGGGAAATTGCAGTGGAATAAAACACTTAAGGATGCGTGGTTATAGGAAAATAGTCAACTTCACCACTCCATCACTGATTAGTTTCCTATAACATCATGCCACACTAGGTTTAATCCTTAAATATAAGCATAGAAGCAAAGCATACACTAAAACAAGGCACATTACTTGTGATGTGGTTGTGTGGTGATGTTGTATGGAGCACGTTGTGCTCAAATAAGCTTCTGGAAACATCTAATCAGAATCCAGACATCTGAAGACCTGGCCTGACTGTCTGTGCCTCTAATTAGTACATCACAGAACAACACAGGATGAAGTCATAAGATTAACATGTTGCATGTCATTTCAAGAAAGAAACTGATAGATTCTACACTATGTTAAAGTGAAGTACAAATACTTTTTATAGAAATTGCCTAGGTTTTCCATCTCCTGACACACTGAGATTGGAGAGAAAATTAAGTTCCTGGATGAATAATTGAATAATTCAAATCTGTATATCACAACAAGACAATTTCATTTTTGTAAGAACATTCCAATCATGACAATAATCTAGACCTTAAGTGTACTGGTTCGTACATAGACATTAAGTTATGTGCTAGGTCTGTGGTTAGAAGAATAATGTGGAGTTGACTTCCATCTCTCAGCGCTCTTCTTAAACAGACCTTACCCAAATATTCCAAGAATCTTCACTTGGCTGAGCGTGCCTTGGTCAAGCCGAGATCCTTCCCACAAATATATTTGTGGATGTGTTCTGGCTCAAAGACAATAAATGATAGGGACAGCCTGCACACTGAAAAAAGGCCAGTGCAACCTCATTAACATTCTTCATATTTTCGTTGCATAGAGTAGTTAGAGTTAGAGTATGTAAAGGACTAGTAATGTCTAGGTAATTCAAAGTAACTGTCCATAAGGGTAGTTGTAATCAGTCTTGAGAAGCTCTGGGGTGAAATGTAAGTCCATTTTAAGTACATGTAGGACTGTAATTTGAACTTTTATGTATAGAATTATGCCCAATAACGTCTCACAGGGCTCATCATTATCAAGCTAATGATATTTCTTCTGCCAGTACGGCTACAGCACACTACATCTTTGTCCAATGCCACAAACAAACTCTGTTCAGCACCTCTCAGTTTATCTCTTTCTCCTTCTCTTCAATGTGACAGCAGGGTGCAGTGATTTCCTCAGAGGACAGAGCACTGTCCAAACACATAAAAAGTCATGGTCTGCCTGCAGGGCCTCAGCTCCTCCAATCCAGTGTGGTGTTTGGGTAAAGTGCAGGCAAATCTCAGAGGTGTTGTCTGGTCAGCTGTCTTCCCTTTCTGATGGCTTTCACTTTAACTAGACCTCCAACTTAAAATTCAAAACAGTTTTATATTTTATTATTTGGTGATGCATTTAGCACTAACTTTAATATTATTTTCAGAACAGCCAGTGTGCAAGGGTGGAAAATACTTGACTAACTGTATTTTGTCAGTGCACTTAAGTATTATTTTGGCATTTTTATACTTTAGCTGAGCATTATTGAAATTGATTACTTGTACTCTTACTTAATTACATTTCCCAGAAAAAAAAACATTTACTCCTTATATTTTTATTTCGACCTTCAAAGTACAAATCTCAGCCAAATACAGCCAATGATTGCACACAATACATCAATCAAATGGACTTAGTTTAGCATCCAATAATTTTATATTATCATCCATCCAAGTTCATCTATGTAGAAAAAACCTATCAAGCATTATGCCAATTCATCGCCAGCCATGACCTTCGCATTCTACGCAATATGCTCATACTATCTATAATCACAATTTATAGCTGCCCGTGTGTGGATAAGCCACAAGACTGCAGTGTCAACCTTGATGCCTGGCCTTACCTCAGTAAAATGTTTCAATATGCTGAAGTAAGCAAAGACTCGTACAAAAATGAGGTGTCTGCTTTGCCCCCCTAGAAGGCATGAACTCTATCTAACTTGAAAAAGTATGTTGAGCTAAGTTTAACTTATTTGCAAACATTAACTGGCTATATTTAACTATGCTAGCCTGTTTTATTTGCTAATGCCAGGTTAGACTAGCATCGATTCAGTACATAATGTTAGTTAAGGCAATCTCAGTGTAAAACTTTACCATTAGCTTCCTAAATGTAAGAATGCCTCTATGAATACATAAATAATAAATAATTAATAAATAATCAGCACAAGAAAGCATGAAAGGCTGGAGAAAGCATTCATTAACCAGTGTAATCTAAGACATTTTCTACTGAGACCTACACCCATTCTATCTGTCTTTTTCACTAGCTCTGTTTCAGTCATGGCAACAGATGAGCTACCAGAAAGCATGTCTAATTCCAAAACAGCAGTTACATAGAATATGAATTACAACACAGCAGAGTGTATTCCATCCACTGATGAGTTTGAGCTGTGTGTTCTGCAGTGTGGCTTTTAAATGATAAGCTTTCCCAAAGTATCAGCTGATAATGTAGTGAGAGTTTCTCTTTCCCCTACAACTGCCATCTGCCTCTATCATTTGGGCACAATCATGTAATACCTCAAACTGACCCTCATATGCTACATAAAGGACATAATGTCATATATTCAGATTTGCATTTGTACTTTATAATGATAATGGTAAATAAAGAGATCGGATGCCTATAGTACTAATGCCATAGAACTTTCTAGATCCTGTATACACATGGAAAATGTATCTAATGCTTTTCTAGGCAAAACCAGCGTTAAGACCTTCAGTGAAAAAAACAAATACAAAACATAGTGGTCAGTGACTAAATTAGTAACAGCCTTGATATGACCGACCTATTATTGCCTAGTGAATATTGGTTTTATACTTATATTTCATACTTAGTATTTAGTATAAAATATAAATATCACATGATAAGATGAGCAAGATTTCAATTTCAGTATAATCTAAAATATGCAAAACTGAATAATTAGCTAGGAAACTAGGGGTTTAGATAGAAAATATCTACTGATGTTCTTCCAGAACGTGAAGAACTGTCATGTCATCTTAGCCAGCCACTGACCAAATATTTATAAAAGCATTTTAGTGGTACACGCCACCTACATAGTAGTTACACCGGCTACAGCAAATCATTTAATGCTTAGCCTCAGTGTTCAATGTTTAGCAGTTTAAAACTATAGTTTATCATGGTTCTAGAGAACCTGTGCACTGTACATTGCATAGTTTAACACACTGACTCACATTAAGGTTTCTGAGTAAATATCAGGTCTGGTTGGCTTGATATTTGGTAAGTATACAGAATCAGCTGCAAAAATATTGTTATTGTCAAGCTTGGAAAGTGTCATAGTTTATTTTCTGAATAGCCTCATGTCATTACTGAATATAGTAGGTCAAAGCCCAGGCAAATCAACAAAAGCAGGTCATCTCAGAGAGATGACATGATTCACAGCAAATCTTTTTCCATGCCTTTCATTACATCTGTTCATCCTTTTTGTCCTTCCTCCAGGTAAGATTCCTAAATGTGTTCCATCACAGGACCCCTCCTGTTCCTCCCGAGCAGGAGCACTTTCCTTTCTAATACCGCTCGCCTGCCCTTGGCCTGACTTTGGTCATTGGCTAATGTATCCTTGCCTAATATAGAGAAACCAAAGACAATGAGGGACTCTTAGAATAGACACGCCTTCTGTGGTCTCAGTGGCAAAATCAGGCAGTGTTGGTGTGGTGATGCAGCAGCACCAGTATTAGTTTTCACCAAATCAATATTATCTGTCTCTGCTTTTGCCTCCTTCACTAAAACTGAAATGTGCTGTGCTCAGAAAAGGTCCATTGCTATTTGGCTCTTTTTTAAGATAATATTATCATTCTACGGTCAGAAGGAAAAGTTTCAAGTAAAGGCCGACAAAGAAAGCTCAACAGCATTGCAAGAATGAAAAAGAAACCCCTGAACATGGGAGATAATAACAGAAAAAGATACCATTTCATGTCTCTTCTTGTTCTCTGCAGTAGTGAGATTTCGTTCATAGTTTGGCCTGAAATCTCATTTCTTTTCACCAAGTGAGATTGTCTGACAGATAGGGAAGCTCCACTGTTCTTTCTTTCTTTCTTTCTTTCTTTCTTTCTCTCTCTCTCTCTCTCTCTCTCTTTCTCTCTCTCTCTCTCTCTCTCTCTCTCTGCTTAGAGGATCAGTAATAACAGGGCTCTTTTGCAGTGATTGGCATCAATATTGACTGTAGGAGTGTTGTGTGTTCTAAGCTTGGATAGAGATATGGGTATTTCTCTTTCCCTTTGACAGGGAGAGAGGCAGAGTCCATAATCATGATTGTTTAAGGAAAATAGGGAAGCTAGATGAGAATTTTAGATGAGAACTTTGTTTAACCCCAGTAGGGTCAGGGTGAGGGAGAGTGGATGGGCAAAGCTGTAAAAGAGCATTGATTCAGTGTGAGAATTTAAATAAGACAAAGTTATATTTTAAGTAGCACTAAATTAATACAAAAGCAAGGACATACAGTGCCATAGATGTCCACTAGTCTGTAAAACCCCACTATTCCGTGTATTCTCTGCCAAGGTTCATCCTCACAACTGTGACATTGCTAGAGGAGTTCACTTAAGCTTAAACATCAATATAAAATGTGTACATCGTTCTGGTTTTAACACTGTGGAAATAGAAGTGGGTTTGTTGTTGTTGTTGTTGTTGTTGTTGTTGTTGTTGTTGTGTTACACACTGACCCACTTGACATTGGCCATGAGAGTAAAACTTTATACTATTTATTTAGAAAGACAACTAGTTAGATAAGTTAAAAGACAGTATAAGTATTTTACCAACATTAAGTAAGTCAAGTTTGTAAGTTAATAGTATATAAAGACCACCATATAAGCCTGAAATATCACAAATCTCTTATCATATTGTGTTTTTTTTCTGAGCTTGTTTAAAGTAACACAGCATGTTGTGTTAATGCCAGCTTCTCACACTAATTTAGACGAACCATGACTTCTACTGCAAGGTGATCAAATAAAAGATAAAAGGAGGTAGAATAATACTATGGGTGCAGAAAAATTAACAATTTTTGTCCTTCAAGGAAAGTTGGAATGTTCATCTTCATATGTGGTCCAAAAACATAATATTTGCTTGAATAAGCTTTCCTAAAATTTCCATATACTTTCTGTTGGTTATCTAGTAATATAATAAGATATTACTATCATACAGGAAGAAGAAAGAGAAGAAAGAAATAGAAGAAGAAGCTCAGTTAAAATTCTTGTAAAATTATTTTAGGAATGTGTCTTAATGAAATGGAGTGAGTTGATTTGGTAACAGTAATGAGTAACAGGACAGCATGAGTTGTTCTCTTCACCTAGCCCAATTCTCCAGAGATTAGAGAAGGTAGAACTAGGATGCTATACGTGCAGGCAGCACTGCTATAAAGGAGAGTGAACTGAAATAGAAAAAGAACAAAATATTCCCTCAAAGGACAGGAGGATTAAGCACCCAGCGTGTATCACTTTACATTGCAGAGGGGGTATTTTATCCATAACTCTGCTCTTTGGCTGACATTGAGTAAGTGACGAAATTGCAAAATTATTTTTGCCTTATTTCATGAATATGGATGAATCCAATCTGATTGCGACAGAGAATAGAAAAAGCATGATGCTCAAGGGCACACATCAAGGAGAAAGAGTACATGGCTTAGAAAGGCAGAACATTTATAGAATATATGGTTAATAACTTTCAATAACATGAATTAGTGCATTCTAGAAAAGTCTTATATTTTAGTAAGGCCTGTGGTCATGTGTTGAGTCAGAACGTAACATACTGTTATGGACAGTGGTATCATTCTTATTAATACATTACAAAGAGTGTAGGTATAGCAATAGCTCTAACACTGATAGCTACTCATTATATATACATTGCTCCACAATCTGGTGACTGTAAAGACCATAGCAAATGATTTACATAATTTTCATACTCAAACCATTCATTGAGCCCTCATTCACCGTAGATAAGGGTATTGTCATTCTGGAAGAGACCATTCTCATCAGGATAGAAATGTTTAATAATTACAAAAATGTATCACATCCTGCACTGACATTCTCATTCACATGAAGAACAGTTGCACTTCTGTTTTTCCTTATACTAATTATACTAATGCAAGAGCATGACAATCACTGAATGTGCAGTTTTGTCGTCAATTTCTCTATTTACTGATATTTTTCCACAGACCTAAATGCAGATGTCACTTTAGTCACTGTTCCTATTGCAACACAGCCAAATGAGCAGCCTTGTGACTGAATCTCTTGCAATCCTCACAGCAGTAATAAACTCTCTTTCAAAGTCACCTAGATCTTTTCCTCTTGACACCTTGATCCAAAATCGAGGTCAGATGTTTCTTTTAATTTCTCACCCATCAGTAGTTCCCCAAACACATTGGTAAAACCATTCTAATGACATACAGAAACTCATACCTTCCAGCCCTCAACCAAACATACATTAATTACTCTTTATTTATTACACCGTTAATATATATTGTGCTAGTCCTGATATCACTTATATCAGTATCAGTCTTAGATCTAGCTTTTTTTAGTTTTTTTCAGCAGTAAATGCACCCACCAACCCCAAGCACCCTTAACTCTCTTAATCCACTCACTTGATATACAGCCATCATTTCCTGCTGAGAAAAACATCACCAGATACAAACATTCAGTTCCCTATTATATGAGAAAGAAAATGTTAGGGGGAGGTGGACAACATGAACCCAGGTGTGTGTAAGTAGGTCATTCTTCATTCCTTGGTGGAGTCCATGCCTCGATGCCTTGTGTCCTAAATTACCTGTGCTCTGATGTATGCTTAAACATCTCCTCTAATATATCACATCCACAAATCCAAAAGGAGCTTCACATCAGGAAGATGAGAGGTAGTTAGCTCGGGGGTTAGAGCTATTGACTGGCATCCTTTACTGATGAAATGGAGGATCATAAATAGTATCCAGTAGGTTTTGGGGATCAGGTTCTTTTTCATAGATTGTGTGGTTCAAGTAGCTAGAACAAAGATCTAAAGCTCCCTTTTTGAAACCTGCAAGAGCCTGATTCTATGCAAGTGCAGTTGTATGTAAGGAGTGGCAGAGATCTCACTGTAAGCTGAGTCTGATGTGAAGGTGTGAAGAACAAGGAGTTATGGTCTGTCTTCATGGTAGTTTTGCTAGCACCTGGTGACCTGGTGAATACACACTAATTACCTTTTGAATACCTGATCTGTAAGATAAAGTGCACAAATGTGAATGACAATGACCACATAGTAAAACGTGATACTATTTAGAGGACACCATCAACCTAATCAAACAAAACAACAGTGTGAGAAAGCCAAAGAGAGAATGCATGCATAGTCCTCAGCCCTGTTACCTCAGTCCTTTCTCTCTCTCTCTCTCTCTCTCTCTGTGGCATTTGTGTAAAGGCTGCTTTGTTGTAAGCAGGCTACAGCCCTCCACTTTCATTTTAGCCTTTCTGTGAAAAAAAAAAAAAAAGATTTATTTTTCGCATTAATACACATCTTTACCACAAGCGAATTTAAGAGACCATGCATTTCTGTCAGGCTTTGGGCTGAATTCACAGGAAACATGACCTAAATACAGTTACCACCACATATGTGCTGTACACAAAAACTAAGATGAGCCAGACAACCACTGTCTGAATACATGTAGGAATACTAAGAGTAACCTACAGTGACTTTAGGATTAGGTTCTATCTCCCATTCATTCTTAACTCAGATAGAACCTTATAGTACTGTGTATTTGTTGTACATAACAATGGATAGTCTAGTGTCTAGTGTTTATACATTTACAGTAAAGCACACCTACAAGCATTCAAAGCACATTCAGGGATGTATGGTGGAGCAGAAGGTAGCGTTACCACCTCACAGTTCCAGTCTGATCCTGAGCTCAGGTTATTGTCAGTGTGGAGTTTCACATGTTCTCCCTGTCTCCCTGATTTCCTCCCACCTCCCAAAAATGCCGGGAGATGGACTGGTGACTCTAAATTGCCACTAGGCGTGAATAAGGGCGTGAAGGTGTGTGTGCATGGTGTCTTATGATTGACATCCAGTGTGTATTCAGACAAGCGTGTATTTAGTGTCCAATGTTCCCAGGATAGACTCTGGATCCACTGTGACTCTGACCAGGATAAAGCAGTCACTGAAGATGAATGAATGAATGAATGAATGTCCTTCTCTAACACCATTTCTTCCTAGCCTACAATTTCTTCCTTCCCTCCCAAGAGTCAGAACCTAATGGGGGTTAAAGGGGAAAGCTAGTTGCCTAGAGCTTAACCACTTTTTCCATTCATGCTGAAATTTTCCAGAGCTATTTATATGAATACTTACAAGGCAAGTAATTAACTTTCTGCAAGTTAGTGTTCCATACACTTTTCTTTTTACTTTTAAAGATGTTAAAGCAGTTCATTTTCCCCTTACTTATTAAAATAAGTAAATTCTTCCAGATGGCTTGACATAACAGAAGCACTAACTATCCAGTACATGAGATAAGTAAAGAATCTACTGATAGAACTCATTTTGTGAAAATTCACTCTAGGCATTTATTTCAATAATAAAATACGCATTAGACCATATATCTAAATAAACAAACCAAAACCCTGAGCTCACGCTCTGTGGAGCCTGATCAAAGGCTTGCAGGGAATAAATATTGGCTTACTGGCACAAAATTATAACACAGATGCACCTGTACGATCTGGACAATGCATCACTAATAGCACATCAAAACACAGGCAGAATCACACACACACACACAAACACACACAGGGTAGAGCACAGATCACAAGCATCAGATGAAAGGTGTTGAAGACAAGAGAGATGCCTCATGGACTAGATACAATGGTTGCTTATAAGAGTTACAGAGTGCTAAATGTTATGACAAATGTAGTAACAAAATCAAACAGAAACCATGTGTTTTAAGCATGACATCATCTATTTTGATGCTCTGGATCAGTACATATCGTGAATAGTCACCAGAAGCATTACATAAGGCCCAGAAGCTTCACTTGATAATCCAACTGATTCCATTTTTCGTGGTCAATCTAGGACCCTCGAAAATGCTGGACCTCTGAGATTATACACAATCTGTCCTGCAGCACTGTACCATGGTTTAATCTGATGAGCTCACCACTCACTCCTCTCTTTTTCCTCCGGCAAAGTGCATTATTGTCCCCACACGGCCCAGGCATTAAGCACCTTAGCCAGCAGAACAATGTGAACAGGGTATAGGATTGATGCAGCTCTTGCTGAGTGGGGTCAGGATGGAAAAGTACATAGTGAGTCTAGACTACAGTGTTTCTATATGAAAAACACAGGGATATGTTTCCTTATCATATATGACATGCTTGTAGGGCAGAGAATATATCAGTCGTGCAACAAGACAAAGAATTAGCACTCAGTATCTTTGCAAATTCCTATTGTTAATGTTGTTGATGAATTTTTGTCTTTTTCTGTTTTCTACAGTTATGAAAACCTGAAAATGGAAAGTCCCTGATTTTATTCATTTTTAATACTCACATGCTCTTTTAGCTGAGCTTTGGCACTACTATAATCAAATGTATCAATGTGAATGGTTCATTCTTTCTGAAAGGTTCTGTCTTTCTTAGCTAAGAAGTTTTCCTATAGACATAATAACAGTATAAACCATTGATCAACACTGTAAAAAAAAAGTTCCTTTTACTGTAAAGTATAATTTAAGACAATTAAGGGACTAAAATGAATGCTCAATTACTAATAGTGATTAGGCTTTAGGTATTAGACTTTTGCTATTAAACGTGAAAAAATGAAGTTACTGCATCATGGTAAAGTAGTTATGCTTTTTGTGTAGGTGCGTTCAGCTATTGCCTGGAGATCGTGAGTTTGATTCCAGATGATGCTGCAGCTATCTGTGGCCGGGAGTCCAAGACAGTAAATTGGCCATGCTCTCTGGGTGGGAGACGTGATCAATCACAGCGACACCAGCCAATCATGGGTGTCTGTGAGCTCATGTATGCGGAAGAGGGCAGATGACACTTTCCTCCAGGTCTGATCCGCTGCCCTGTGCCATGTGATAGCTTCACGTGTCTTGGAGGAAGCATGTGTTAGCACTCACCCTCCCTGGCTGGTAGCTGTCATATGGTGAGGAAGAGCTGGCTGGTGCATGGGAATTGGCCAAGACCAAATTAGTGAGAAAAGAGGGGGAAAAAAAGATTTTGTGTTGGCTACATTTTTATTGTTCTATTGTTCATATTTTATTGTTCATTCCCACCAACATGATTCTGCAGTGGACAATAAGCCCTTTTATCTCATCTGGACTAGTTCTAGGTATAACAATCCAGTACCTTAAAAGATTCAAATGGAGCCCAAAATCCTATTGGAGATGTAATGTATATATTGTAAATTTGCTAGCTTTCCCATGCGTTTTAAGGTACAGTTTGGAAGGTTTGTAATGAAATCATTGTGAACCGCTGCAGAAAGTCAATTCACGCTAGACGACCCTAGGCAATTAAATGACAGCTTCCTGCCGGCCCCTCCTTCAGCCCCGCCCCTCGCCCTAGCCCCGCCCCTCGGTGTGAACTTCACGAGCTTCAGGTAGGCTACTTCACAGCTGCACTTCCTCCACATCTCTACAGCTCTCTCTCTCTCTCTCTCTCTCTCTCATTCTGTCACCCCCTACCACACATACTCCTCCTATCACTCCTCCCTCACTCGTTTGCTTTCCTTCTCTCTCCATCCGCCTCAGTTTCTCCGCGTCTTGTGAAAAGTGGCTGTAAATCTGTCGCATCCATGGCGCGCCCCTTCCGCTCGCAGCATCTCGATTTCGTCCCGTTAGACTTGGACATAATATAGGAGACAGCGTCTCTGGCTAAAACTTATCAATATCGAGCTGCGCCTTCTTCGATATCCCCATCTCTACCGCTCCCAAACTTTTGCTTGTTCTTCCGTCGAACACCGCGTTGCTCTGAACCCACCAGCTTCCTGATGGACGGGGATGTGTGCGTCCGGCTCCGGAGCGGATCTACACGGCCGCAGCGGAGGAAAAGCAGCGCGCGGAGGAGAAGAAGAGCAGAGCTGCTCGGAGTGAAGATGTGTGTGATGGGGCTGCTGCTCGCCGTGCTGTCGGGACTGGCCAACTGGACTGGCAATTCGAGTAAGTTGTTGAGCTGTTCACGCTGTGAGCACATGCTCGCGAGAGCGATGGAGAATGTCGGCTGCGTTTGTTTCTGGGCTGCAGCGTGTAGGCTGCTCGCGCTTCCGAATGTTTGCTGCGCGCTGTGCCGGAAGCTAAACCGAGCTCCACAAACCGGAGCGGCATTCATTTATTTTGAGGAGTTTTGGTTGTGAGAAGTAAAACATGAGCGCTTTCATTAAAACACTAGTATAAATGTGAAATGTGGAGAATGTTACAAGTCCACATGTGGGTTTAATAACGGCGCGGTTCGCCTCAGCGTGGACTCACTGCGAGTTTGCTATTCTGCCTCGACTTCCATCTTTATGTTCATATTTTACATCACGGAAGTAAACATGAAAGTCGGTAACATAATAGTTTGTTTACTGTGAAATCAAATGAGGCTTAATTTTCCATCCCCAGGCGACTATTTTTTCAGTGACAATGACAGTTATAATTATAGGTACAGGCACTAATCAGTCGTTTATCCATTTAATCCATTAATTTTTTTATATCAATTTCTAATAGACTTTATTTTAAACATTAGGAGTACTGCACTTCCCATAGGAATAACATTATGAAAGATACAGTAATGTAATCACATCCGTGTAAATTCTAAGACATGCACAACTTGCTACATGTTTTACAGCCAGCAGTGAATGTGTGTGAAAAGGAAGACGCTGAAACAGGGACTGACCCAGAACAATATGATGAATAGTCCTCACCATCTGTCAGGGATCTTGTTTTAATTTTGCTAAAGCCCAAAATATATAAAAGACAGCTCAAGCATTTTCATACCAGCACAATGCAGGATTTCTCCTTTCCAGTGGTGAGACACTTCAGCAGAGACAGACATATGATATGAATGGTTTGCATTGCTGGTTGTTGTTATGTGTGAGGAAACGTAAAGGATAAAGAGATCATCCGCATCATCAGCGGAACCCCATGGAAAAATTGTCATGTTTTGACAACAACTATTACATCAACAACTATTTGAAATATCTACTGGTTTCACCTCCTGAAGCTTTAGAAGCACTTCGCTCATACTGCTGATGACACTGCTTGTACATCTAGCTTTTTAAATTATAGATAATGAAGATCAACCAGGTTTAGTTTGAAAGAAAAAAAAACATGATCATACCTGTAAATATTTGGGACTTAAAACTTATCACACCTATACATACGTTATACAGTCAAAAGTTTGTGGACACCTGACCATCACACCTATATGTGGTTTTCCCATAAACTGTTGCCACAAAGTTGGAAGCACACAATTGTATAGGATGTGTTTGTATGCTGTAGCGTTACAGGTTCCCTTCACTGGAAGAGGCCTAGCCCAAACATGTTCCAGCATGACAGTGCCAGCTGTACACAAAGTGAGGTCCATGAAGGCATGGTTTGCCAAGGTTGGTGTGGAAGAACTTGAGTGGCCTGCGCAGAGCCTGATCTCAACCCCACTAAACACCTTTGGGATGAGCTGGAACGCTGACTGCACCCCAGACCTCCTCGCTCAACATCAGTGTCTGACCTCACTACTGCTCTTGTGGCTGAATGAGCACAAATCCCTACAGCCATGCTCCAAAATCTAGTGGAAAGCATTCCCAGAAGAGTGGAGGTTATTATAACAGCAAAGGAGACTAAATCTGGAATGGGATGTTTAAAAAGTACATATGGGGTGATGGTCAGCTGGCCACAACATTTGGCCATATAATGTATTTGTGTCTATATGAGGAACTGTACATTCTTAAAACTCTCCATTAGCATCTGTAATTGTAACACACACACGTTTTTCCTACTAATTTTCCAGGTGTTCCTCTTTGTCATTTCCCAATCAGGACGCACCACAGGTTTGTGGAGCATTTTGGGCACCTCTCTTGAACCTTTTGACCTTATTCCTTATAGTGCCGCTTGAGTGGTTTAAGGTTATACACCTGGGTAGGCTATTACATTAGAGGCGGCACTTTTCTCTCTCCGGATAACTCTGGCACAGCTTTGAGATGTGTCTTGGGTCGATAAAAATTTCTTAAAATGTTACACATTACAGAACATTGCGAAAACATAGACTGTAATACAGAAGAGGTATAACCTAATACTTAACTATTATCAGCCTTGTATTTTCATCGCCTGCGATCAATATAAAGTGTTTTACAATAAGTAAAAAAAAAAAAGATAACTACACTTCTGAATGTTATCTGGTTCTCGTGTAAGGCACGAAAACATCCTGTCTTTGATGTTCTTAACCCTTTTGCCATTATGCAGCCTTTGCTATTCCAGAGGCTTACAAGTGCTATGTGTTGTTAAAGACAAAATGCTTATCCCCACAATAAAAATTAGTTCCTGTCCACTTATGGGTATTTCATGAAATACAGATTATCTGTTTGCAGACTAAGTGAGCAGTATCATTTCTTGTCATAATAAAGACTCTGGGTGAAAATGACAGCACACACAGTAAAACCACTTTACCTAGAACTGTCTGAATGCCGTGCTGAATTAACGCCTGCATTGTTACACAGTAATTTGAGGGCTACCACAACCCCCTGGCTTTTGCTGTGTATGCGATACAGAATGTATAGTGCATTATAGTAGCTTGCAGAAAGCGGTTGACCGTGTGAATGCTGTTGTGGACAGCCTACCAGGCTACAGAGAGATGGATGAGAAGTGACTGGGCTGTCGGTTGCACCTCAGCACTCACTCACTCACTCACTCACTCTAAGAGCACCTTGCATTCCACAGACAGCTTTTGTCTCATTTGTTTAATTCAGTGTATTAGACTGCGGCTGTGCATCTCTGCACTGGATTTTTCTACTTTGCATGATTTGTCTGTGTAGTATTAATGGAAGGACCATTTTCCTGACTGTCTTTGAGGTTGCTGGTTTTTATCTACTTTGCTCTACTTTTTGTCATTCCTTCCCTCCTTGATTTTTTTCCACTCTTGCTAGCACTCTCTCTGCGAAGCAGTGCTTGAACTTTGAGTGCAGTGCTTCTTTCTGCTGTGAATTTTCACACTAAATGCTATTGTTTGGCTAATTTGATTGGTGCTGGATAACAGTATAAAAGAGGAGGGAAGCAGGTGGAAGAGCAGCCTCGTGCAGACTCTGTAGAAGCACCTACTTGTGAGTGTTTTTGGCACACCATTGATGAGCAGTGAGCATGAGCTCTTTTATGAGAATAAGAATTTTATTTGTCTTTTTCAATGTGTACTGCTACAGCATGGTTCATTTATTCCTTAAAATATCATTTGAAAACATCAAATGAAGACCTTCTGAGAGTGAAGTTGGTGTATTCAGTATTGGCAATCTTGGTCACTTGCCTCAACCATTAAAAAAGTCCCAGTGGATTCCATCCAACCAATTCTCAAAGCCTCTTCTTCCTAAGGCATGCACATACACAGTATAGTGTATAATACTGTAGTATCACAGCTCAGGTGTGAAAACTTAGCAGAACTCTAATGAAAAGATTCCAGATCAAGAAATTTAGCAAATTCCAATGAATAAATGTACGCAATGTCTGAACTAATGAAATGTCACACATTACCTAGTCATGCAACTATGTGGTATTGAGTGGCGCAACAGAAACTGAGTTCTGTCATCAGGAGATTGTGAGTCTGAATCCAAATGATGCCACAGGCTCCTGTGGCCGAGAGCCAAGGGAGCAGAATTGGCCATGCTCTCTGGGTGACAGGGATGGTATACTCTCTCTCCTGTCAATCACAGTGACGCTAACCAGTCATGGATGTCTGTGAGCTCATATAAATAAAAGAGCACAGTAGTTCTTTCTCCCTAGTGCGTTATGCTCCTGTGATGCAGTATGAGCAGCAGTTTAAAAAAATGTAGTCTGTCTGGTTAACAATAAGGGGTGGGTGATATGACAAATATGTCATGTCCTGAGTCTCGGTGCCATTTCTGCAGTAGACGATATGTATCACAGTATATATGTTTGCTCACAAACTGCCAGCAACACAATAGTGTTGCATTTTTAAAAAATTATACATTTGTTTATCATTAATACACAAAATTATAATTTTTATTAAAAAACATTTTTATTGTTAAAAAAAAAATAATAAGGCAAACGTTTTAAAAATAAATGCTGAATTTTTTTTTCATTGAACAATTTTAATTTTAAGTACAAAATATGAACATCACCCCAGCTGCCTCCAGTCAATTATCTACAAAAGAATTATCTACAAAAGAGCAAGAATGTAATATAAAGATTTCACGAAATCTCAGAAAAGTGTATTGTGACATAATTTATCACAATATCAATACTATATCATCACATCGGCCAGCCCTATTAAAATATTGTTATTGTTATGTTATGATACAGTTTAAGGACAGTGATGAACTATATCAAGCTTGGTACTGGTTTTCACGCCGCTCGGCTCTCTCAAGTCTCTCCAACACTTCAAGGTGACATTTATGTTCACGCTTGTCTGCTTTCTCTGTTCCATTCCTACTTTCATTTTCCTTTTGTACGGTATGATGCTGTTGGCAATGGTGGAACCATAACATTTGGTTGAACATCAGCCTGTGGTTGTTTTCCATCAAAATATCTATAACTGTCCAGTAATCCTAGGCTTATCTCCAGCTCAATTTATCACTTTGCTTGGTGTTTTTTTTAATATATATATTACCCTTGTTTAATATATATATTACGCTTGCTTCCTATGTGCATACACAATAACTGGTAGACAGGTCACATAAGCGTTACTGAAGTGTTCTTAAAATTCCATTACAGCAGCTCTTGCACATTCCTTACACTATATATATATATAGCTAAAAGTGGAAATGAGGCTCTTTTGAAATATATCAAAGAAATACCTTTTGTCCCCCCTGAGAGAGAGGCAGGCAAGCTTGACAGCTATTTGCTTGGTTACCTGTACCTCTTTCTCACTCCCATTCCCTCCTGATCACCCCATTCATCATCTGCACCGGCCGTCTCTTTACCCAATCTCTGCTTTATTATTTTAGCTAGTTTGACACCATGCTGCAGTGCTAGCTGACAGCCAGACAGTCCCGGATGAATGATTTCAGATGGCACAGAAAAATGAAAAGCTTGAAGTATCATCATTCTCAGAGAAAAATCTTTCTATTATATTAGGAAAGTGGTCTCTAGAATACTCTTGACCATTTTTCTGTTTTGTTTTTTTACATACTTTGCAAGGACTACTGTTAAAGAATTCCCTCGGTATCAAGGTCTGAAACCCTCAAGGTTAACATCACTGTTCTAATTTTTCTCCTATACCTATATTTATGGAGCCTCATTTATTTTGACAGATATTATTCATTCATTATTACTTTATGTTGTTTTCATGTTAATATCTTGTTATATAATCTCAGTGGAAATACTGTGTTGACCATAGACCAAGAAGACAACAGGAAAACTTGATTTTTTTCTCCTGTGATTAGCTCTATAAATGTCTACATTGCTGCTGTCGTGTGTAGAATTTACCATCAGCCCAAAAACCGTTAGCTCAGTGCTTTGAGTCATTGATGTAATTTTTTTTGTAAAGATCCAGTGGTCCTTTGGTATATAAAATACCATTTTGTAAACCAGCCACTACGTTTGTGCAGATGAAATGATCCTCTTCTCTGTGCCTCAGATGTCTAATAATCAATGATTCTCTTTGAAACCTCGGCCTGTCAAATACTGCATTCATCTTTACTGCTGATGAGCCATATTACTGACGCATTCTCGAACGTGTTCACAGTGACTGAAGGTAATCATGTTATTTGATTCCGGGATGAAGTGCAAATAATGATCTTGCTGTCAGAATGTTGCCAGTTACACGCCTCATCCAGATGCTGATTGCAAAAATCAGCTGCATTATTTCTGTACAAGCTGAACTCGGTGATTTTGTATCTGCTGGGACATTTCGTTGATGTCAAGTGGAACAACACTTTACTGCTTTCTGTGCTGTACATGCGACAGGGTTATCTTCATTGCAAACACAGTACTATTATTGTGCGAGCTCTGTTTGTAAAGCTAATTGAGAGTTTTATGGCAGTGTTTCAGCTTAGCCCCACTATGTTTGGTCAGCTTCTGTCTCTTTGCACTGCTCATTAGAAGCTGCTTCCTGTGCTGTATGATTGTAATCAGTACTATTATGCACAGCTTTGCTTTTATTTGAGCTTCTTTCTGTTTTTAGATGCAGTATAAATGTTTGTATAACAATTCTTCTACATTACATTTGCATTTCATTTGCTTTCCATGCCACCACAGATGACCAAAATTTCTGAGAGTTCAGTTGGTTAGTATGTCAATATTAGAGGAAAATCTTCTTGGTAATTAAAGTTGCCCATATATTTTCAAATGGCCTATTAAGAGCAGTCTTATTTTAGCCACTCCTCTGGATGCGTTAGTCCAGACGAGAAGTGCTATGGCTCTGAAGCATGTGATCAGGTGAAAATATGGCAGATAGTGATGGAGAGGAAAAAGAAGAAAGGGTTTTCCTATCTGCAGGCTCCATGTGTCCTTCCCTCAGTGACTCTCTGTAGTTGCGCAGGTTCATTAATTGAGGAGAAAGGTGGCGTCCTACATACCTTTTCTACCTGCTATATTTAGGGCACCCTAAATGTGCTTATTAGAGCCATGATTTACGATGTCCTGCCTTCCCGGCTGCTTTAAGTTGGTACAGAGACAAAAGCAGACTCAGCCCTCTGTTGCAAAAGTAAGTGAAGTTTTCAAGGACCAGCAGTGGGATTTATACAATAGACAAACACTGTGCTGAAGGAAGTACCAGTGCCAATCCTCTTTGGCACTGACTGGATGAGCCAGTTGAGAAGATTGATTCAAGACGTTGTTCAGTTTTTTTGAGTACTAGTATAAGGAGAAAATGTGATTTTAGTTTGGAGTGCTTATCTGTTTGAGGATCTGCGAGAGACTAAAATGCAGCATTCTTTATTTCTCTGATGGCATTATTCTTAATGCAACCTCTAAGTCCTTTTGCTGGAAACCGTTCATTTCTAAAACAGAAATATATACTTTTCTATTCATGTGGTTGAGCTTTTCAAAATACTGATACCTGAGGCAGGACGTGCACAAAGAGAAAGCTTTGATTCAATATTGCGAGAAAAAGACATCCCAGAGCCTGTTATCAAACATGCGAGTGCGAACACAGCACATCATCACGTATTCCCGGCTGAGTAATTATCCTGGCACCTTTACTCACATTCACAAAGCTGACACAATTGAAAAGCATTTCACCTGCAGTAAGTAACTGATTAGCCTCTAAATTGCTTAGTTGGGATTAATTGAGAGTTAGCTGTGGGGTGGAAAGGAAATTGCGAGCAAGGCTGTAGGAATTAAATATTCCAGAGGAAGTGCACACATGCTTAAAAATCATTCTTTCAGATGTGTTTGTATTTTTTCTTCTGTGAAGAGACTTGTGGTGTATGCTTGTAATCCACAGGTAAAGAATAATGAGCTTTAAACCATATACTGCTTTGATTTTAAGTGCAGTTGTTTGAATATTCCTCTGATTATGAAAGGCTGTCGTCAGCTAAGTTAATAGTGAGACGTGTTTTGTAATGTATGTTTGCATGCCCACTTGATGAGAGACACATTTGATGCTCCTGGCTTGAGGCTGCGGTTCTCCAATAATCACAGCTCATGTTTCTCGTTATTGCTGCAAATATGCCAACAAGGTAAGAACGTAAATAATAGCCCTCTGTGGTGTGTTTTAAGGATTTGAAATGGTGGACTGTGGCCCAAATGCTTATCCAGTATGTGGTGCTTATCCATTTACATGCATTTATGTAAATTATTTAGCTGAAGGCAGCTCATGGGACTAAAAATTTTTATTTACCACACTTGTCTGATTTGAGAACCGACGACCTGACAAAAAAAACAGCATTGAAAAAATAATAAAAACAGAATGTTTAACAATGAATAATAATGAAAAGAGAAGTAAGCATTTATTCCCCACTTCCAATTCAAAATAGATGTGTCTTGTCTGTTCAGAGTCCATGTCGCTTGTCAAAAGTGGTAACATGGAGTGCCACTGTGAGATTAAACATAACCACTTTATTGGATAGTGATCTCAAACTTGACTAATGCGGTTGTTAGATCAAGCACTTTTCAACTTAGGCTTTTAGCTAAGGTCAAGTCCTTTCTAACTTTTAATGATCTTCAGAAAGTGACTCATGCTTTTATCTCTTCTCATATGAATTAGTGCAAGTCTCTCAATACTGGAAATAATCATCTGTGGCCTGACTACAATTAGTCCAGAATGTTGCCGCCAGACTCTTGTACACAGGATACACAGGGTACACAGAGGCGTGAGCACATTACCCTTATTCTTGCTGCACTACATTGGCTACCGGTGCGCTACAGCATTGATTTTAATACCCTCTTACTGGTTTACAAAACTCTGAACAATTTAGCTCCATCATACCTTAAGGAGCTTCTATCTGCTCAGAATCCCTCTAGAACTGTCAGGTCATGTGATCAAGTGCCACTAACAGTTCCCAGATCTAGACTGAAGCTTAGAGGTGGTCGTGCTTTTGCAGTAGCCGGCCCTAAACTTTGAAATAGCCTAGCTTTAAACATTAGAACTGCTCCTACCCTACCTATTTTCAAATCCAAATTAAAAGCTTATTTCTTTTCCTTGGCATTTGACCAGCCGTAGAGATAGTATTAGATTTGTTATATGATTAGTATTTTTTTTCTTGTTTTTGTATTTTGTATTGTAAAGCACTTCGGTTGTTTTTAAGGGTGCTATATAAATAAATTTGACATTGACACTTCAAATTGTCTTATTGTCTAATCATTGATGGTTAAGCATTTAAAAGGTAACTGTTGTCACCATTCAGTCATGTTAGTTACTTATCAGGATAATCATAAACAAAGAATTTTATGTAACGGGACCTTTTTGTATTTGAATGCCCCGTGATAGAATATAAATTAACATGTTATAGAATATAAATCAGTTTGTTGATTCTTTCTACAGTTATTATTTGTGTTTAATTTGACAGCATTCTTTCATCACTAGAATAAATCCAATTTTCAAACAGTTGTGAAAAAATTATGGAAGTCTGGAAAAACAAAAGTGTTAGAGGTGATGCCATCTTTAGAGTAGTGCCTTAAAAAAAACTAGTTTTGATTCCCTTTAAAGAGAATTGCTCTTTAACTATTTTGTTACAGAAAAAAAGACTTTTCCCTCCATAAATGTTACCGCTGTATGGAAGGGTATTTGTGGTGGAGAATGATTTCTCAGTTTATTTTGGCCACAACAAAAAAGTAGTTAAAGAATGGACTGAAACATTCTTTAGGAAACCTAAAAGTGTTCTTGTGCAAGCCAAACATATTTCTTCTAGGCTGTCACTCTGAAGAACCATTTCTGGCATCTTTCTTTGTAAATGTATATTTAGTTCCTTGAAGACAGTTTGTACTACACAACATTAAACATGCAAAGCGAGGTTCAAAAATGTGCAAGTG
Source organism: Pangasianodon hypophthalmus (assembly GCF_027358585.1). Classification (NCBI taxonomy): domain Eukaryota; kingdom Metazoa; phylum Chordata; class Actinopteri; order Siluriformes; family Pangasiidae; genus Pangasianodon; species Pangasianodon hypophthalmus. The sequence goes on from NC_069712.1 coordinate 14,574,089, forward strand.
ATATAGCACAAACAGGAATCAACACAGAGGAAGCCAGAAGTAATCATGTTTCAATGCCACACAACAACCAGCACTCACTCAATGGAAAACATCTGGGTGAAGCTGAAATATTTGGTCACATTTTACAGTAGAACAAAAGAAGATGATACTTTCACTTTGGTTACATGTGTTAAATTTATATCAGTTTGGAATAGAGCCTTTCCTTTGAAAGGTTATTAAGAAATGTTAATGATGTATCACTGCTCCCTTTCACTATCTGTCTATCTCCCGTTCTCTCAGCAGTCACGTCTTGCAAAATTCCTCAAATGTGTTGGCAGGATAAACAGCAACAATGCTGGGCACTGACTGAAGGCTACACAAATAGAAATGGACCTGATGTAAGCTGAGAAAACACTGAACCCATGGAGTTGAAGTAAAACAACAAATGAAGAAGAAGTGAATACGCATAGATAACCTTAACACATAATAAGCTAAGCATGTTATACTCCATCCTCAGCATTTTCCAGATGATCCGTTTCAGAGCAGACAACTTGCACTGAAATCTGTCGTTCTGACATATTAAAGAAAGTTTGATTCAGTCTGTATCAAGCCTCCAGCTGTGTAAGTGCAGCAGCGTATATTTTTGGAAATCTGTGTTCAAGTATTTATAGTGGTGGAGAATTCATCATTATTTCTCTCTGTGTGTCAGAACCGAACTGACTCCCAACTCCCACTCCAGCTCATTGTACATTGTGCACTTCTGCATGCACAGTGGAATCTCCAGCTGGAAGGAGGGGCTGCGCTCCACAGAGTGACGTCCCAGAAACCTCCACTCCTGCTGGGCAACCCCCAACCTCAAAGCCTTCTCCTCCAGGCTTTTGAAGGAGCGGCATTATGGTGAAGATGAAGCACTCCTCCTGCTTGATCTGGATGCTAGCAGACACACACAGCAGGAGTGTCAGTGACACCAGTCTCTAATGAGCCTGCTAATGGCCTGTCACATCCTTAAACGACCCATTACTGATACCCAGTCACTGCCTGTAAATATAACAGTATTGATTTTTTCTTTTCTGGTGTGTTATCTAGGGATTGACCAGACAGGAGTATTATTAGCTGGCATGCATTATGACTGAGGTAGATACTTAATTCTTTGTTACTTTGTTTCATCTGGTTTATAAGGAAAAGAAATTAATGAATAATTGAGGACGGGGTAAGCTAGACCTTTTGAATTCTTAGCTACAGGTCCATTTAACAACTTTTCCTAGTTCCAACTAGTTCTGTCCCACATTGAGCATCTCACCTGCATAGCTAATGAAGATAAACTAGGTAATTACAGTTTGGCAGGGTGGACGGCTGTGGGGATAAATTTATCTCCACATTGACAGTATGGGGTCGGGTGTGCGTGGCCAGCTGAGTGCATGGGATCGAGTTCTTCCCACTGCAGCTGGTATTTGGGGCAGCCTTGCTGTTCAGATCATGTACTGAACATAATGTCACATGATATGCACAACACAGTCACATGATGTCCACAAATACATATCAAAAGCTTGATAAATTGGTTACATTGCCATTATAGGAAATACAAGTGGACACCAAGATCCAGCACACAAATGAGCATTGTTATGGGAATGTAACAGAGTGTAGCCTTAACCATTTTTAAGATGGTTTGATGATTTGGCTAAAACAAAGATATATATATGCGGCATGCTAAACAGCCAGTGGGCTTCAAAAGGCCTTACTGATAAGAACTGTAATATGAAAATAAATGGACTAAGTAAGGAATAAAATGCTTTGGGGTGTGCTGTTATAGGAAATAATCAACGATGGAGTGGTGTTTTGCGTTACCAACCTGAGGTTGGTATTTTTACTAGAACAGCATGCTCTAATGTGTTTTATGCTTCTTATACTGACAATGATTACAATTTTGTAATCACTTATACTGTAACAGATATAGACGGTTATTCTTTCACTAGCCTCTCATTTTGGTGGCGCGTCACGTAACTGAAGACTTTCCCTGTGGAGACACTTAAAAGAGCTATTAACTTAAAGGAATAACTCTACCTTAAAGCATTAACAGTGACCGAAGTCGTCTTTAATAAATGTTAAGCATCTCCTCAGAGAAAGCAATGTCTGTTATGTGAGTGTCCACCATCCAAGTCTCTGCGAATGTTTATGTACCAGAGAAACGATAAAGTATTAATACAAGTGCATTATTATAAACCTGTCATTTGAATTACAGCGGGCAGTAATGTCAGAGCTGTGCTGAAAATTAATCAGCACCTTCTGACCAATCGGATTTGAGAATTCAACAGCGCTGTGGTGTAAATAATTTAGAGAAAACATCTTGCTGCAATCATATTTTTCCCCAGAAATGTTTTGGATGGAGACAGCAAAGACAGTTTAGACAAAGCAACTGCCTCCACACAAGAAGACCTGCTGTTGTGTGACTAGTGCAAAGTTACATAACCTGTCTTAGTCATGTCTGTTCTTTACAAAAATTATTTGAACATACAGATGGGCATACGGGGCTTTTCTCAGGACTAGGCTATTTTTCTGTTATATCTCACCAGTCATCCTGTGTAATCTTGTATGCTTTTTGATATTTTCCCTCTGAGTATTTACAGTATGTAGCTCTTATGCTGAGGGTTGATCCATTCAAAAAATGTTTGGTTATGCCTGCTTGTATAATGACACACACCATGTGTTCGTTGTACGTCATAAAACAAACATCTCTGAGGATAAAACAAATGTCATAAAACACAAATGTAAAAAAGATGGGAAAATAAACATTTTATATAATTGTGTTTTATGTAACATGTGGGGGTTTTCATCAGTCCTCTGTTGTTTTGGCCATGAGAGAAAAATATTCTAATCTGTGATGATGACAGAGGAACTAAACCATGCCTGCTCAAAAAGAGGGAAATACGTACGTCCATTACAGCGATGCAGTAGAGCTTTCATTTACATTACGCAACAGAGATGAATTAGACTTTAAGCAGCATACACTGAAAACTGTTTTTAAGCTATTGGAATTAATGTTTTAATGGAAAAGTTTCACTTTGGAATTGAATATATTGGGATCTGTTTAGTTGTAATGTTTGTCACCAGAAAGATTTGCCTAATCTTAATCTTTCAACCAGATAAGTCCTAAGGGAATGCTGTTAGGTAGTTAGGCATAACTACACCAACAGTCATAACGCAATAGACAGATCAATATCTGTTGACGAGTAGTTTGAAAGACAAAACTGCATTTTAGTTAAGTTGTGACCAAGTAGATGTGCAATAGGTGGGAAGCCCTAGGGCTGTCTTGATTTAATTTTAATTCTTCTTTATTCATCATTCATTCATGATGCTGGCTGCTTTATCCTGCTCAGGGTTACAGTGGATCCAGAGCATCAAGAGCTTCAGGTCAAGAGCTTCTGGTAATGTTCACATCAACCATCAGAATGGGGAAAAAGTGTGATTTCTGTGACTTTAACCATGGCATGGTTGTTGGTGCCAGATGTGCTGGTTTGAGTATTTCAGAAACTGCTGATCTCCTGGGATTTTCAAACACAGCAATCTCTAGAGTTTACACAGAATGGTGCGAAAAACAAAAAACATTGAGTGAGCGACAGTTCTGTGGGTGGAAATGCCTTGTTGATGAGAGAGCTCAGAAGAAAATGGCCAGATTTGTTCAAGCTGCCAGGAAGGATATAGTAACTCAAATAATCACTCTTTACAACAGTGGTGAGCAGAAAAGCATCTCAGCATGCACAGAGGATCGAACCTTGAGGTGGATGGACTACAACAGCAGAACCCTACATTGGCTTCCACTACTGTCAGCCAGGAACAGGAACCTGAGTCTACAGTGGGCACAGGCTCACAGAAACAGGGCAGTTGAAGATTTTAAAAAATGGTGTTTTTCCAGTCTTCGTTCTAGTTTGGGTGGAACCTGATGTGGTTATCTGCTGTTGTAGCCCATCCACCTCAAGGTTTGATGTGTTGTGTGTTATGAGATGCTTTTCTGCTCACCATGGTTGTAAAGAGTATGTATTTGAGTTACTGTAGTCTTCCTGACATCTCAGACCAGTCTGGTCATTCTCCTCTGATCTCTCTCATCAACAAGGTGTTTCAGCCTGCAGACCCCTGCACACAGGATGTTTTTTGTTTTTTGCCCCATTCTGTGTAAACTCTTGTGTTGTGTGTGAAATTCCCAGGAGATTAGCAGTTTCTGAAATACTCAAACCAGCCCATCTGACACTGACAACCATGTTATAGTTAAAGTCACATTTGTTTCCCTAGTCTGATGTTTGATGTGAACATTAACTGAAGCTCTTGACCTGTATCTACATGATTTTATGCATTGTGCTGCTGCCACATGATTGGCTGATTAGATAACTGCATGAATGTGCAGACGTACAGGTGTTCCTAATAAAGTGGATGGTGAATGTACAGTACTGTGCAAAAGTCTTAGGCACCCTATTTTTTTTAGTACAAACTTTGTTATAGATTTTTATTTTATGACTTCTACAGTACTGATTCAGTACAACAACATTTTAAATTTCCAAACATTAAATGTTACAGAAAAATGTTTGTATGGCAGTAAAGAAAGCAGTATATTACATAAGAGACACTTTTCAGACAAAAACATAATGAAGGCTGCTGGGTTTTGCTGCAAAAATAAGAAGCAACTGCGACAGTCAAAGTCTCCAGAAGAGCTGTGTCTGGTTCTGCAAGATGCTCAGTAACACTTACAGCAAATTTCCTTATAAAACTGCACACATTGTACCTGAGACTACTATTTTTTTTAAAGCAAAGGATCATCACACCAAATATTGACTTTGTTTCATTTATTACTGTTTACTGCTCTTTATAGTATTTTTTTAATGTAGAAACATTTAGTTTCATTATTTTTGAAGGCTTCTTTGCTCTACAGTATTTCTTTGAATGTGCCTAAGACTTTTGCACAGTACTGTACATACTGGGGCAGAAATGAGCGTTAGACGGGAATGCACCCTTTATGGGACGCCAATCCATCACACCAGGGCACCACACACACACACACACGCACAAACACACATACACACACTTATTGACACATTCATTTTCGCATAGGGGCAATTTTTTCCCACTTCTGTTTTTTAAACATAATATAATAAATACACAAAAAAACATGAGGCTTAATGCACTGCTTATTCTTCTTTAGAAATGTTTGGTATACCTACTATCCAGTCTTTCAAAATATATATATATAAAAGCGTATGTAGAAGTCTGACTAAGATGCTTTGTGCATCAACAATTAAATGTGTTTTAAGAGACAGTTGCATATGTCTAAGAATTTTTTTTCCCTTTCCTGGTGTGACTAGGTAACTCTTTACCATACATGCAAAAATACCTTTCTGAACCCCTGCCTTGTTGCTCACTCTTTCCTTTGGGATTGCATGTGATCTGAGATGCATCCTTGTGTGTGTGTGTGTGTGTGTGCACGCACAGTGTGCCTGTGAATGTGTGCTGTGCTCATCTTAGTGTTATATCATCACTGCTTCTGTCTGCCCCCTTTGGTTACTCAACATCGTGTGTGTGTGTGTCCTGAGTGGATTATGCATTAAAGTGAAGGTAATGGCTTTTAAAAGGCTGCTTATACCGTTTGCTTTTGGCACAATAATGCTTTCACAGCCAAATCATGAAAATTCCTTGGTTGCGAGTAGGGGTGGGTGATATGACAAAAATACATTACATAATGTCTAAAAAATTACATGCATTTTTTTAAAAATAAAAATTAAAAAATGTAACATTGAAACACTGAAAAAATAAAAATGTGTAAAAATTAATATTTTACAATTTTAAATATTTAGTACAAAATTTTAACAGAAAATCAGCTGCTTATTCCACACTCACATGCCAGTTTAACAAAACTGAATTACATGATCATTGACATATCATTTAAGAATAGAAAATAATCAAAAATAAATAATAAAAAAAGAGCTAAAAGATAAAATGGTCTATAATTGCATTTAAAATTATGATTACACATATTTTTTGCTGGCTGGCAAAAGTTTTGACAAAACTAAAATATGAGTGCTGCTACGTCACATGTCTAAAAAGTCACTGATAGCAGAATTTCATCATGTTAGTGCATCATATGACTATTGTGAGCGAATCTTATAATATAATCTGACTTGCAACATTTATGAACGTGAGTGTTATCACACAGTCTGCTACTTGACCAAGATTTTATTTATTTCGTCATCTCATACAGTGTAACACGCAATAAATGTACAAGACCACTACATAGTGTAATGCAGCACAGTGTCTGAGAGAGCTACACAACAGCCCCGGCTGAGCCATGTTCACTACAATGATTCAAAAACCTTTAAACATGATTTTACACATGGAGGTCGCAGTGCAGTGCTCTTCACACTGTTTAACCAGGAAGTTGTGCTGATGGCCTGGGAGTGATAGTAAGACAGAAAAGTGGACTGATATAGAGAGGAGAGAGAATGAAGGGACGTTGCAGGACTCTCCCATTCCCTCAGCTCCACTTCAGTGTACTTCTCCTGCTGTCTTGTTCCTGTCTGAAGGAAAATGACATATCAAATTTACTATAGCTGTCACAATTGTCCTCACTTCATATGATTCTCTTGATATTGGAAATCTTCTGGGTGCCATGAATTAATGAACAGCCTGTGTCAGGATTGCCCCAGCTTGCCGGATGTGCAGCACACAGCTTTTTGTTAGCAGGTACTTGTGTGGATATCAGGGTCTCTGACCCTGCAATCAAATCTGCAAAGAAAACTAAATAATAGCAGTCAGGGCTTTTAGATGATTGTGTTAGTTCACTGTGCTTGTGATGCAGCGATGCTGTTTAATGTTTAGAACAGCACTTTGTTTATCTCGACTCATGTGTTATAGATTTTTTATCTTTAGCCCAAGGAGCTGTAAGTCAGCAGTTTGTCTGAGCGATTCACTTCCGAGGGCTGGATTGAAGAATTTTTGAGAGTACATGCAGAATTATACGTCTTCCTCTCAGTATAGTGCTAGATTCTGGCCCTACTGCAGGAAAGCTCCCTGCTCGGTGGAACAGACGGGGTTCATGAATATTCCACAGCAGCATGTTGGCTGTTAAGGAGGCGCGCTGCACTCTCCCCGAGTAACGCATGGAGCTCCTACGCCTGTGAGATGGTGTAACATTTTGCAGCTCGCGCTGTGCGTGACTACACATTCTAGGATCTCTAGGTGACCGGTGACACATGAAGTACCAGATGGATCGTCAGCATCTGTGAAGAGATATAACGACAACTTTTCTGAGCAGAATGAATGTTTGAGTTGTACTTCACTTTCTCTTATAAAAGTATCATTTAATAATGAACAGAGGAACTAAGCAGCAAAAACTTCCCCATACTGCCACCAATTTCATTTACCAAATACAGCTCGCTTACCTTGATTTGTTACCTAAGGCATCAGTAAAAACCAGGAACCACTGTCACAGTGCTGACTCGCAGCAGTTTTGTTGTTTTATTCTTAGATACAATTCAGTATTTCTAAATGTTATGTTAATATGTTTTATAACTTGAACTACATTTATAGGTAAACTCTCCAGATGCCACTGGCATTTTTCACAGCAAGTCCATCAGCTGATCTTTTGGTAGTGGCTGTTTAGAAGGGCCTTTTGAGGTAAATGCTCACTTCAGATTTGGAATAATCCTACAAATGGCTGCTATGGGTGATTTTAAAAATTCTCTAAGCTTTACCATTTCAGGATAGCTCATTGTTTACTCACACCTTTGTGGTTTGCAGGAGCATATCACTTTACCATATATAAAAAGGTTTAACAGCTGGAGTGGCACGGAGGCACACCAGGTACTGTTGCTGCGTCAAAGCTCCAGGATGCCTAGTTTGATCATGAGCTTGAGTTTCTCTATTACAGAAGGTTCAGAAGAGAAGCTTTCATGAGGCTGAATTAAGAGCTTTGAACTCACAACCTTCCAAGTAGCCCACTAGCCCAATGCCTTAACCACTGAGCTACACTATATGGCCAAAGGTTTGTGGACACCTGACTATCACACTCATATGTGCTTTTTGAATATCTTATTCCAGATGTATTCCCCTTTGCTGATATAATAACCTCCACTCTAATGGGAAGGGTTTCCACTAGATTTTGGAATACCTGTAGGGATTTGCTCATTCAGCCACAAGTGCAGTAGTGAGGTCAGACACTGATGTTGGGGCGAGGAGGCCTGGGCTGCAGTCAGTGTTCCAGTTCATCCCAAAGGTGTTCAGTGGGTTGAGGTCAGGGCTCTGTGCAGGCCACTCAAGGTCTTCCCCAGCAGCCTTGACAAACCATGTCTTCACGGACCTCACTTTTTGCACATGGGCAGTGTCATGCTGGAACATGTTGGGGCCTCTTAGTTGCAGTGAAGGGAAATGCTACAGCATACAAAGACATCTTATATCCTGTTCTATATATGAACATATGAGTGTTTTGGTCAGTTATCCACAATCATTTGGCCATACAGTGTACCACTGCTCTGCGACATTCTGCTACTATCTGATCTGATGAGTGAAATCTCTGTTTTGCAGGTTACGTCATGTCTAGCGTGTCCTCTGAGGTCAGTGAGACATGGGAGAGTCGCAGGCTTCTGCAGCACTTCACCAATGAGACTGAGGAGCTGAAGTCTGTGAGGAACTGCACTCCACCTGGTAAAAAAAAAACAGTCAGCACGTAGCACATCTCACACTGAATAGGAGTACATTTGTAGATAATATCAGCTATGTGTGTTTTTGTTTAAATAGGTCACATGCAAAACCAAAAGTGTAACCTCTCTGGAACTGATTAAGGAAGAAGCCAGTTTATGTTTTAGTTCTGCAAATGTGTTTTGCATAGCCATGTATCTATGTATGTTAGTTGTGTGTGCTGTGAAAGGAGTCTGTAGTGTGAAATCAGTCTGACTATGCAGTATTAATGTGGGGCAAGCACTCAGTTTTACAATGTTGGTGTGGAAAGGTCACTGTGTCATGCACTTTGGGGGGTGCTGATGGTCGGTTTGCTCTGGCTTTAGACTACAGAAGGGCAGTGCCTGATCTGACTGCCTCTTTTGTTGCCTTCTGAGTGCGTAATCCAGCTGACACAGACAACACTATTGTTGATCAGGAAGCTCACGGTTGCCTGTGGGAGTGCGGAAGCAAATGATAGCACAGTACAGCTGCACAATGAATCATATTTTAATTGTAAGCATGATTTTCAGTCTTCTCAGTTAATTAATATAACCAGCTATGATATTGGCTAATGCTCCACATTGAGGTTTTAACGAACTTGAATGAACAATTTCCTCTCTGCTTCACAAACGTAGTGACCAGTAGTCAAGAAAGACTTAAGATAGCCGTGATAGTCGTGACAGATTTAATTAGTTATTTAGGTCTGGATTCAGAGTTGGCCCCTTAAGTCCAAAAGATAATTCAGTATTTCAGAGACAAATGAATGAAAATGAAAAAAAAGACTAATACAGTGATATATGATTGAGATGTCAAACATTGAAATAAAACTCTAGTCCAGTATGTTGCCAGTATATTGCTGCATGAATGATCCTATTAATCATTAATCACAGCAAATGTAGTCTAATTTAACATTATCGCTTCTACCCTAATTATACGGCAGCTTATAAAATAGCACTTGATCCAGCACATCCTATTATTGCATTATATTTTTTATATTGTGCACCAGCAGTTAATCGAGATCATGAAATCATAATGTGTGCTTAGGCAATTTTGTCAGGCATTTTAATTTGGTATTTTGCATTGGCTATTAAAATAATGACAGTGATTTTGTTAATTCACCTCTAAAGAAAACATGGCAATGGCTTGAAGGATAATCTGAATGAGCATCTGCAATCTGCTACACCTACAGCTCACTTTAATTTAATTCATAACTTTACCCATAAAAAATTGGTCCTTGAGATAAGGAGTGATTTAAGATGCTGTCTCAGCCAATGTCCTCCAAACTTTTCACAGACTTTAAAGGGATGATAATTTTAATGAATTAATACTGTCATATTTTTAATGTTGGCCACAAATGGCATTCCATAGTTTTTCAGTTTAATTACAACACATGAATTTCAGTGTGACATTTTATGGTTACTTGAAATTGTCAGCCAGTGTTGCTGGACTGAAAACATGCACTTCACATAATTTCAAATTCAGAATCACGCGTAATTTAGACACACCTGTAGTTTAGGCGACCTCCATCCCATATGCTCAACTCTCACATAGCTTCTGAATGTCTAAGGTCTGAAAAATGATGTGTGATTTTGTTCTTAAATCTTCACTGCACGCTCTTCACTCAACTTCAAATATTGCCCTTATTTAGTTATAGTCTAATTTTAGCATACACATATCTTACCATTCAAATGATCTGCACAATCAATGTGACCAAGGAACAAAATAATTAAACAATTTTGTTTAATTTTGGTTTCCTTAACTGGCTGAATAACTGTGAAAACAAAATTTCAAAAATTGTTATTTCAATAGTGAGCAAAGTAATAATAATTTCATAACCATTACCATGACACTTTATATACTGAATGAGTCTTCACTATCGTAGAGCTACAGGTAAAGCTAAAATGTGTGCTATGGTATTGGTATGTCTGTGGATGAGCTTTTTTTGCTGATTCTGAAAAGCCTACTGGTCCGTCTCTGTAGTCTTTTCTCTCAGCTGTGAGTGAGAGACTTTTGCACTACATAGGTTTGTGTTTGCCCATTTAAACCACTCAGTGAAATGACTTTTCTAGTCTATTCATCCTCACTTATTCATGGTTATAGTTTAATTGTATAGTGCTGCTTTCTGAATGGGATAATTGCTTGCTTTAGCCATTGTGGCTAATTAGAGCAGGTCTTAGTGAGAGAGGAGGTGAAGTGGCTGAACAAAGAAACCATCAATACCGTAGGTCTATTGATTAACCATCTACTCTCAGCAGTGTGTTTGCTACAGCAGAGCTCTAACGATCTGTAAGTTATAACAGTTTGCAGTAACTTTTATATTTTTAGAAAAATGCATGTGCTGTTAGAATGTTATGGAAATGTTTAGGTGCAAAGTCACTCATTTACTCAGTCAGTCACACGCTTACTCAGTCACTCATTCACTCACTCAATCAATCATTCACTCATTCATTCAATCAGTCACTTACAAACTCACTCAGTCATTCAGTCACTCACTAACTCAGCTGGTCACTCAATCACTTACTACCTCACTCAGTCATTCAGTCACTTACTAACTCAGTCAGACACTCAGTCATTTAACTCCATCATTCACTAACTCGCTCACCCATTCAGTCACTCATTCACTCACTCACTCACATTCACTCACTGAGTCATTCACTCACTCACATTCACTCACTCACTCACTCATTCACTCACTGAGTCATTCACTCACTCACATTCACTCACTCACTCATTCAGTCACTCACATTCACTCACTCACCCATTCACTCACTCACTCACATTCACTCACTCACTCATTCAGTCACTCACATTCACTCACTCACTCACATTCACTCACTCACTCATTCAGTCACTCACATTCACTCAGTCACCCATTCAGTCACTCATTCACTCAGTCACTCATTCACTCACTGAGTCACTCACTCACTCACTCACATTATTATTATTATTATTATTATTATTATTATTATAGCAATGGCAGAAGGTTGTTAGGCCATGGTTTCTAAGCCCAGTGATCTCTGTCCCTTACAGCCGCTTTGATTGCTCTGATGTGGAAAGAGTAGCTTATTGTCCATAGTTTCACATGGCCAGTCCGTGTTTGCTCATGGGCAGATTTGGTGAATGTTTCCAAGTGGGGTCCTGGTGTTTTAGGAGGCTGTTCTACTTGCCAAGTATTTCCTTGATCTTGCCATTAAAGAGGGAGTTAAATTCTGAAGCATTTACCCGTGCTGGGAATCCAGAAACACCCACCCCATCAGCCTGGCGCCTTAGCACACGGCGAGGGTTTCCTTACTCTGCTCTTTGTTACCATGACACCCCCACAGTGTTGGCTTTAAACAGATGGTATTAGAGTGTTTGCTTGTTTTTATCCATCTCATGATGTATTGTTCTCTCAATCAGGCCTACTGTAAATAATCTGTATTTAGACAAAGAATCATGATAGCTTGTTTCTCCTTAATTAGCCTTGACTCCTGAAATGCTGTAATTATTTTAAATGTAATTATTGTAGCTTTTCTGAATCACATTCCCTCTTATAATCACCTCAGAGTTTTTCTGGGAAATGGTTCAAGGAGAATCTGCTTCTCTTTTTCAGATGTTTGTCTGTGGATAAGATGCCTTTTAATTCCGCATTAAAAGCCATTAAACTGAGGTACCTAAATGCTCAGTGGTACAACTGAGCAGATAAAATTTGCTTGTGAGAAACTTAAGTCTTTTTGGATGTCATATTTGGATAGCATCATTAGTAACACACCAGATATTTTTTTTTATCTTACTGAAATTGTAGAGAATGTTGAGTAAAAATGCTTTCATTAAAACTGCTTATTAAAGGCAATAGTTATGCATGCCTGTCATATTCTTACCAGAGCAAGTTTTCTCTACAGCATGCATGTTGATATGCTTGTTTTATTAAACAATATACCGAAAAAAGTAATACAATGAAAGGCTTACAAAACAAAAAAAGACTGATTAGCAGTACTGGCTCCATGAGGACAAGTAAGGAGTAAAACAAGATGTAGCATACTGTCATAGGAAAATAATCAATGAGTAGTTGGTGTGATATAGCCTGGCGTAAAGGGTTACCAGCTCAAAGACTATTTTTTGATACCAGCACATCCTGAAGTGTTTTTTATATATACAACAGAAATTGTCCAGTGCTAGCAACTGTCATAATTTTCATCCATATATAGTTTTATTTAATGTTGTGGAACCTCTTTGAAACAAGTTAGTTTGTCTGCCATACAAGTGCCTGTGTAAGCTGTTACTACAGAGGCATATTCAGTTGAGTGCATTGATATAAATCTATGCTTTGTCTACCTTCAGAGCTATGCTGTTATAAAAAAAAAATAATCAACACCGTCAAGACTTCAGTTTAATTCTGTGGTCATTCTGTGCATACGTTCCACTGAAGCTGCATTGTACCATCTACACTTAGGAAAAAAAACAGTTCCTCAAGAGGACCTTTTCTGAAAGAGAAACCCTCTGTTTTATGGTTCTTTGAGATGCTTTAATGGATCCCTCAGAGGAACAAACTGAATAACCATTTAGGATGTTAGATGGAACAGGGCTGATCCAGGAATAGAAGTGTACTCATTCACTTCAGCATAAGCTTGCGCGATATAACAATTTTATCATCCGTACATGATATTTCATTGCCACAATATCCAGTGACGTTTTCTCCAATTATATTGTAGTACCAGACCTGCCAAGCTTTACGTATTTTCTTTAGAAGCTCTGCAATTTATCATCAGAGTGGACTAGAAGTATCCGCAGAGCTGAAAATTATTATGCCCTCCCATACTCTCCTTAAATCTGAAATGCATCCTAATATTCCTGTCTTTTTCAGTCTAATATTGCATAAGCCTACTCCAGCAGTCTAGTCTGCTAACACTTCTATTCAATTCAGTTCAGTTCAATTCAGTTTTAATTTTATTTTATTTTATAGCCTTCTCTATTCAAGGTACCAACAAAGAGCCTGCACCTTTTTATCAAAAATGTGTGGCGGATCATAAAAGACCAGAGGTTTTCTCAGGTACTGCGGTGCTGCTGTACTGACTACTCAGTGCTTTATAGGTCAATAGTATTATTTTATAATCAATGCGAAATTTGATTGTGATAAGTGTGGATAAGATAGGGGTGATGTGGTCATATCTTCTGGTTCTAGTAAGGACTCTAGCTGCTGCATTCTGGACTAACTTGAGCTTGTTTATGCACCTACTGGAACCCCCAGACAGTAAGGCATTACAATAATCCAACCTAGAGGTAATAAAAGCATGAACTTTATATTTATAAGACATTATAAGACATTATAAGACATTATATTTCTTATCTTAGCAATATTTCTGAGATAAAAGAAGTCTATCCTAGTAATATCATGTACATGAGCTTCAAATGAAAGACTGGAATCAATAATCACACTAAGGTCATTTACTGCTGCACATGATGAAACAGAAAGGCCATCCAGAGTTACTGTGTAATCAGAAAGCTTATGTCTAGCTGCATGTGGTCCTAGTACAAGTACTTCTGTCTTGTCAGAATTAAGTAGAAGGAACTTAATAAGCATCTAGTGTCTAATGTCCTTTACCCATTCCTCAGCTTTATTAAGCTGGTGTCTGTCATCTGACTGTTCACATTTGGCACTAGCTGTCCTAACTTTTGTGTATCTAGTCTGTCCATGGCTGTTGCCTTTGATCTCTTATTTGGCCTGTTGGACAGTTGTTCAACTTCAGGTGACCTGAGTTATGTGAAAAGAATGCAACAGTGCATTATGCATATGAAAAGTATGCAACAGTGTTCACATAGCAGCAGGAGAGTGTGATGCTCTGTAGAAATCAGACTCTGAAGTGTAACTCGTCACTCCGTCCTGCTGTCTTTGTCTGAGGGGCTTCCCTGAGGTTCTAATTGTACATGAAATTAGTGTTCAGCTCTCCAACAAAGCAATTCATACAGCGGGGTGTGCTCTGCAGTCAGTGTAATGATTTTAATCACTTCCCTGAAATCTTTATTTCTGTTTTTAAGAAAACAAAATGAGTACTAGTGAGAGCAGCAGCTGGAACTGGAGAAGCAGCAGGTGAGGAGCAGAGGAGGGAAGTTTGTGAGTGAGATGGAGTGATTACACAGCGGGACGCTCATGGCTGTTGGAAAATGTGAGTGTGAGAGTGGCCTGTCAAGCTCTGTGCATGCAAACACATCCGCAGCACTCATATAAATGATAAAAGAACACACTGGCATCACAATATGCATAGCAGTCATCATTTATGTGTTAGAGGAAATTGTTATTTTTGCTTCTTTGACATCATGAAGCTGATTGTTGATATTCTAATATACCTATTTTGACTTAATAATAATGAAAGCCTATTAATAATAATAAAAGCCTGTTCTATGCTGTGACCAGTGTGAAATTATTTTCCAGTCATGCTTCTTGCAAAGATAATTGACCTGTTTGGTTATTTCTTATATATCATTTCTGGAGTCATGATGAATTATGTTTTTCTTTTCTTCAAATTGATTCAGACATGATTGTTAGCATCTTAATGTTATTTACAGTCTGATCCATTCCCAGTACAGCGTCCTTAGGTTCTCTAGCACTACTGAAATTGTACTGTTATGGGCTGGGAAGGAAACTGTAAAATGGAGTCCAAATTTGCTGAAGACTGGTTTAAAATTATAAGTAGAACGCTGACTGTGAGGCTGGTTTATTATTGTGCTCTGACTATATTCTATTAGGATTATTATATGTTCTGTTAGAATTATTTCCTGTTTAAAGGCTAGTGGTATAAAAAGAGGAGTTGGATTTCCTTCCTTTAAAATCCCTTAGGTGGATGTGCTTATCATTACTACGTCAAATTTTCTTTTATTTGCATATTATCTTGAGGTTACCTATAGACTAGTCAAGCTATTGTTTAAAAACCTTTCACCTGTCTTAAAGGCTAGCAGGACTAGCAAGACTAACTCCTAGTTGTGAACTAAATCACTTGTAACATGCTGAGTGTGCATTTGTTTTTTTTTGTTTGTTTGTTTGTTTTTTTGGGGGGGTTGGGGGTTGGTTGTGACTCTTGTACTAACTGGTCATAAATCAAATTGCACTAAGGCCCAGGTGTAAAATCGCATTTTACATCATTTCTGTGATAATCTGTTTAACACGCACAGGTATGATGGGTTGCACCTAGGCACAACTTTGGTTGAAGGTTATAAAGACATTTTAAAAAATTTGCCTTATTTACAAACTTTTTAGCAGTTTTGGCTGCTTTCACACTAGCCAAATTTTCCTAAGTGGTGTGCATGTTGCATGCAATGCTGTGTGAAGTGGGCACAATGTGGGTGCTTTTAAAAAGGGATGCCAATGTAAGTGCTTCCAAAGGTTCCAAAAGTGACTGAGTGACGTCAAGCGTTTTTTTAATTCCAAACTAATAAGGTCGCAGCAAGTGAGGGGCAAGTGAGTAAAACCAACATGGAGGGCAGTGCCAACAGAAAATAAATGAGATGCTTAATGATATATTCAATTGGAGATATTTTAATGCCCATATTTTAATTGACATTCAATTTAACTAAAGAAAATAGTTTTGGGATGTTCATTGCTATCTGATGTCACAGTGGTCTCGTCAGTTAAGCACTCCTCAATGTTCTGTCTCACATGTAGCTCTCCATAGTTAGAATAAATATCAAACCACCTGCCTAATATTGTGAACAGCTCTGACCCATCAAGGCATGGACTCCACAAGACCTCTGAAGATGTGCTGTGGTATCTAGCACCAAGACGTTGGCAGCAGTCCTGTAAGTTGCAAGGTGGGGCCTCCATGGATCGCACTTGTTTGTCCAGTCCATCCCACAGATGTGGGAAATTTGGAGTCCAAGTCAACACCTTGATCTTTTTGTCATATTCCTCAAACCATTCCTGAACAGTTTTGCAGTGTGACAGGGTGCATTACCCTACTGAAAGAAGCCACTGCCATTAGGGTATACCGTTGCCATGAACTGGGTCTGCAACAGTGTTTAGGTAGGTGGTATGTGTCAAAGTAGCATCCGCATTAATGCCTAAGGACCCAAGGTTTCCCAGCAGAACATTGCCGAGAGCATCACACTGCCTCCACCGGCTTGCCTTCTTCTCATAGTGCATCCTGATGCCATCTCTTCCCCAGGTAAGCAACGCACCTGGCCATCCACATAATGTAAAAGAAAATGTGATTCATCAGTCCAGGCAGCCATCTTCCATTGCTCCATGGTCCAGTTCCGATGCTCACGTGCCCATTGTACGTGCATTCGGCGGTGGACAGGTGTCAGCATGGGCACTCTGTCGGGTCTGCAGCTACGCAGCCCCATGTGCAGCAAGCTGCGATGCACTGTGTGTTCCGACACCTTTCTATCATAGCCTCCATTAACTTTTTCAGCAGTTAGTGCTACAGTAGCTCTTCTGTGGGACCAGACTAGACAGGCTAGCCTCCCCACACACAAATGAACCTTTGGCGCCCATGACCTTGTTGCCACTTCACCAGTAGTCCTTCTTTGGACCACTTTTGGTAGGTACTAACCACTGCATACCAGGAACCCCCCACAAGACCTGCTACACAAGCACTAAGAATGGTTTCAAAAAGTATAAAATTCACTCTTGGAAGCTGTGTAGAGATGAAAGGAGATGTTAGGCATCTTTTGCCAGCTTTGCCAGACAGGATACCTGTACCTGTTAAACAGATACTGTAGCTCCAAGATTCATATATACGAGGCAAGAAGAAAAAAATGGGAAGACATCCATATGACAAAAGTATTCATATAAAATTTTATGTCATGTGATTGAAAGATCTCGGCATGCATGTAAAAAGGTAGCCAGGAGATTCTCACTGCCCCTTAATTCTAAATCTCCTCCTGTTCTTTCTCTCTGCCTCTTTCTTTCTCCATCTTTGTTTCTCTCTCTCTCTCTTTTTCTGTCTCCTTCACATTTTGCCACCCAGGGATCTCTAATCCCAATTACTTCCCGCCAGGGATTTAAGAGCCCAGTGAAGGAGCCCAATGATCTACAGTTTAGAGTTTCTGTTTTTCCATCCTACTTTAGGCTCTACAAATATATCCTCACTTGCTTGAAGCTTGAACCACCTTTTTATGTTTAAATTGAACACAAGACCACCTCCCCAGAGGCCACTTAAAACTTTGTCAGTGAGCTTATAAGAATCCTCACTTATCAACTTATCGAATATTTTTCCAACAGTGTACACCGCACGAGGAACCAAGGAAGCTCACTAATGACCAGCCTTAGGACAACAAAGAAACTTGTATACAACTTCTGTCTCTCTCTTTGAGAAGTATGTTCCCTTTTCTCTCTTCCATGAGAAACGAATAAGACAGAAAGAGGAAAAAGGCAGAGTGTATGTAGAAATCGGGCGTGTTCAGTAGATACTGGCTGTCCCTGTTGAGGAGAAATTTGATAAGAGAGGTGAGGTAGAAATCTGGCATTTGTAGAGAGAGAGGCACTTAAACTCTCATTTCTAGGATATCCTGCCTGTTGTTCCAGGCTAACAGGATAACAGAGCATGATGGGAGGAGGCTGCTGTGAGCACTATTACTGGCACCTTCTCCTCTCAATAATGATACCTTTAATGATCAGAAACACTGTGTGTGTGTGTGTGTGTGTGTGTGTGTGTGTGTGTGCACTTTTCTCTCTGTGTATCTGAGAGTGAAAATTGAGATATTCGTGACACATCGTGCCTCCAGGGAGTTTATCTTTATTATAATTCCTTTACAGGCACAGTAAGACGTTTGCAATTCCACATTAACTGTAAATTACTGACAGTGCTGCTGATCATTGCAATGGGAGATATCTCTATTCATTACCTAAGCTACTGCAACAGTAACAAGTTCCAGATCAGCAGAACTCTTATTCTTTGGATTCTGGGTAAAGTCAGCTCTCCTCATGCTTTCACTGAACAGAACAACTATTAGATAAGCATCCAGTGTAAGCAGTAAGGTCTCTGTGAGATACCGGCTTGGATACACTTTGGCAAGTATTGACAGCGCAGGTTCAGACAACTGGGATGTGATAAATTATAATCTCTTACTGGAGATAATATGCTCCAAGATATGCAAGATAACCATTTTGAATAGACATTTGTCGATATGATTCCTTTTTCTGAATGAGTGATATATCTTTTATTCCTGGCCATTTTTAATTGTCTCACTGTTTGGCCTGGTTTGGGTCATCTGTTTTGTTTGGACATGTTTCATATACTTTGGCAAGTTTGGGCTGGAAAGCTCTACGGAAAAGTACTTTGTTCTATTCCCTAAGTCAGATTCAGAGCCTTTTGATCCAAGCATGTGTTAATAGCCTACATTTCTGGGATGTCGATCAGCCAGTTTAAGCGGGATTTAGCTCCATCCCCCACCCCCCTCCACCCAAAAATATGTTCTTTAGTACATGATAAATTTAAATCAACAGATTTTCATTTACATTCTTAATTATTCAGTAGTGTCTTTTCTCCTTGATATTCACAAAAAGTGTGATAGCCTGATGCTAGGACTTGGGGGAGGCTGCTACTCATCTAATCCAGCTTTGCCTTGGCTATGATACTCTCTCTGTAAGGGCACCCAGTGACATTGTGACAGGATATTGGCTAAAAGCCCACAGATAAACATTAGGTCTTATTCAAATACTTCATATAAGTAAATATAATATAGAGTAAAAATCTGTGGCAAATTATGGTCACTATAACTAGCTATCTACTAGCTATCTAAGTTTTGGCTAAAATAACTAAAAACTATTTAAGTTTTTTGCTTGTTACCTGCTTGTTAACTAGCTAAATTTAGGTTTAGACTACATACCACTGGCATTAGATAGCTGACGAGCTAGCCATTTTAGCCTAAACAGCAGAAACTCCATATATTGTGACAGCTCTTTATATTCTTTACTTTCATATGTCTTTTCAGTATTTTGAAACAATTACAGCAGTGCCCATATATTAATGTTTACAATAAGTTAATGTCAGTGAACAAGTCGCATAGTGTTACAGAATATTTCATCCTACCACAGGTGATTGCTTTAAGACTACGTCAGAAGCCTGGCCACCCCTAAAATTTCATTTAAATGAGCAATGAAATGTTTCTATTTTAAATATAGAAATATGTCCATATTATTCATCACTCTTGGTGAAATTCAATATTTTAGCAAATCAAATTAATGTCAAATATCTCACTGGAATATTACACTGTTCATGTAACAGGTTTTGTATAGAAACAAATAACTGAACTCTTCGCTTTTCCCGCCCGGACGCTCAGCTTCTTCATATGACTGGGAGACCTCTCAAATGGGTGGAACCTTGAAACTAACTGCCAAACACTGAAACGGTAATGAAAATGACTGACCTGCCAAACTTAAATATATCAGCACCAGTCTGACAAGCTAATATAGCTTGTTATTTTATCATTGTAATTGGTAAATATTGTAGATAAATTGTAAGTATAATTGCAAGTTCTAGCAAATCTGAGTTTAATTCTTTTTTTAAAATGTGTTACTTAATACAGCCAAGGAGAGGGAGAGAAAAAAAATGCTCAAGAGGCATGTCTGATAGAGGTTAGTGATCAAGAAGAAACTGAGTGGGACATTAAGCTTTCAGTGACAATAATGAATTTGATGACGTAGGTCTAATATTATTACAAGGCTAAACTAAATGATTTTATGATATTTTTAGTTTTAGTTGGTTGTTTTTGACTAACAGCCCCGTTGTCCTCTAGTTGGGGATGGAGTGGACTAGATTTTTTTCCTGTTTGTAGAAATGCTATTCCTTTCATATATCCTCATTAGTGAGAATATACTTAAGGCTATACATGTATATATAACCTTACCAAATAACCATTTTTTATGACTATTTCTATGTTAATATTCATGATTTTGGGATCATTTAATTAAAAAAAAAAAATCCCCTCTAGTAAAGACAAAAAAGTGGGCCCACTTTCATAAATCTCGAGTGATGCCTCTGCTGCCTCAGTGTGTTTCTGCGCTATAATGACAAAACAGATCAACTCAAGTGTCAGTGTGGAAGGAAAAGAGAGGAAACCATGTGTTGGAGAGTAAGGGGAAGTGAGAGAAGGGACATAGTGAAGCAGGGCTTAATGTCACATTACTCATCACAGTGATGAGTAACTAAACTCCACAATACACGGTGTGTCTCTGTGTATCAGCATCTCTCTTTTTCTATCGATGTGTGTGGGTGTCTGTGTACCTGTTTTTGGGTGGGGGAGACCGTCATTATTCACACACAGGTATTTTTTGCATATAGTTGCAACTTTTCCACTTCACAGCTACGCAGAATACAAAAAATTGCTTTGGTTTGAGATATGCATTAGGGCTGTCCAGTGGACTGTGCACAGTCAATATTAGATCCGTCTGAATTTCGCTGAATACTATTTTCTTAAAATTGTGGATTCACATTTTCAGTGGCAAAAAGTATTTGAATGTTTCGGTTCTCATGTTCTGCTTTTAGCCACTGAACGTAAGGCTGCATTTATCTTACCTTGGAAGTTGGAAGACTGTACTCAGAATTACATCATTTTCTACCTCCTTGCATTCGAACTGCAAAGTGGGAAAAAAAACATGGACGCCTCCATGTCCATCTTTTGTTAGCAACAAGCTAGCCAGCCAATTGTGATGAATGATGCATATTAACCTCCTCAAACCTGTGAACTGTACAGTTAGTGTTATAAATTTCACAAGCAAATATGGCTTTATGTTGACTGATCTTAAGCAAATACTATTATATACAGCATAACTCATAAAGGTAAGAGGTGCTTCTTTGTCTATTACTGATGCTATGTTGATTTGACATCACTTGGTGACCTCAAGATTGACAAGACCTTCCCGAGTTCCCGAGTAGGAATTCCGAGTTGAGGGGGGCAGTTTCTTTGTTTTTTCCAAATTGGAGGTTGAAAATGATAAGTTATGACTTTTAGTCAATTCAGCAAAAGTCTGTTAAACCACACATTAATGTTTTGCCAAATGGCACTTCTCACTTGATATAGGAAAGGGGTTCTGAGTAAATGCATGTGATTTATGGCATAACTTATTTTTACTTTTTTCTAATTATGTATTACTTTTCTAATAGAATACAAAATGTGAACAAGGCATGTGTTCTGAATGTGATATTACAGTTTCTGTGTCTGAATCTCAAATGGTGTTCTATTTTGCGTGTAATGGTCTATATGTTCTACAATGGTACAATGTATACCCTATATGGTGAACATGTAGTGAAGAGGAAGTCATTTAGGATTTGATACAGTTGATAATTTGTGTGTTAGAAGCTTAAATGAAAATATTCATGTGATAATATTGCTTACATAGTATTGCTGTTGCCATGGGGAGATTGTGTGAGTTAGAATAGGGAGATTTGTGCACCAAGGTAAATGTATACTATGTAAGTGTGAAGTGCTTGTAGAACATGCCATTGTTACACTTAACAGGAGCCACATGCAGAAATATTTCACTGGTGTTCAGACAGCAGTGCCTGGTGTCATGGCTCCTGGAAGGGTTTGCAAGCCCACAGCTCCAGTGTTAAATAGGTACACACATATCTACACACAAGACACATGCTTCAAGCAATAAAAACAGTAATGGAGATCGTGGTTGTGTCTGTGAGAATATCGCAGAGGTACTAACATCTACGGCTTAGCCATACCGTTTACGAATTTTGACCTGATGGAGGAGACACCAGCTTTTTTTTTTTTTAAACGGCGGTTAGACCAAAGATGAATAAAATTCTCCTGGCAGAAAAGAAGGGGAAAGGATGTGGGAGATGAAAAAGACGTTTGTTTCTGGTAGCAGCTACTTTCACTTTGCTTATTATTAGATAAGGTCACACCAGACTTTTGCCTCACTGTTGCTTGGCATGTATCTGGGGAATAAAATTAGTTGTCTTTTAGTTATTATTAGTTATTTAATTAGTTACTGTACACTAGGGATTTTGTGGTAAAATTCTGTTGATTCACTGTGTCTGTTTACCCCTGTAATTCACAAGTGGACTTCATGTATTATGTTAACTGGGACTCCTAGAATGTGTTAAATATCTGAGGACGGATACTCTGGCTGTGTACTTTCATCATAATGACTGCACTTTCTCACACCTCACACGGTCTCATAGTTGTCTCAAAAAGCCTGACGTCTCATCTGCAAATTGGGATTGATTTGCTATTAAACTATGGCAATAAATCAAAGCGGACAGAGCATCTCATTACTGCAGATTTTCAGCAATAATGAAGCGGGTATTAATTGACTATGAACATATTTGAGCTGTCTCTCTGGGAACAGAAGATGGATACTCAAGGGCAGTGCTTCAAGGGAGGCACTTATTCAGGGAAATTGAATTCACCTTCAGGTCACCTAGAAAAACATCACAACGCTCAAGATATTGAATTTCATGAACTCTGAAATTTCCTTTTGTGGAAGATATTCAAATCACCCAACAGCTTCTATTTTTCTCTTCAGAAATCGAACCCTCTGTGACCTTGGCCATTTTTAAGCCAGTCCTAACTTATAACACTAGCAAAGTTTGGCTGAAGAGAGGGGAATAGTTCAAACTAATTAAAAGTATGCGGGGGTGGAGGGAAGCCTCGAACATGGAGTTCTCTATGCTACCCACTACTCAGTTCAAAAACGTTATCCCTCTGTGTATAATTACACAGGGTACAGGACTACAGTCTTTGCATGTGTGTGTGCGTGTGAGAGAGAGAGAAAGAGAGAGATTCATCTGGTTCTGTCCTCTGGAGCCCACATTCATCATTGCTGTAGCTGAAACATGCAGAGCCAGAACACACAGCTGGCCTTTCCTCAGAGGACCCTCACCTATAATACAACACCCACTTTTTACTTCACTGTGCCTTTCACACAATTTCATAGGATTGTCTCACATAGTTAGGTTGAGGTCTCATTTAGCAATGCGATATTATTGATGATATTGCCACAGACAAAATGAATATAGCATTAGTTCTGCACTTTGCTGTTCTATCATATAAACCACAAAAGGTGGAAATTGTTGCTTTCTCAAACTAACACGAGAAAAACACGAGAAGTCAGTACTATAATTTGACATACGTTTGTTTTTGACATATGTTGTGTAGCCGATGGCTAGATTTCTTGCCCACTATCTTCTGCTGTTTTTTTTATAGATACACTGTATAGCAAAAGGTTTGTGGACACCTGACCATCACAGCCATGTGTGGTTCTTCCCAAAACTGTTGCCACAAAGTTGGAAGCACACAGTTGTATAGGATGTCTTACAGTTTCCCTTCACTGGAACTAAGGGGTCCAAAGATGTTACAGCAGGGCAATGCCCCTCTGTGTACATTTCTTTCTGAATCAGAATATATATTTACATAGTTTTCAAAACAAGTAGTTTTAATTTGTCATTTAGGAGAATCAGCCAGCAAATACTCAGCTTGTTTGTGAACTTTAGGAAAAGCTTCCTGAGTGAAGCTCCCTCATGAAGCTGGATGAGAAGATGCCAAGAGACTGAAAGGCTTCATCAAGAATCCTGTTAAGAATTTTAAATAATTTCATATTTTATATATACTTTTCTTGTTCAGTGCATAATTCCAAATTCATTTTCCTCTGAATATGTAAATATTATAAATATTGTATAGTATTCAAACTGAAATTTGTTCTGAAACCCCTGGTATAAAATCTTTTGCATTGTTTTTTCCCCCATTAGACTGACATGAAGCACTCTCCACTATTTCTAAACAACTGGCTGATAGTTGCATGTTTTTAATCTGCTGATGATAATAATCTGCTCTAGTCTCAGTTTCCGTGAAAAGAAGTCAGGTCCAGCAGCTAGCCATTCCTTTTAAGGCCTGACCTGCTTCTTCCTCTTCACCACGGAAAAGCCCTTCACTGTCTTCCACCCAGCTTGAAAAAGCTTCAGATTTGTACAAATCTTATTTTATACATTTCACGGTTGAGTTGTTCTATATATATCTATATTTTCATACACTGCCTTCTCTTCATACCATACTCTTCATTTGGCCAAAGATAGCCAGTCTAGTCCCTTGTGTGTTAATGAAGTAAGGCAGTAATGGCTTGCAGAAGAGCACTCACTCATAACTAATGCAACGCTTGATGGAGGGCTTGTCTCTACAGCTGCTTTATTCTTCTGCCTTGTTTTCTGTGTTTATTTTTAGCTCTGCTGTTGGATAGTTTATGCTCCACTGCTGCATTGATGCACATGTGCCCCCCCCCCCCCCCCCCCAAGTGCTTGATGGACTGCAATGCTTTAGTGTGTGATGTCATCGTCAGTGCTTCTGGGACACTTGAGTTGACTGAGATTATGTAAACTGATGCTTTCAGCCAGGAGAAAGCCATGACATCAGTAAAGGATCAGAAAATCTGAGCTGCCTGCTACTAAATCGAGAATTAATGTATGCTGATTAGTGGTGTTTATGCATCTGTTTGTTTTCTTCTCTGTGCAACTGATCTGATTGTGTAAGATGGCGTGCTCTGGTTGGATGTGTGTATATCTCTCCTACTGAGCATGTGCCTGGCTAAATGGCTGCATGTTTGGTTGAAAACTACATCATATCTTGACTGAACATAGCGGAAAAGTAATTTGACAACCTTACACTAGTATTTCTTGCATATTTCAAGTTTTCACATTTTTCACCACATTGGTTCTATTTCAGTTTGTTTTTTTTTTAGGAATGCATCAAACATTTTGTTGTGTCTTGAATCTGGTTTAATAACAGCTTAAATGTTGCTGCAAACAGAGCTGTAAGTTAAATAGTGTCAGCTGGCATCCAGCAATGCGGGACGAGTCCTACCGAGTGTTTTGTTCTTTGCTCTGCAGAGCATGCTTCAGAGGTAGCAGGCTGTGGAGCATTGTACTCTCTTTACGTCACAGTTGTTTTCAAATATTGAGCCACCATAGCTGTAGCAGCAAGTTGGACTGTATATGCATGATTCGAGTATGAGTACACTGGTCAGTTATTAACACTCTCTGCATAATGCAGTCAGGCCCCTGTGGACAGTGTATTTGGCTGCTTTTACACTGGTAGTGGTTTCCGTCATGGAGCGATTAGTGTCCATATTGCGTGTGTCTGTTTGTGGGGGTGGGTGTGTGTGTATGTGTATGTCTGTGTCTCCTCCGTGTTCTTGCTGTTCCTGTCATTACACAGTTGTGTGTATCCCGTGAGGGCCTCTCATTTTCCCTTTGTAGCTTACAATGTGCTTTACTTCATACAGTTTATAAATAAACACCATGCTGTTAATACTCCATGGTGCTTAATGGCTTTAAGGGCCTCAGAAGTAACAAAGAAACTCAGTTTGGTGAATTATTATTTGTATAATGTTAGTATTAAAGTGTAACTGTTCAATTCAAGATAGTATACTTTTACCTTGCATAGTTCATCATGATAAAAATGAGAAAGCAGAAATATTCCTGAACATTGATGATTTCCTTGGAAATTCTTTCACTGGAAATTCTTTTTTTTTTCCCATTTGTTCCTTTCTTCCATGTTTTGACGCACAAAATGGGAGATCACTACACTGAATAGTATATATATATATATATATATATATATATATATATATATATATATATATATATATATATACACACACACACACACACATAATGAAATACAGTTTCACATCACACCAGATAGTGTAAGCAGATATATATATATATATATATATATATATATATATATATATATATATATATATATATATATATATATATATATACACATAAATGGGCAAGCGTAAGGTATCGGCCAAATTGAGATGGACAACTGGGTCAGAGCATCTCCAAAACGGCAGGTCTTGTGGGGTATTCCAAGTATGCAGTGGTTAGTACCTAACAAAAGTGGTCCAAGGAAGCACAACTGGTGAACCGGTGACAGGGTTATGGGCGCCCAAGGCTCATTGTGGGGAGCGAAGGCTAGCCCGTCCGATCCCACAGAAGAGCGCAAATTGCTGAAAAAGTTAATGCTGGCTATGATAGAAAGCTGTCAGAACACACATTGCATCGCAGCTTGCTGCATATGTGCCTGTGTAGCTGCAGACCGGTCAGAATGCCCATGCTGACCCCTGTCCACCACCAAAAGCACCTACAAATGGCATGTGAGCATCAGAACTGCACGAGATACTAACCACTGCATACTGGGAACACCCCACAAGTCCTGCCATTTTGGAGATGCTCTGACCCAGTCATCTAGCCATCACAATTTGGCCCTTGTCAAAGTTGCTCATATCCTTACTCTTGCCCACTTTTCCTGCTTCCAACACCTCAGCTTTGAGAACTTGACTGTTTACTTGCTACCTAATATATCCCATCCCTTGACACATGATATTGTAATGGAAGTGAAATAATCATTGTTCACTTCACCTGTCAGTGTTTTTAATGTTATGGCTGATCAGATCCAAAGATGAATATGTACAGTGTAAATATGCACAGTATGAAAAAAGGTGCAATCGAAAAATCACAAGATATGTACAGTGAGATAGATGGGTATATACTAGTGATGAATACAGTGTGTACATGTGCAGTATGAAAAATGTACAAAGGAATATGTGCAATGGAATATGTACAAAAAGATCATGTGCAGCAAACTGTGCAAAGATTGTGATGTGTGCACTGAGACAGCAGACTGAGTGATTATGACTATGTGAGTCAGAACAAGTGATAAATGTCATATTAAAGCAGCAGAGATTGCAGTTGTATAGTCTCCGTAGCTGCTGCTGGGTCTGTGTGGGAAGTGTTGATATATATCTCTCAGTCTGCTTCTGCTTTTTAACTTTAACGAGGCTGGTGGTTTTGGAAAAAGTAATCCATCTAGGTTTTGGCAATATCATGTTATTGATATTGTGATAAATAACATCACCCTATGCTTTCCTGAAAGCATCATGAATATCAGTGCTTCTATAATGCTGAATCCATTGTCACTACAATAACAAGTAGCTGATTGGACATTAAAATATTTCTAACAATCGTTTTATTTGACCTCTTTCTCGTTGTTAAATAGTAGTGATACACCACATTTTGTATTCATTTCTGATCCATTCTGGACTGAAAACTGAAACTGTAGATTGAAAGCCATGTTGATTTTTTAAATTATAAATAGTTAGCTTTTTTTTCTGTTTCATAAATTGTAATAATTTATGTGGGTTTTTTATTTTATAAAAAATTGAAGAAAAAAAAGCACCCATTGTACCACTATGCCTCCCTCAATCATTTATTAATGCTTAATTGAAAACTACTAAAAATCACTTTGTTATTAACAAGCTAATCCTTTCATTAGGATGTTACGCTGCAAAACCTAGCTGACAATAAATAAAACTAATAACGTGAATCTAAAGCTATTATACATGGTAGGCATGCAAATGAATATGAATACATTATATCAGATTGATCAGATAATAAGTTCAAACTCATTACAAAAACAGATAATGAGGTGCAGTACTCGATTTTTCTTTCTTAAGAAGCCTAGCCAGAAAGTTTCACAGGGCTTCTGGTTAAAACTAGACATGTACATCGGGCTTGGAATCCCATAGCACAAAAATGGCCTCCTATTCCTAGCAGCCCTGGGGTTTTTTTCAGTGTTTTCGGGGTCATAGTGGTAGGGTTTGCATTACAGAAAAAAGAAACAGTAAAAACCTTGTGGTTTAGACTACACCCACATCCTGTTTAAATCTGAATACAGATATAGATATGAATATTTTGACCACTAAACAAATACAGATAATGGTATTCTACCCCTAATATTTGGTATGCATAGTGACAGGGGTCACTTGTTTGTAGATGGTATGAAACCTGTAGCGAAAGAGTCCTTGGGTGAACCATTGCTCAAACTTTTTCTCATTTTAACTACAACGGAAACTACAACGGAAAGTTCACTTGTGGCCATGGATCCTGAAAGTGTATTCAGGTATCATGATATTTTTGCCATATTGCTCACCTCTAACCGATACCCATGTACCTATTTTAAAATAAAAATTTTAAATCATCTAAATCTCGTTTCAAAACTTCATTGAGCCAGATCTGAGTATTAAGCGTCTCTTTAATTGCTGATGCTGCTGATGAGTTATAAGGGACAGGGAAATCTACAGTCCTCCAGACCTGCGATACTGTAAAAGACAAATGGCTGTATGATTTTATTTATGTTTACATATGTTTATGTATTTTTAGTAACATATTTTTAGTAAGTTACATTACTCATTCATTCATTCATGCCATACACATACACTGTTTCACTCCACCTGTCCTTGTCTGTCTCTCTGTGTTTGCTTTCTTCTTTCCTCTCGTGAGTCCCTGAGGTCCAAAGAGCTAGAAAAGTCAATAAAACACCTCTGATGAGTCATGTGGAACACACAACGAGCGCAGATCGAGAGAGAGACAGAGATAAAGAGAGAGCAAGAGAGAGAGAGAGAGAGAGAAAGGAAAGAAAAGTGACGCCATAAGGAGGTTTCTGTATCCCATTTGACCTGTCTGTTGTGCTTCTTTTATTTATGCCGTGATTCTGTGGAGTCTATCCTCACGCTGCTGCACTCACTCATGTCAGATTAGATCCATCAGTGTCTCTCCAGGCTGGTCACAACTCAAAACAACACCTCACGCAACGGCTCGTTTTTCCGTTCCCATTCCCTCACTTTCTTTAGTGTGCTGGCACAGACCCTCCTCTTTACGAGCATTCCACCTCAATAAATGTGTTTGCAATTAAACACAGCCTCAGTCACCTGACAGGCCCCAACCTCACAATATACTGTAGGGCAGACTGAATGGACAAGGTGGAACAATGAGTAGGCCATACCTGTAGGGTAGTGCCGCAGAGCCCAGCTGTGTGTTCCTGTGTGTTCCTGTGTGTGTGTGTATACACTCAGGCTGAAGGGTGCTGTATGAAGTTCCCTGTATGCAAGGCAGAAAAAGCTTTAGCTTAGCAAAGGGCCCTTAGTACAGAGTGTAACCAATGAATTATTCAGATGTCCACATTTAGAATTCCTCTAATCTTTCAGTTTGTGTGTGTGTGTGAGAGAGAGAGAGAGAGAGAGAGAGAGAGATAGAGGCTATGAAGTTAAATGTTCCCACAATGTATAACCCAGTAAATGGGAATGGAATGGGAAAAGATGGGATAAAAAGCACAAGAGCATGCAGCACATGGCTCCCATTGTGAAGCTGTTTGTATTTGTGTAGTTCCAATGGAAAAGCTTACCTGTGCTTGAAAAGCTTGAGTTCCCGAGGCATATGACTTCACGTCAGCATGCTTAACTGTTCTGTGCATTGGGAGGTGACGACTTAATGGTTTTTAACAAGTTTGAGAGTGTGTATTCCCGTTTCCAGTTAAATGCAATGCAATGGTTTAACCAAAGAGTCTCCTTGCTGGATCAAAAGGACTGTAATGATGGGGTGATTACGGAGTGCTCTCACTCTCTCACTGCCCCAGAAATCTGGTTTCTGGAGGCTTAGGCTGGTGCCGCTGCTCTTTCTCACCACGTCCAGCGGCAGCCTGATTAAATGCCAGTATTACCATGTGCCCTTTCTGCAGTCCCACTGGCCGATTGCAGCCTTTAACATGACAGTCCTGTCCCACTAACTCCTCTTCTTCCTCCTCTCTACAAGTGTCTCTCTTTCCCTCTCTCTCTTTCTCTCTCTCGTCCCTTTCTCTGGTTCTTACTCTCCATCTGGACCTGACCTGATCTCTTCACTACATGATTTATTATTCACTGCCGCACACGCTGGCGGAAATAGTCATGTTTCCAGGAATATGACATCTTCAGAGAGCAGGGCTTAGTCCTCAGAGAGCAGAGAGACGTCTCCAAAACAGAGTTTTATTTTAGGCTTGACAAGAGATACACAGTCATTGTGTGTGTATGTGTGTGTGTGTGTGTGTGTGTGAGAGCGGAGTGTATTTGAGCATTTGATCAGTGAATGTGGAAGTCATTACCCAAATTTCTGATTTATATTCAAAATTGACTGCTATGCTGTGAGATAGACAACACGTTTTTTGTAAATTAAAACACCTTTAATTTATGTGATATTTTTGGATGATTCATTTGAACTGAATGTAGGAGATAAATGTTATTAGATTATTGTTCAGTAAACAGGCTGTTAGTTGACATCATTCCTGCATGAAATAAAAGATTTGGCACTCACCCACAAATGGAATGTTGGGAAGATTTAATTAAGTGCTTTACTCCCACATGAGGAGGTCTCATTTTCCTGCCACTGCATTTTACACTGACTGAACAATGTTTCTCTAATGACGCAGTGCTGCACACACACACACACACACACACACACACACACGGAAATTTGTGGATGATTGCTGCTGTAAGAACAAAAGTTAAGTAACATGTTGGCTTATTTTTCCTCACCTGATCCCTCTTTCATACTCCCCTCTGTATTACTCCCTCTCCAGTCCCTTCTTCACTGTTTGGCCTTGTTCTACAGGCCTGATCTGTGGAGTGTGAGAGGTTGGCTGGTGTTGGGGTGTGTGTTGGGATCCCACTGGCATCTACTGGACTCATTTACCCCAGGTTACACAGTTCACCGAGAGTCATTTCTTACACACACGCACCCAGACATGTGCACAAAGGATAATAAGCCTGTAGCCTTTGCTTTCATTCTGCAGATACAGTCTGGTATGTCTCTGTATTACAGACATTGCTGGAAAGAGTTATGAGACTTCCTCTATTTTAGAGTAAGAGAAAGCATTTGATTATACCTTCTTCCTTTACAGGAATTTGCCATATTTACATATCTTATATTTACATATTGTCAGTACATCAGGAATATAATAGTTTTATCAATAAATAAAAGAATAATGTAACAAATTCACGACTCTGCCTACAGATTACACTTTCCCTCAGTTTCCTTCTCTCCCATAAGACAAATGACTTCTGCATTAGATAATGTGCCACCCAGTTGTTTTTAAACATTTGTGGCAAAAAAACCTAACTGCAACCATATGTGCATGTTGGTAAGTGTTGTCAGAAGCAGGAAAAGGTGGACATTTAAAGGGCCAGGAGCGCACGCAGTCTACTTAAATACCCAGTCCTTGTATTTCCTTATATGAACTCTCTTTCCAGAACATCTGATTGATGTTGCTATTAACATGTAGGAATATTAAGTATCATACACCTATACTTGAGTATCATGTTTTCTGTTCAGATGCACAATTCTTTATTAAATGTGTATGGAACACAGACCACAAAATTTGTCATGTTTGAATGTGAAGAAATGTTTTGTGAGATTCCGCACACATCATCCTGTATATTAAGGCAGGATTTGTTGTGAACTACAGAGACTATCACTGTTATAACGAATTTTACTTTTTGAATATTATCTGAATTTTCCTAATATTTATCTAATTCAAGGAAAATAAGCCCACAATGAAATGTTAAAGATCCCCTAACAATGTTGTGTGTTTAATATTATATATATATAAATATTGTGTATTTATGTATTACTCAATATATGTACTTTCAACATTTATATTCCTTTATTTATTCATGTTTGTATCTCTTTGTCCCTATGACAAGGGCATCTTGATATATTTAATTCACAGTGCCCTCAAGTAAATACAGGAACATAAAATAAATAAATACATAAATACATAAATAAATAGGCATACAAACATGCAGTGATTAATGATTAAGGAAATAAATACATCTTTGAAGCAAATAGAAAAAAATAAGGAAATAAAAGCGAATAGGCCTACATAAATTCAAGAACTGGTAATATTATTTTTATTATTAGTACAATAAAAATAAATAAGAAAATAAATGCATAGCAAAATCCTAATTTTACTTTTAGTTGCATGTCTTTTATTGATTGATTTTCATGTTTTATTTATAAGAGTATTTATGAACTTACAGTAAACAGTCATTGCACCTTTCAAGAGAATAGACACCATCATTGATGTTATTCATGTCTTCTTTGATGATGCCACTTCTCTTGAAAGGTGCAAACATTCATTCATATTGTACAACATACACATGAGTAACAAAAACCAGGGGTCCTTGAGGACACCCACAGCATCAGCACTGTGGTGCTGCCTGTATAGCCGTGATAAGAAACAATACCATTGGATGGACTTGGCCTTGAAAGACAAAAGTGGTGAGACTCAAACGGTCATTAAATGGTCTACATGCATCTGTGGGTGGTTTTAATGAGAAAAATGAATGGTTACTTCAGAAAAATGAAGAGTTACTCAACACATAACGCAGGGATTTTTAAAAACTGACTAAACACACTGTATATTCATTAAAGAGGAATAAAGGCATTCATTCATTTACACTGATTTAGGGGAAAATAATAATTACACTAATTACTGGGTCACTGAGAGAGAGTAGACTCAATAGCAGCCAGTAAAGTTGAGTCAATATTCTCAACCAGCTGACAAACGAATACATAATTTAATGGTAAAAACATATTCTGCGTACATTAATACCATAAACTAAACACACTAATGGCTTCATTAGTTGTAGCGTTACTACTGCCTAACACTACATTGTAGCTTATCATTAGCACCAATTGCAGGCTCAGGAAGCAAAAGCCACAGCACTCGTTTAATCTCACATCCTGCCCCTTTAACATCCATGTCCTCTATTCCTGCTACAGACAAACACAGACTGGCATCTGTTCACCATTCAGTGACATCTAGATTAAAGCACTTCTGTTATGTACTGTTCTTAAAAACCTTTATCGCCTGAGATATTTTAATGACATACAGATGAATTATGTATAAAAGTTTGAATTATATAACATTTGGATGATTATGTAATCAACATGGACTGGCATGAAAATTTTCCAGCAGAGTCCCAGCGGCAGGAGCCATGCTGGAAAATCCAGCTTGATCCAGCATAGATTTAAAAGTCAGGGATTTTAAGAGGATTTTGTGTGCCATCAGATATCTTATGCCTTTCAATAGGAGCAATTTTAATTTATGACTATGAAATGTAGTTTAAAGTCAACGATACAGCATTGTTACTATATTTTAGTGTTAGCTTCTCTTTCTGCTTCTCCAACTGTGCCATGCTGTTTTCTCTGCACATTATTAGAAACCCCTAACATGCATGGCATATCTTTTACAATGTTATCATTTGCAAACTGTGCAACAGATCATTTGCGAATAAGTTGGCACTTGGAGGGGGTTGAACTGTGATGTGACTGAAACAGTCAGTGACTTGTGAACAGGATTAATTGAATCCAGGCTTAATTGGGTACAGTGTCGGAGCCGAAGCTGAGGAGACAGATTGCCGGGAAGAGTAGCATGTTGAGAGTGTAGATCATATCATTAATTAGCAGTCTTTAATGTCCCTGTGTATGTACCATGGCCACTTGAGCAAGATTTTTTTTTTGTTTGTTTTTTTTTTACCATCAATCCCTCAATCATCTCAACAACTGCTAGCTATCTTGAGTACAGGAAGAGAGGAAAAATATAGAAAGAAATAAAAAGAAAGTCCCTAAAGTGACTGAAATTTCATGATTTGAATATTAATTTTTATATGATATTTATATGTTAGAGGGATGTATGTTCCTTAAATGCTAGGAGAGGGGGAAAATGTTATCAGTGTGGTGGAATGAAGTATTATTTTCCCACTGGAATTAAGATTTCCACCTGTTGCTGGCACGTGTTTGGGTTAGAGAGACGTAATAATAAGGAATAACAGTATTTCCCATAGTGTGTTATTCCTCTTACACCACAGCGATTTGCCAAAGATTTTAACTTATAATTTGCTACTGAACTTCACGTCATGCTTTTTTAACTATTATTAGTAACTTTTAGGGGTTATGGAACATCTGTGAGAAAAGTTAATTCCTGTTGTCACTTAGAACACTGCAGATATAAACAGTGGTTCCTTCACCAGCCTCTCTTTTTTAACTGAAAAAAATTAAATGTACAAAGTCCTTGGTCCTGAAGATTTTCCC
This sequence comes from Pangasianodon hypophthalmus, assembly GCF_027358585.1. Classification (NCBI taxonomy): domain Eukaryota; kingdom Metazoa; phylum Chordata; class Actinopteri; order Siluriformes; family Pangasiidae; genus Pangasianodon; species Pangasianodon hypophthalmus. The sequence continues at coordinate 14,608,657 of NC_069712.1, forward strand.
ATGGTGGAAACTTAAATAACAAAGCACTGACACCCGAAACTCTTACCATAAATTTTAAGTAAATGTGTCCTTATAGGAAGCTTCACCATGTTATATAACAGCACTTTCTTTTTTTTTTTTTTTTTTTACAATCTGTTTATCAGCCTTAGATTCTGTGGAGTGTCTGCCATACAAGTGCCTGCGAATGATTTGTTGCTATAGGAACAATGTATTAAAGCAAGCACATTATTATAAATTACAGCCGGAACTACTGTCAGAGCTATGCTGTATACCTTTTGACCAATCAGATTCAAGAATTCAACAATGCTGTGTTATAAATAGTAATAATGAGTAGAAATACTAAATGTACAGTAATAGCTTTACTGAATGTCTCTCCCTAGCTCTACTGTAGTAAATCACACTCTAGTGACAGTTAAAATGGAAGCTTCAGGAAGGTACATGTGGTAGAAATCTGGTGATCACAGTGGCACAAACCTGGTGATCACAGTGGCAGTGCATTTTTATAATAATAATAGTAATAATAATAATAATAATGTGTTGCGTTGTTACTGCAGTTATCTCATTTACAGTATGTGTCTACATTTCTAACATCTGTAAATGGTTGGATAAACTTCTCAGCTGTGTAACATTTGCTTATTTCAGGGTTTCTAAATTTCTGTTATGTTGGTTGTGGAACTAATTTAACATATAAGCTGTAAAAAGATTCAGCTTATTCTTATGAGCTCATTCCTGTAAATTAATATATCAGTGGTGTCCTGGAGAGCCACAGCATTCACAACACTGTACAGCATTAAATACAGCTGATTCAACTTCTCGGCTAATACTTCTGAGCCAAGGCCTTCATGGACTGAATTTATGTGCGAGAAAAGGAAAAACATAAGTCCTTGTTGGTCCCAGATGTGGAACAAATATTTGACTGGTACTTAGGGAAATTACCTTTAAGTAATGCTCATACAATGTTCAGAGTATTTATATGTCCTTTTCTTCACTGAACTTGTGTTTGGGATGCTGAAAGATGTTACTAGTCACTTGTGTATTCAAAGAAACTGACATGACACTGACGATCTGACATGATTGTGCCTTTGGCAAGCTAGAATCTTGGATTTATCTCTCCACTAGTTGCCATGCCATGTTGTATATTGTTTATCAGGGCTGTGTAATATGCTGATCCGATATTAATATGTTATACACTTTCCTGAATATCGGAGTTTTGCCACGTGTCTGTGCTTTTATAAAACAATAGTTAGTCACTGAAATAAGCAACTGAACTAAACTGACTGAACTAAAACTTGTCTTTGTAAATGTTTTAATAAGCATAGGTATTTTCATATCTATTTCATAAAATGTCCTCATTTTAGATTTTTTTTAACCATATCATGAAGGCTTCTTCAAGTTTTATGATATAATATTTACAACATGAACTCTTAGCTTTCATATGCTGCAATCTCTTCTTCTTTGCCTTTCCAGAAAAATATCAATCTTTCACACACATGTACAAGATTATTTCTCATATGACTTTTTCCTCACAGTCATAGTGTTGACTTTGGTGCCAGATGTTGGCAAGTATTTGACTGGATTTCTGTCTTGGCCTTAAGGAAATGACTCTTAAGTATTGTTCATTAGATACAGATTTTGGCTCTTTCACTGGATTTTTGTCTCTAAATGTTTCTTCAAATGAATTGAGAAAAAATGCTTGTTACAGGAATTTAGCCTGTGTCATTCCAACATTCTGATATGACACAAGCACTTCATATCACTATACAGTATAGGGCCAGTATTGTCAGTGAAGAATGTTATATTAGCCATCTGTGATTTAAATTGGTCTTCAAAATGTGTTTATTTGTTTTCTACAAGCCTCCAGATTTTTACTAAAATCTGTACCCTTGTTAAAGACTCAGTGACATGTTGTTATCTAATAAAGATGAAGGAATGGGTTCCAGATTTTAAAAGAAGAGACTCTTTGGTCTAAATCGGTGCATGTTTAATTTGAGGTTATGTATGTAACCATAGTTCTACACCTGAGTGGATGAGCGCCAGGGTGATTTATTTTTAACTAGCGGAGATTTCCATGAGATTTCCTTGCCAAGTAAGCAGCAGAAACGTTGTCACATTATGACCGTGAACTTAACCCCGCTTAGGCAGTGAAAATAAAAAGTCCCTGCTACATCCTCTAGTTGTTCTCATGCCAGAGTGACTCAGGTGGCCTGGGTCCTCCACCCAGTCATGGAACCACTGTACCACCACATGTACCACTGTACCACCAAATGTACCACCCTTTCATTCTACTTTACACGTTCCACATGCTTTCTACAATCGTTGGAACTAGTGAAAGAACTATATCAGAAGTCATCAGAAGTGTTTGTAACATGATAATGCCTACCCATGAAAGTGCTTATAACTTTACTGAGGGTGATGATCATTCAGACTACATATGCTACTTTCTGTTGATGGTGAGAATCACTCAGAATAGTTTTACCATGCTCTATTGGGAATAAAATTGTTCAAAATCTGATATTGTTCCCATCGAGAATAAGAATTGCTCGATATTGTTCTGTACTGAGGTATGAGAATCAATCAAACCCATCACAGAGCACATGGGGTGCGATGAAGTAACATTCAGTCTGTACAGTCTGGTGAAGAGGGACGGTACACACCATGTAGCTGCTTCACAACTGTCCACAAGTGAGAATCCTTACTCAGGATTAGTGGCAGCTGGCAGTCACTTCCTCATAGTGTTTGGGTGCCCACACTGGGCACAAGGCTGCCCTGGGCACATTCTCCTCTGTAAGAGAAGATGGACTGATAGGTTTATTAATACGATATGGATATGTTGTCTTGCTTTTCCAACTTTCTTTGGCTCTCAAATTTTTCCGCATGTCCCCCCGTCTTGCTGCGAGGCATCTGTTATAAGAATTTCATTCTTTACAGATAGAAATGTCCACTGGATGTGTCAGGGTGCGTACACACTACTAATGACATCCAGCCAGCACCCAAATATTCTCCTGTGCAACATTCCCAATTTTCACTACTGGAGTTGCAGTATCATTCAAGTCAGAAGTAGAACATCTGCATATGGGCAATATGTGGCCACTGGTATTTTTAGAACTGTATACATATGTCTAACAGTACTTACAATTCACAAAAGCATATTCTCAAGAAGTCAGAGAGGTGAATAAGAATGAGTCACACCAACTGACACATAGTTGAGAAGGACAAAACCATACAGTTTGTAGTGTAGATTAATGAGGACATTTGTTTTAACATTAAAGCTGTAAAGGAGGTGATGCAGTCATAGTCTATGCTGATACTGAAGCTGGTTTGAAGCCATTGTTGTGACATTTGTAACAAGATAGTAATTTTAAGGACAAGGTCTTAAAGCTAATATCCTAGTGACTGCATTTTCCCAGCTTGACCCACATTGCTATGGTTAGGGGCGTTACATTATCGAGCACTTTTCATTTTGTTTTATTTTTTTATTGCAGAGTTGAAATGAATAGAAAATTTGTGGATTTATTTATTGTTACTCTCTCATATTTTGGTAGGTAGTACATTAAAATATTTCTTAATAACCCTTTTATATGTGATATTTATGCATTCTTCATACATAATTTAACAGCGTTTATCAAATTGCATGCCTTCTCAGTGTTGATATTTTGCTATGACATTTTTGGAATTCTGTAATTTGACTGCAATATTGTCATCACTGATATGGTTCTATAATTGTAATGAACATAATATATCCAGAAAAGGCACTGCCAAAGAGCAATTTGAAATAGGTGGGTTTTTTTGTTTTTGTTTTTTTTTTTTTTTTTTTTTACAAAAACATTTACAAAAAAAAAAAAAAAATAGTCTAAGAAGTGTTTGTCTCCTCTTTTGGGAGAATGCCGGTTTGAATCCTGAAGATGCCATAGTCATCTATGGCATTGAGTCCCAGAGAGCATAATTAGATATGCTTTCTAGGTAGGATGAATGCCATTACTCTTTCCCCAGTAAATCAGAACAAGGCTAGCCATTCGCGGGAGTCTGGAAGCTTATGTATATTTAAGAGGGCAGTTAGCACTCTCGTCCAGATGCATTCAGCTTTAGGACATGCCTGTCAGTCTCTAAAGATGTAGTCTCTGGCTTCAAATGTCATAGAGGAAGAAAGTGTCATCGTGCTCCAGTGTTGGGGAGCTGTCACGTAGTAGTGATAGTGTGTGGGCAATAAAAATTTCCTAAATTGCATCAATATACTATAAGCTATCTGTGTCTGAATTTGCATACCATTAATTATGGTCTTGTTTTCAACCTGGAAAATATGGTGTATAGAATCAGAGGTTTTTGAAAAGAGTTTGAGAGAACAAAGATGACAGTGGTGAAATACAGTGACACTTTCGTGTTTTAAGCTAATCATCTTAGCATTGTGGATAATTAATTCATGGAACTAACAATGGAAGTTGTGAAAGTAAAGACACAGGCAGAAGATACTGCATTTAGTGGGAAGGATTTCATCATTAGCTAAACAAGAAAAAGAGACTATTGTAGAAAAAAAACTGTAATTTCTTCTACTCTATTATTCTATTGACAGTCAGAGTTTGAGTTCTGCAATTTGGCAAAACATATATACTATATGACCAAAATTTGAGGACACATGACCATCACACTCCTATGTGCTTTTTGAACATCCCAGTCCAGAGTTAGTCCCATTATAATAACCTCCGCTCTTCTGGGAAGGTTTTGCATTAGATTTTGGAGCGTGGCTGTGCGAAATTGTGCCCATTCAACCACAAGAGCAGAAGAATTCTTGATGGGAGCAATATTAGATTGTGAACAGCCACAAGAGCATTGTTTGCTTCCGACAGGGTTTGCGAGGAAGTCTGGGACACAGTCTAGTTCTAATTCATCCCAAAGGTGTTCAGTGGGGTTCAGGACAGGGCACTGTACAGTCCACTTTGTGCACATAGGCATTGTCATGCTGGAACATGTTTGGGCCCGTTAGTTCCAGAGAAGGAAAATCTTAATCCATGAACATACAAATACATTCTAGACAATTATGTGTTTCCAACTTTGTGGCAACAGTTTGGGGAAGACCCACATATGGATGTGATGGTCAGGTGTCCACATACTTTTGGCCATATGCTGTATATTAGTAATTGTCATGGGAAATCACAGGGTTTTAAGTGATTTAAAGTAAAGCATCATATTTGAAGAGATAATAAATAAAATACCCAAGGGATTTTCTGCATTCATTACAAAGTGTAAAGAATAATACACTATATCGTGCAGCCTTACTTATTACTTTTGTCTGTGTATTACAAGGGCACTGTGGTGTAGCTTTATTATTTGTTAATCATTATTGCAATATGGGATTTTGCAATACTGATATTGCAGTGGGCTGCAGTATGCAAACCAGCTTAAGCCCCTCCTGACTAACAGAATCGCAGATGATTCAGATGAGTGGGTGTTTTAATGAATCGAAGAATTCACATTGTCTACTTAAGGGACGAAATAATGCAGGCTGATCTTTAACCAGGTTACATTAAGGTTTCATTAGTGTGTTTAAATATGTTGCAAGCCTTACTATATATGTAGCCTATTGCAATACATTTTCCACACTAAGACAGCCAATAAGTTTACTTCATTTAAAGCCAATCAGTTATGATCTGTCCTTGTTGAGTCATTCAGAACATCTGTCGTTAGTGATTGCATTTTGCATACTGTGTTGGAGCACTACAGAGAGTCTACATCGCACTCATTATTCATTTACCTCTCTCTAATTTTCTTGCCTCTAATTTGACAGGGGAAACGTGTAGAATGGTATGCATTTTGTAGATCAGAAAGGTAAAATGGGTGGAGTCAGAAGCTCCCTAGTTCATACAAGCAACATACATGTTTCGTTCCTTAGGAACGAAAGGAGAATGCCTTAAATTAATCAAGGGGAATTATTATCTCAAACTTTCATCTGTCGCAGGTTATTTATAACTAACCTAAGATAGCTCTGTGCATTCCTTTCTGGAGCTGTATGGGATGCCTGGCTGGCAGGTGCAGATGTGGGCTGAGATTTCTGCTCAGGGTTGCAGGCAATGAACTGATGACTCTTGGATTTCTTTTCTTGCATCACCTATTGTTGTCAGTGTATGTTTATGGAAGTTGAGAATAATATAGCAAAAATCAATCAGCGGCAGCAGGCTAGCCGTACTCTGTCATTGACTAGACTATTTCACTTAAAATGGAACAAATAAAGAAGCAGGAATTACTGCAGATGAAATAAGGCTTTTCAGCTCCATACTTACCTGCCTACCTTACTTTGATACATAAACACATAAATTGCACCACTGAAGTTTAATTGACAACAGACGTTACTTTCTTTTTGGATTGTATAGCAGAGGCCTGTTGTCTATCACTTGGGTGTGACAGCATGTTTGATTGATGGGTCCTTTAAATAGGCAGCATTAGATTTGTGTACACCAAGCTGTTTCAGTGTTAACTCATTGATCATTTTTGTAAAGCTGAGGATTGAGTCTGAAGTTATAGCACTTTTGAAGCAACTCTTTGCAGAGAGGTTTAAGGTCATGTCCTATCTGCTGCATGTTATTCTTCTGCATCTCTGCAAAAAAAAAAAAAAAAAATGTAAGCCAAGCCTTTATTCATAAACTCTCCTCCTGTTCTCCAGGTCAGTGTCAGGAAGCCTGTTATAACCAGGCCAGAAAGTATTTGTGTATAAACACTAAAGAGGTCCCAGTGGCCTTGAATGACCCATTACATTTTATTTTGAATGAGCCACCTTTGAACATTGTCATTGTATTGTCATAATATTTTAAGCACTCTGCAATAACAGTAAAAGCAGATGCTTCTGATGCTATTCTGTAATGTTTCCAGCCTGCTTTTAACCTGTACTTCTTAAATGTTCTAATTGGTCTGGCATCAGTAAATGACATATGGTTAGTGTTGTTGTGTGCTCTGGTAATGCAATTGAACTGAGATTCATCATGGGCTCTTGAATACACTCATTACAGTCACGCTTCAATGCACTGTTCCCTGCAAGAGGACCAAGTCTCAGTGTTTCTGCCTCTCTAATGAATAGTGCTGTCATCAGTTGGTCCCAGTGCTGGCCAACAGTATCAATGAGTGCCTGATGTTCTCAGAGGAAAAACAGACAGATTCCTTTTGTTTTATTCTTTCATATGTCTACTTTTCATCAGTCTGTTATAGTTGGTTTTGCTGTTGAGGTGTTTTTGTGAAATGAATTGTGGGGGAAATCATGGACCAAGCATGGTGGACAGGGTCAGTAACAGCAAGATCATCAAGGGTTAGTCAAGAAATGTCAAGAAGAAGAAGAAGCTTAATCATCAATAAGCATCTTCATCAATAATTATGATCATCGTCCTTCTCATTCTCCTTCACGTCATCCTTCCTCTTCATCCTCAACATTATCTGTCATATGCAGCATAAAGAGTAAAAGAGATTAACTGCCAAAAAATGACCATAAACGGAGCAAAAGGGAAAGCTGAAATAAGACACTAAATAATAAGCAGTAAAATAAAAGCTAAAAAATGGACGCATGAATAAATTAATACGAACTCTTAATCTAAAATTGTATGTTTTAACAGTACTTGTGACAGAAGGAACTAGAAAAGACTGAAATACTAAAAATTGCACTATATTATGTTAACAAATCATACATTTAATCTTTGCTTCTGTCTTTCTCCCCCTCCTCCTTCCCTGTAGTAGTGTGAATGAGGGTTGACAGTCCTGGTCTGTGGCTTAAGTTGGCTCAGATCTGATCAGGGTCAAGAGGGCCATGTGAAGCCTGCTGGCACACAAATTACTCAGCTGCTCACTAAGAAAATATGACCGTACATGTGTGACTGGACATACTCATCTTTCCCTGCTAATGGCTCGGTTATCCTTTTCACAAAGTGTGTGTCAACCACCTGTTATTTTAATGTTGTCACACCACTGACCATTACAAAAATATGTCATGGAAATATCATCATGTTGTTATGTACAGTAAGCCTCCTTATATTTGCAATTACATGTAAGCAGTGTGTCAGTCTTATTCTTTTGTGGTTTGAGAGTTCATTAACAAGGGGCTCAAGGTGTGCATTGGGACTGGAGTCCCACCGAACCCAACAGAAAAGTCACGGGAGCAGGCAATTAATTTTACCAGATACAAAGCTTGCAGGACAAAGAAAGGCCACAGTCATTAACATGAGAGCATATTTGCTGCTTCTGCGATGCGTTTACTTCTGTATTTTATATTTTATTTTATATTTTATTTTATATTTAATTCACATTCAGTAACTACTTTATTCTGGTCAGAGACGTGGTGGTTTAATTACTAATTTGTTTTAATTTTGAGAAATAGAACCAGCCAAAAAGTAGAGGACAGATACCAACAAAAATAACTGCAGGAGTTGGAGGGATTGGTGATTGTTCAAATGTTCTGCGGGCACAGGTGAGAGTGGTCAAACCTGCTATGGATCCAGCCATGATTGGTCAGACTTGCTAGTGGAATGGCTGGGATTGGTCAAAATTGCTATGGGAGGGGCCAGGATTGGTCATACCTGCTATGGGAGAGGCCTGTTAATACAGAAAAGCAAAATATTGCTTCTAAGCCCAAAGTACAGCCATTCTGAGAACATTCGTAAAAAATGGATGTGTCTCTGTACTGTGACACAATGTCTCAGAGCTTTTCATAGAGATCTGTAGTAGTTCTGTAGTTGACATCATGAGTGGCAGTACAGGAACAAACGCAATTATAGTGCTTGAGAGAACTCACCACCGACTTCACTCTTCCCACCATTTTAAATCATATAGAATCCAGCCCTGGCCTTCTAGGAGCTCAGACAGCTGCTCACATAAACCCAGTTCAGTCTGTGGGCTGGAGTTTATCAATGTAGCCATCAAGGTGGCATGCTGCGTTTGTGAATAGCTTGTTAACAGTAGCTATGCTCAGAGAGCTGAGATGCCTGGTTAGTAACTGCAGGGCAATCAGCAGGTGAGAATCAAGCCTGTCTCAGTCTGATTGTTGTTAGTTCTGCTTAAACATGGTGGAGGAGCTTCACTTAATTTTAGGATCTTAACACTGGAGCCCATTTTCTCATTAATGCATTATTTTTAATGTGTCAGGAAAGTGTGTAGAGAAACAGTATTATATGAAGGAAATAAGTGTGAAAATTGGCTCAACAATAGCCTTCAATCTGCTGACAGTGACGATCTTAAAATATGTGCTTTAAAGAACATAGTCATACAGTGGGCTTGCAGCTTTACATGAAGAAGGTCCTCACATCATTTCATTTTTGATAAAGAAAAAGTAGGAATTGTAGACAATTCTAGCCTGCTTGGATCAATAATCAACAAGGAAATGTCATGGGCAATGAATTGCTCTTGACAGGATATCACATTGACAGGAAGTTACTTGGTCAAATCATAGTATATTCAGTTATCTCATATGGATGTAAAAGTTAAACGGTAAAGAAACAAAACATGAGAATGGCAGAGCCTGCATATACCATGGACTGCCTTGAAAACAAATCAATCCGTATCAAACCTAAGCTACCCACGGAAGGTCAGCACTCATACTTTTAACACATGATGCAAAGAGAAAGAGTACTGGAAGGAGCATCAAAATAAGTTATTCTTGGCAAGGTTGAAGGCCAACAGAAAAGAGCAGCAATGTGAGGGTTCAATACAATAGCAACAACAATGACAACAACTATGACTACCACTCAGTCAGTGATTGGTCATCTGGCTGAAGATGGACTGCCGTTTTAGAAGAGCAGTCCATAGGTTTTTTTTTTTTTTTTACCCAGTCAGTATATTGTGAAGGCAGCAGCATCATAATTTCTTTAAAATGTCAAATCAAAACTAACTCCAATGTCTCCATTTTTCTGTGCATTCAGGTCTCCTGAAAGTTGGAAAGGTTAATGCACTTACTTACTTTAATGATATGATAAAGACAATCTATCATTAAAAAAAGTCAGTAAGCTATATTTATAGAGCGCACATAATTGAACAAACAAACATAACACTGAAATATACCTGAAAAAAAAAAAATAGATGTAGGCATGCTCTTTAAAAGATCAAAAACCTAGCATATAAAAATATCTCTTAATAAAGAGAAATCTCTTGATTTAAAAAACTGTAACAGAGGGAGCACACCTAATGTTGATTGGTCGGTTGTTTCACAGCCTCGGGGCAGCAACCGAAAACACGTGGCAGATGATCCAAAGATCTCAGAGACGTAGGGACAGAGTGTGGTTTGAGCGTATCATTTATGTAGGGGGTTGCAATGCATGAAGGACTTTAAACACAAATAAAAGAAACTGGATAGTGGATACTGTAATGGAAAATGAGCTTTTGTATTATCAGTCTGTACTAACCACAAGTGCGCTATAGAAGACTTATTATTACCTATATACAAAACATCAAAACCATCAAGTTCAAGAAAAAAAGAAATGATTTGATTTTAGCAACTTGCCAAAGTTGGAAAAAATCTGCTTTTGATAACAGTTGATTAGATGTTCAAATGTGAGGACAGATTACTCCAATTATGCCAAATTCTTGACAGGTTTAACACATTGTGACAGTGATTTTGGGTTGTTTAATAGACTGTTTTTAGACTTGGGTGGGATTTTGATATCCATATTTTGATATCTTCAAGACACCCATTGATATGTGTTAGCAAATATAAATAATAAAGCCTCATCAGTATAGCAGAGAAATCAGCGGTTGTGCTTAAAATGATTTTGCCCAGTTTAAGCATATATAATGAAAGTTGTACCAGACCTAGTGTTGATCCTTGGGGGACTCCTTGTAGCCAGTGATAGCAACAGATGGAATTAATTTCGAATATTAACTGAAATTCCTTTGACTAAAATAGAACCTAAACCAGTTCCCCTTTACTCGTCTGAGGGACCCCTGTGGCACGTGTGTGCATGTGAGTGGTTTATATGTATATGTAATGATCTGTGTTTGTTTTTTCTCAGGTATACATGAGTTCCCTGCGGACTTTTTCACCAACCAAGAGCGAATGGAGGGAGCTGTGGCCCTGCACATCATGGGTGTAAGTGTCTCTCTGTTTGTTTTTGTTTGTGTTTGTGAGTGTGTGTGGGTGTGTGTTTGTCTTTGACACATAGACATTCAGGAGTGGCCCGTTTTTACTCTCATGCAGGCAGGAGCGGGTGATCAGATATAAAGCTTGAGATTTCCAATAACGTAGCGTAGAACTTCATAAAAAGTCTTACTTTTAACTAATTAAATATTTACCTGTTATGTGTTTTTTGTTTTGGTAAGTCTTTTAAAAATGAGTGCATGAATCAGGCAGATATGGAAAAAAGCTATTGGCATTGGTTGGTATACTACAATAAAAATACAGGTAAACTGGGCATTTGAGCTGTGTTTTCAGTGGATGTTGATTCAATTATCTAAGCTATAATAAATAGGTTTAAGTCTAAATTGCAATGGACACAAATCAGGAATCTCAGTTTGTGACTTTCATAGTAAATAATCAATTAATTCATCTTTAGTAAACACTTTATCTTCAACAAGGTCACTGTGGTTTATAAAATTGTGGGTGGGTACAAAAGAAATAACAGGAGGCATTGGACAGACTTTCTGCAGGGTGAAATTAAAAAACAGTTTCACACTCACCTCTAGCATAGACTAATATATAATATACAGTATAAGTTATTTAAACAGTATGTTGTGTACCCCAATTAAGCATCATACTGCACTCCAGCACCAGTGTTTCTCATTTGTTTTCTTGAAGGATGGATATTTGTCCTACTTACCTTTACTTTGGTTTCCAAATCAGACTCCAAGAGAATTGTATGGCTTTTTTTTTTTTTTTTTGCAAAAACTCAGACACTGAGACATTTACTTTTCAAAGAGGTTGAAAATAACCAGGATACCTTTGATTTTCCGACCTGAAAACCACGATGAAGGATTTGGACATGCTGTAAAGTTTATGGAAACACAACTAGGTCAATGTTGTTTCCACCAAGGAGCAAAGTTTATAGGAAAGGAAATTTAAAGCAGCAGCAACATTTAATGGATATGGAGCTTTAGTGGAACAATTCAGGAAGACGAAAAGGCTAAATTACTGCTATAGTGTTCTGATATACATCTGAAGGGGTGAGAGTCATTGGTTTATTTGAAGGCCCTGCTACTAAGAAATTGTATTAATTTATTGGGTTGGAAAGATTTAGCTCGGGGAGATCATAGCCTTACTTGTATGGCTATTCGTAAATACTTGTTTGCAGAGAAAAAAACTATCTTATACACTCTCCTACTGCTCTCTGAAATGTTTTATTCAAGATTTAGCTATAGATTGTTGTTTTCAGCATTTTTATGGTTGGTATGTTCTCCCGTGTTTAACAAGAAATACTATTTACAGCTCTGCATGTGGGGGCCTCTCAAAAGACTGACTTTAGTAGTTAGGGTGTGTGTATTTGTGTGTGTGTATTTGCATGTGCATTTTGCCAAACCCCAAGATCCTCCGGCCTGATGACACATAACTAACATCAGTTTACAGAAAATGAAATCACTTCACTTCTGCCTCGCTGCCTGCTGCTTGTGTTGTTTGTTTTTGGTTTTGCAATTTTGGTCACTTTAACAGCTAAACAATACATATTTGCAGAGCAGGCAAAATGTTGTCCAGAGCAGAAAGAGCTTAGTGTGATTTATCGTAGGCTGTTCTGTGCAGCTTTTCCATGGTTTACATCTCCAACATCATTGTTCTCTCTGTTTCCATCTGGCAGCCTTTTTTTGACATTCACTCAGTCACACTGTTGGCAGTTCAGAAATGTTAACAAATGGCTCTAAAACCCAAGCAGGCTGTGGGTGTAGGATGGCAACTGGCCTTTAGAGAGACATGAACAGAGTGAATGGTGTGGCTTAGTCAGTGAGACTGTGTGGCTGCTGTTAATTATGCAGAGGAGCATAAACATCACATCATGTTTTAATTGATAGACAATTATTGTGTTTTAAAGGAGAAGTTTGTAATTTTAGCACAGAGTCATGCATGTTCTCCTCATGTCTGTGTGGGGTTCTTCTCCTAAAACTCCTAAACCATACCAGTAGCTTGTGTCTAGGTGTGAATGCGTCGAATGCGCGTGTGCATGGTGCCCTGCAGTGGACTAGTTTCTGTGATAGGCTCCAGATCCACCATGACCCTGATCAGGTTAGGGTGGTTGCTGAAGAATATTTGAAAGAGTTTGTCATTTTAAGAGCTCTCTGCTGCTGGCAGGGGAAATGTAATTGAAAATGTAGACAATGACAAATCTTCCAATTCACCCCCAAAAACAACCCCAACCTCAAAGGATTGCCTTTTACCCCATGTTCATACTATTAGGCAACAAAACTGTAGTGTGTTTCTTGTAAGTGTATAATGACCACTAGCTTTATTTGCTTCTGGTAATACACTGTCCAGCTTTTTTAAGTTCTTATATGATGGGAGTCACTACAATATATACATTATGCTGTATTATTTATCTAATTTATATGTGCCATTGCTTTATTTTGTTTTTAAATATATTTTCATAATTTAGTAAAACCCAGGAAAATATGAAGCCATGTATTTATTTCCATTTTAGTGCCTTTTCTTTTAGTGCCACATGCGGTTGAAAAGAAACTAAACCCAGTGAGTTTAGACTGGTCTGTGTTTACACTATTGGATTAGTGTGACAAATTGACTGGAGCCAGTCATTTGGATTTGTTGATTTACCACTTCATATCTCATTTGCATAAAATTCATGTGTGGCTTGATGTAGCATCATTTTCATCTGTCATAGAAAATGAGTGGTTGCTCTGTTGTTTGCCAGTCAAAACAAGAAGAAGTTCTGATCCATCCAGTGACAGAGAAATACTTAAACAGAAGCCTGAAATTAAGATACTAACAAGATCCATTATTATTGTGAATTACAGATTTTCTAAATTATCTTTAAAAGGACATAATTATTGATCTGAGAATCTGATGATATAAGATTGATGTTCTGACACAATGTATACAGTATATAATGAATATTGTGTTAGCTTTTTATTATTATTCTTTATATAATTACAAACAGACTGGAAGCAGCTGATTTGATGTTAAAATGTTCAAATTTTTACAGATTTATAATTTTTTTCTCCTTTTCTTGGGTAGTTAAAAACATTGTTATTTTTAAATATCGAAGAAACACCATAAAATATTTTTTGTGTGTGTATAAAGATGCTTTTGGGATTTGCATCTTTTTCTGCTACCTAAACCCCTGAACACAAGTCTAAAGCCTTGTGTGTGACCTGATGTATGAGTGTGTTTAATTGAAAGATGGGGACTTAAAGGTACTGCGTGTTCCTCCGGAAGTCCTCTGTGGGCTCATGTGACACTGCTGTTATGTTGTGCTGTTTAATTAACTGCTTGTGCTAGCAGAGAAAGGTTAGTGAGGCGTTCCTCTCAGACTCCCTTCAGCTGCTACATCTTCGGGGTATACGTTCCCCAAGCTCTGTTTTGTCAGAATAAGTGTGAGGGGAATGACATAACAACAATATTTTGTGTGTGTGTGTGTGTGTGTGTGTGTGTGTGTATGTCAGGTTACACACACTAATTGATGAAGTCTTGGGTTTGGTCAGTACTGCTGAGAGTTCTTCAGAATACTTACAATACAGTATGTTAGCACATGTGTTACGTAAAGCTGCAGGTCCAAAGAGCCACTATAAAATTGGAAAATGTCTTACCAAATGCCATATGTCATTACCTGTGTAAATGTTTGGGTGTGGGAGTGTAGAAGAATGTTTGTGAAACACAGTGCCTTACATTTAGGTCACCTGCACAACATGGTTAGAGTTAGTGGTGACAACAGGAAGGTGTGTTTGTGTGTATGCATGCACATGCATGTGCGTCCGTGCATGTGTGTGTTGGGGGGAGCATGTTTTTATCTCTTGGTGGGGACTAAATGTGTGGTCCCCCCTTTTTCAAGTTAAGTCAAGTCAAGTGGAGTTTATTATCATTTCAACCATATGCAGCCAGTTAGTACATAGTGAAACGAAACAACGTTTCTCCAGGACCAAGGTGCTACGTATGACAAACACAGAACAACACAGAACTACAAGGGACTACATAAATTTATACATAAAGTGCACAAGACAGTACAATGACTACTGGGATAGACAATGGGCACAGTAAGTCCCAGTGCAGCACCGACCAGTACACAGCTCTGTTTGAAAGTGAATCCAGTGAGAATAGTGCAAAGAGTACAATATAAGTAGCTGAAATAGTGTAAACATAAGACTGGAGGAAAACTGCTTTTTCACAAGAACTGCAGCTTTCATTTTGAAAAAGAAGAGGCTAAATGTTAGTGGTTACTGAAGTTAAGCATTAGAATTAGATGTAGGCATAGCATTAATTAGCTGCAATAGTCATTATGTCAGTGGAAAGTCCTCACAAGGATATTAAAGCAATATCCGTGTGTGTGTGTGTGCATGTGCATGAGGGAGCATTGTATTGGTTCTAAACCTAGTTCTAAAGACCCCATGCGGTACTTTTTTTTTTTTTTAATTTTTTTTACGTTTTCTCTGCCCTCGCACACCTTGTAATGTTCATTACCTTCCAACCACAAATATATAGAAGAACCACTGGCATATGAATATGTATATTTATGTTTCTATGTGTATAGAGAAATGCTGTACAGCCTCACATAGAGATTCACACTCTGCTGATGCCATTGTATTTTAGGACAAGCAGATGTTGAACTAATCCCACATACACACATGAGCCTGCTGTGGGCACAGCTCTGATATAACCACACATTCTCAGAAATGGACAGAGTGTTCTCAGCAAGAGTGTGAAAACCGATGTATATGAGGATGAAGCTCTTGGCTGTATGCTCTCAGCATATGAGACCCTTATTAAACCTTATGCACTGCAATGATGAGATCATTCATTTACATGTAAATAATAAACTGAGGTTTAAAAAAGGAGTCATTTCTACACCAGAAAGACACCAAAGCCAGTCTAATTCCTTATGTAATATTTCCATGAATTGTGTCTGATCAGGAGCAACAGTCTGGTGGAGTGCATCTGTGTATCAAGCTGCTTTTCCATGTTGGATAACAGACCTCTCAGTAGGTTGTAAATAAAGCCAACGGAGCAGATTCTGCATGTTTTAGGTCCACCATTTGTTTGATCTAAATTCTAATTGATGTTGATGTGGAATTTTCAGTAGATTCAGTTCTCAGCAGTGCATTTATAAAAATACATTTTATAGAAAAAAATGAAGAATGAAAGTATTCTAACAAAACTATGATGCACTGTGTCACAATTTTTATTTACAGTATTTGGTGAGCACATAAGGTGAGAATATACATAAAATTTCACAACAAAATTGAAGGGAAAAAAAAACAGCAGGGGCCCAGAATTTTGCTTTATTATTTCTGATGTCAGTGTATGTGGTGTTAATTCTGTACAATAGTTTGAATGAATTAACTGTGTTCTCTTTTTTCTAAAGGCCATGTACATGTTCTATGCCCTGGCCCTGGTGTGTGATGACTACTTTGTGCCATCGCTGGAGAAGATTTGTGAGGTAACATATTTCTACAGTTAAAAAACTAATGACTAGTTAGGGTTTTGTTTTCATTCAAGCATAAGCCATTGTCATTGTTTGTGGTCAAGAAAGGGTATACAGTCATTAATGGGGTACAGTGTACAGAGAGGCACATATGAAATATGAGGGATTTTCCAACCCACTTTTGTCCAAAATGGTACTTATCTTACCAGCTCTCAAGCTTCTCTCTGCCAGATGCAATGCCAAAACTGTACTTCTTGTCTTCAAGCAAAGCCATAAATATCCCATATCCTACAACCACTTTAATATCAATAGGCTAGTTTGCCTACTAACTACATACAACAGACTGAATTATTTTATCTGCAACAAACTGGAATGAACTCAGTTGCAGCTTCTGAAAATGAAACAGAAGAATGACATATAATTAGTCACATCATATAATTAACATTCTAAATACCAAACCCTCCCAAAAAGATAGAAAAAAGGTACCATTTCTGGCCCCAGAAAATGCATGTTTTGGAATTCATTGTCAGCCATCAATTATTTGTAAAACTGCATATCATATTGCCATCTGTGAATGAAATATAATCTTATAGCATTATGTCAGTGCCACTGTGCTGCACTGTACATATTTGGTTTTTAAAAGAAATGACAGAGGCTGATTTGACACCTAATCACGCCTCTTGATAATGTATTTGTACTAACCCATTTAACCAACCCATGTATTTGTAGTAACCCATTTTTACAATTATGCCACTGGTCCTGGATTACTCACTGTGCCAACAAATACCAAGAATAAAACAAATACCAAGAATATTTCTGCCACACCCATACCCACAACCACAACCACATTGTGTCTCATTACTTAATTAGAGCCATGCTAATAATTTTGTTGCATTCTTTTTGTGTGTTTGTTTCAGCGCCTCCATCTCAGTGAGGATGTGGCTGGAGCAACATTCATGGCAGCTGGCAGCTCAGCACCTGAACTCTTCACCTCTGTCATAGGTAAAATCTACTGCTTTTCCGCTTTTGCGCTGTTGAAGCTTCTGCTCTTAATGGCAGCATGACTAACTGGATGCAGTGTGTGACTTTAACTGTGCTGTAAACTTTCCTCTGTGTGGCTAGGAGTGTTTATCACCAAGGGAGATGTAGGAGTAGGAACAATCGTAGGTTCTGCAGTCTTCAACATCCTGTGCATCATTGGAGTGTGTGGGATCTTCGCTGGGCAGGTAAGATCAGAAGAAGGCATAAATCCAGTCCTACAATATAGCTGTTATAGTGATATATGAGCAGCAATGCTGTGTGTACAACACCTGACCAGAAAAATGCAGGATAGAGAGTGAATGTAGAGCAGAGAGTAACAGGATTGGCAAGTGATAGTACTGTGGAGTGCTACGAACACTCGTCATGAAGTAGTAAATAATGAATCATACAGTATTACAAAACGAACAGGATTAACTTGCCAAGTGATACACTTAACTTATGCACTTAAGTCAAAAGGTAACAGCACAGCAAAAGTGAGCACACCCAGACTCACTGCACAGTTTACACAGAAAGTTGATGGAGGAAAGTCAACAGACAGGTATTAAGCTAAACTGTGTTAGGTTTTCCATGTGGTATATCTGAAATTGCACCCTGTTCACTATATAGAGCATTATTTTGGATATTCTGGCATATTGTACCCATGTCCGAAAGCATAATAGAGGATATCTAGTACACTCCAAAGATTCTACAGTGCACTGCAGTACTAGTGATGTACACTAGTAGGTACACAGCAACCATAATGCAATTTCCCATTTCACATTTATCTGCTACAGTGCTATTACTACTAACCATTAAAAACTAGGGGAAAACATATTAACATAATCATGTCAGTTAACATGCAAAGCAAGGCTAGATAAGTTCCAAGCTGTAAATGTCAGGAGTATTACCATACCCCTGCTAGCATTTCACACTGCTTGGATTGTATGCCTATCCTTTATATTTTAACAGTCTACTGCATCCTCCTCATTTCCTGGTGCCATGTTTGTTCATTCTTTTTTTTTCACTGTTATCCTTGCTAGATCTGTCCCCACCGTGTACATTTGCAACAAGAAACACTTTACCACCAAATTTAATAATCTCATTCACTCCACAAGAGTTTGATCGGTTGCAATTCCAAAGGGCTGATTGTGTTATTTCGAGAGGGGCTGCTGAGAGTAATACTCTTCTGTATTGCTACACATATATGCTTAGTTGTGGTGTTTACAGTTTTTAAGTGGATTTGTGTGTTCGTATGCAGGGGACAGTGAGGAGCAGCTATGGCAAGCTACTTTCATAAGAGCAGTCTTCTTAGCTTAATCAGTAAGAAATAAGGATTTCTCCTGACCCTTTTAATTAACACTCTGTCACTGAAACAGTCACAGTGTAAATAGCGTGCTGCTCTCGTACCTGCGAGTATGTAGTAGTGTATAGAAGTGTGTAAGGCATTGAGAGGAAAAGTCACATCACCCAGCCTACACTGCAGCAACATTAGCCTGCTCAGTGATTCATCTGTAAAATGATTGTTTACCACATCTCTGTTTATACTGCATTGGAGAGGGTACTATGTAGTTTCCTGGAGTCAGATCATTGTGGCATTGTGGCTGCCTATTAGGAATGTAACACAATGCCACTATGTGTGTCTGTATCTGTTTAGCGATCTAAATATTCATAACTGTGCGTGTATCTGTTTAGCGATCTAAATATTCATATCTGTGTCTGTATTTGCTTTTAAAAATAAAGTGGGCATGGCCTAAACCAAAGAGACTAGAGGACTGGGGACTGTTTGTTAATCCCTCTCGTGCAGTTATTATTTTTGTTTATACCTGCTTGTGACATTTTCTAACAAACTTAGCTGGTTGTATTTCCTAAAATATAGACCTGACCAAACTAGTAGCCAAACGAAGGATGAGTGAATGAGTGCTGTAAATGCATGGCTATAAATGCATGGCTGTAAATGCATGGCTATAAATGCATGGCTGTAAATGCATGGCTATAAATGTGGTCTTTCTTGTCCCACAAGTTTCATATCTGACTGCTCACCCGTATAAAAGGAAAACACGCCAATCGCAATCATTTTTTGTTGCATCCCAATGCACAACTCTAGTCTCAACTAGATGTCATGCAAACCTTTCTGGCAAACTTTCTAAAAAAAAAAAAAAAGAAAAAGAAAAGAAAGAAAAAAAATTAATAGTGCGCCTCCCATTTGGATCTGTATTTATATCTCTTTTATAACATATTGTATGTTTCTTCCAAATAATATATTCATATTCATATCCCTACTCTCTGTGCAGTGTCCGACATAGAGTAGAGTGTGAAAAGTTTTCATATTCTGTGATACTCCGCATGCTCTGTCCTGGTACCCATGATCATATCTATATGCCTTCTCTCCTTTACATGAAAACAACAGGATGTTGGGTAAACTTTTCACAATTTTAAAATGCTGATGCCTGCTTTCTCATGTCCTTACTCATCCTCGCCACATTCCTTCTCATTCACACACACTCAGTAAGATAAAAACACACACCCACACACACACAAAGAACTGACCTCACAGAGATTAGACTGCCTAGCAAAGGTGCATGAAGTGCTGAGCAAGTGTGCATCATGTGTGGTGTTAAAAGCCTTCCACTGCAGTGCAACCTGTGGTCGCCATGGCAATGCTGGCAGCGGCACGAGGTACCTGGGTTGCCGTGGCGCACCACTTCCGCCACTCAAACGTCGACTTTGCTGCTTTATATAGCAAGTACACTACTCACGTCAGCATTACACACTTTTACAGCTGCTCCTTCCCTTCACTCACCAGATCCCGACCGGAAGTGTGGCTTTGTATGGTACTTACTCTCTCACTACCGATCCACAGACTCTCTCTGCAGTTTCAGGAAAGGTCCTTTAGTGAAAGCAAAGCAATCACACAATCTAGTTTAATACGGTCTGAATCATGTTGGATAAAAGAAAAATCTTTTTTAAAAAAATCTTTTACTACTGAAACATGTGGGATGTGCTTAGTCATCCAGGTGTTAATTTGCTGGCTATATTTTTGTTCTCGTGAGAATTTTGCAGTTGTCTGCCACATTGATGTCAGAGAGGGACATTTTTGGCACAGTTACAGTTGTGTTTAATGGGAGAAAAAAATTCTACAATCTCATGTCTCACATCTAACATTTCACAGGGATAGTGGTCAGGTTTTGCTGTCAGCTCATAAAAACAAAAGAACAAGGGCTTTTTTTCTCACTCACCGTTTTCCTTCAAACATAACTGCAGTGTGATATGTGCTGTGTGATGTTTAACTATGCATACACACGCACACAAACAAACACACACACTCATTTTGTACAGACAGATATAAGAATAAAAGATAAGAATCATAATACATGAAAAGAAAAAAAGGACTTGTCAAAATGAATATAGATTGAAAATAAACATGAAGCTCATAAAGAAACATCAAATTATTCATTATGTCATTAATTCTCTGCAACTCATTTGGATACTTTGATGCTCACTCCATTCTCCCTCTCTCTTCCTTCCTCGTCTTTCCCCGGTGCGCAGGCCGTGCGTCTCTCCTGCTGGACACTAATGAGGGACTCCATGTACTACACTGTCTCAGTGGCCACGCTGATCGTGGTGAGTAGAAGCTCTAAGTGGTTTCTCATGCTTCTCTGACACCCATGACTCTTCTCACACAGTAGGAGAAGAGAAGCAAGCAGCTTTCCCTGGGGGTCCATAACCTCTACTACACGCCTCTTATTTACACACCCAGCATGATAGCTAGAGCCGAACAATGCAAACATGTACACATATCGCGTTATAGACACATAGCATTGTTACTCTGAAGTATCTGAACTACTGAGTTCATTTTACTTATTATACACTTGTGTTGTGTGGTATAAACAGTAATTAGCATTGAAAATGAGTTGAACACAAGTTTGATTAGATTTTGTAAAACTTCTTAATATTATATATGTATATATATATATGTGTGTGTGTGTGTGTGTGTGTGTGTGTGTGTGTGTGTGTAAAAATGAAATCTGTATAAAAAAGAATGAAAGTTCCAGTTGACGTTTATATCTTCAGAAGGTTGTATATGAGAATGTTGTGTATTACTGCCCCCTGGTGATAAATTTAGGTCAATGCATTTTATTTCTTTAATCTAGAATAAACTTCATTTTCTTTCTTTTTCCAGTTTATCTATGATGAGAAGGTTACATGGTAAGTCAGCTTCATGTCCTCATTAACCTAAGGAGAACATTCCCTTTTGTAAATTATAATGTAACAGATTGAACTCAGCTTCACAGTGTCACATATTTCTTCCCATTATGTTTTTCACTTATATCTTGGAATGATATTATAATTAATCAGTGCTACAAAGATATATTTATATGTCAATCAAAGGTTGTGTGTTGCATTTTAAAGGTGGGAATCTCTTGTCCTGATTTTGATGTACGTGGTTTACATTTTAATAATGAAGTAAGTTTATTGGTCTTTTCTGAACAAAGTCTAATTAAAAGGTGTAATAAGTATTTTTTTGCTGAAACGTATGTATCTTTTGCCATTGATCACTGCTGTGTCAATCAGATGTAACTCCTATGTGGTGCACTACTTTGAACGGAGGAAGAAGAAAGCTACAAACCTGGGAAATGGTACAGCGAGCAGCACAGACCTTGATGATGGATGTGATGCTACAGCTGTGCTACTCAAAAAAGGTAATAAGGACGGCAAATGTAAAAAAAAATCCTCTAATGTATTAGTAAAAATTAGTTCGAATAATGTCATTAAATAAAGATATAATGTAATGCTTGTGTAAAGATTAAGGAGAGTGGATGTATATAATATGGTAATCTTCTGTTTGCAGCGAATTTCCACAGGAAGCCATCAGTACTGATGGTGGATGAGTTGCTGTCTGCGTACCCACACCAGCTCTCCTTTTCTGAAGCTGGCATGAGGATCATGATCACTAGCCACTTTTCTCCACGCACCCGACTTACCATGGCCTCCCGCATGCTCATCATGGAGGTCAGGAACACACATCTAAAACACACAAACTCACACACACACTCATTTTCACAATTATGAATCAATTGGTTCAACATATCTGAATTTTTTTGAAAATGTATAAATAAAGTTCACATTGTTATTGTGTTTACTCAAATAATTTAAGGAATACATAATCTACTGTATATATACAGACTTAAATTAATATCAACTCAAAAAAGTCAAGTATATCAGGTACCTTATGTCATTTAAACTCATATTACAGCTTACTATTCAGTATTTTTTTATTTTTTTATTCAATTAAAATCTAAATCTGAGTTGGTTTACTGTGTATATCGTTCAAAGATGATCAATTGTACAATTTTATAGATTTACAGTACTGTGTGAATGTTTTATCCAATTCTGTAAAGCTAAATTCTCTCAAAATTAATTAAAGGAAAGGTTTGCATTTTTTTTTCCTGGAATATGTATTGTTCCTGTAAACATCTTTATGTTTAACAGAATGGGATGATATCGTATAAGCTTTATTAACCATTTTTTTCTAAAGTGAACTGTCAATGACGCAAAAAAGATGTCTGGTCTTTGACCCATAAACTTGTATTTGCATGGAAATGAAACAGACATGTGCTGAGGAAATGGCAAATATAACTAGACATCAGAAGAGAATGTGAATCAAACAAGTCTCAAAATTAATCAATTCTCTAAGCCTACAGTATAAAGTAAGTAGCACTGTATGTGTTGTGATGGGTAGAACAGCAGTAGATCAGTGTGTGTTTTGTGTATGTTTACAGAGGCAGCGTCTCATCAATGGTCATTTCAGTAACGGGGATTCTGAGGTGACTGTCAGATTTCCTGTAAGGCGTGGAATGGAGAACGGCATTGTGGGTGTAGAGCGAGGCCTGAACACGTGGAGGAATGGACACTGTGATGATGACACACGAGGGGCAGATCCTGGCACTGATACAGAGAATGAGAACGAGGATAATGAGAACAATGAGAATGATGAAGAAGAGGAGGAGGAAGATGAGAATGAAGGACCCTTTGTTCCTTTCCACTGCCCAGGTAGCTTCTGATAACCTGATTAATCACAGAAGCATACCTAATGGCATCTTCTATTCATTGATCTTCTGTGTGTGTGTGTGTGTGTGTGTGTGTGCCTGTGTGTGTTCAGGGGGCATGTGCAATAAGGTGAAGTGGCTGTTGGCATGGCCACTGAGTCTGCTGCTTTTCTTCACGGTGCCCAACTGTGCCTCGCCTCGCTGGGAGCGCTGGTTCATGGTCACCTTCATCTCCTCCACACTCTGGATCGCTGGCTTCTCATACATCATGGTGTGGATGGTGAGAGCATCTACTTCCTACTTCATTTTTGTTTGATTTTTTTTTCTTTTTCTTCAAAACACTTGATGCTATTCTTCCGGCTCTGTCCAGGTGACAGTCATCGGCTTCACTCTGGGCATCCCAGATGTCATCATGGGAATTACATTTTTGGCTGCAGGCACCAGTGTCCCTGACTGTATGGCAAGCCTTATAGTGGCACGGCAAGGTGGGCACAAGAGAAACCAAAAATAGTCAACAAATTATTATTGGTTATATGGACTAAACATTCATAGTTCTTTGTTAATAGTTAAAGGAAATCTCCATCCTGAAGCACTATATTTATAGTGAAATACTAGTCACATTCTTAGTGATTCTGGTTTTAATTTTTTTTGGTTGATGCTGTATTTTCACTGTTCCTGTGAGAAGTGGTTCGTTTGCCACAGTGACACCACAGGGGGACATTGTTAGCACAATTACAATGCTGCTGCAGTTACAATGGCATTTAATAGGAGGAAAGAATCAGTTATCTTAAACATAATGGATAACAGGTAGGTTTTGCTGTTGGATCCTAAAAACAAAAGAGCAAGAACTTCTTTTCTTACCATTTTCCAGCGATGTCTTATTACTGAGAAATCTAACATAGCAGTAGTAGAGGCAGCAAATATTAGACTCAAAATTCCAGAATGCAATGCAGCTTTACAAAGGAAGTGACACTGAGACAAGGAAGTGACATCTAATTAGCTATCTGTGAGATGATGAGTTTGAGCATGGTGTACAGATGTACAGTGTGCAGATGAGGGAGCTCGACAGAGTAAAGGATTAAAGTGCTGCTGCACCAGTCTCTTCATTCAGAGATGAAGCAAGAGCTAAATCACCAGGTAATCACATGGCATTGTGGGTAATGTTGGAAACCATTAACCATAGTGAAAACAGATGTAACCCTAGTTGTTTAAACTAAAAAAAAAAAAGTAAAGCCAGGATTTTGTTTCAGAAATAAATTTTGGATGCCACTGAAGATCACACATTATTTATAAAGTGTAATATGCAAGTCATTTTGGGTGGAATTTTCCTTTAAGTATGTAAGCTGTACATAATGTTAACTGCTGGTCATTTTAAATTTCTCATACTTCTTCCTTATACTGTTTGCCAGGCCTAGGTGACATGGCCGTGTCTAACTCCATTGGCAGTAATGTTTTCGATATACTGGTTGGTCTGGGGCTGCCCTGGGCTCTCCAGACTCTCGCTATTGAATACGGCTCAACAGTAAGTAACCAACAATTATGTAATATAAACAAAATGTTGGATATATGAAATCCTGTATATGGTTAGTTTTCCAGTAGTGCTCACAATATAGCCACTGTAAAGCATTAAATGTAGGTTTATTGGCTATTTCATGCTAATTTTTGACTCTTTCTTTTATAATCTTTATGGATGATTGTCTTACATCTATATATCACTCCTAATAACTGAGGACATTTTACTTTTAACTATGACCCAATTTTCATGCACTAAAACTTTCACTTAGTGTAGAAAGAAAGGAAGAAAGAGTGAACAGAATGAAACATAGTTAGAAGAAGGAAGAAATTGTATTTATCCAAGAGAAACATTGTGTACACCTGTTATACGGCTTTAAAAGTTCCTGTCCACTCCAGACTCTATGCATATTTTGAGAATGTTCCACTGCTCCTCTAAGACAAATACAGAGAGCTTATTTTGGAAGTGATCTGCAGCCGGTCTGTTTTGTCAGTCTGTCGGTTTCTATGAAACTTGGAAGTGACATTTTGCTGACTTATCCAACACCTTCTTAACTTTTTCTCTCCACAAGTCTGTTTTTAACATCCATTTGTTTTGAGTATTTGGCTTTTTTTGCAGTGGGCTTCCTAAACACCTTCAACAGATGGCGTGCGTTCACTCCTCATAGCCATATATACTGTGTGATAGGCAGCAAACAGAAACCGGGGATTGATATCACTTTATCAAATTACCATACACAGCTCAAACTATATATATATATATATATATATATATATATATATATATATATATATATATAAAACAACACACACACATTTATATACATATGTATATATGTATATACACACACTTATATACATATGTATATAAGTGTGTGTGTGTGTGTGTGTGCGTGTTGTTATATATTTTTCTATATATTTTTATTATTATTTTTTATATAAAAACACTCAGTCTGCCTAAATTGTTAAAAACATTGCTAACTAAGTGTGATTTCCAAACAGTCTTTAGGTCAGTAATGCCAGGAGAACTATATATAGTAAAAATTTCACTCTGTAAAGAGTTTGCCCAGGTCAACGCACATATTTCAGACTGTTGTCCAGCGCAGTATGGTCTGTAGTTTGGACCACTAGAGGGAGATAGTGTTTGTACTGCAAAAAAATTCTATTCTATTAGTTGTACCAGTAAGATATGCATGTTATTTTTTGTTTGTCTGTACCAAAAAAATCAGTAATAGTATATAATATTTAAATATTCATATTTTTACTTAGATTCATCTCAACAGCAAAGGTCTCATTTTCTCTGTTGGACTGCTCTTAGCATCTGTGTTTATCACGGTAAGCCTGAAGCATGATGGATGTGTGTTATTCCTTGTGTCTACTTACAAAGTGGTGGTATTTCTGAATATTTTTGTAATTATCTCCATTCAGTTCAGACTATAACGCTGTTAAAAGAACTCACGGTACAGCGATGATTCTCTCTTTCAGGTTCTGGGTGTGCATCTGAATAAGTGGACCCTGGACAAACGTCTGGGCTTTGCGTGCCTCCTGATGTATGCTGTTTTCCTGTGTTTCTCCATCCTTATTGAATTCAATGTCTTCATCTTTGTCAATCTGCCCACTTGCCAGTGACACCACTCTTCTTGATCACTACCCTCTCTTGGTTGGTTCCATGAGGACTTGTCATTCCTTGTCTGAGGAAGATCTGACCTGTCCTTTATGAAAAGTTTCTTCTTGATCCAGTAAATCCTCCCTTTTTTCCACTTGTGATGGAGCATTTGGTCAGTGGCTTTGGCCAGTGGAAAGAGAAAAGGAGAGGAGCAGATATGCGTGGTGGATCTGTTCAAAGATGCAAACTTCTTAGACAGGACCGGGAGATGTACAAAGATGACTACTGCCTGGTTTGATGTGAAAACAAAAAGGTTTGAAAATTTTATATGAATATTAATAACTGAATTGTTATTGAAATATTAAGAATTTTATGTCTGTGTGTTTTGATTACATTTGATTTATTAGCTGCTAAACTGGCTAAGAAAAGGTCGGACTGAAGACCATGGCCATGATGTACTGAGTACTTATGGATACACAAAGTTTATGATTTTGAAAGATTTCTTAAGAGATTACTTTAGGAGTAGCTAAAAGGTACTGGTGACCTGTTATATATTCTTATGGACAATACTGATGTGGTTGATCATGTGACTGGAGATTATCATGGGCATTAAACCCAGATTACGTAGTTCAAACCTCCCTTACCAGCTCTGTCTGGATGCCAGGGATTATCAAAATTGTGGATTTTTTTAATATGTTAAATAAGAGTATGTTTACTTATTGACTAGATGACAAGAGTAGGAAAGGTTGAAAGATTGCTGTACATGAACAGATAATGATATTTACAGTTAACTAGCTCTGGACATATTTCCCCTTGACGGTCATGGGGAACATGTAAGTATCATTGGTACACATGGTAGAATGAAATATTTCAATCAGGGTTCTAGTCGTCTTGCCAGAAGTAAACTATTTAAGGTAAAATTGAAAATGAAAATATGTTGATGCTGATATAAGAGATGTGTAAAAAGATGTTTACTAATTATTTGTTTTGTCAGTTACTCTGTATATATGGAAGCAGAGATTTGTCTATTTAATAATTTATTGAAAACTATTTATGCATTTATTAATTTCTTATTGTAGTCCTAAAAGAATCCACAGCTGTCCCAAAGAAAAGACCAGTTTCAGCCACGCTTTGTCACTTTAACTCTGAAAGCTTTGTGTCTCACATATTTTTTTTATGAAACGGATTCAGCATAATAGAGTGGCATGATCACTGCGAGGGGTTGACAGACAGTCTGTGTGTTTCACTCAGTGTTTCTAGTCAGTCAAAAGATGAAGGCCATGCAAACCCAAGTAGCTGATTAGCAGGAACGCATCCTGGTAAAATGAAGCTATTGTCTTAGCTAGTAGGATTTCAGCAAAAACATGATTTTATGCAGATATAACACTCTGGTCTTGTAGATATTTCAAAGTAGATTGGGTTCAGAGAATGAATCCAAATATCATCTATAAATAAATGAAAGTTTGTGTGTTTGGACTGTTTCACGCAACCTATTTGGATTGTCTAGTTTGGAGATATCACGTGAATGATAAATATCATTACCATGGATCTGCCTGAGAACTGTGAACAGTGGTACAGCATCTGTAAACCTATGAGCTGTATCTCATCAGAGGGCTTCAAAGACTTTAGATAGCCGTCCAAATCCAGCTACACTAACACAACCCAAGTCACTCTGTCAAAAGGCACATTATCTGAATATATACATATATATATATATATATATATATATATATATATATATATATATATATATATATATATATATATATATATATATATTTATGCACTGAGCAATTTACATGGTCTTACTGTTCATATTTGAACAGTAGAATTTAGCTAATATAAACCTAACTGTAAAATCAGCAAAGTATTTTTATCACAAGGAAACTGTTTGTACTTTATAATTCAAAATGTTTCAAAAGATTATCTGCTTTCAGATTTAGGATGTGCATCAACTTATCTGATATGTACATAGTGTAGCTCATAAAGCTAATTTTCAATAATTTTCAAACACTGTTAATTTCTAAGAGTGTTTCTTTCTAGTTACTATTTCTGCCATATCCTTTTCCTTTTGCTACTTGGGTAGAAAATACAGAAAATATCATTTTTAGATTTGCCATATTGATAAATGTGTTGGTGTATTACTTTGTAGGAATGTGATTCCCAAATCAAATGCAACAGCAGTATTAGCAATAGGTCTGATCAGTGTGTCACTTGTACTTAATGAAAACCTTGGCTTATTCCAGATAGAATGTATAGTATGGAACTGTTTTGGGTTTTTTTTGTTTCGTTTTGTGTTATTGTTTTTTTTTTTTTTTTTTGGACTATAAGTGTCGTTCAGTATTAGTTAGCTAGTTAATTTGTGGTTTTGTTGAAGAGGTTTACTTAAGACTTGAAGGCAAACAGGGTTAAAGTTAGATCCAGTTAATTTATAATGCAATAATAATAATTAATATGTACGTACAGTGTTCTCTCTTATTTGTCCTGAAAATAATACACTTTACACGACTTTATAGCTTAGCTGCATATTTCAGTCAATAAAGGAAAAGATTTAGGTGGCGTTTCTACTTTCTTTTCTTTTCTTTTTTTTTTTTTTGCTTTATTTAACATCTACACAACAGCAGTAGCTTTGGCATTCAAAATTAACACTCTACTATCACCGAATTTCTGTCATGTTACAACCTTCAAAATGCCAGTTACACATTTTACTTACGTTCTCTAAGAGTTATTATTCTGTCAGAGACAGGCTACTACACTGATACAGTTCTCATGAGCTGTGCTAAAAGGCCAGTGCCAGTTACAGTAATCATTTTTAGTAATGTACTTTGCTGCTGTTCCTTTATATACACAATAATCACACTGATTCAAAGCAAGGACAAGCACAACTTATTATTCACACCATACTTATGAATAACATTTCCCCCGCTTATATCCTAACCAGAGGCTCATCTGCTGGTGTTTTTTAATAAGATGAGAGCATTTCTGAACACACAAATGTGATACTTACATGGTGGATTGCTGATGTACATATATACATATATGAAAATGTATTTATATTTTTTGTTGTTACTGTATATCTGTTAACTATATTTTCATAGATACTGTATGATGTTTGGGTCCTCATTTGTGTTTTGAGTAAAATGCCCTTTGGTTTGCTAGTTCGCATGAAATTATTTTAATATAAGAATTGACTTCTGTTTATTATATAATGGTGGGCACTGAAGAAAAGCAGCTGTGGAATTAGACCTCTTAGATCATTGCATGTTTTTCAGGGGAGTACTGCTGGATTTTTCGATTCTTTAATGATGGTTCTAGTCACAGGTTAAGTCCAAATCAATGGTTTACTATACATTTGAGACAATATGAGAAAGAATTGTTTGCTTTATGTACTAAAGTATTTTGTTCAGGTGATTCAAGTGTATATCAGAGTACATTTTTGCTACTCAAACTTAAATAAAAATGATCTTTGCTAAGGCCAAAATTCGTGTTTCACTGATTCTGATACTTCATGTTATTAAAGCCTACAGTCGAATGCATCAAACACAAGCACAGATGAAACAACTGGGATTTTTATTTCAGTAATCCTGCAGAATGAATGCTATCTTTGGCCTCAGACAGTGTGCTCAATTAGTTACTCTGACTCATCTGATGGGTGAGAAGGTTCACGAAAAGGAGGAAAACTATAATATGGCATAGGATGTTCTGTTCCAGCCCCAAATAATACGAGCTACAATTCTTTACTGTTAATATTTTAGTGTTAGAAATATTTAAGTTTGTTACTAAGGTACAATATCCAAAAATAAATTCTTAACTCTTCTGAAATCACATTAAGATTTTAATGATAGATATTTTGTATTTAACTTTCCCAACAATAAAATGCAGCAAATACAGCCTTTACTGCTATTATATACAGGGTTGTTTCTAGCTATAAATGATATAAGCTGTTGAGGAATGTTCTCAAGCCACCACGTGATCCCTAAAGAATGCAGGATTTAAAAATATAAATATATAATATAATACATATATAAACAAAATTAAAGAAATATTTTGGACATTTTGGACAAAAATCATTCATCACAAAGTGCTGCACAGCTGATATAGGACTTTTGAAATGTCCTGTTTCTCTAGAAACTTTGTATACTTACCTTATACACACACACACACACACACACACATGCTTCACTTAATAATATATTTAGATGACAGCAGCAGCTTTGACATTCAAAAGTAACACAATATGATCACAGAGTTAAATATGTTTTTGGTGGCTAATCATCAGTAGTACTAGTTATAGTTATATTATAATTTTAAATTAAATTTGCACTGTAATAAACACAGCTCTGGATTGTCAATAATGGCCTGGACTGTAGGTTTGGACAGAGTGAAAAGTATTTCTTGATGGTTCTTTATAGGGGGTGCACATTGCCCATGAAGAACTGCAGACATGCAGGATCTTTATAGGGTTGGACAGAATACAGTGTGTAACAGGATAGCTAGCTAGATAACTACCTAGAAAGCATGGAGGAAAAAAAGGGGGGTGAGGAGGGGAATCTTACAACGCTCAATAAAGCTTGAATTTTGGAAACATTTTTGCCCTAACATTGGTTTGAGGTCTCTAATCTGTTTGGATGTGTCCTGTGTTCGCCCCGGTGCTTTATGGGAATTGTAGTTCCTGAAGGTTCTGGAAACGTTGCAGTGACGTTGCGGTAACGTGACATAACGTTAGCGAGCTGGAGGCAGTTTGACAACCACTTCCGCCTGTTTTCTTCGCAAGTCTTTGTCTTATGTGCTTAGTAAAAAAGAAGAGTTGAGGTGTTGTGAAGTCGCGCTGTGTAGGCTAGTCAGCTAGAATAAGAGCGATGGAAGGCAGTAATGGCACCAGCTCGAAGTGGGCGATGGAGCGGCGGGTGGAGGGGCTGGTGAACAAACACATGGCAGACATGGCACTGGACACACTTCAGCAGCGACTCTCTGCTGTGTCCCAGGAAATGAACCATCTGTCTGCTGAAATATCCAGACGAGAGGACTCGAAGCGTGTGGAGGATTTACCGCGGAGGAGTGACCCTCACTTCATCACAGGCTCTCTCCCGGAGTCTTATCACGAAGAGCTAGTGGAAGAAAAAAAGTTAATGCCAAACACATCCACATCAACATCCACATCAACATCCTCCTCCTCCTCCTCCTCAGCAGGTAGGCGTGTAGCGGGGTGCTGTGAGCTTTATTCTGACTGACACCTTCACACATGACCCAACTCAACTACTTCTACAAAACAACAGGAGCCTGCTCTTACTACCTGCACTAGTCTACTCAGTTAAATGTCATTTAAATGCCATTCAATAGTGGCACCTTTAATATCATATAATTAAAACAATCAGTTGTGGATGAATTAAGCTATAGTTTCATTCAGGATCAGGATACTAATTTTACAAGAATTATACAAGCACTGAGCGTGCGCTGTTACAGTAAAATAATCAACAACAGGATGATATGATTTATTTTACAATAACAGCATGTCCCAAAGTGTTTCATTCCCCTTATACCACAGTGATTTCCCAATGATTCAGCTTTTTCAATTTATTAAAGAATGACACATACTTTTAACTGTTTATAGTTACATTTAACGTTACAGAACATCTGCAAAACAAGTTAGCTCCTGTTATCACTTGTATTATATCAGCAATAAACATTCACTCCCTCACTAGCATCACTATTTTCTCTCTCCTGAAGTTAAAATCTCAGCTTGTCAGCTTGTGTTACTGAGAAACTGGAAACAGAAAGGCCTGTCCTGAAGACTTAGCTGTGCTGGAAAACTGGCTGACCGTTACAAAGCGCTGACACTCGAGACTCCTTACAGAACGCTTCATCGTCTCAATAACTATGTTTTCCTTTGTTAAATAACAACACGTTAATTTTGCTCATTATTAGTCTTAGATTATATGGAGCATCTGCCATAAAAGACCCTGTGAATGAGTTGTTATAGATGAGTTGCTGTATAACTATAGAAATTATAACATATCAGAACAAGTGCATTAATATAAACCTGTGATTTGAATTACAGCCGGCACTACTGTCAGAGCTGTGCTGTTATAGAATATTAATCAACACCTTCTGACCAATCAGATTCCAGAATTCAACAACGTTGTATTTATTGCCAAAAATAATAAATATTATATAAATAAAATAATATATAAATAAAAAAATTGTTATTTATTATATTAGGTATGTTTTAAAAACTCTGGCTGTGTGAAACTGTGTGCTGTCATATCTGATAAATCATGCAATTTCCTGAACAGTTGAATGAGGGCAGTAAAATATAGATCTAAATGGATGACTGAAAATTAATTTGGGCGCACCACTTTATCCTTACATGTTAAGGAGAAAATGCAGTTTAAAGAAAGCTTGGCATGTTAGCCAAGTTGGTATGTAGTGGGTCAGAACATCTCCCTCTCAGAGGGACAAGCTGCCACTCATCAGCGTACACTTACAGTGTTCCCAAACAAAGATTCACGTGGCAACAGGAGGCTAAAAAGCATGTTGGTGTTATATAAATTCTACTGGTAAACCACTGATACTAATCATATCTTTTAAAACACCAGAAACTGCAGCTCAAAGAAAAATCATATCACTCCTGCTGGAGATAAAAGAAGAACAACAGAGGCAGTGGGCTGTGCTAAAAGACCTGCAAGCCATGATTCAAGGACACATGTGTGAGGAGGATGTTGAAACTCTGGATATAGATCTACCACTACAGACAATGGAACAGCTTGATGAAACAGAGAGATACTTGGAGAATGATGGAGCGCAGAAGAGAATGGTAAATCTCTATAAAAAAAATATAATCAGAGAATTTGGTTCTTTTGTGTGGCATTGCATTTTGAACCCATAGCAGTTGTATAATTTAAAAATGTTTGGTATGATTTTTTATGTTATAAATTGTACACCAATCCTTTATCAACCTCTCACATCTTTCCTGTAACAAAAAAAAAAAGCTTTGTAACTGTTGGGTGCTACAAAATTTATGTATCACATTTCCTTAAAAATTCATGCATTGTCTATAATTACAGGTGTCTCACCTCTCCCGGATGGGTGGTGCAACAGTGGATGATGCAGTTAGACGCCTGATGCAGGCAGTTTTATCTTTCAGCGTCGGTTCTGAGCTGAACTGGGTTGGTCGAGGACAAAAAAGGAGCTTCAGAAATACCAGACTGCAAGGAGTTTTATTCCGTAGGTGGTCTTGGAAAATGTTGTTCATGCATGAGAAGATGCATAAATGTGAAGGGCTAGGTAAAAAAAAATGTATATATAGGTTTATGATGTTGGATTGGAGTTGATCATACGTGATGTATTACTAAGGTTCCTCATATAAAGTAGAAAAATGACTGCTTTATGTTTTACAGGTGCATTAAAGAAGACCCCTGTAGGAAAGGAGGCCACACACCATCAATTTGCAGATGTAGTGAAGAAGTGGCTGCGATTTGCTCCATTCAGACAAGGAGGCAGCGGTCGGAGACAGCATTACAAACCTCCTGTAGAATTCATGTGCCCTAAGTATCATACTGATACAGAAGGGTGACAACAGTGTCTTATTGTTCACCATCCTGTTTCAACACAGTTCAAAGTAAAATTCCAATTAAAAAACACATTTTTATGTTTCTCTGTGAATTATTTTAATGAGACTTCTAAAGTATGATACAGCAGGAAAATGACCTCCCTCAATATTGTCTTAAAGCATAAAAAACAGTTCTAAAGCAGTACATGTTTGGGTTATCTGAATCATGATTTATGAAGTATTTTAATCTGTTCACTGAAAATGAAAAGTATCATTATTTAAATATTAGTTTGAGACTAGTATTCTGGCTTTACTAGATTTAGTTGCAGGTGTTCCTACAGGTAACACAATGTAATGTAATGTTTTTTAGGAGTCACTCATGAGGTTGGGATGTAAAATCATGATATGCTCGTCCAGATGTCTACAGATTATAAGTGCCTTTCTGAAAATAGAAAGCCGAGTCTGTCCAGTTCATCATTCCACATGATACTGAAATGAGTGCAGAAGAGTAAAATAGTCCAGACAGTGTAAAACATTCTGTTATTTATCTAATTCAAACATCAGAAGGAACAGAGATTGAGTCGCTGACTTGATTTGATTTGTGCAAACCCATACAGAAGGTCATCTGGCTCTGTACTCTACTTTAGAAGTAGGCTTTTTAAAACATGTACAAAATGTGTTTTTTAAGACACGTTGGAATTTTCTTAAAAACTATCTGAGTCAATTATATATGCACATTCAGGAAGATTTGAGGCAGTGGCTGATCTCTTGAATGAATGTTTCTAGCAATATCTAGAATGGAAATTATAAACCTAAAATGTGCTGAGAAGTTATTCAGTATGAATGATAATCTGATCATTTTTAGATTAAGGATACTTATGGAACACTTCATCACTGTATGGAAAGAAGTATTATATGGTTACTTATACTTTTCTTCTACTTTATTTTAAAGCAAGCACTTGATGGTTGCGCATTTGGTTATGCATTTTACTTGATTAAAAAAAATCAGCAAAGAATTTGAGGCTGTCATGTGACGATGTATTAAAATAGACTTGCATGTTACACAACCTATTTTTTTTAAATATTAATAATATAGCTAATTTTGTTTTAGATAGGTCTACTTTATCGATTCCCAAAGGGAAGTTTTTGAAATATTTATGCCCTATACATTTATTTATTTGCACATCTTATAGCCATAGGCCTACCATAGAAGACCTAATGTAGGCTACTAAGCCTTAAACCTAATTAAGATGAAGGTAAGTAAATTACATAGCCCACCATCACCTAAAAATAGACCACACAGTATTTTTTTTTTTATTATTCATATTAGTGAAATAGGTGGTGCAGTGAGTGTTGTCACCTCATAGCTCCAGGTTCCTCAGTTGGAGCCTGAGCTCAGATTACTCTCTGGTTACTGAAGATGAACTAATGAATGGTAGTGTAAAATAATCTGGAATATTCTTATTTACTCATATACTGCTCACACACACATACAGTATATGTGTGAGCAGTATGTTCTTATTTACTCATATACTGAGCACACATATACTGTATGACCTACTATAGACCTGTAACATCAGGCAAATGGTTGATTTGTCAGCATTGTTATTACTGTGACACGCGCTCGGTGTAGTCCTGTGCTGCGTGCGCGCTCCCGTGTCCGTGAACGCCGATGACGGGCTCAGCCACAGGAGGGCTGCTGTGTCCTCAATTACAAACTTCTAATGTTTCCTTAAAAAAAAAAAAAAACAGCTTCGAAGGAAAACCACTACTGCTTGTACCAATGTTACGTTCATACCAGTGTTTCGTAGAAGTAATAAAAGGAAACTAACAAAACCACAAGTGCTCTTGTAGAAGAAGTAAACTAGTAAGTAAGTAGACATAATCTACTTGACAGTAAAGGCTAGCTTTAGCCTATAGCTACTACATGGACTGTAACGGTTGCCAGGTTGGCTGCTTTGAAGAATTAGAAGTGTTTCTTGTAGGCCTACTACAAGATTCACTGTGGCAGAATCCCACATGGCTCCATACTGGACATATACGTATAGAGGTCATTATTTAACAGCCTGTTATTTGGGACACAACCAGTGAAACATGTTACGTGGTTAGATTTCGCATCCTAGCAACGCATATAGGACACGAACCTGCGCGTGTGTTGTGCAGCACGCGGGGATTTATTGCTCAAGTGTGCACGGTGATATTTCCCTAAAATCTCATGATGATGTGCAGTGCAGAATGTCAACAAGCCGCGGTGAGATTTAAACAGGTCTAAGCCTGAACGAATAAATGAATGAATTAAGCAAGACATTGTTACTGTATAAACAGTAACTAAACTACTGGCATTAATATAATATAATCCGCTACTTTATATCAGGGGTTCTTCATTTTTATAATCTTTTATAAGTTAATTATTAAGCACTTTATTGGAGTCATGGAGAGTTTGATTCCTAAACTTTTCATCCACAGAACCGAAACTCGCATTTATGTTGAAATACTTGTATTACTCATTTGATATGAGATTAATAGACATATCATTTCCCTAGTCTCAAGTATCATTGACTAGACATATCACTTTTCTTAGTCTTAAATACAGCTGCAGTTCTCTTCATATTGTCTTTATTTATCTGTGGTATAAATGATTGAATTTAGGATTATGA
Source organism: Pangasianodon hypophthalmus (assembly GCF_027358585.1). NCBI lineage: Eukaryota > Metazoa > Chordata > Actinopteri > Siluriformes > Pangasiidae > Pangasianodon > Pangasianodon hypophthalmus. Next base: position 14,645,577 of record NC_069712.1, read on the forward strand.
AATGCTTTAAACTCGAGCAACTACCGCCCCCATGAGGCCATTTGCTCTGGGTGTTATGGGAAAGTTATGGGGAATATACCCCATATTTCTGGTGGCTGCATCCCAAACGGCTTTCAGTGTGACATATGGTGGACTGTACAATGCAGAAAACATTATTTCATGCCATATGTCTCATATAGCCTAGCAAGTGGGGGTGTGAACAAATAGCCATTAAATTACTTGTCACATAAGACACTGCTTCTCAAAATGGGGTCCGTGAAGCATAGGCAGGGGGTATATGATTTATTAATTTATTAATTTAATAATTTATTAAAATCTATTTATTTATTGATTGTTACAGTGGTGGAGGGCATAGTGGCTTAGTGGTTAGCACTGTTGCCTCACACCCCCGGGGTCGGGGGGTCAAATCCTGCCTCCTCATTGTGTGTGCAGGGAGATTGTATGCTCTCCCCATGCTTCGGGGGTTTCCTCTCTGTACTCCAGTTTCCTCCCCCACTCCAAAGCTTCCCCAAGCATTTCCAAGTTGTCTGTAGTGTGAGATTGTGCCCTGTGATGGCTTGGCACCCTGTCCGTGGTGTCTCCCGCCTTGTCCCCTGAGATAGACCCCAGGCTCCCTGTGACCCTGTGTAGGATAAGCGGTACAGAGAATGGATGGATGTTACAGTGATAGCAATTACAACTTACCATTGTCACAGTTATTATCTTTATTAACTTTTACATTCATTTATAGTCATTTTGATTTATGGTTATTTGATTTAAATGGATTGATTACTGTTCAAGAATGATTAAATCTGTAGGGCTACTGAGGGGCCTGTGGATGGATATATATATATGTATATATATATATATATATATATATATATATATATATATATATAAACCTCTACACATAAGCTAAGGTTTTCAGACTTTGTTTTTTATATATATACACACATATGTGTGTGTGTGTGTGTGTGTGTGTGTGTGTGTGTGTGTGTGTGTGTGTGTGTGTTTATTTATTTATTTATTTAAACGGGTTAAAGGGGTCCCAGGGTGGAAAAAGTAAAGTTTGACAATCTTAGCCTATGTGTAGAAGTTTTTTGTTTGTTTGTTTGTTTGTTTGTTTTTGAAGCTAGAGCTCTGGTGGTAAACCATTTGCTTCAGCTTTGAGTGGGAGGGTCAGCAGGTTGTCAGTCATGACCACACTGTGTTTTTTAACTGATTTTGGTTGTTACTCAAACAAAGACCACATTCCCGTCCAGGACATTCCGGCGAGAAATCACGTGACCATGAAACCCGACGCCGGTTTACTTTTGTTCTCCTGAGATTGTTGTTGCCGGGAGAGGTCGCATGCGCTGTCCAAGTGAAAACACTCTGGTTATGGAAGAGCTCTTTCCTGTAGACTAGAAGAGGAACTCCTCCTAGCTTGGTTCTGGAGCGAACTCCCAGCGTGACAGAGAAGTATGTGTTGGGGTTGGAAAGCTGTGCTGTGAGCGGCGTGTAGTTGTTTTCCGGAGTTCTGGTGTTTTGTGTCCGACCATCGCTGAGGTGAGCGTTCAGCCTTTAATACATGTCTTGGGAGAAATGCAGAAATGCGTTTCTGTACAGTGTTTCCGAAAGCTTTAAAAAAAAAAAAAAAAAAAAGTTAGATGCTGCTTGTGTTTGTTTGGTAGTTTGCCCCACGCTGTAGACTAACACAAGCCTGGGGAAAGGATGGCTGCAGGAGGTTGTTGTGGTTGTGGAGTGTGCTCGACAAGCCATCACTAAAACCCTGTACTCTAACATTTACTGGAAAATATTAGTTTACACCTGTTTATTACACAAATTTCCCAGCTGGCTTCTTGTATATTTAGGCGATTTAAATGCTGAACCAGCACCTGTTGTTGCACTAAGCTTTCCAAAAACCCTCCCAGTCCCTGCTCATTTGGCCAATTGGTAAAGTGACACAAAGAAGCAGTGTGAAAAGAGCTGAAACGTTGTGTAACTAACTGTACACATTCCTGTGATTAAATCTTTCCTGTTTCACTTACTAAACCCATGCTGTTATTTGTAAACAGGTTGATTGCCTAGTTGAGCATCTGGCATGAGTTTGGTGTTTGTTTAATCTTTGCTGAGTTGTCTTATCTCGGTACAAATACTTCATGAATGAGAGGAAAACCTGTCTTGGTCACTGACCTGTATCATGATTAAAATAATAAAAACTTTTCATTTTGCAGCTGAGCATTTAGAAAACCCTGCTTTTATACAGCCTGTCTGATGAAAAACAGTGTCTGGGTGGAGTTAAAAAAAAAAACACAGGTTATGAAGAATCACATTCAGGGTTTGGTTTTCAGATTATTCTCTATTCACTGGACAGCTCACTCTTTTAAAAAAGTACACTGAAGTGTTTCATTCCTTGTCACTGCAGTGGACCATAATTTCCTTCTAAACCTAAAAGTTTTAAAGTTACACAAGTGTGCACCTTTCTGGGTAAAAGATACATCCTAAAGGTGCATAAGATGTACGCCTGAGGTTACCATTCCAGCACCAAAGCCTGGTACAGTTAATACCCTTTATTGCGTCAGCCTTATTGGTTGTTTCATAGCCTAACTATTAAGTGTGTAAGGATTAGATATTTGTATCGATTGACTGATTAAAATGAATCGAGGCAACAATTATAACTTCATTATTATTGGTTATAATTGATTATATGTCATTTTGTTTATTATCAAAAACTTTCTCTGGTGTGAAAAATAATTCACATTTTTAAAGTGATGTGTAAAAAAATTATTAGGCTAGAAATAGTTTTTTTTTTCCATTATCATCATTCACAAATTAATGCACAGATTCTGAACAAATTTATTGAATTGTTACCTTATGAATCAAAATCGTATTATATCATATCATAGCAGATTGAGGGGTATTGTCAAACATCAAATCATTGCCTTAAGAATTGAAATCATATTGTATCACAGTTAAGTCGGAACCCTGAACCCTTACTTGCTATTACCAAAAATCTAATCTGGAAACCAGCGCTTGTTTTCATCCAGGCCTAACTCAGATGCTTTATTTCTGTAGAGTACCTAAGTAAAGAGACATGCTGCTATAACTGTGTGTCTGTGGCTCATCTATGCCTGTAAAATCTGTTAATACACTTGGTCTCAGTGGAGAGCAGGCAGAACTGAAATTTTGTGCAGAACCACCATCAAGCTGTAAGCATTCCAGTGGTGTAAAGTGACCAGCGAGATCACTATAGTAAAAAAAAGTGATGGTTCCTTGGTTTCACTGATTAAGTTATACATGGACACATGTATAACTTAGGGCACAATACTATGTATTAGGCTACATTAAAACATAATGCTGTAATCCTGATGTGATGTGGTTAAAGATTGGCCTGTGTTCTTTTGACTAAAATTATTTGTATGTTTTGTATAGTGATTACCAAAACACATAAATACTCATACAGCATTTGACATCAGGATGGTCAGGATGCCCTAAGCACATAATAAAAAGTTTGTTATTCACTGTTAGTGTCTCAGTAACAGTAATTACAGTTGATAAATCACTGTTTTTCCCTCAGCATTTAATGCAGCTGGTTGACAACATAGTGTAAGTTTTCTGTTATGAGGAACTGGAAATGTCATAATTTTTTAAATTCCTAAGGGATTATGGACATTAGTCAGACTTAAATTTAGAGACTGCTGAAACAAGTATGACAAGTTGGCTTGTAGTGATTCCACGTTACGGCATGTGAGGGTGTTTGTGCCAGGTGTTTAAAACTGGCCTATTGCTAAGTATATTGCACTGAAGCATACCAGTGTTTATGTTCTGTTCTATGTCAATTGAGTTGGTTGTGTTATGTTAATCCTGCATTCCTTTTCCTAGTTGTTTTTTTTAGTAAGGAAACCCAGAGCGGTGATTTCTTGAGAAACGATTCCCAGGGTTGTCTTAGTAAGAGAACTGGGAAGTTGCCATGCAGGGTGTCTCATCATAGCGTCTAATAAAATCTGAACCACGGCATTTGGTAATAAGCCACACATTTACATACTGGGAATTGCTTGCTTAGTTGTTGTTGTGTGTTATACACCACTTCATTTTTAAATTCTTTGGCTAGTTATAGAAGAATTTCATTTTCTGCTGCAGTTGTGTAGTACTGTAATACAGTACTTCAGTCAATAGAAAAGACACCAAGGCTGTTGTCATATAAGGTGTGGTGTTAATATGTTTGATACTGTTTGGTATGAATGCACTTGGTATCAATAAACCAATCTAAACTCAGGCTGCTGCCTTTCTTTTAATTCCTTTAAAATAATTGTCTTTAATGTTGAGTTCCTCATTGCTGACTCAGATTCAGCGTCAGCTGTAAGTATCTTAGAGAACAATAATTACCTGAGTGGGGTTGCTTCTAGTGTAAGTACATGATCACAACTGACAGATTACACTGTATAAAAATAAAATACTTTTTAGATTACAATCTGCACTGTGCTTATCTTAACTTTGGCGTGAATGCATATTTCACATAGTACAAAGATTTTGGGTCATCTGCTTCTGTCTCATAGTGCAAAGCTGGAGAAAGATATCCAGATATCACAGATATCCAGAGAAAGACACTACCCAGAGGAAACAGCCCAAATTAGATGCCTCCTATGTAATAAGAATGATTATTTTTAGTGACTGCAACAGATATGTGAAGAGTGAACAGTGGAACAGTGAACAGTGGAAGCAAGGATAACACATTCAGTCATTTTTAATGAGCCACAAGCTTTTGCCTCAGTTTATGTTTATTTATTATACTTTATATGTACTTATATTTGTAAGGAAAGTAGAGTGTAACACCTTAATAAAACTGCAGGCTTCAGTAAGGTTAGTTGCAGGGGAGGGACAGTGAAATTCATAATTGGTATCTTTTCCTTTAAGCCAGACTGCGTATGACATGAAATTATGATGAAACCACACATTATTCTTTATTTTTCTTTGTTTTAATTTCATATAAATCTTTTACCAAACACAACAGAAATACCAACCCTGTATCAACTTCTAGAAAAGTAACAGCTTTGGGTTATTTGTGGGTGTAAAAATTATTATTATTGGACTCCAGAATGTATATACCCTAATGACATTCTTACAGTGTATCTCAAAATATAGAGAGGGGGGGGAAACATGCCATCTCTGATCTAAAATATCCTAGATTGCTTAACAGCGCCGTGGTTTTACCACTTGTATGTGTTCAGCATTTACGGTAGCAATGTCAACAGTTCAGGAAGAAAACTTCCTGTTGCCACAAAGGGTTTTGCATTACTTGCAGTAGCTCTCAGCTTGTGTGAACATGTTAATGGTTCTGGGTGCAGAAGGCAGCACAGTGCAGCAAATCCATTTTCTCAACAGCCAACACCTGGAGTTGAACATGCATGATACCAGGGCTTAGAACAACGGATGTGTGCTGTGTGCAGCACTTTGAAGATGGCTTTAAATTGGAGTGAAGGTTTTTCAATCCATGTTCCATTGTTTGTAGTGACTTGACACAGATCTGTCCTGACGCAGGCGGGATCAGTTCCCCTGCCAGATCATTGATCCAAGAAGAGCAATTCTATTTGATCCGTGCACACAAAGAATCCAGTGAGTGACCGCCATGTACTTCAATGATGAACAAATCAGTAGTAAAAATTTACAGTGGCGTACACAGACAGGGGATATTTCAGACAAAAGTCAAGTCAGCTGTTCAAGCAAAGTGCATGTATTCAAAATATTCAAAATTAGCAGATTAGCAGAAGGAGAAAGAACTGAACAGCACACTTAGAAATCTAGGAACCCTGTTGAATAAATGTTCTGCTTTTTTTTTTTTTTTTTTATCTTGACCGATTCCCACCCACCAGCCAGCTCTCCGCTATCATACGACAGCTACAGATTGGGGTGGGTGAAGGCAAACACATGCTTACTCTGAGACATGTGAAGCAGGCCAGTTACATGCTTTCAAACTTTTGCTCATGCACTGTACACGAGCTTGCAGACACCCGTAATTGGCTAGTGTTGCTGTGATTGACAAAGGACATGACCATTTTTGTACTTTCCCAGCCAAAGATGGCTGTTGACTCATTGGAATTTCAACTAGTGATCTCCAGACAATAGAGCAAACGGTTTTCTGTTGCGCCACTTCCATTCGTCACTGGAAAGGGATCACAATAAAACCATCGCTGACCAGTTAACAGGTGTCTGAAGAAGCGAAAGCTCAGGGAGAAAGAGATTTAGAGTGGGAGTAAACCAACTTTGATGAATTATTGAAATATACATGGTACATTACTGCTACTAAACTGTTATAGGTTACTGTATGATTATGCCACTACATGAGAATTATTTCCTGACTTGGTTGTGAATTGCTGGAGCTGTGCCTGGGAAATGGTGGAGGGTTTAACTGGCCACATCCTGTGGAGTGTTGGCCTGAACTATATACACACTCGCTCACTTTCATTCTTACTCTACCAGTACATGTGAAATGCTTGGTGCTCCCATTATAAGCCATAGACAACTCATGTGGTGAATGAGGTATGTGTTTTGCGTGAGGTGTTTTTGTGTAGGTGGAAATTTGTGACTAATTTTTAAAGTATACTTAAATGCAAGCTTATGTGAAACTCTCTAACCATAAGCGTTTAGAAGATTTTGTGCTCCGAGATGTGGTTGTGGCTATTTTAAGATTTTTATTCTTTTTGTTTGTCTGTCAATGTAATTCATAAAGTCCTCCTATTCCTTTTTCCTCTTTTTACAGACAGGGATCGGAAATGAAGTGAAACCCACAGTATTTTACATTATATAAGAACTTCCAGGTTTCACATTTATTCTCTGTGGGCCAGCAGCATGATTGTACAAGACAATGTCTGCCACTTCCTGATGGAACCCCATTTTTAGCTGCTCCAGGAAGCCAACCCCCTTCTGTCTCTGCAGACCACATCTCAAGTTCACTTTATGGTGCTACTATTGGACAGAAGGCTGTATAACAGCAGGATCCTAATGAGAAAACGCACACAGCGTCAGACTTCATTAGCCAAAATCTGTGCCTTATAACCACTTTTCTTTTCCACTATGCCGCACCTACATTATTCGCCTGAAGGCCTGACCAGAATAAGAACAGTGTATTTACAGAAGGATGTACCTCCTCGCTGTGGACTCTATTTCTCTCATTGTTTGTGAATGTATGTGGGTGTTTGTACTGCTTTGTGTGTATCTCTCAGACTATACATGTGTGCTTGCCCAGGCCTGCAGTGGGTTCCTATGAGTATTAACTCCCTGATGTTATTAGCTTTGATGGGAGGATGTTTCTTAAACCTCGAAGATAAAAAGCAAGAACACCCAAGCTTAAGAAAAGTGACTTTGTTTGTAGTAATAGGCATTTAACACTAGGTTAATGACTTCTATCACCAGGTGATTTCTATACTGATGGTTTTGTTTAGTGAGCACTGAGGAACTGACCACAGCCACTGTGAATGTCCTCTTGTATAGTTATCATTTAGTTGAATTGTGAAATATAATAACTCCATAATTTAATGGAGATTTTCAGGTTAGTGTGTCAGAACTGGAAGAACTCGACACCAGGTGTATACCCATTATTAAACCCCTTACGTCACTTCAGGTATTTAGTTCTGCTTCCGTGTGTGTCTGTTCAGCACACGCTGCCCACTCCTTCCTAAAGCTATAGACGATGAGTTTAATTTCTATTTTTCTCTTAACCAGTTGGAGCACAAACAGAAAGTTCCCTCATCAAATGGACTGAGATTAGTTGAGCAGTTTAATCTGACTGTATTGCGTCTGGATATGACTGTTCTGTAAGGACAAGGGTTCAGATTTGGATTTACATAATCTGAGATACGTTTACCTTTTACTCATTGTACACAGTGCTAGTCTTCCTGGCACTTCCTGTGAAAGATGGTGATTTTTGGCACACACACACACACACACACACACATTTCTGATACTGAGATTAAGATTCAGGTTAGGTATAGGTATATTTGTAGTAGTACTTATATATATGATTCTGAGTGGTGTATCTTTAGAGAGAGGCAGCATCTGTAGAACTGAATTTTATCCTGTCCTTCAGTTAAGTAGAGGCATAATAAGAATAGAATAGAATAGAATAGTTTTCCTTTCATATATTTTCTCTATGCACCTTGCAAAAAAAAAAAAAATAAATAAATAAATAAAAGACTTGAGCTCAGTGTCTGGCACCAAATACGTCTGAATCTATCTAATACATGCGGAAGAAGACGTGTCAGATGTCACTGAGGCGGAATTCAGTAAACATTTTCTGTCTATAACATACTTGACATATCTACTCAAAGAACACTTAAAAATATTTCCCCAAAACAAAGTAAACATATTTTTATTAACTTTTTAAATTTTCTGCAAAGCTCACATTAAGTAGACAAAGAGCCAGTTTAACAAACGTGTATCTACAAAAAGTCTGTAGGCTATGAGTAAAGGCAGCTATAAAAATAAATATTGTTTTCATGGACATTATTTATTATTTAGATATTTTAATTCATACATATTAAATACGAAATATTTGGTCAGTAGCAGTTGCTTTTAGTAATCACTGTGGTTCTGCCTTTCAGTGGAGTTTGTGAACAGCCATTTTAAATGCAATTTTCTCCCTTTTCTCTTTTGGTGGTAGCCAGATTTTAAAATGCTATAATTTTATTGTGACTGAGACGTGTGCAAAAGAGAAACATATTTCTGTCCAGGAAAACCTGTAGGTTCCAAGAAGTAATGTAGTCAAAATTCTGCTATATGTATTGTTTTCCCCGGCCACCACACATGCACGTATTTCCCTGAAGCATTCTTTGAGCAAGAATGAGAAAAGGAAGGAGCTGCCTTGAATTCCTTGAATTGCCCAGGGTTTTCTTGAGTGTACATCCTTGATACATCTCAGATCCAAATTGAATGGCAAGTACAGTTTAATTTTGCAAAAACAAAAAATTCTTATTACTGGATACTTTCCTGTTGATTTCTGTGTCTAATGAGGTAGAACCAGACAGATGGAAGGTAGATATTCCTTCAGAATTGATTTCCGCCTTTAAAGGGCGTCACCAGGAGGGTGTTTTCCCATTAATCAAACCAGGAAATGTGACTCTTGTGTCACATTCCTGTTAAAGGCAACTTTGCAACAGATTTACTGATGGGGACATTTTTTATTTTGCTTGGCATGTGCCTTTCATGTAGCTACTCATCTATTAGCCTAGGGTGCAGAACGCACCTATTTATTTTGCGTGCTCTCACAAACATGCGTGCCAGCAGTGGGGAATATTTTCTCTGGCTTATTGCATACCAGTCCAATCAGCTTTGAATTGCCTTCCAGCCCTCAGCTACCCTTTTAGACGAGTAATAACAATAATGACAAACAGGGATCTTTTCTAAACTGAGTGTGTTTTTGGCCCAGATGTGTCATTCTTCAGAAAAACTGCAGCTGCAAAAACATGCACACAAGGGCACACCCTCAAAAATGTGATTTTCGTTATGTATAAGAGTGAAAAAGAAGGTCTCATATCTCTATATGTAGTTGGTGTGTTGATTTAAAACACGTCCTTTAATTGTCTGCGCTCCCAATTTCCACTCAAAACCTTGTTAGTGCTGCCAGGGAAACTGCCATGGCCCTCAGTGATTCCTCTGCACCTGCCATGTGTGTGTGTTGGAAGAGTGTTTCTGAAGACAGAGCTACTCTGTGATTTGCAGCTCAGATGTGTCTTTGTGTTTCTGAACAGAGCCTTCCTTTGGCGTGCACACAACCTCAGACACTCTTACACTTACGGATGGCATGCAGTCTTTATCTCTATTGTTCACATAGTGTACCATGGGCCAAGGCAGCACAGGGGCGACTGACAGTCTTCTTTGCTGAGAATAATGTTACTTATACCACAGTGCTGTTGAATTCTTGAATCCGATTGGCCAGAAGGTGTTGGGTAAACAGTACAGCACTAGCTGAAATCATTCTAATACATTCTTGTTTCTATAGTAAGAGCTGTTTTACAGGGACAAACGCTTCATACAATTTAATCCTGATAATAAATGAATATAAACATCATTTAACAAAGACTTACAATCATTGATATAGTGAAGCTTTCTGTATGAAGATATTTATTTAACGTTTATGGAAGGAGGCTCGGGTGTCTGTGCTTTATAACAGCAGGTTTTCCAATATAGGTTGCAGTATGTAGCTTCTCAGTAACATAAAAAAGTTGTGTTTTTTTGTCTTATTAACTTTAAGAAAGAGGGGAAAGAGAGGCTGCAGAGGGGGTGACTGTTTATAGCTACCATATAGTAATTGATAATAGGAACTAACTCTTCTCATGGACAGTCCACAACATTAAATGTAACTATAAACAGTTACAAATAGGATGTGTCATTCATTAATAAATAAAAAATTGTAATTGTTGACATATTGCTGTGGTGTAAGAGGAATTAGAACACTTCAGAATATGCTGTTACTGGAAAATAATAATAAACTTCTCTTTGTGATAGGCCACATCACACCACCCTGCCATTGAATATTTCCCTATTTTCCTTGTGTATTACCTGTTTTTTCCCTAGGCATTATTAGTAAGGATTAATATCTTTTAGAGATTTTTCTCTGTATTTCTGTGTGTCTGTTCAGATGAAGGATATGTTTTGACCCAAGTAATGACTTTCCCCATGTTTATTCTGCCTGGCACTTAAGCGGCTTTCCTATTTACCTAACACTGAGGGAGGGGTTTTGTGCGTGTGTGCGCGTGTGTGTGCGTGTGTGTGCGCGTGTTCGCGTGTGTGTTCGCGTGTGCGCGGGTTTGTGTGCGGGTTTGTGTGCGGGTTTGTGTGCGGGTTTGTGTGCGCGTGTGTGTGTGCGCGTGTGTGTGTGTGTGTGTGTGTGTGTGTGTGTGTGCGTCCGTGTGTGTGTCAGAGAACAAGTGGGTTCAACCCAGAATAAACAAAGGCTTTCCTCTACTGGTTCGATTTTGTTCACTTAAATACGCATGTGTGTGCACATGAGGTGCAGACCTGCGTAATAAGAAAGAGATTTAACGTATTATGCTCAGAGTGTATCCATCAGCAGAGGGTCAATGCTTTTCAGGAAATGTCGCTAGGACAGGCAGACCTCTGCTTTCCCCCCTACATGCCCCAGTCATTTCCTGAGACATGCGCCACAATATTGAAAAGCAAGCCTCTGTTTTTGCTGGCTTTTGTATAAAATAAGACAACAGGCAGCACGGTGTGTCTTTGATTCACTGCAGCGTCATGCTGGATAATTATCTGTAGTCTGGAAGAGAAAACATGCAGGGGATTTTGGAGCAAAAGATGTGATAATTTGAGGAAAGAAAACAAGGGAGAACGCCTGGAAGATGGTAGAAATGATTTGTCGAGAAGACCCTGGGGTTGTTTTGAGCTTACAGTTACATCAAATGTGAACTGAGTCTTACAAATTGAACATGACTTTTTATCCAGTGTGAGGACCAAAACAACATCCCCAGACACCCCACTCCAATAACAGTGTACTACCCCAATAAAAAGACACATGCCGGTTAAAGGAGTACAGACAAACAAGATTGTTCTCTTTCTTTTGTTGACAATAACATTGAAAATCGATGCTGTAATAGTTATAGAGGTGGTGTGACTTATGCTGAAGGAAGGCAGAAGGTTGTTGTGCATATGTTGGTTGTGCACAGCTGTGCTGGATCAAAGTCTTCTGAGTGTCAGGATTTTAGGCATATGGAAGTTGGTCAGAAGTGGCTTTATTTCTAAATAGTGAGAATCATATTCAGGGGGTGAGTGAGGCACATTCATCATTAACAAAGCCCACAAAATCAGCATTTGGAATTTAGGATGTGCAGATGAGTTGTAGACTCTTGGACTCCTATTTCTGGGTCATTTGTAATGATGTTGGACCGGAAATATCAACAGGAATTCTTGCTAATACATGTTCTTTTGTTTATCAAATGACAGGAGATCAGAAAAACAGTCATTTCAGTGCAACAAGAACAGGCAGTGGCATAAAACTTAATTTGGGTATCTAGACATTTGTGCTTCATGATGTCATGTCTGTACTGCTCTATGCCAGGCTCCCAACTGGTGTAATGAAGTTGTACATTCATAGGTTGCTCACTGTCTCATTTCACTAGTCTCAGAATAAACTGGTTTTACGCACTTCTCCATTTGTCCATCTTCACCCCCTCGGTTTGTTCACATGGTATGACCACTAACCTATTGACTGCAGTCATCCCCCAGGCTAACATTCTTGACTTTTTTTCCATCTTAGGCTTTTTAAAAAGCACTACACAAGTACAACTGCACAAGAGAACAAAGTTGATAGCATGTTGGTTTTGCTTTGCTGAATTTTTTGGTCCACAGTGACGGAACACAAACTGCCTGTGGAGAAATGACTCACAATGCATCACAACAAACACCAACTCTTGAGGCACTATTTACAGGAAGGGGTGGATCGTAGGTGTGGAGAAGAGTTTTGTATGTTTGTGTTTGGAGAAGGATAGAGTTCGGCATACATTCCATGCAGCAAAAAAATAAAGATGACAGTGGAGAGGACTCTACAGAAGTCATTTTTGCTCAGGAATATGAGAGCAGAGAGAGCACAGACTTTTGTTGGAGCTCCATCTGATCTTCAGATCTCTGACCTGCCCTCTTGGAATGAGCTGGAATTTCCTCAGATAAACGGTGTGTTTATGCTCCACAGAGCCCTGGCAGCAGCACACAGCGGAGCAGGCAGAACGCCAGCATGGCCGCAGACGCGTCGGTGAAGCCCTGCCAGATGGACCGCAGTGGCAGCTTCTTTAAGGTACCGGTATCTAGTGTAATTGACATCAGTTTTCTTGCAACCTGCAAAATGCTTTTGGATGTTTTAGGAGTTAAATTGGTCATCTTCTTTTGGTAATTACATAAACAGAATCTACAAAGAACAACGCTCCTGGTTTAAAGCAGTCTGTTTAGTCTGCTTTTGGTGCTCTGCCTCCATGCTGGAGCTAAAGCCAATGAGAATATTCAAACTCTGAGAACCACATGCTCTGTCAGTTTTTACTTCATTAATATATTTACACATATCAGAGCTGATCATTAATAAATTGTGTTGAAAAAATGTAATAATATAATATTTGTGAGTGCTTGTCTACAGCAGGGTGGATTTAAACCCTGACAGCTTATGCCATTATTCCCATGTATCTTTGTTTAATAGCTCTATTGCTCTCCATTCCACACGGTCTATAGTTTTTGAAGCTGTCTGATTTTAGAGCTGGACAGAAATACACACTACTCACAGCTCACTTAGATTTTGGTGTAAACCTCTGGAATGTTATTTTACCCAGCTTGAGTACTTGAGCCACAAATGTACAGCACTTTTCAATAATTCTTTTAGCAAATGGTTAGAAGTAAAATGTGTATGCTCTGTAAGGACTGTGCCTTCATCACTGGATATTCCAAGGCCAGATTTACTGAAGCCTTCAGTTCATGCTTCTTTTATTTTGTACCAAACCAGTGACGTAATCTCTGTTTTATGAAGGAAGTTTTACTCACTGACTTAAGTCTCTGGCTTTGTTTCAGTGAAGAGTTTTGCTGCAGCCAAAGTCTTGAATAAATCAGCCGTGTGCATTTATGAAGATTTTCTCTGATTATAGTGGATTTTTTAGGATTATGGACATGAATGAACAACAGCTTTTATTACCTCTTTTTACGAATGCTATTTACCAAAAGACGGAGAGTTGCTTTTAGCTGTGTCGAGTAGCAGGTGTTTTTATACATTTTTTTCCTTTCATTTTTTTTGTGGAGGATTTCCACCATCAGTTATTAGTTTGCTCTGTTTAGATTTTCTCATGCGTCTGCTCAAAGTTTACAATGTCTCCAGGAATATGTAGTTTCCTAGGGTCTGGGCTGCTATTTTGGATGCCCACACAGTGTATGACTAAATCATGGAGCTCATTAGAGAGAGAGTTACTGAGTGCCATTTAGAAGAGTGTTTTGACCTTTTGAAAAGGCAGAAGTGCCAGTCACCAGGTTGCCAGCTTCACAGGCATCATACTTTCCTTCTAAATCTCCTTAGAGCAAGCAAAAATGTATACTGAGGTTTTTTTTTCCTAGTTAATCTTTGTTAAGTGCAAAATCCTGGACCCATGGACCCTGCCTAGCAGCTTTCATATGGATGTTTTATTCATTTAATGTTTTTGTAGTTTTCTTCTCATCCCATGTCCTGTCTTTTTCATTATCTAAAGTCTGTTTATTATATTACTTGTAAATGATACTATTCTCTTTCACTGATGTTAGTCCTGAGGAATGTGCTGCATTCAATGTTAAATCTGTCATAAAAGTTTTCTCAGTTTCCTCTTAATTCTTTAATTCTTAGCTTCCATTCCACATATATAGATTACCTAACATTACATGTTTCTGCCAGCTCAGTAGCTTTTTTTTTGTTTAATAAAAAGACATGCTTAATAACATTGATTTTAGTATTAGATTGTTTTTAATTCATGTCTAAAAAATTAAATGAGATATTTAACTTCTCTTAAAAGGGAATTTTTTAAATACTTTTGACAGCAATCTCTTTTTTTGTAGTTAAGGTCTTTATACAAGACTGTGTAGAGGCTGTGTTTTTTTGGCTGTGAGCTGCATTCAGTGCACACGAGACTGGGGTGTAATTGTGGTTTGCTGACTAGGGCTGTGGGGTTAGACAAATATCTACAGAGCATAATCGAAATTTGCTGGCTCAGAAAAACCGAAACGCAAGGCAAAGTGTGGTTAGTTTTCCATAGGTTTAACAAATTATTTAAATATTCAGTTCTAAAATATTTAGGAGTATGAAAGTAATGCCTGTTTTTACTTAAGCCTGTGTTCTCAGAGACTGGACTCTGGAACTGCCAGACCTGGACGTAGAGAGAGTGATGAAACACTGCCCCCTGTTGTTATCGAACAGAAGTGCCCTTCTAATGCAATTGAAAATGCCTACAAAGTCACTCTAAATTGTTCCAACATGAAAATGTGATTTTAAAAAGTTCTTAACCGATTAAAAACTTTATTTTCCCATTCCATTGAGAGTACAAGAAAGCACAGCCTAAACTTAAACAATTTTCCAATAGGCCTAAATTCCTGTCTAGAATTTACCATGTCTAGCTACTGAAAGATCAATTAATCAACTAACCTAAACTATAGCTGGGTTTTCAATGATGGGGCAATGGTAGTAAAATCTATACAGAAAGTTTTTTTCCTATGATTTTGCAAGCAACAAATCACACTGCAAAGTGGAAGGATGCTCTGAAAATGTTAAAAATAAATAAACAAGCTTCTGGTTAAATGCAGTGTTTGGTTTTATTTACACCCTAGTCTTCCTATAAGCAGAATATGCTATCATATGTAAAGTAAATTAACTTTTTTTTTAGTTAATTCTAACCAGGGGCGTGGAACACTAGAGCAGGAATGCAAATATATAATTTATGTTCAGAATGAGCGAAAATGAAAAATTAATTGTTTCATATCTCTGCTGACAGACAGTCTTCTGTTTTAAGAATGTAGAAAACATCCGATACCCATGATTACTGATGTTGGATGGCTACCTTGTTGCTAACAAAACGCACGCTTCCCATGTTTTTCCCGCTTTGTACTTTGAATACACTTAGCTGGAAAATTATTTAATTCTGAGTTTAGACTTCCCACTTGCAAGTTAACCGCAGCCTTACTTCCCTCACACAGTTCAGTAAAAACATACATCACACCAACTGATTCTTTTGAATTGAACCACTCATCTTCTTAGTTTACACTACACTTACGTTGTCTTGAGTAAATCTAACTTTCATTTCTTGTTTGGGTGATCAGAAAGCACAAAGGCATGACTATTAAACTACGTCTCTGACTTTCGATATGTGATATTTGATTTACTGAATCAGACTTCCGTCAATAGTACTAAATGCTTGTATATATGATGTAAATTTTCCGGATTTACGATAATTTAGCATACTGTGAGTTTTGCTATTCACCCATAGGTTCTGTTTTCTCTTAATCTGGGGTCAGTGTGCATAAAAGGGAAGCAGCTCCGGCCTGGGTTTGGAGGAGCAGTGACTCATGTCTGAATCTGCAAAAATAATTCTGTTGCATGCACGCACAAGTGCTCAAGAGCATGTTACAGGTCTTTAACACTGCTGTGTTTGTGTCTGTCTGTAGCTGATAGACACATTTTCCACTGAGATCTCAGAGCTGAAACAGGAGATGGTTCAAACAGTTAGAGAACCAGACACAAAGCTCCTACAAGGGTAAGTCTCACTCTCACTCTCTCATTCTATCTCTTTCTCAGTCTCCTTCTCTCACTCTCTCCTTATCGTTCACTCTGTCTTACTCTCTCACACTCACTCCCTTACTTCTCATATATATTTATAGGTCCTTAGCTGTATTTTTAGGTTAACTTAGACTCGCTTTTTTTTTTTTAAAGAAATTGTAGTTAACACCTTTGGTGATCTGTGCGATAGTGGGGATGATTCTTAAATGTTTAATCCAAGACCAGAGCCCAGTTAATTAACAGTGGCATGTTTGGCCAAGGATTACAAGAATACCTATTAAATTAGCTGTAACTCTGAGGAGTGTATGTGGGGGGTGTTTTTATTTTTTATAAATAGCTGACAGTTTTGACCTTGTGGGGACATGTCTGATCCCCATGAGGAAAGCTACTTTTTTTTTAAAACAAAAAAGTCATTTTATTGGGAAAGAAAAAACATAAAAGAGCCAAAATGTTTGCTTTTGGTTATTGATGTTAAGGTTAGTAGCATGAATTATCTGTATTAATAAATATGTCAGTGGTAAGTCCTCACAAAGATAATAAAATAAACGTGTGTGTGTGTGTGTGTGTGTGTGTGTGTGTGTGTTGCAAATGTCTTCTATTAATATGAGAGTTATTATTTTGTTTAAATGTAATGGTTAATATCACCAAAGCTATTTCCTTTGTGTTTTTATGGTAATGCTGTTTGTTGTCCACTAGGGGTTGCATTTTTCTCTTTAGCTCCTCAGCATACTTGGTGAAAAAACAAAAAATGTTTACATTTTTCTACCATATGCAGTGAATCTTTAGATTTTTACTTTGGAGAAAAAAGAAGAGAGTTTCATAATATACATTCTAACATGGATTTTGTCAGAAAAACTACACTAATATGCTAATGTATTCAAAATGTATTTGGCCTGGTTTGTATGTTTATTTGATAGCCTGCTCATTTCATGATATGTGAAAGACCATGTCTCATGGCAGAACAACAACAAAGTTTTCATATGCACAAGCGGGAAGACTGTCTGATTCAGGAGGCTAGTCTGAACTAGCAGTTTTCAGTCGTGCTACTCCAGCACATCTGCACTACACATGTTAGTGTTTCTCTTTTGTAGCTCATCTATTTTTAATAAATTATCAAACTGAGTAGAGAAAACGTTAAAATATGCAGTAGTTTTCATGACCAGGATTGGGAAGTACTGTTCCAGATGCTTCTATGAACATCAAATATGACAGGCCAAATTATTTTACCGTGGAAAGTGTTTAGCTCTGAATAAAATTGGATATTTCCATTGACAGACATTGCAAGCCATTTACATTTTTCTCTCTGTAGGCTGGAGGGGGAGGTGAGTGGCCTGTTCCTGCAGTCGTCAGTCTGCACTGGTGCAGCAGGGGTCCGAGACTCTGGCTATGACTCTCTACGCCGGCGCATGAGTGTGCTGGACAGACTGACACACACACACTCGGTCTGGCTTTTACTGCAACTCAACGATGAAGAAGCAAAACGCATCCTGCAGCCTCAGCCACCAGGGGTGAGCGTGCTGTACACACAATAGTACATAGTGTGTGTGTGTGTGTGTGTGTGTGTGTAATATATATATATATATATATATATATATATATATATATATATATATATATATATATATATATATATATATATATATACACACACACACACACACACACACACTATATACACATACACATTGTTTGGTTGCAAGTTACATTAATGTACGGAGAATGTTTATGAGATATAATGTTTCAGTTCAGTTTAGTTCTGCTCAGTCTCGTTAGTATTGCTCTATATTGTTTATGATCTGAAACTGAACATGTACAGCAATATTTAATTCACTTTACAAGAGGTTGTGTTATCATTCTCATTATTATAATGCTAACTTCTTCTTGCACTGATTTAGGATTGTTATTGTTGTGTTAGCTCCAAGATTATGAGAGTGTATACTCCCCTACTGGTTTTTATACATATGTTAATACTGGTTTATTATACAGGCATAGAGGGTCAGAAGTAGAGATATTAATGTAACATATTCTGTATTTGTTAGTGAATCGTTACAAAAAAAGATTGCTCTTTAGTTAGCATTGTTGGTAAAACTTGTAATTGCATGTCTATTAGCCATCCAAATTTAGGTTTTGGAGATTTCTCCTTGCTATTCCAATGGTTTATGAGCGAGATAATTTTTGAAGCTTGTGATTTCATGTCATGTATCTGCGCTAAACTGTCGGAACATTGTTGGAGTAGCATCCCTACTGGCATATTACACTTGGGCTAATGAAATTACTGACGTTTCAGCTCCTGGTCAAGGGTTTAAAATGACTAATGTAATCTGAAATGTAGTAAATATCATGTCAGTTTTAATGTCACATTTGAGTTTTAAAAAACATAATTAACTGTTGATTATGCTTTCTAGCCAGATCTAAACACATGACGTTGCATTGTTCAACTTGACCTGAATGACGTTTGAAATCTTAATCACACATACAGTACCACAGCACAATGATGAACATTAGTGTATGTTTGTCTTCTCACTCTTGTCCTATTTCTGTGCATATGTGCTGTAGACATTTCTGGTGAGAAGGTCGTCTAAACACCAGAAGAAGGTGATTTCCCTACGTATGGATGCAGACAGTGTTCCAGTGACTGTGAGGGACTTCCCAGTCATAGAGAGCCAGTACAGTGAGTTCCACATCATGCCAGAGAACTATGAACATCTCTTTTCTTCTTTTCACTTCCTTCTGCCACCACTTACAAAAAAAAACACCCAGACTGGTTTTACCTGTCTATTTTTGCCTTTTATTGATCCACTGTGTTTGACTGGACGTTACAATGAATCTGTGTGTGAGCCAGATTTAGCTGTGTTGCTTAGTGTTCTCAGACTGTGTGGTGTCAGTGCTTTATAGATTCCTAGTTGTTTTTTTTCTGTTTGTTTTGTTTTGTGTGTGTGTGTGTGTGTGTGTGTGTGTGTGTTTTAAAGAGGTAAAATATTTTTTAAAAGGAGCTTAAAATCTTAAATGTAACATATTCTTTCCTGCAATACCCAAAGAATTTTGCATAGCAGCTGTTAAGGCATTCATAATTACACTTCTCACAAGATATTTAAAGCAAGATTAACGCTTGCCTTTGTCACTCCTAAAAATGATCATGTCCCTTTTTGTGTGAAAATTTCAGACTGTTGTTTGACAATTGGTACTTTTTATTAAAGCTGAACA
Source organism: Pangasianodon hypophthalmus (assembly GCF_027358585.1). NCBI lineage: Eukaryota > Metazoa > Chordata > Actinopteri > Siluriformes > Pangasiidae > Pangasianodon > Pangasianodon hypophthalmus. Next base: position 14,665,018 of record NC_069712.1, read on the forward strand.
ACAGGGATAATGACATTTCCACAATAACTTGCTGCCAGTTAGCACATCTGTTTTGCATTAACCCAAATTTGGTTCTCTCCCTCTATTTGTCCCATATTTCTCTAACAGAGGGAGGTACTTACGCATACGTGGACTTTCACAGTGGAGCAAACACAAACTTTTCTAGCTTCGCTGTGCATTACTACAGCTAGTGGTGTTAAATTCTTGTGTGTATGTCTTTATGTGTGTGTTTCAGCCTTCTCCTTGGAGGGGTCAGGGATCAGCTTCGCCGATCTCTTTCGACTGGTGGCTTTTTGCTGTATAAGCAGGTAAGAGGATCTACATCACTAAACAATAGACACAAAAAAGCCTTGCTACAAATTCTTTGAGAGCGAGTGAACAGTATAACATGGTGTTTTATGGAAAAACATTTTCAGGCAACTAATGCATATGTTGGCACTAATGTGTTTATCATGCTCATTTCTTGTTGTTTTGCTTTATGTTACATTTAATGATTACATTCATTCACAGTACCAGTACCTGAGGTGGAGTCTTTTAGGTTCTAGTGAATAATTATTTACCTTTATCTCTTAAAATCATGTGGATAGTAAGCTAACAGGTTTGTTTTGAACTCAGTTATCTAAGCTTATGTTGTAATAACTCATCATCCCTGGGTGTCTTAGTTTGAAATAGGTATTGTGTTACAAAATTATGTCAGATTCCCAGCCCTCTGGTCTAAATTTGACACAGCATTGCCTCTCACTTGATTGAAGCCTTTGTGCCAATCTGGTTTCTACTGCGAACTCTTTAACCTGGTGAGCTGCTGCTGCTTTTGTCAGTTTCTTTCTCTTTGATTGCCCAGTTACGAACAAAAGGATTGTTAGAGTAAAACCATTTGTTTTATCCCACCCAGTCTGTGCCAGCCATATGAAACTACAAGACCAAAAGAATGTAATTGAATGACACTGTGTCGGTGGTTCAACTGCCCCGAAAAACATAAATCATTGAATATGTGTCCTTGTTTAATGCTGAATTGTTTGTGTTATCCTGCTTTGCAAGTTTATTGTACCATGCAACCCTTATTATACCCTGTGGTGCATTTCTGCATGGTCTCCCTGCCTTGCCGAGCCTGTCTCTTTGTCAGTGCCACACAGTAGCCAAACACAAGCCTCTGTATATCAGCCTTTTCACATACTAAGATTCACAGCCGGAGCACCAAACCTCTGTCTCTCTTTATTTTCCCCTTAAAAGCAGAGTTTCTATAAGGTTTTAAGAACCCTCTAGACCCTGTTAGTACACTTTATGCCCTTAGTGCCTTTTGCTTGTGCTTTTTCTCTGTAGGGATGTTCTCCCATTTACGCTGAAGCTTCCTGAGGCGATCTCTGCTGCAAAGACTACTACTGATCTAGAAGAAGTAGCCAAGTTAGGAATAGGTAAGTAGCATTTATCTTCAACCTTTTGCTTATTTTTTTTTTTTATTATTATTCAAGCATCAATGAGTGTGCCTTCTTATGAAGCCTTGTGACCCATTCAGAAGTTATAGTTCTGTGACTATTATGATTGTGATGATTGCATAACAATTACGCGTGTAAATAAACCAGAAAAGACATCAGTTACATGTAAACTCAGCTGATAAACCTCAGGAGTGTTTGTCTGAGGGGGATGAATCAGGTTTGAGGTCATAAATACAGTGAGCCATCTGTGACTGGTTGAGGATGGGTGCTGTTTTAGAGCTCTGTTGCTTTGAGGCAGTTCAGTTAACTTATGAACTGTGCTCTTGAGTGTGTTCTTATTGCCAGTGTTTCAATACACTCTTTTAATTCTGCTTTTTTTCCCCTGCTGACCTATGCTCTATTTGTTTTACTTTAAGCTTAGTAGGTCTTTTTCCAGTCTGTTTTCCTTTCCTTTTAATTTGACAAAGTATCATCTGATAATTGCTCATCAGCTCACTGGTTGTTCGTGATAATAGATTTGATAGAGTATGAATTTTTTTTACTGATTTTTTTTTAGAGAAAGCTTTTATATGGCTGTATTTATTCTAATTTCATATTCTGTTCAAGTTCGTAAGCCAGGTAATTTATCCTGAAAACAGCAGCAGATGGCTCAACTTTCCATGTACAGACTTCTGAACATGCTTCTCATGTGGGTGACACATTTTGATGACGTCACTTGCTGGAACTCGTCTAAGAGAAGTTCGTTTCTTGTGGCTCTGGGCTGTTATAAAGTATATGGTTCACTAGAAAAAGATTGTGTAATGTAAAAGTAAGCGTAATAGTACACTTCACTTGACGTATTACCTTACACCTGACTGACGGCAATACAGGAGAGGATAATAAATGACATTTACTTACCTGAATAAACTACAGTTTGAACTGTGGTGTTTCTTGAGAGACTCTGTGGTATGAATGTTTCTGTAACTCGGATGGTTTCATAATGTGGTTCATAAAAGAAAGAGCTCAAATTACAGAAAAAAACAAGGCAAGTGTTAGGAAAGACAAGGCATATTGTGCTGTAGAGACGTGAAACTTGAGGAAGACTGTTGCCACTTGATACAGAAAATAGAATCTGTGAAATCAGAATACAGAGTTAAAGGGTTTTCAGTCTTAAGACACATTGTGTGCCTGTGTCGTGTAATGGAGTACTGTAGGATACAGACCAGTACAGCACAGATTGCTGCAGGCAGCAATGTGGAAATTTTCATACTGGGATCACTGCCAAAATGGGCCCCACCTAGAGGCTGTGATGAAATTCAGGCTTTAGGTGGTGCCGGTCAGGTTTCAGCCTGGCTTTCTATTCTAAGTAGGAAATTTCAGGGGAAACTGAGGACACTGGGTGGTAAAGCCAAGAGGAGAAATAGAGCAGAGTAAGTGAGAAAAACAGGAAAAGAGATTAATTAATTGACATAAACAATGAGAGGAATAAAGACTGGGAGAAATACAGACTGATTGCGTGTGTGATACAACCACACATACCACCCAGGTGTTTCACATGTGAGGAACTGATAAGTTCCAACCTGTTTGACCTATAGCTATATAAACAATGAGTGGAAATGAGATTAACAGTAAAGATGGAAGTAGTGTCCATACTACATGATTATATTGGTAGAAGTATATCTCCATTTGGACAAAGGTGAAAAAAAAATCTGTTTTGCATATAGGGTGTGTGGAATGCATTTGAAGGGGCGGCCTTTAGAATGAACGTGTGAGTGAGGAAAAAGTGGGAAGAGAGAGCAGTGTCTGCGCTCCTCCCACCAACTCTCCAGCATGCATGACTCATACCATTCAGTATGTGTGTGAACCGCACTCCTGTTTCCACACGCTAAGTTGGAGCTATGAGCTATAGATGTTTTTAATCGTGCCCTCCGAAAGACACACAGAGAGGAAGATTTTTACTTAATTCCTGTAAGTGTGGGTTTTAGTCCTTGATTCTGCTATGACTAACATGCTTTCTTCTCTTTTAATTAATGCTTTTTCTTTGGTCAATCCTCCGGTTCGGCTTTTCATGTTTACACTGTGGGATAGTTGTGTTAGTTTGTGACAAGAGCGCGTGTGTTGATTTACTGTATGACTTTGTTTGGTTTTTTTTTACTCAATTTTGACTTAATAGTTTTTCTCAGATATTATGATTATTATTAATTGAGCTTGAATAACATTTTTTCATCAAGGAATTAAATATGACTTGGCCAACTTTTTATTGCCTTTATGAGTAGATAAGAAGAGCACCTTTTTATCTTTTATTCTGTTATCTTTTATACTTTTTTAAAACTTTTTTACATGATATGACATTGTGGATTTGTTGGCTGTTGGCTCTCTTCATTTCCTTTAGGGTTCTGGGACTCTAAACTGTTTCAAAAGAAGAAGAGCTCCGTGACTGATGGATCGGCTGTCCAGCAGAGAGTGAAGCAGGCGGTGCAGAGGACATCCCTTGGAGACAATTTGACACCCGTCCCTCGCACTCGAACGCCATCCCAGCTGGAATGCAGTCAGTCAAACGGGGCTCTGTGCTTCATTAACCCTCTCTTCCTACAGACACATTGCTCTGAACCTGCTTCCACAGAGACTGACACCTCAGCAGCATCTGGAGAAAACTGTGCACTTTCACAGAGCAGCAGCTCCTCTACTCAGGGCAAAAGCCATACAAGGCCTCAGAGCATCCTTCGCCGAGCGATCAGTGCAGAACACACCAGAAACAAGGGCGTAAATAGAGAAAAAAGTTTGTCCCGCTCCCCTCCACCCCGACCACCCCCACCCCGCACCATTCCGCATAGACCAGCCGTCCCAGTCAAGCAGAAGAGCATGCCTGAGACTGGCGTCAGCTGGATCAAAATGCCCCAGGAGAAAACTGGCCTGCTGGGGCGCCTGAGTTCCTCGTTCAGCTCCCTCTCACCCTCGTCCTCGCCACCCAAGAAGATCAGCTCACCCATTCCCATGCCGTCTTGCCGCGGAAAAAGAGCTCCCAGTATGCCTGATGCAGGGGCTCAGCTCTGCCACCTGGCACTGGAGGACCAGTTCATTGAGCAGGCAGTGTCTCAGAGCCTGGCCAAGCAGGCGCTGAGGAACGCAGCCGTGGAAAGCAGAAGCCCTGCAGAGGAGGGCAGCCCCATGGGGCGAGAGAGACTCAGTGACATTAGCATCTCCACCTCCTCCTCTGACTCTCTGGACTACACTCATAGCTTCACACTGCCAGCAGCAGCCAGCCCCGCCAGAGCTGACAGCAGCCTGGAGGAGGAGGAAGAAGAGGAGGAAGATGATGGCGTTGGTGTGGAGAGTGATCAGGACCTGAGCATGGAGCCACCCTTCAAGCCCAAGAAGCGGCACAGCGCTGGCACGTTTGTGCTGCCGCGGGCACTCAAAGGACATCTGCGTAAGGTCAGCGACGTCTTTAACTCGCTCATGACACCTGAAAAAAGAGCAGTCAAAAGGATTGTAGAGCAGTCCCAGAATAAAGGCACCTACTTTGGCTGCCTGGTGCAGGACTACATGAGTTTCATGCAGGAGAATTGCAGCTGCCATGAATCAGGCCTTGAGCTGCTGCAGACCGTCCGGCAGTTCATGACTCAAATGAAATCCTACCTGCTGCAGAGCTCCGAGCTCAACCCTCCCATTGAGTCCCTCATTCCAGAGGACCAGATCGGTAAGGACACTTTATATACTCATAACAGCGCGATCTAGATAATGATTCAGTGCAAAGCAAATAGAATTATTCTGATAATTGAAAATACAAGAAAAATATTTTCCTCACCCAACTACACATAAATGTTTTTCCCCATCAGTCATATCACTCTCTTACTGCCAGTCACAGTCTGTTAGCTTCCTGTCTCCTCTGTCTCCTTTTTCTGCTCCCAGACTTGTTTAACTAAATAGGGTATGTTAAATCAGGCATTTGTAAATAATGGCCAATGTAAGGGTTTGTTGTCAACAACTAATTAGTTAGTAGATATTATAAACATCTGGTGTATGTGTGGTGGTCTGAGAAAAACTGTTGGATGTCACTGTGGATGAATTCTGGGAAACAGCCAAAAAAAATGCAAAGTTGGATTTTGGCCAAAATTTTGTTTTTCTTAACATATCTGTATGTTAAGAAAACATAAATTCATTTAACAAAATCTTGTTGACTTTTTTTTATTATTTTGTTTACTTTTTAACCTTGACTTGGCTTTCTGCCTGCAAAGATATCGGGTAAGGAGCCTGTTTAACAACAGCGTTGGTAAATGCAGTCAGTCTCACTAAAGATGTCTAAAACCTTGCTAGCCAAGTGTGCTTTTCTCACACAATAGAAGGATCTTGATTTGATCAAGTTGTTTGGGCAAAATTGATCTAGTTGTTGGATAAAGATGGCCATAGACAAAGTTTTAAAATGTTTAAATGTCCTAATAAAAAGATATTAAAATAACAACAACTTTAGTCAACAGAACAGAACTCACTGAATTAATCAGTGATTATTTCCCACCAATGTTAACAGACAATGATCAGTTACAGAAGAGATGACGATGAGGCTTTTATTTTAATTGCCACAAGGTTGTACATCAGCCACTGGAACAAAGGCTGATGTGGATGATGAAAACATATAATTCTTTAAAATTTGGCAGTAACGTTGTTTCTCCAAGTTGTAAGTGTAGAGGTAGGCGAGGCGTCTTTCAGTGGAATGGTGTCTTTAAATGCAGTTTTCTCATTTTCACTTTCACGAATACTCAAAGTGATTAAAAGGAAAGCCTGTAGTTTTCAGGACTATACCTAATAGAAAATGTAAAAATTTGACCAGTGTGAAGAGTTTTTGGTTAGTGATATACTGAATACATTTTTATTTCATAAAATTTATTTCCCTCTTTTTAACTTTAAAAATTACTGCCTGCATTATATCTACAGACTGGTTTTGTTCATTGAGTGGCAACTTCTGACTGACATCAAGATTTAAAAAAAAAAAAAAAAAGCAGAAGCAGCTCTAACACTGACTTGTTTATTATGGAGAAAAGAAAATGATTTATATACATTTAAATCGACTTAGGATTGCACCTATCACATAGTGCTAACAAATCATGTACCAATCATATTGTGCTATTAAATGCACCTGCTGTGAAGTGTTCATCTGTTTGGAATGTCTGTGCTAACTGGTTTCATATTACTCATTTTCCAGTAAACGTGTGTGCTCCTAATGCAGGTCCTAACAGAACTGCATGTGTTTTATTGGGATAGTAGGCTTTAGTATATGAGCTGTGTAGGTGACGGTTGCAAGAGGCTGGCAGGTATATTCATGTGAAAGCAGATTTTTCTTTTCTATGAGCTATTAGTTTTTCTTTTGTATATAAAAGCCTTTATCTGTTGAAATGTGGTCCAGTTATGGAAGCTGGTCATTATCATTTTTGCAGCAGAGATGGGCTAGGGGTAGGGGTACAATCCATTTTTTCTTATTTTGCTTTGAGTTCTAACTTGTTTTGAGTTCCACAGGACACTATGTAATCCAGTTCCGTTTCTCTTAGCGCATAAACAGTCGGCTCTGTGCTCCAGTAAATGTTTCACTCCAGATGTTTTGTGCACATCTCTCCAGCCAAGTGGGCCAGTGTCTCCTGCCCCTGCAGTGTGCTCTCCACCAATCCCTGCTAGCGCTTTTGAGGCAGCCCCTCTCACTTGTTGACTGTGACCTATTAGTAAATGGGTAGGTGGATGTAAGTCGAGAATGTAGTAAGAGGGGACAAAAGGACTGTTGTTTTCTGTTTCGGGACTTTGTACTCATTAGAGTTTTTTTCCCTAGGACACAGCATAGAAATGCATGTGTGTGCACTGAGTGGTTTTCATGTACGCAAGTGCAGTCACTTCACCTAGGCTCCACAGATAAAAGATGAACTCATATCAGGTAGTTGACTGTACAGATTAAGCTGTCTCCCCTCAAGGTCTATTTTAAGTTGGGAGAGATATAGTGTTCTTATCTGTTTATTTAACCCACTTCTTGTTGATAGCAGGAGAAGATATATCTTGCTCTTGAGATGCCTCAGGAAACCCTGTTTCCTGTATGCTGACAATGTTTTTAAAACTTCCCAAAATGTAGAACCAAGAATAGAAATTGAATTATGTGGGGTTCCTTTCGGGAAAAAAAATTAAAGGTGTATCTCAGGGAAGTGAAGATTCACGCAAACAATGGGGGATTTTTTTACTCTGTTTGTGCGTCTCAGTGTGTTGAAGAATGACGCAACTTGTGGCCATATTTCACTACGATGAACTGTTGTGTTTTTTTGTGTGGGAGGCGTCAGTGGATTCACTTCTCTCTAAGCCTGTGTCTTGTTTTCCTGCTTTGGACTGTGGAGCTAGGTTAGGGGGTGGGGGGGTTGTTGTTGTGGCGAAAGTTTGCACGCAGTAGAAGACAGCCTCTTCAGGCTGGCCTTGACTGATTGCTTCTCCTAGTTTAACACTAATCTCCTAGTGTTCTTTTCCTGTGAGCTCTGTCTCATCTTTGTCCTAGTCCTGTCACTGTCCTTGCACAACAAGGCTGCTCTCATTCACCAAAATTAGGAACTAAATTACATTTTTATTCATGTATGAATAATTGCAATGGAAATTTATAAATTTCCATTATCCCCAGAAAAGACAGAAAAATCATTTAATTAAATGGACTGCATGCCTCTTGTATGTATGAGGATTTGTGTAAGCAGACACATTATTTCTATTTGTAGCAACTGTTCTTGTGGTGTTACAGGGTTTATCAGTTCCTTGTATTATCAGGATGATAATACAAGTATGGTCACTTTGATTATTACTAGTAAACATTAAAAATGAACTGGATGACATTTTGCATAGACACACAAGTCCAGTTTTTAGTGGGGTGAAGAGCTTACTTAATTCCTGCTCTGTGAGATGTATGGTGCAAATTGAATACATATGGAGTGGCTCCCACAATGCTTGCTGCTCCAAGCTTTGGGCTTCATGAGTACCCACCATTTTTTGCATGTGAAAAGCATGAGCAAGGCAGCAGGCTGAGAATATGGAGCTGTATGTTTCTCTCCGCCTCATAACTAACAGACAGTGCATTTACTGTGCATGCCTCAGGCACAGACAACAGGGAGTTGCACAACCACTTTCATAGCTCTATAAAATGGCAGGTTACATTTAGGAAATTTATTATAATATTTTCACTGTGTTGGAGTTAAGGTCAAGGCATGGTGCAAGAATATCAACAAAAGTTGTTTAACATGGTATGAATAATGAGTAAATGTTAGAAATGTCAGAGATTAATGATTTAAATGAATTAAAATTCAAGTGGCCTCATGGAAGATTGTTCTGTTAATTAGCATATTTATCTGATTATCATTGCAACTAGAATGGCTGTTGAATGCATACATTTTTCCCAGCCTGCGGCATTTCTAATGAATTTTAAATTATGCTTATTATGCGGGGTCTTTACATGGCAGTGGCTTGTAAAGTGTCTATGAAATGACTAACAGTAGGCACATCCAAACACAAACAAGCATTCCAGACCAGAAGCCATTTTCCATACAGATTTTCCATACAGATACAGGCCACAACTTAATCCACTGTTTTTTTTGTTTTTTTTTCATGTTCTACATATCTTCCAGGTTATTTGTACAACTAAGGAATAAAAAAATAACTACTGCACCTTTAAGTAGAGCTCTTGAAAGCTTTAATGGCCCAACAATGCATACTGTAAACATGCATGAAATAATTTGAGGAATGTCATATTTTTAATGTTGCATTTTTATTATATCCTAGCATATAGTTATTGGCATCACAGACATGACATCACCTGGTTCTCTGCAGAGTGGGGAAGGAGAAAGGGAGAAAAGAAACATCACATGACTGAAAACTGACCAAGAGACATTTACTTCCCTAGTGAATAAGTAAATACTTAAGCTGACTTGAGCACATTTTGCTTCACAGTCAGCAGTCTTGGTCACCTGAGTAGGCAGTTACACATTAAATTCTGCTACTAGAGCCTTGTGGTTTAACTTCCAGTGCATGATTAGTCCCTTTTGCAATATTGTCATGAGCTTTGAACCAGCTTTGCACAATCAAAGAGAGGTAAAACATGTCTACTGGCGTCATTTTAATGCATGGCTTAACTGTTCTGTGAAATGTTTTGGAGAATAAACTATGGAAATATTGAGTGAATGAATCCCCCCTTTTTCTGAAAAGGAAATATTATCAGCTACAGCAATTTCTGTTTGTAACACTTCTAAATATAGCTCCTAGAGTCATATCGATATAGTGGGGAAAAAAACCTTTTTGGTTTTAAAGTGGTTTCATTATTTAGCACACATATTTAGCATTTATAATATGTGATCATTCCACTGACTAATTCTACCCTTTTCATGTGTGTGGGAGAACCCTTTTCATGTGTGTGTTGTCTGAATCATCCTCTTACTTAACTTTGCACAGCTGCAGCAGGTTATTTTCTCTTTCAATTGGCACGTGTGTGTGCTGACCATTTCTGACCAGTTCCTCTATCCCCCTTTCAGATCAGGTACTGGAGAAGGCCATGCACAAGTGCATCCTGAAGCCTCTGAAACCTGTGGTGGAGGCAGCTCTGCACAATTTCCAGGTGAGCAGTGGAGTCTGGCAGCAGCTGAAGGAGAACCTGGCTCTGGCCAAAACCAAGCAGCCGCAAGAGATGGGTGTAGACGGAGCCATGCCACCGGACCCTGTGGCCATAGAGAAGATTCGTCATAAGTTCCACAATATGAGCAAGATGTATTCACCTGAGAAAAAAGTGTCACTACTGCTCCGTGTCTGCAAGCTCATTTATACTATCATGGAAGACAATTCAGGTAAGAAATAGTGTAAATAAACTACAACCGTGTTTTTATTTAGAGTTTTAATATGGTTTTAATAGGGTATGTGGTTTTAGGGAGAATGTATGGGGCGGATGACTTCTTACCCATGCTGACATATGTGTTGGCTCAATGTGACATGCCTGAGCTGGACACAGAGATTCAGTACATGATGGAGCTACTGGATCCCTCTCTGTTGCATGGAGAAGGTACCTCACTCATTCACTATTGATCCATAAGCAAGACGCCACATCCAAAAAGCACTATTTAGACATTGTAGCTAAGCTGAACATTAAAAAAAAAGTTAAAAATAGAATTTTCCCTTCTTTGTAGGTGGATACTACTTGACTAGTGCATATGGAGCCATGTCTCTCATTAAAAACTTCCAGGAAGAGCAGGCTGCACGGGTGCTGAGCTCAGAAACCCGTAACACACTCCACCAGTGGCACCGCAGACGCACAGCTCAGCGCAGCACACCATCCGTGGACGACTTTCAGGTGACACATTCACCACATACTACACATGACTCATGTCCTTATTGTAGGTCAGGGTCAAATTTTATCGTTTGTGTTTGGGAGAGATTAGTTTTTATGAAGAGCACTCACTGACTCACTTCCCTGTAAAAAGTACCTTTGGATGCAGAAAAAGCATTGAAAGTATGAGATGTTTGACAAAGTAAGGGTGGTCAGTATGTCATGTCACTATCCTTGATCAATGATTTACCCTAGAATGCGCACCAGAAACAACATCTAAGCGAAACACGCCTGCAAACATAAGTGACCTTGCATTCAAGACATGGGTGGGGACAGCTAAAGTTATATAACTACAATTACAGTGACCTTAAACATTAATAAGATTAGATTATAAAAAGGTTTAGTAACTAAACAGCATATAAGATGATCTGGGTTGTGTTTTTACTTCACAGTCTCACTGAACTGGTGAAGATTGAAATAGTCAAAATAGAAGTCTGTCTGAAGTCTATGTGAGACAAATGACTTACAGTAGGACTGGGCAACATGATGATATAATGATGACTTTGTGATAAATTTATATACCACAATACACTTTTCTGATATATCACAGGTATCACAATATTTCTTTATAAGATTTTAAATGTTTTAGTTAAAAACTCTGAAAGCAGATTATTAGATGGTAAAGTTTTGTACTATTTGGAGTTTGAATCTTCTAAAAAGGTTTTTGTAAAGTTTTGAATCTTTTTTTTTTTTTTTTTTTTTTTTTACAGATTTCTTTTAACTTTTCCTCAGTGTTAATTTATTTTCGTAGACATTAAATTAAAGAATTGGCTCAGTTTTTTATGTAACACTGCAGTTTTGCCAGTAGTTTTGTTGTTTTGTCTTTAGGTATTGTGATATATTTGTCACCCAACCCTTTTATCGCCCAACCCTAATCTAATCATGTCTATAAATTTTTTTTTTGCCAAGAAAATCTGAATATATGCTTCCAAGGGCTTGATATTGTGATATGTATCATGTAACATAAAGTTGTCTTCAAGTATCATGATATGGTATTTTTGACAATTTGCCCACCTCCAAGAAAAAATAAAGATATAATAATATTAACAATATAGTTTAAAAAGGTATTTTTATGTATTATAATTTATTATGATTAGGTTTATAAGATTAGTAATCACTTGTTTTCTGTTGCTGTTTGGAAACCTAATGTAGCTTTCTCTTTGTGTGTAGAACTACCTAAGAGTGGCACTCCAGGAACCAGACAGTGGTTGTACAGCTAAAACTCTGCAGGTGCGACCATACGCTACCACAGAGGAGGTGTGTCAGTTATGTGCTGAAAAGTTCAAGGTGCATGACCCTGACAACCATGCCCTGTTCCTGCTGACAGAGGACAGCACGCAGCAGCTCGCCCCAGACACACACCCACAAAAGATCAAAGCAGAGCTGCACAGTCGCCCACAGGTTCAGCCGTTTTACTTCGTCTATCGCCGGATACAGAACCTCAGCCTCACTGCTCCAGCAGATGAATTCAATGGCAACTCAGTGCCTGTCTGAGCCTGAAGCCTGTGAAGCCTGTTTATCATGCATTTCCTCTCTTACCTAATTACTGCAAGTTTTTTTCACAGCACCACAAAGCCAACTATGCTGTTTTGGAAATGTTTGCATCTGAAGGAAACGGAAAATGATGCTGGGCCCTGAGGAAAGAAGGAAGGAAGGATGTGTCTGACAGATGCTGCATTTTCAGCTCTTCTTTGTCTTTTTTTAATCTTTTGGGAACTGGAACGTGAGCATCACATTTGAGGAAGCTACTTTTATGTTGTATACAATAAAAAAAGAGTTATGCAAGAGAGCTGATGGGAAGGTTTAGTATGAATGTGCATGTTCATAATGGAGCGAGGCCTGTTTAATAGCTGTTTCAAGTTTTTCTATGCTGAGGATATTCCATAGTGCTTCAGTATAAACAATGCAGTGCTCTGTATGACTGCTCTTTTTTTTAAAGGGCAAAATGTACTGGATATGTTTTAAATAGCCTGCTAATGCTCATATGGTGGCTGGCTTCAGGAAGCTGCTTAGCCCATAGTCTGACATGTCATGTAATATGAGCAACTCCACTGCCAAGGACATGGAGGAATTGATATCTATATCAGACTTTACACTTTGCATTTTTATATACTGAAAACCTAATTTTTTAACATTTTTTAAAACAGTTTTTATGCAGTTGCTGGTAAACTGCTTTCTTTTTATGTATGAAAAATCATTAGTATAATAATGCATGCATTTGTTGGTTAAGAATATCAACTATGAACCAGGCATTGTTGCCAGTGATGTTTTACCATATGCGTATTTGTGTGAATGAAATCGTATGAGTCAGCGCTGGTAGTCAATCCGTAGTCCACAAACATGTTGTTTATGCTCCCATCCCTGTTAATTTATAAAACATTTTTGGAATGAAGATATATCTAAGTAAAATCTTGAATCCAAGTTGTAGAGAATACTGTACTACTGACAAGCTAAAGGCTTGTGTGTGAATAATTCTGAGCTGCATCTCAGTGGTTTATGGTCCTTGCTGGCAAGTTTCTGAAAGTGTGCAGTGGAACAGGAAGGTGGTTTGAAAGTGAGCAGGTTACAGGAGTAGAATGTAATGTTCAGCAGAGAAAGCAGGAAGGATTAGCTGAAAGGTCATAAAAGAATGGAATTATATTTAATGGAAGAACATCTCAAGCAGTGGATTTTATACACGTTTTACTGTAAATTCTGATCAGGTAACAGTTGACTAAATTGTGTTTTTTTTTTTGTTTGTTTGTTTGTTTTTGTTTATCATAAGTGTATGCCTAACTACAAAGAATGAGATTTACCAAGTGTGTGATTTCCTGTTAAAGTGCTGTGCATTTTTATGTCTGGACATCAATGGTAGAAATGTTAAAGATTGATAAGTAGGCTGTCTGGTAAAATGAGACCAGATCAATGCAATACGCTAACCCCTGTAGCATTGACAGAAACAAGTCATGGCAGTCAGGAAAAACATAAGACGTGATGTTAAATTGTCTTTTAAGTCTAAATATATAATGTAAATGTGATTTTTAACTAGATATTTTAAGGTTGATAAGTATATATTTATACGTGATCTGTGCAGGGATTATCACAGATTTTTTTTTTTTTGGAAAAAAAAGAAAACCTCTGAATTCAAATGTGTTAAAATGTATTATATTGCAAATGTTTCACTACTAGCACTCCCATAAGTGTAAGTTTTTTATGTGGCATTTATTCATGAACAATACTATTTTGCACACAATAAAATAAGAATATATACACTCATGTCTTTTTTTTTTTTCATTCATTAACTCATCCTCAGTAAGCGTTTTATCCTGGTCAGGGTCGTGGTGAATCTGAAGCCTATCCCAGGAACACTGGCTGAAAGGAAGGAATGCACCTTGGATCGGTTGCTAGTTCATCAGGGTAACAAAAACACACATATCTGGACATACCTAACTTTTTTTCATACCTATGGGCAATTTAGTGCAGCCAATCCACTGACTTGCATGTTGTTGTTGTTTTTTCAACTTCCCAAAGTTTGTTTGCCATAATCTGTCCTACAGTCCCCATCATGTTGAAGGACCTCTTTAACTTGTAACATGTGACTGATTTAAATGTTAGTAATTTATAAGTTAAATATACTGAAGAAGGAGTGCTACTAAACACAGCTCAGACCTCCCTCTGTAGAGGAATAATAAACTTCTCTCCTTTTGATCTATAAAACTGTTTGCTGGTTCTATTTGGGGAAAAGGGTAAATTCTCCAACATGTGTAGAATAAGAGAGAGCAAAGATGTTATGCTTTCACATACATGTGAACATAAATGACTGGAAAAGTCAGATTCTGGGAAATAGTGATTAAATCACACACATTTATTCCACATAAACATGTTTATACTTACTTCTGCCAGATGCCTCAAACATACCTCCACGTCCAAATGTCTTATCAGTAAGTTCTTGAGAAAAGATTGTCTGCTTTGCAGATTTTCTTGAAACGTTTTTTTAGCACCATCCAGTGGCCTTTAGGTCCCTGTGCATTGTTTATTTTTATGGCTTACTTTGCAATGCAAAAAAAATGATAAGAGATGGGGAAGGATTTGACATATTTGAGTTTTCCCCTCAACATGTTTGTAGGTGCGCAAACTGCTACCCTGTGCAATGAAGCAAGGAACCACGTGAAATTTACCTTTGCTATCTGTGAATACCTTCTCAAAACAGCAATCGGTATGGTCAATGTTATAGATTTACCAAGAACTGTGTGTGTATATTAATTAATCTAAAGCCAATACTGCTATAAACTAATTTAAAAGTAGAAAAGGGCTACTTTATCCTGTTCACAGTGTGTGTGGCCGTGTCAATATGACGACACTCTGGAAATGGGGAAGGAACTGGTAGTTGAGAAGACTACCCTAAGTTGACGAGTTGAAATTTGAAGTTGAGGGGGTGTTTTACTGGTTGGAGGCAGAGAATTACAAGTTGCAATTTCGCCTCAAACGCAGCATTAGTGTTCACCTGACACACGCGCACAAACACCTGACACACACACCTGACACACACACCTGACACACTCGTGTTGAAACACTGCCCGAAACAATTGTATGTTTGGAAGGTTATTTTAGGAGGTTTATTAATTGACACCCCACGTGTCAAAAGTTTTCAGTTTACGTTGTCATTTTAACCCATCAAAAATCTCCAGGACTTTTTTTTTTTTTTTCATTTTCAACTGAGAACCTGCTCTGAAGGTGTTTACTCTGTGCTGTCCTTTATGTTATTTCTCTCATGTGTCACTATCTCAACAGCAGTCACAGTCACACTGTGTCTATTTACTCACAATTTTCTCACCCATTTGCCCACTTCATTTCAATACTATACAATCCCAGGGTCCCCAGTTCAATCCTGAGCTCAATTTACTGTCTGTGTAGAGCTTCTGTGTGTGGTTTCCTTCTATCTGTAGTTTCCTTCCAACGGACATGCCAAAACATGCTAGAAGAGGTATTGGCTACAATATGTTGCCCCCCATGTTGCCATATGTGAATGTGTATGTGCATAGTGCCCTGCTAGGTCCAGTCTGGGGTGTACTCATGCCTCACGCCCAGTATTTCAGATCCACCATGATCCTGACCAGGAGAAAGCAATTAATGATGGTGCATGAATAATGAAATACTATATGTACAACATATACATAACGTTGTATCTAGCCTATAGACTTGCTAGCTCATATTAATTAATACTTTACAGTTAAAGGTGCTTCTGGTGAAATTGGCATCCCTTCTTCCTTTTCATCTTCAATTGATGAGCTTTCATATTTTAAGTGAAAAGTTATATTCCTGAAAAGTATTGTTTGCCATGTCCGCTGATGATGTTGCTAACACTACTGTAGTAACCATTTCCAACCAAGACAAAATTTTACGCGGCAAACACAGACTGGGCTGTTTTTCAGGGTTTGGGCTTGGCCCCTTAGTTCCAGTGAAGGATAAGGTTAATGCTACAGCATACAATGACATTTTAGACAATTGTATGCTTCCAACTTTGTAACAACAGTTTTCGAAAGGCACTTTCATGTTCCAGCATGATTGTGCCCCTGTGCACAAGGTGAGGTCCATAAAGACATGCTTTGTTGAGTTTGGTGTGGAGAAACTCCAGCGGCCTGACTTCAACCCCACTGAACACCTTTGGCATGAATTGGAGGGTTGACTGCGAGTCAGGCCTTCTTGTCTAACATCAGTGCCTGACCCCACAATTGTTCTTTTGACTGAATGGGCACAAATTCCCACAAACACAATCCAAAATCCTTCCCAGAAGAGTGGAGGCTGTTATAGCAGCAAAGGAAGGGGGCAATTCCATATTAATGCCCATTGTTTTGGACTCAGATGTCCAAAAAGCTCGTATAATTGTAATGGTCAGGTGCCCACATACTTTTGGCCATATAGCCTATTCACGACACCTCTGTTTATATAAGCAGAAACACTAAGATACATACCCCAGCCCTGAAAGTATCATATTTCGCTTTAGTCATCACCTGTGTTTAGTGGCGGATCCGTATCTGACGCATCGTAAAGAGGCGGTGCGTGGCACTGTACGAACCAATGATAGCTATTCTGTGAGTGAAGCCACGCCCACATTGTGCCGTTGCGTTTACACGTAATTGGGATGCGTCGATGTCCGGGAAGTAAACAGTTCACATAGACTGTGTGAGCCATGGACCGCATAGCATCAGACACAGAAACTGATGATTATGAGCAGCCTTTGCTTCATCGGAAAAGGGACGACGGCATAAAAAGAGGTGAACGACTGCTATATGTGCATGTGTATTTTTTCTTAATTGATTTCCGGAGCAAAATCAAAACAAGAGATACCCGGTGATGTGGCGTTAGCAAGCTAAAGAACCTGAGTGGTCGCATTCTCATTCATATATGCCAATGTTGTGAATATTTGCCAATACGTTTCTAGAGACTGCCGTCAAGTTTTAATTGGACTGCGGGAATGCTAGCTAGCTAGCTTTAGCTGTATTAGTCGCATAGTCCCTTGTGCACCACTTTATGATTAAACAAGCTAGCCATTTCATTCACGTTACATAGCCTACATTCTGTCATTGGCTAAATCATTAGGTGCTTGGTGTTTGCTATAATATTTTAATCCCTGTTTAATTTGTAAAACATCTATACCTGGTCAGTCTGAAGGATTTTTATATAATGCAAAGTTAGCCTGTTTTCATTGCTCTCGAGCCCGGAGAAGTCAGCTGACCTCGTAATGACGTCATTTAATAGCGCATGATAACTGGTTTGTAAACAAATTAAGATCGAAATGATGTTGAAACTCCAGCTGCATCCACCACTGCTCTGCACATCACGGGACAGGAAGCTGTAGTGCTGCACTTTATTTTGCCCTCATGCTGTATTTAGGCACTAGAAACCCGTGACTGCACTGCAGATGCATAGAGAATATAATATTTATTATATATATGCATAGAGAAAATAATATAATATTTATTATGTCTACTAATAATGATGACTAATGATGTCTGATTTCTGATGTCTTATTTATTAGGTTGAACTCAGCTAAAAATAACTGTACACTTACTGTTACATTTACTGTAGCAGATGAAACATGAGGGGTGTGGTGATGACTCAAGTAGTTGTATGTGGTGTAATATTGACAGTGTAGGTTCAGACAAGAAGCAGACATGAATCATTTTAGCTTCATCTAAATTCCTGTCTGTGTAATATTATGTTATTAATGCATATATCCTGAATGGTATATATATATATATTCATAGCTGTATTTTTTTAAGCAAATATCAAAAAGCAGTGCATGTCTAGAAGAAACAGGGCACATAGAGATGCTTGAAAATCTTAAAAAATGCAAAATTTCTCATGTTCTGTTTTCAAGATTTCAATTCTGCTTAATTTTGAATAAACATTTGAATAAACAGCACTTAAATTTAACTTAAGTTGGGTATAAATATTGTTGTAGGCTCTGGTGATTAGAGTAAGAGCCAAATACACCTTCCATAAGTACACCGAAAGATCATTTCATTGAGTTCAGGACCTCACATTATTCAACTCCTTCCCATTAGAAATGTAGTTAGCACCTTTTCTTTATAGCTTTCCCATTTATAACTTAAAGATTTGGGCACATTGTGGTTCTACAAAGATTTGGCTACATTATGCTGGAGAAAGTCTGATAATCTGCTATGAAAGTCCTGGAGACTTGAAATTCACATCAGAAAATGTACAATGTACAAAATGTACAAACATCTGCACTGTCTTGTTTGTTAGACAGTAATGTGCATTAGTAATATCCAGTGATGAAACCAGAATAGCTAACACAAATCTCATTCCAAACATTTATTTATAAATTATGCTGACCTACAAATGCAAATTGTAACTCATTTCTGATTTAATACAAATGTATTTTCTGTAATATTTGTTTCAGACCTTACTTATTGTAAGTTAACCTTTTTCCCATTAACTCTCAGGGAAGCAGCTGTCATGAGAAAACACCTCATCACTGACATATGTTTGCATACCAACATCTAAACTGCAGTTGAAATATTTTACAAGAATAACTAGGAAATGAGCTAGGGTGTGTCTGTGGCCTTGGCTGTAGACTTTTTGTTGGTTCATATATAACCCACAAGTACTGACTTATGCACATTGTCCACAGGTAGTAATTATTGTTTCTTAAGGGTATCCTTGTGTATATTTGTACATGAAAGACTTTTTTTTGTTCTCACAGCTCCTGTGCTATGCTCTTCACGCTATGGCCTTGCCTTACTGTCATGCTATGGCTTTTTTGTGGCATACGCGCTCCGGGTGAATCTCAGTGTGGCCATGGTGGATATGCTGCGAAACAGTAGCAGCAGTACCAATGCCAGTGGCTCTGTGTGCCCGAGGCATACCAGTCCGACACGGCCCAGACACAACCACACAGTAAGAACAGTTCTGTTTACCAAAACACCTGTATTGTAAATTTTCTGTGAAGCTCATTAGCAGTACATGGTTTTAGTGCTTTAAAAAGGAGTGGCCCAATTCATGAAAATAGCATTTGAGTAATTACAGAAAATAAAATAAACACATGTGTAAATACTTAAAATACATACACGTACATGTGTATGTATAAATACTTAAAATACATAAACATAATACATTAAATAAATACACGTGTGTGTGTGTGTGTGTGTGTGTATATATATATATATATATATATATATATATATATATATATATATATATATATATATATATATATATACATATATATAATGTGTGTGTGTGTATTTATTTAATGTATTATGTTTATGTATTTTAAGTATTTTTATATATATATATATATATATATATACACAGACTTAATTATGTCAAATGAGAGATGCATTTCTGTAATCACTTTGATTTGCCCCTGGTTGCACTTAATATACAGTGCAAGTGAATACAACTTAAGTGAAGTTAGACAGAGCTTTGAAATGACCTAATTCTAGATAGCAAACTCAACACTAATTCACCATAATTCACTTCATTTGTTCACCAAAGATAAAACTCTACATAATCAGTACTTAAAGCAACAGTTTTTCCGACTAGTTATCCCGTGCACAGTACATAGGAATACATTGAGAATCCAGGTGAGAATGAATGCAAGTAGCTGTTTTTGAGCTGGATTATATATTCCTTCTGAAATTTAGAACAACACACAGATTTCAAAGATGTCATTGGTTTGGGTTGTGTGTTAAATGCTTTTTCCTTTGTTGAACATGATATTATGAGCTAAGCTAATGTTACCAGGCTGACTCCTACAATCAAGTCACATTGCTGAAAGTCCTTGCAGCCTTTGCAGTTATAAAAAAATTTTGTGGTGTTACCCATATTTCATTTCAGATAAGCTTAATGCTTATGAGTCAGGCTTATATGTTTATAATCATTCATGGATAGTGGGAGTTTCTAGGTGAAAACTGAGAAAGTAACTCTACAGCAGTTTATTAAAATATTAGACCTTTTCAGGGGATAAATCATTGACATGTTTCATAAACACTCAGGAATAGCAAATGTGTAAATATGGCACATAGATGATATTTGCTTTCTCCAGGCCAGTGTGTATGACTGGGACTCAGAGACTCAGGGCTGGATCCTGGGCTCTTTCTTTTACGGTTACATCGTCACTCAGATACCGGGTGGCTACATGGCACGCAAGTATGGTGCCAAGTGGCTGCTGGGCTTTGGCATCCTGGGAACTGTGATCTTCACCCTGCTAACGCCTGTGGCTGCAGACCTGGGAGCTGGTTATCTCATCACAGTCAGGGTGCTAGAGGGCATAGGGGAGGTAAGCGTCCTTGTTCAGACATGTGTATGTGCAGCTTAGCTGTGTAAAGTTTGATGCTAATGCTGTACATTTTATGGGCTTTCAGGGAGTGACATTTCCTGCTATGCATGCTATGTGGGCATCCTGGGCTCCACCCTTGGAGAGGAGTCGACTGCTTACTATCTCTTATGCAGGTAGAACTGGACATGTATACACGTGCATGTAGTAGTGTTTTCTAGGATAGAAGTGTAAAAAAAAAAAAAATCTGTTTTTTTTTTAGGTGCCCAGCTCGGTACTGTAGTAGCCCTTCCTCTGTCTGGTCAGATATGTTTTTACCTGGATTGGACATACGTCTTCTATATATTTGGTGAGGTTAATGTCTTATTCTTATTCTTCAAGAATGTATATATATGTATGTGTGTATGTGTGTATATATATATATATATATATATATATATATATATATATATATATATATATATATATATATATATATATATATTGTGTGTGTGTGTGTGTGAAAAGATTTTTCCTTTAGTTCTAGAAATCATCATTTGTACCATTTCTTTGTTGTTGCAGGGGCTATTGGGCTACTTTGGTTTTTCCTGTGGGCTTTTCTGGTCAGTAACAGTCCTGACACACACAGAAGGATATCAGAGATTGAGAAGAGCTACATAAAAGCTTCATTAAAAAAAGAGGTAAACATATATAACATATTATTAAAGTACTTTATGTGGTGTTCTATTATAAGTCGAATAAGTATGAATCAATTGCTTTAAAATTAATGGAGCAGTTGATTTATAGTGAACACACATTATATGTATTTGTCTTTCCGGTATAGCTGTCTCCCACTTCAGCCTACATCCCCTGGCCTTCCATTCTCACATCTGTTCCACTATGGGCCATAGTTGTTGCACACTTCTCCTACAACTGGACATTTTACACACTGCTGACTCTCTTACCCACCTACATGAATGACATTCTGGGCTTCAGCATTAAGGAGGTTAGTGCATCTTCATATGTAAGGCACTGACTTGTTCATTTCTAAGGGGAAGACTTCACATCTGTATTTATGTTTGGGATGTTCTCAAAAAATTGCACACAAGCATGATAAGTATTGTATGTTGTTCAGCGTGAACGGTGGGTACTTCTCATTAAGAAGAGTGCTGTGCTTTTGCTGTGTGTGACGTTAGAATGGGATGCTCTCTGCCCTGCCATACTTGGGTTGCTGGCTGCTAGCCATGGGAGGAGGCCAGTTAGCAGACTACCTGAGGGAGACCTGCCTTTTCCGCACTGTGACTGTGCGCAAGGCCTTCACTATAGCAGGTGAGTAACTGATCATCGGCATGGAAACTGCTGTGTCGTGGAATGTCTAATTTAACTTGCACTGCAGGAGTGCTGACGAGAGTTTAAAGCCAGTGTGTGATTCCTTTAGTTGTTCTTGTCAGATCACAGGTATATGTGTTTGTGTGTGTGTGTGTGTGTGTGTGCATGGGTGTGTGTGATTGTTTAGGTATGGTGGGACCAGCTGTGTTCCTGGTAGCAGCAGGATACACTGACTGCAACTACATTCTGGCTGTTGTTTTCCTCACTGTCTCCTCGACTCTGGGAGGCTTTTCTGCATCTGGCTTTAATATCAATCATCTTGACATCGCACCATCGTAAGACCACCATAGTTTTTAGGTCTTTTTTTTAAAACAAGAATTGGTAATAGATCATTATTTACTGAACATAGAGTACCATTCAAAGGTTTGGAATCAGTTATCAGGTTTTATTCAGCCATTATTTTATTCCCTAACACTTATATAGTAAGTGTACATAATATAAATCTGAAAACAAAAGATATTTTTTAGTTTTTATAGAAAAAAAAGTCATTAAATGATATTGAATGAAGTGATCTGTTTATAGTAAAAGTGTCTGTCTGCTTCATGATTTGATCACAGCTTACAGAGGCACAGAGAAAAGCAAAGGACAACGCATGCTGGCATTCTCAGTGAATGCCTGTATATGTATTTGTAACAAATTGGATTTTATTTTATTAAAACCTTTGTTTCCAAACTATTAAAAAGTAATTTATATGATAAATTTGCAGCACTCCATATGTTCTGTTCTCAGGTATGCTGGAATATTGCTAGGAATCACAAACACATTTGCAACTATACCTGGCATGGTGGGTCCTGTGATAGCGAGATCACTGACCAAATCTGTAAGTTTGTTTATTATTGTATATTCCAAATATTTATAGCCTTGTAAAGATAACCCAACACTAGTTTTGTGAACTAAAACACATAAGTGAGTGGTTCACAAACCAGTCCTCAGGGCCCTCCAGATGTCCACATTTTTTCTCTATCCCACCTCGGAACACAGGAACATAACAAAACATGTGGACCTTTTTGGAGGGGACTGAGGACTAGTTGAGAACAAACGGCCTAAGTCATTATACATTATAGAACACAATTGTCTTTTGATTTGAGACAAGAGCCCTCTCTAAATAGAAATTCTCTTGAGAGTTCAAGGGTATCTAGTTTTAAATGGAACATGCCACTTGTTTAATCATATCATGTTCGTTCCTATTTAGTTGGAATCACATCCTCCAGCCACTCTGGCTGTTTCTTTATAAAATTGTACACCCCTGCCCTAGCCCATCAAAATTCTTTTTAAAATTCCTATCATCTAGAAAATCCATTGTAGTCAGGCGATTCTGAGGAACAAGTGATTTCGGGATAGGTACAGGTGGTGTCAAGTCCTAGTGGTGTGACATTAAGTAATTAAACATGATCATTTAAATTTGAGTTGACTCATGTTGATTTTACCTGTCAGCAGATATGAAATGAGTCCTGCCAAGAACTTGTTTTGTATGTTCTTAAGAACTCAATAATAATCTCATTTTCTGTCATGCAACAAACTGCTTGCAGCAGTGACACTCGTATCTGCAGGGTGTCCAGAAAGTCAGGAACCAATGAGAGTAAAACAACATATAATTAATTTAGTAGTTATTATTTATAACATATGCTCTACATGTTCACCCTTACACTCTACATATTTTCTCAGCTATTGTGTCATGTTTTTGTGGATTTTGCTTAACGTATTCAATTGACATATTTGCTCAATATATTTCCATTGGTCCCTGACTTTTCAGACACCCAGTATGTTTACACTGGCTAATGTATTAATCTGTTGTTCTGGTTTCAGAACACTATTGCGGACTGGCGAACAGTCTTCTTTATCTCAGCTGGGATAAATCTGTTCGGTGCTGCCTTCTACACATTGTTTGGAAAAGGTACAGTACAGCCCTGGGCAGTGCAGAGAGTAAACACAGAATAAAAAGTATTTTAAGGAACTCAAAGGACACTATGGCATTAAGAATTCAGGGGAAGGATTCAGATGATTCTGTTTGAAGATTCGAGCACAGCTCGATGCTGTTTTTGGTAAACAAATGTCTGAATGTTCTCTAATAACATTTTAAGTTTTAAAAGGATGTTCTGGTGTTTGTTGCTCTCTCAGTGTTTTCACTTCCTTGTTGTTTTTAAGCATTTTGTATAATTTAGGAAGTCAGTATTTTCACAGGACACATGTCTTCAGCCAGTGTACATCTAAAATAGCAGACATTTAAGTTCAGTGCCTAAAGTTTGCTTTCAGTTCATTTTAACTGCTCAGCAAAGCTTGGATTGTCTTAAACCAGAGGTGGGTGTCCATAACGGCAGGTGGGGCAGAGCTGATGTGTCAGCCGTTCAACAAATATTAATCTTCATAAAGTCCTTGTTCACAACTCCATTACTAATTACCTCTTTTGTGTTACTAACGATTTAAAAAATATATATTGCTATTTGTCAGAAGTCATGTTCCATTGATTGCTCGCCTTTCTAGATGTTGCACAATCAGGGGGCAGCTCGCTCATTGCCCAACTTAACTTCCATAGAGTTATGATTCCATCTAGTGGTCAAAAATGGGAAAAAGTGCTAATAGAGCCGCACTGGGGAAAGAATGATGCTGCCATGCTAGCTCTATGAACATTTCCAATGTAGGAGGAGGAACGGCCAGGAGACTAGCCCAATCTGGCAACCCTAAGATCTTGTTTTATAGTACATAATCAGAATTAAATCTAATAAAGTACAGACGGCATCTATGATATACTGAACTATTTCTACTGTAAAATATACTGCAAATATTGGAATAGTAAAAGGGGAGTATGGATTGGATAATATCTGTACATGAGAAATGTGTGCATACACAAGTGACCTTGTTTCCCATGCAAAGACTATGGGGAAAGATGCTGTGAGATGGCATTCTGAATGACAGTATGTTGTCGACTCTCAGCTGCCTAGTACAGGGATTCACTAGATTGTAGCCTATAGCACTGGTAAAGTGTGATAGCCCCTTAACTTCATTTTGTTTGAAACTATATTGTTAATCATGTTGTCCTGCCCCACCAAAATCTATGGTAATGAGTTTGTCTACATTTTTAGAGTGTACATTAAAATACCTATTCACTCTTCCATCTAGGAACATGAAGTGAACTGAGCTAGATTTAAGTTGTAGCTTAAATAAACTTGTTTAAAATGCAGAGGTGCCAACATCTACGTTTTATCTGCAATATTTACAATTTATGACCCTGTGGTGATATAGGAGACACCTGAAACTACACTTGTTCTGCATTTTCAGTTAAAATAATAATACACAAGTAAAATCCACCCGTCAGAATAGTTATTTTACTGAGGGAGAAAGGACGTGGGACATCACAGTCTCTCATTTGCTTCGGGTAGCGGTTACTTACACTTTCTGCTGACTTTATCTAGGTGAATTTTGACCTATAAATTTACAAGTCTGGTCTTTTGAACCAGTAGAAACCAATTGAGTGGGACTATAGTCTCTGGGGGGAAACTTTTTAAGTAGTGGTCTCACCAGATGACTTCTTACTGTTTCTTTGCACACATCTGGGGAAAAAAAAAAAAAAAGCTGCCTTGTCCACAGACATAAGCTAGGGTCTTTGGGGGTAAAATTCTGTTTTGTCTCTCTGCTTGCTAAGATTTACTTGTTATCAATGTTGGCACATCTGTAAATGTAAAGAGTGGTAATGTTCAGTGTCTGCAGAAATTCCTCTCTAGCCACACAGGTCTTATATCAGCAGTGACTGATAATTGGCTCATTGCACTCTACATGCTAGTTTAGATTTTTATACTTTTATGTTCTGTTTAGAATTACTGTTGGTTATAATAATTTTGAAGACAGTACAAATATGATAGAGTGAGAAATTTGTTGCTTTTAATCTTTTATGTTAATAGTAAGGAATTGTCTGAAAATCATTTGAATCAAATTGAATCACATTTTCTCTTTGTTGAAAAAAATCTCATTTTTATTTTTCTTGGTATTGTGCCTTACTTTTATTTTAAGCCCATAAAACGGTTTCATTATAAAACACTTGACCTACAATCTCTGAGATTTTACTTGATTTTATTTCTGTCTGTTTACATATGGGTAATATGAAGCTATAAAATGTAGGAGGTGTATATAGTTGCTTGTTTTTGTGTTCTTTTTTTTTTATACACGTCACATTGTTTTGTTTTGTTTTTTTAGCTCGTTGTAATCTATTGTTTACTTAAGACATGAAGTCAGATCTCAGGAATGGAAACAGTGGAAAGAAATGAATAAGAATGAATGAATTGTAAGAATGACACCTTAAGTGAAAAGAACATTTGTCCCCATGCAGTTTGCTACATAGCTGAAGTATTGTGTAAGCTATGTCTATTCAACATTCCCCAGTGAAAAGTCTTGCATTCGCTTAATCTCCCTTGACCATAAAAAAAATCATGTTCATTCAAAGTAATTAAAATGCATAAATCAGTCTTGTATGGTTTGGTTATTTTTCATTTTGCTAATGGTGTAGAGTTTAAAAAACCTAAATAAATAAAAATGAATTGGTTCCAACTGGTCTAATATCAAGAACATTAAATTAACATTGCATTAGCATTAACTCTTCTTGAAAGGCTTGTTTTGATTATATGCTATGTTTGTTAAATTACTTAACAATCCAATGATGTTATTTTAAACATACTGTCTTAAAATTTTTCATAAAAATATATGGCGGTCGTGGATCACTCACATCCTAGATTAGAGGATCATGCTATGCCTAAACCTAATGTCTGTGTTAATTTTGCACATGTGAATTCAGATATATTGGTAGGTTTTGAATTTCCAAACTGTCTAGGCTTTCTTGCCATTAATACAACAAAATCAATAACAACACATAATACATTTCTGAAATTCTGAAGGTGTTTACTCTCTATATGTGAAGGGTAAATGTTTAGATCAGAAGAAGCATGGCTTACCCTTTTGTCCAGACTGACTGAAGGCCATTTTTAATTACATGTTTGCTAATTTGGGACACATATTTTTATTGAGTTAGGCCTTTAGTTTCATCCTCAGTTGTTTAATTGTGGCATATTCATGACATCAGAAAATCAAAATTCAATAACAGGCTTTTAAAAACTCTCCAAATTCATTATCAACATATTCCAATATTGTATGACCACAGTAGACTAATTCAGATTTACTACATATTAAAATGTTGTCCTAAGTAAGTGCGTTTTGTACAGCAATAAAAATAAAAGGTTTAGATAGTACTACTGTTTTCAGTATGAACAGATTTAGGAAAAATCACAATAAAAACACCAAAGGTAAAAAGTGAGATAATAAGGTAATATATTAAGTTCTGTTATGTTATTGTAATTGTTATATTATTATTTATATATTATTTCACGCAGTAGCAGTATTACATAGGATTTTAAAAAATGTAAACATCAATATCAAGCTCCAAAATTATATGAACATAGTACACTAAATAAATCTCTGCATACTCAGTAGTAGGCTTAAGTAACATTCTGGGCTTATCAGTCTACCTTGTACGCCTGCTTCATAAGAGAGCACAAAAAATGCAATGCATCATTTAATAATTGCTGTGGTGTGTTTCATGCAACCATCCACACATTCATTATATCCCTTCCCTTCTTCCCTCTCTACTTCTTGCATTTTAATATTGTCCCAGTAAAACTGAACCATGCTCTCCCAAATTGCCAGACCATGTAATTAGTAATTTGGGGCATCTTAAAAATTATTAAATTATAAAAACATGTACATGAATTTAACGGTGAGGGAAAATAAGTATTCAGGTACTCTTGTAATTGCTATTTATTCTACTTCCAGTGCATAGATCCACTTCAAATTTAAACACATAAAAACACATAATGTCTTTTGACTTTGTACTTATCAACAAAAACAATATGTATTCATAAGCATAAACAAAGATATATTTGAAAAATGAAATTGATAGGGAAAAAAAGTATTCAAACACCACAAATTAACATAAGTACTAATTAGTTCTAATAGCAATTACAACTTTGCAGCGTCTACGCTAAGAAGTAATTAGCTTTTCGCAGCATTGTGGTTCAATTTTGGCCAGTTCCTCTTTGCATATTGTCTTCAATTTCCCAAGGTTATGAGTGTCCCATTGATGAACTCACAGTTTCAAAATCCTCCATAAATAAAGTTAGGAGATTGTCTAGGCTATGCAAAGACCTTGACCTTTTTTTTTTTTTAGAAACAAGTCTTGAGTTATTTTTGGCTGTATGTTTGAGGTTGTTTTCTTGTTTAAATGTCCATCTTGTCCCCAGGTTCAGTTTTTAGGCCAAAACTCTTCTAATATGTCACGGTACATCGCTCCATTAATGTTTCCTTCGAACACGTGTAATGCCCCAGCACCGTTTGCAGAGAACAGCTCCATACCATGATGCTCCCACCTTCATACTTCACTGTGAGTATGGTGTTCTTGGCATCATAAGTGCACCCCTTCTTCCCTGAGCTTAATTATTGCCAGAGTTATATTTTTTTTTCTACAGGCTCCTGCACATCTCTCTGCTTCTTATGTGTAACTGTTGCTCCTACTGCTTTCAGGTCATCTTGCAGTGACTGCTGGCTTCTCTCTTAACTTTTTATCATTAGGCACACCTGTTTAGGGATGATTAGTTGCGGTTCCATAAACTTTCCACATGCATATTATCAAACCAGTTGTACTGACAGCAATGTTTAAGGGCTTTGCTATGGCTGTGTATCTTTCCCATTTGAGTGTTGTTCAATAATGTTGTCCCTGAGAACTTTAGGAAGCCCCATCAGCTTGATTTCTCCATCACCATGATTGCTACTTCTTGTGTGAAATCTTCCCAGCCAATGGCAATATCTTTTATAAAGACACCTAGTGCAATTTGCCTGAGAACATTTTGCACCATTTATATCTACAACTTAATTTATTTTTACATAAATAATCTTTCCATCCACACACACACATATAGTATATATATATATATATATATATATATATGTATATATATATATATATATATAGAGAGAGAGAGAGAGAGAGAGAGAGAGAGAGAGAGATCTGTATCTGTGTAGCACTCAAAATCTGTCTTTGTATTCAGATTTAAACTGAAGGGTGTGGTCTATACAAGTTAACCCTAACCCTTATCTCCTCAACCAGATGCCTTTCCTAAAATGGAGAAATTGTTATTTAGGCTATGGTTGACAATAGCTGTCTAATAATTTTAACGGATTTACTTAAGTTTTTAGGTATATTACATTCCAGAAAGATCAGAAAAGTTTGCTGAACACGTTATCGTAATCTAATATAAAGCTGGGACACACTTGCAGTGCTTCTGCAAGTCAAAATGGGATTCGCTAAGTGGAAACAACCTTATGATTTTCAGAGAAGATTTTCTTTAATAATGATAGAGAATGGTCATTTAAGAATGACAAAAACTCGCAAGGAACATACAAGTTTTACAGTTTCTTTTAAATGAATGAAATAATTTTTGTGGAGAGCCCTGCAGAAATATGCAGCTCTGTGCACAGCGCATGGTCTGCCTGAGCTATATGGAGCAATGGCTCTATAAATTAAAGTATACAGTATTTTTTTTGTTTGTACAGAAATATGGTAGAAGTATAGATTTATTTTGGAGCTCACTGTGTTTATACTTGAGGTGGGAATTTTGCTGAAACTCTGCACCCCGCCCCACAAGTTCTTACACAAATTTTTTGTTTTCACGCTGCAGGATCCCAGTGCACACACCTATTCTGAAGCTTTCTAGCAAGCTTTTTTAAAATTAATTAATTACTTTGTATTAGTGTAGGATGCATTATCTGTGGCATCCGTAAAAGCCCACTTTAGCCTTAGATTCCTGTTCTTGCCTGACAGGAGTTGAACCCAGTGTGGTCTTCTGCTATTGTAGCCCATCCGCTTCAATTTCCGACATATTGTGAGATTCTGAGATGCTTTTCTGACTTGCTATAGACTTCCTCTCAGCTCAAACCAGTCCAGCCATCTCCTCTTACCTCTCTCATCAGCAAGGCATTTCCATACTGAACTGCTGCTCAGTGGAT